>NC_133655.1:67717352-68917352 GCF_009905375.1 Apium graveolens
GTAATCGATCGGTTGATGAAGTCAACACATTTCTTGCCGATAAACGAAAAGTTTTCATTGGAAAAGTTGGTCAAATTGTATCTGGATGAGATCGTGATGCGTCATGGAGTTCCTGTATCTATCGTGTCTGATAGAGATCCAAGGTTTAATTCGAGATTTTGGCGACAATTCCATGATCATTTGGGAACGAAATTGAAAATGAGTACGGCATATCATCCGCAGACAGACGGATAAAGTGAAAGGACAATTCAGACGATTGAAGATATGTTGCGAACCTGTGCAATAGATTTCAAAGGAACTTGGGACGATCATTTGCCCTTAATTGAGTGTTTGTACAACAACAGTTATCACGCGAATATTGGCATGCCGCCTTATGAAGCATTGTATGGAAGAAAGTGTAGATCCCCTACTTATTGGGACGAAGTTGGCGAGCGCAAGTTAATTGGCCCAGAGCTAGTTCAGCAAACGAAGGAAAAGGTTGAAATGATTCGAAAGCGATTAATTGCAGCTCAAGACCGACAGGCAAAGTAGGCAAATCAAGAACGGAAAGATGTGCAATTCGAAACTGGAGACAAAGTCTTGTTGAAGATATCTCCTTGGAAAGGTTTAACTCAATTTGGAAAAAAAGGAAAGCTGAGTCCAAGGTACATTGGACCATTTGAAGTATTGCGTCAAGTTGGGAAAGTGGCCTATGAATTGGCGCTACCGCCGCAAATGCAACATCTGCACAATGTGTTTCATGTATCTCTCCTGAAGAAGTATAATGCTGATGCGAGCCATGTGATCGAGTTGGAACCAGCAGAAATCCAACCAGATTTGTCCTATGTGGAACAGCCAGTGCGAATTTTGGATCGAAAAGAAAGGACGCTTAGAAATAAAGTTGTACCTCTAGTTAGAGTGTTGTGGAGAAATCCGTTAGTCGAAGAATCGACTTGGGAATTAGAAAGCGAAATGAAAGAAAAGTATCCCCATCTGTTTGCTTAGATTAGATTCTGGGGACAGAATCCTTTTAAGGACGGTAGATTGTGACGACTGAGAATTTTGCGTCGTAACTAAGTAAATAAAGAATGTGTTATGTGATGTGATTATAATTATGTGACTAAGTGATGATTATTTGTCTTATCAGTATACTAGAGTTAAGGAGCGTGGATAAAAACGTTCCAATTTAAAGAGTCAGCTTAGAAGTTAAGTTGTGGTGTCGGGCCGTCAGGTAGAATGGAACCCGTCCTAATATGGAATTAAAGAATATAAAATGTGAATTATGTATGATTGAATGAATGAATGAGTAAATAAAGTATTTCGTCCTAAGTGACGTGTTCATTGGTAAAGATAATGAGAAGTGTAATCAAAACGCTGAGCGTCGGGCCGTCAGGTTGAACGTGACCCGATACGCGTAAAAGAGGATAAAGATTAAAAAGGGATAGAATCTATGATCCGACCTGAGTCGTTATGTGACTGTATATGTGTGATTGTTTGACTGAGTGCATGACTATGTGTTCTGTGTCAATTTTGTGAATTTTAAAGGAATTATGTGATTTAAATAAAGGTTTAATTAACCTTCGCGCATTTTTATAAAATCATCCGAGAAGAATAAAAAGATGGAATCTGTTCTGTTATCTTCGTAGTGGTCCTAGAGACTTTTTAAAAATGATGAGTGAATTTAATTGTTGGTCTTTGCATTTTTAAATTGATTTTATGTGGAAAATGTAATTATTAAAGCAAGTTTGCGAAATTCATATAAAATCAACCGTTCGCTCTATTTCTTATTATGAGTAATGGGTAAAAAGCTAATTTTGAGGCTTACGTGTTAAAAATGTCATTTTCGATAATTCTTGACTTCCCGAGAGAGATATATTTTATATTTAGTCCTTGTTTTATTTTAGTAAAAAGATGGACAAGTAAGAATAAAAAAGGAATTAGAAGTTTACCAAAGTGCCCTTGTTTTTGAGTGCTATATAACCTCAGTCCCTTCTTTTTCTTTCTTCTTCTTGCTCCCGTGACATCATTTCTCTCTTCTCTCTTTTCTCTCCTTCTTTCACTCGAACCCTCTCACTCTCTCTCTCGGCTTTCTTCAATCTCTCTCGGTATACCTCTCTTTTCTTTGATCAAACACGCCAATCATCCCTAAATCTTCTTGGTAAACACTTATTTGTAGGTAGAAGTGTGTGCATGTGTGTATACCCACTTGCATGTCGATGTGTGTGTGTGTTGTGGGTGCTCGGTGTGTGTGTTCACCCGAGAACCATATGGTTCTTGCTATTTGTTGTTGATTTCATCTTGATAAGCTTGATTCTTTGTAAACAAATGATAGAGAAGATGTGCATGTTAGTTCTTTTTGAGTAATTGATGGAATCGGGGGCTTCGTGGTTGGACACCCTCGAATGAGGGCACCACCGAGATGCCACCGCCACCGGTGATGAACTCCGGTGAACCGATGCTGAGCTATGATGTTAAAAACTGAGCTTTACTATACCAAACACTTATTTCGATTATTGCATTATTCTTGAAAAAGCCAAATGGTTTTGATCTTTGAAGATATTGATTTGAGTTAACTTGTTTAAAGTGATTATGGATGGTTATTAGATTAAAAAGGAATGAAATGGTTGATGCATGCTAAGTTGGGTTCGGATTTTTGTATTAATAAGAAAGGAAATTGATTTTGTGAGATAATCTTGGTAAACACTAAGTTTATATGGCCTAAAAGTGATTGCATGCTAGTTTTAAAAGAAGATCAAGATGTGCATGTCATTGATTTGTCTTTGAGATGAAAGTTTGAATTTTGCTGAATGAAATTGAGTTAAAAGGGGATTAATTTGATGAATAAGTGGATGCATGTTGAGATTTAGGTGAAATTCTGGGATTGTGTTAAGAAAATTTATTTGGTTTAATTGATAAGAATAAAGTGTTTGATATAATGATGAGTTGAAATCGAATTGTATGCGAGCATGTATGAATGATTTGGTTCGAATTATTGTTGATAAAAAGAGATGTTAGTTTAATTGTTGGATTATGCTATGATTAAGGATGCATGGTGTAATTTTGAGAAATTTGATTGTATATATATATTTATGATTCGAATTTCTATGATTAAAAGAAAGGAGGATGATTTTTTAATGGTTTTGAATGAGTTACGTGTTTTAAAGTGAGTATTTGGTTAATTTTGTGTGATAAGGCCAAATAGGCCATAGGGAATGAAAGTCAAAATGTTTGGTTTTTATGATTAAAAGGATGATTGAAGGTGTATAAGTAAATATCAATGAATTTGTTTGCTTGATTATAATAAGTGGTTCGAATTAAGGAACAAAAGAAAAGGGAACTAAGTTGATTGATTTTAAAGGATATAAGTGATAGTTATGAACGTAAATGTTTAGTTGTGAATAGGTCTTGTACTCGTAAAAGAGTCGTGTTAGTGTGATTTGAGAAATAGCCAAGGTCAAGCGAGTGCGCTTTGATGGTTAAGTATATAAGGATATAAAAACTACGAGAAAGGGATATGCTATGTGTTATGTGCTATGTGCTATGTGCTTATATGTATAAGCTATATTCGTATGCTCGAGTCAAAGATACAATCGAGTTATCGTATAGAGTGATCGTTCCGGGAAAAAGAGTTGGGAATCTAATTAATATTTTTGGTTTTATTGTAGATTCGGAGCGTGGGGGCATTCAGGCTAGGAAAGGAAAGGATTTACTAGGTGGCAGTAGTTCAACTTTCAGGAAAGCAAATCCAGGCAAGTAACTCTGATTACTTGTGTAAACGGTTATAAAGAGAATGTTGTTCATACCATGTAGAGTATTGAACTGTTAAAATATGAAACCCTTACTTTATGAAACCCTGATATTGATTTGAAGTACCCTTGTTCTTGATAACCTGTTATTGATAATCCTATTGATTTCACCCTTTGATAATCTGTCTTTCTGTTCAAGTACCTATTAAGCCATGGAGTATATTGAACCTTTTGATTATCCTTGTTAACCCTGTTTAATGATACCCTGTTTCTCTTGATCACCCTATTGATCGCTAAATCAATGTTGATCCTTTTAATTTAGTGCCTTGTTATCCCTGATACAGAATTCTTGTGAATTGTTCCTTGCGTACCTTTGAATCACTCCCTGAACTTTGTTTCCTAAAAATCTGATTTAAGAATGAGTTTCGACTTGAAAGAGTCCGAATGATTTCAAATGCTTGGTAATGATAAAATGATTTTTAGAAAATCTATTTTTTTTCCAACTCAAGGTTTTCCAAATGAATTCCTGATGGATTGGATTGGGACATAAGAGGCTAGTGGGACTAGTCCAGTCATGGTAAGAGGCTAGTGGGACTAGTCCAACTTAAGGCTGAAATTATGCCGATTGGTACCTTAAAGACCGGAATGGAGGTTGATACGGGCTGATCACCCGTATATAATGAAATGGAAAGAAAATGTGATCCAATCAAGGGTTCTAAGTGATTATTTTAAAAGGGAACTGAAACTTTTGTTCAGTAAATTGATTTTGAAAATGAAAATGGTTTATATTGCTTTGAAAAGAGTTGATTATGTCATTGTGGAGCTTAAAGCTCGAGAACCCTGATTCTTGAAATTGTTGATCATATGATTGATTTTATATCTTGAAATACTGTTGCTTTCCTCTATCGAAAGATCTATTTTGATCCTATAATGATTTGTGATGAATGTCGGCTTTCGTCCTGCTTTGAGCCTTGTTTCCTTGAAAGCCCCTACTATTCTTCAGAAACATTTCCTTAACCCAAAAGATGGAAATCTGCCACCTAGATTAATTAAAGTAGAATGCCCTAGTTTGATAAACCATATTGTGATTTGATATTGTAGAACTGTTATATAGTTACTTGTTGAGTTTTATACTCATTTGTTTTGTCTTAATCTAACCATGGCAGTTAAGCAAGAAGATGGCCAGGCTTAGGCGCACTGCTCGTAAGAGCGTACCTGGTGGTCCCTACCGTGTTGAGGGCTTCCAGTTGCCAGAGTAGGTAGTGGTGTTTATGAGTGAGCTCGCGCCTAGAAAGAGGTGTATAAAGATACAATGGGTTATCTGTCGGTTTCCAGCCGGAATCGATATTGTTTATTTAATAATATTTCGGGTTTGTAAGTTACATTTTGTGATTGGTAATTGTGATCTTGTCTCATACTTTTTCCTGTTGGTCCTGTTAGTGGTTAATCGGGGTTTATGCATATTTAATTATTAGATTAGAGGTGTGTGAGTCCTCATTTCCTAACCCCGAGATTGAGGGCGTCACACGGATGTCCATCCTTAATCGGTTTGTAGTCGTATCTATGTTTGTTGTATGATTCTACGTGCCACACTATTTCATTTCTTTTGAAATCGTCAAAGAACAGACTTTACGCAAAAGGAGAGTTTGTGAATATGATTTTGATTGAAAACTGAATAAGGAATAACAATGCCACAAACTTTTGGGAGAATTTGTAATTTAGTAAATTGAAGGAAGAAGAATGAGTGAAGATTTAGATGTGAATGAGACAACCATATTCGTACTCAAGATGATCAGTCTTTCGTACTATATGGCATACAACACATGATTAGGTGGCGTCCCACCCGACTCTTCATCATTTCGACAAAGTGCCATACCACAACACTGTTTGTCTCAATCAAGAATTAGTAATTTGAAAAGAGCAACGATTCGGAAGGAATACAATAAATTTTCTTTCATCTTTGCTTCATATGATTTATTCAGGGAAGAAACTCATGCGTATTCAAGAATCAAGAAGAACATATGCTGTAACGCCCCCAAATCCGGGGTTAGAGGATTTGGTCGTCACTATAAAACCTCAATCCAAATTAACCTGTTTAATTAATAAACAAATTCCAGCAGAAGATATTTAGCAAAAATGACCCCAAACTACTCCAAGATCTTTTAAGGTTAAACTTCTAGAAACAAGATATCCAAATTCCATCAATAAATTTTTCCCTTTCTTTTAAAACTCTTTTCAATAAATTTCAACTCCAAACTAAACCCACTAGTATAACTTCAAAATGAAGTATACTAGGCCCAAATAAAATATACAACTATAATATAATATAATATAAACAACTATACATAATAAAACTTACATTTGTTCGTAAACCCTGGACCAACCACCTTCCAAGAGCTTTTTCTTTGCTTCCTCGAATTTCGCAGCTAACCAGTGCAAGCTAATCCTCACTGGAGGTTAAATTTGAAAACAGGCAAGTATGAGCGAAAGAAATGCTCAGCAAGATCATTATAGCGAATATAGGGTCGTTTTGATATAAAACCGACATCTGCATAAAAGCAGAACCTTTAAAATCATAATTGCTGAAACAGAAAATTTATTAAAGAATCGGATAATTATTTCTCACTATATTCAAAACTCTTTTTGATATTTTCAAGAGAAGTGCATCAACAATACTTTGAATCTTGACGAGAATAAAACTCGTAAAACAGTGTTTACGGAAATATCGTAAACAACAATAACAAGAAACAATGATTATGGATTGAATCATAACTTTATTCAAACTCAACTCATGATATTAATATTCATTTTGATGTCATATCAAATTAGATATCAATACGAACTTTGATGCTCACAACCTACCAGCGCTAAAATATGGAAGTCAACATCAATCATCTGCATTAATACCACATCTGATATTTAACAACAACTTAAATATCAACATCAATCAGCAACCGAATCAAAACCGTATTCCACCTTTATTCAAAACCAAAACAGTTGATAAAACATTCCTTATAAGATTATCAAAACAATATAATAATTTAGATTGGAATCCTCGAACGACGGTGTGTTGCCGCCGATGATGAGCCGCGGAGCAACACCGGTATGCTGAAGCATATCCATCTAAACAAAGGGGTACCCAAGGCACATATCGGCCTAGCAAGGTGTTATATCCCGTATAACACATAGCTCACGCTGGACCGCCGCCACGGCCTCTTACGTAACCATCCAATCTTAAAAACATTTTATTGAAAGGGGTCATAATACTCGACACCCTTATAAACTTTTATTCCCCCATTTACTTGGGCATGAATGCTCGCAAAACCAACTCATTTTTCTCAAAACCCAAAACATTTATAGATCCATTCATTTGATAAGTAAAATCACTTAACTATTCTGAACATAGAATAGCATAAGAGTACTTGCATAAATAGAATCTTTTAATTCAGCGATATGTAAAACATTTATCTATCCAGAATTGAGAATAGGGAAAGCAATACTTGCATAAGAAGATTTAAAATAAATATCACTTGAATGATAAGTGATGATAGGGATACTTGTCTTTGAGATTTAGTAGTTAGTCACACTCGCAAAGACGCATCTATTCCGACATTCTGTCTCAAAACATCTTTGTCTTGCTTTTCAACATTTTACTGATATGCTGCTCCTGCGATTGCTAGAAGCCAGATACCCAATACCATTCCATCTTACTCTTTTCAATGTCTGATCCCGATCAACTCGAGCGATCCGCAGCTATAATTAAAAGATACAACTTTAATCGTCTAAACGAGAATTACTCGACGAACTACGCGTCAAAACCCTATCGTCTACCCATACGATAGCCCACACATAAAGAAAACAGCCAAATATAAGACTTATGACCCACGTATACACGTAATTCATATAGTACGTAAATACATAACTCACGTATCACATAATTCATATAGCACATGCCTCGGTTCCTCAAAAGGTTCGACTCGGTACTTTAAGAATTTAAAACGGGTCAAAATATGATTTATTGATCAATAAATGACTCATAATGATTTGCAAAAACAATCGAGTCCCCAAAACAAAAGAATTTAGGTCTAGAAAGTATTTTTAAAGAAAGCAAAATATTTTTCTGAGTCTATACGCGTTCGTTTCGTAATAAACGGATGAACAGTTTATTTAATACAAATAAAATAATAATAAATCATTTAATAATATTTATCGAGCTTTAATAATATTTTAAAACTCGAAACTATTTTTCGGAATTTTTAAATCATAAGAAATAATTAACTCTAATTAAATAATTAATTAAAATTCATTAACTAAATAATTTGGATTTATTTTTGAATAATAATAAAAATAAAAATCTTCAGAACTAAAAATAATATTTTCTTGGAAATCGGACAGCACCTGCTCTATTTCTCGGACTACCAGTCGATATCATATCGACACAACCAACAACAATTAACACAATAATTCATATTTACGCGTATAAACACTCCAGATATGAATAACACGGTCAAAATGACTTTTACAACCAATTCTAAAATTATGAAATAAATATATAAACACTAACATGCTATAATATACCCAAAATATAAAAGCAGAATCTCGAAATCCTTACCCAAAACAAATTCTGGTCACCCCGAGGAGAATATCTGATGTCCGGAAAATATCTCCTGAAAAATTTAAAATTAATAGCCATAGACATATACATGATGAGATGCCATGTGGAGTAATCAACACCGTCATACTCCTTTTTATTGTCCCGAAAATAAATTAAAATGGAAATATAACGGAAATATGACCCGCAAATTATCTCCTCAAAATCTTGCAAAATATATACCTATGCGTAGGTATCGAAGCACTGATCGTTTATATATATATAATAATTGAAATTTGGATGAACGGTTTGATAGATATGAATTTTTGAAAATTGAAAAGTATATAAACACGGAAGGACAGAGAGACAGAGAGAAGGGAGAGGGGTGTGGCGGTGGAACACGAGGAAAGAAAATGAATAAGGGGGGTGGAGGTACGCCAAGGTAGTTTATAGGATTTTTCTTTTTTGTTTGTTTTTTTTAACAGAGCACAGCAACACACGTATCCTTATAGAATAAACGCGCCGATAAATAAAACCAGAAAAATTACCAAACAAATTCTAAAATTCTCAGAATAATTAGAAAACTAGTAAAATAAAAATTTCATAATTTTTAAAATATTTTTGAGTTTAACATCAAACCCGCATTTTACAATTAACGAATCGAGTTGCACTTGAAAGAAATTCAGAAAATCACGAAAATAGTCTTAAAATATTACAATTATCCCGAAGTTTATAAAAATATAAATTTCGTAATCTTAAAACACTTTTTGAAACGCAATTTATACCCGCTTTTAACAATTAAACGATTCAACGCGCGGGTAAAATTAATCCCAAAAATTCCCAAAATAATTTTTGAAAATTTTTGGGAATTAATATGAGTTCCGTAATTTTTGAAAATTTTTGGAATTAAATACAGATTTTACAAATAAATGAAATCAGAAAATCATACATGGCTAAATAATTGATGAAATATTGATTTCTAAATTTTATAAAATCCCAAAAACAATTATTGTAATTATAAAGTCATAAAAATAATTTTAAAGATAATTTAAATATTTATGAAATTAAATTTTCAATAAAATCACTTTTTAAAGACAAAAACAAACCGATACGACTCAGTAATTAATAATACAAATAATCCTCAATCACAACTGAGTCCCACACAATTAATATTACATACAACACATAGCAGACTGAATATCGACTCAAACCATAATATTACAAAACGAACTCAATTTACCGATATCAATAAAATGTTCGGTTTTCAAATAAACTTTTCAAAATAATACATTTAAAGAAATATTTTCAGAAATTAACAAGGATCAATATAACACTAACAATTAACACATTAACTTATAATAACACCAACTCGTCAAACAAGAATAAAATATCCACCGTTTTATTCCTTATAAATCATTAAAGCACATATATATATATATTCAAATAATAATTATAATAATTCTAAAAATATGGAATATTACATATGCTATCATATTAAAAAGAGGAATTTCAATGTTGATCACCTTCCACGCTTCACCTACGTATGCCTTCAAAACCCAGTCGAATGAGAGATTCATAATTTAGGTCACATTATATCTTCGAGATATCGTCAGGAAATGCCTCCACGTTAAATGCTTTAATGATTTGTTCGTAATCGCGTCCCTACGAAATTTATAATTATTACTTCCAACATCTTCTATGCCATGTAGGATAACCATCGATCCCGCAACGCTTTAATTTTGTCGATTAGGAGTATTATCCTTTGCCAATCATCTAAAAGTGTCTTCTATTTTCTTCAATCATCCTTTGTCCATTCAAATTACAAATTTTATTAAATTTTAACAATTTCATGAATTGGGTAAATAATGTTTTAACAAGTTGATTTAATCATTAATATTAAACAAAATTTATGTTCATCTTTCACGAAAAACTTTAATCTTTCTTCTCACTAGTGGGTCACTTGGTCCTCCAGATTAATAATACTAAGTCTACTTCCATTCTTCTTTTTAGGTCATTTTCTGTTTATAATAACAAGAACATAAATAGTAATTCGACAACCAAATTGTAAAACTCATTCAATACCAAAAATCTTCTGAAAGTTGATCAAGAAAATCCTCTCCAAAGTCTCATGTTAAAATTTTGAAAATCAATTATTTGGTTATCATTACTACATAAGTTACTTGCTATTCACTTGATTTGCTAATGAAATATCTAATTAAAGAAATGCTCATATAAGGGTCTCTCCATTTTTGGTACATCTTTTACTCTTCCTTGGATTTTGCTCGTACTTATTAGTCGATGAAACTTCATTTACTGTCGTATATCATTTATTCGTAATTCCACCGCAATGTTGCCATTTAGTATTGTCTCTGATATTCTTGCCATCATTTTTGACGCTATACTTACAGCCACGCAGGAGATTCGATGTTCGGTTTATGGATAGGGTCGTATCTTCTTGCTAGTCTTACTTATACCTAGTAAGGTAAATATCATTCCTTGCGCAACTCCCGATAAGTTATAGGAATCTTCTCATAATGGTGGTGCCTTCGAAACGTGCAACGTTGGTTTTTCATCAGCTTCCATCAACTCGTTGCTTCCAGCGTAGAGCTCGTTCTACTACCTAATTCTAAGTTTAATCGTACCCATAACTCACCTAGCCTTTCTCACACAAAGTTATCGCAAGACTCAATCGCATCTTCTTCAAAATTGCATGAAACGTAGGGTAGCATATCCAGTCTCCTCCGATCTATCGATTCCTCATTACTGTAGGATCGGAGAACTCAATATACCTATAGCGTTGCAATATTCGCCTTACGCTTGCCTCAACAATCCTGGCTTACCAATTTCGTATTGGACCTACTAATCCTTATTCGCACTCAATTCAAAATTAAAAAGAATATGCTTAGGGTCTTTCCTATCTTCTACGGCCTACCACTCCTATCTTACTCTCACCTATTCTTATTTCAGTGACCCATAACCTGTAGCTCTGATACCAACTGTGACGCCCCCAAATTCGGGGTCAGGATTGGGTGTCACTACACAACTTTACATAATAATAAAAACCTGTATATTAAAATAAATATACAGATAACCCCTCATATTCAGGACCACTTATAGGTTATAGTATGAAACAAGAATCTAACCTTCTAAAATTACATTGTCTAGATACAATTTCATTACCTCATTACTAATTTCCTTGTATTGGTCACTCTGACATCTCCAAATTTCTTCAGCTGGAATCTCACCACTTTTGCTGTCTATTAAAAGCTATTCACTTTGCCCATATTTGATACTAATATATAAGAGTGCACAAAGCAAGAGTGAGCCAAAAATCCCCAGCAAGTATCATATATGGTTTTCAGATATTAGATAAAAAAACTCCCGGAAACGATTGTTGAATGATTTTAAAAACGTCTTTACATATATAAATAGTTGAGCGAACAAAACATCGACCCTCATTGGCCTTTAATCATAAATCACATTTCTCCGTAAAGGACAGTAATCATTTCATTATTTCATCCTTTTGAATTAAATCTTTGTGGGAGTTTGTAATTATGAACTATTCGGAAAGGAATGCCGTTAATGGTGATCAACAATAAATTAGACTCGACACTAGAAACCAACATATGCACTATAACCTGCTGATCAGTCAGGAGATAGTGCGGATCTATACCCAACTGCATAGACCCAACCAACATATGGGGCACCCAGGCAACTATGGCCTAAAGGGTCTGGTCCATCCCTGACCCATAGGATCCAGCTCATCACCGGTTCTCATAAGAACTGTCCAGCCCGTAGAGTATTTTGATATCAAATCATTTTGAATTCAAAACATCCCAAATCAGGGTTCGCAAATAACCCGAACGAATGGGTATTTGCTCAAGAGAGCAGTCGATAATATAGGAACAATAATGAAAAGAACTGACATAATAAGAGTAATTACAGCGAAATATAAAACAGTTAACTATTCTAAACTCAGAATAGGAGCGAATAAATATTTGCAGTATTTAATGAGATAGGTTAGGAATACTTGCCTCAATTGGTGACCCTCTGATCTTTAACTATTTGCCATATCACTCAGTCCTTATGTGTCTGTATTTCCATTGACATGCCACTTGACCTTTCTTAACAATCGCTATTTCAAGTTTATCTCTATTCTGAACTCACTCGTCTCCTTACGATCAATCAGGCTTTAATTTCACAATCTCTGTCTGGTTTTGAATGCCTCGTACTATGCGCATCTAACATAAATAATACTATTCAATGAACTGACAATATATATAATTGTCTAGTCTATACATTTATTCTTATTATCTACCCGCCCGATAATAATAGATAAAGATCACATCAGAATCAGATAACATTTAAAAGACATGTTGATTCACAATTCACATAACACATATACATAAGTCTCATAATCATGTTATTCATATAACACGTAGTCACATAATTCATGCAGTATATAAGTTGAATCGACAAAAGATAGGTCTTAATATGTTTAGAATTGAAATCGGGTCCAAAAAGAATATTGTATCGATCAATAACCGACTCACAATGATCTATAAAACAAACATCCTTTATATACAAAGGAATTTAGGTCTCGAAAATATTTTTAATAGAAGAAAAATATTTTTCGGAGTCTAGAGGCGTTCGTTTCGTATTAAACAGACGAACGGTTGATTTATTATGAATTTTTGAACATTTTTCAGAATTAAAACGATCTCCAAATCATTTAATAATTAAATAATAGGGTTCGAATACCTAAATATGACTTTAAAATAATTTTATATTAATTATCGAGCCTTAAAAATAATTTAAAATAATATTTTAAAGCTTGAAACTATTTTTTCGAAATTTTTAAATCAATATTAAATAATTAAATCTAATTAAATAATCAATTAATAATTATATAATTAATAATTAAATTAATTAATAATTAACATTTAAATTAATTGACTAATTAAATTATTAATTATTAATTAAATTAATTTTGTAATTAAAATAATTTTTGGAATAATTAAATAAAGAATTTTGGAAATTAAAAACAATTTAAAAATGAATTTTGATTTTAAAATAAAAAGAAAACTCAGAAACACTCTTTCAGTTTCAGTCATCTTCTCCTACCGATCGAGTGGTGGAGTTAGCAGGCGGCTGGAGGAAGGAAGAAACGCCGGAATCTGGAAAACGTTTCCAGAAATCGGTGAGTTCTTCGAACTCCGGTCTCTTTCCGGCGAGCCACATAATTTTCAATCTTGATCCAAAGCACTCGGTCTTTAGCTCAAAACGCTCCACTGACACCCGCGAATCCAGAAACAACAACAACCATCACAAACAATCAACAGGACCCCAACTCCGATAAAAATCAAAGCAAAGTCGGGGTTAATCCGGCCAAAAACCGATCCCGGCCATTTCTCAACAAAATTCAAGTTTAAAATACCGAAATAAAGCTTAGATAACGTACAATCTATTCGACACAATCAGAACAACAACAAGTACATCTATAGTCCAGGAAATTAAAATTAAAAACGAATAAAATAAAATAAAAACAAAAACACGATCTAATCGATTTAGCAATTGTTTGGTGAAATAAAACACATGAATCGATCCTAAAATTCAATATGAAGCTATTCATATCATTATATTCAGCTGATCACCCCAGAATCGAAAACCCCCAAATTTTCAATTCATGAACATTCAAGAACCCTAATTTTTAATTTTTAGAAAAATCAAACCTCAATTTCTATATGTTATTGAACTTGGTTTTTGACATATAATATATCAAATTGACCAGAAAAATATTATCTACAAGATGGAATCATCAAATCATATCAACAACATCAAGAACAATTTTTCATAATTTAATCTTTAAATAATTCGAATATAAATAAATAAATAAGAAAATTACCTTAATTGCTGCACTAAAATGGTTGATTGATTCAGAAAGTACTTTTCGAGAGCTTCGTTTTGATATATTACAAACTTAAATCAGAGTTCGGTAACGCCTTCGTTCGTGCGTTTGATTCTCAGGAACATATCGGTTTCTAGGGTTGTTATCTGTATTTACTGTATTTTTACTGGTTGTAAATGAATAAACGAATAAAATAAAATAAGAAATATGCTATTTATATTTATGGAATATTGGTTAGTTCTGGATCGTTTTGGATCGTTAAATTAGTTGCTTAGCCGCTAAGTAACTGCAATAATGATCCGATTTGATATTAGTATTAAATAATTATCTAAACCGGGCTTTTTATAAAATACTTTATACGAAAATAATGTAATAATATCCTATCTTTCGAGAATACGGGTCTCGTTGATTTACCGAAATGATTATCGTATCGAAAATCTTGCGCCGGGCGGCGCACGGGTCAAACCGTAATCCGGATCGAAAAAGTCAAAACACGGAAAATGTCCGGAATTACCAGATTAGGTTAGGAAGGAGTTTTCGGTAGAGTTTCGGGTTGTAAAAACGTAAAAACGGTTGAAGTCGGACGATTCCCGGCTTTATAAAATAATTTTATAATTATTCAGAAAATAATTAATAATTCATAATTTATTATAAAATCATCTAACACTCCAAAAATTACCAGAAAAATACCTTAATTATCCATATTTTATTATGGACATATTAAAATTAACATACTCACATTTTATTACATACAAACATCCAAATATTATTATCAATCATCAGATAATTCACCAAAAATTCATATAATATTCACATAATAATCATATATTGATACAAATAATTATACGATATTTTCCGGATGTTACATAATATCTCCAATATTAGTATATTTTCTTCTAAATAGTAAAAGCATAATAGCTTTTTGCTCGACAAATATACTCGATTGTGATTCAAGTAAATTAAGGTATGATGATAAGTTTGTGTGTCAATCATATCCAGTCGATATTTTCTCGTTGATTCTTAACTCTGGACTAATTTCGAGAACGTTAGAAATCGAATACGCCAGGGTTTCAGTATACCATTGGAAGATGGACAAGAAGATTAAGAGAACGATGAAAGAACCTCGAATACAATTGGAAGCGATTACGAACTAAGTTAATTGAACAAAGAAACATGTGGGAATGAGGTTCAACAACCAGTAACTATTGGAAACATTCATGAGCACGAATTACTAGAATTAGAAAGAAAAGAGAATTAATATGCATTATGTCGGTCCTTTTGGAACAGTAAAATAGGCATAATAAGTGTAAGTGAGTTGGCTTCACCGCCACATGTATAGCAGGTTCATAAGGTGTTTATATGTGTATACTCAGGAAGAGTAAGTTAGCTTCGTTATATATAAAATGGAGACTTGAGTGGAGTTTTATGAGCAACTAATAGAATAGGATGTCAGCAAGAGGCTGTTGAGTAATGATTGATGTTGCGAGTTAAAGTTTATGAAAAGTTGTAAGGTTGAAAGATCCACCTGAGAAAATGGAAGTGAAATATTTGGATGTATCATTATTTGATCCTTAATATGATTCTAAGAACAAAATCCTTTTAAGGGGGGAAGGATATAATATCCGGGATATAGCGTGTAATTATTTTTATCAATAAATAATTATTATGTGATTTTTGGTGAATTATCTGATGATTGTTGTTGATATTTGGATATTTATATATGATAAAATGTGAGTATGTTAATTTTATTATTTCCAGAATAAAATATTGATGATTTTGATATTTTCTGGTAATTTTTGGAGTGTAATATGATTTTATAATGATTTATGAATTTATTCATTATTTTCTGAATAATTACAAAAACTATTTTATAAAGATGAGAATCGTCCAACTTCAACCGTTTTTACATTTTTACAACACAAAATTCTTCGTAAAACTCCTTCCTAACCTAATATGATAATTCCGGACTTTTTTCATGTTTTGACTTTTCCGATCCGAAGTACGGATTTACCCGTACACATCCCGGCACAAAATTTCGATACAATAATCATTTTGATAGATCAATAAAACCCGTATTCTCGAAAGGCGGGATGTTATTACATTATTTTCATATAAAGTGTTTTATTAGAAGCCCGGTTTGGATAATTAATCAATATGAGTATCAAATCAGATCGTTTTTGCAATTACTTAGTGGCTAAGTAACTTTTTTATCGATCCAATACGATCCAACACATACCAGTTTTCCATATATATAAATAACCCTTTTCTTATTTCATTTTATTCGTATAATCATAATCAGACAGTAAAATCCAGCAAAAGACAGAGTAAGCCCTGATAAATCGTCGCGTTCTTCATAATTGATAGGGAATAAAATAAACCCTAATTGCGTAATTAATATCTCATTAATTGTATTAAAATTGGGTTGGTTGTGAAGCCCATTAAAAGAGGCCCAGGACCCTTGATATGGGCCTAAAAATAGCCCTCGAATATTATTAATATTGGAATTAATTAGACCTGATACGGTCCAATAACGAAACCCAGTTAGAAAGGGCCTAAAAAACTGAATATTAATTAATTTCGTAATCAATTAATAGGGGAGAAATCATATGTTAAGATGAGTCCCAATGAGGACATAAATCCTTGTAGATTAGCCTCCAAGGGGCTTAAAGGGATAATGAGTCAATTTACTGCTTCCTAGGACTCCAAAGTCCATTCAAATTCTGAGACTTGCCCACCAAGTCTCCTACATCTAGTCCAATTCAAGGACTCTCAACATCTATATAAAGGGACTCACCCCATCAATCAGAACTACGTTTTTTGACTTGATCCTTGGCAATCAGCAAGGTACGTAGGCATCTTGTTAAGGCAGATTGAGTCACTGAACACAAGAGCAGTCAAATCGAGCCTCAAAGCTCACATGCCCTAGTAATAAATATAGAAATTATCATACCTTAGTTTTTGATTCATAACATTTGGCGTCGTCTGTGGGGTAGGCACAACAACAACCATGGCGAGAACACGGAGTGAAAACAGCACCCTTGGAGGTACACCAGCTGCGACAACCCAAGCGATTTCGTCAACAGTGGAGGTACCTCCGCATTCAACCTATGCCGCCACCCAAAGAGGAGCCCAGGTAGGGGCAACTGAACCTCAACCTCAAGGGACGTTTTTCCCGGCTCCTCAAGGGACGAATCCCCAACTTCAACAGCTACATACACCTGTGAATTCTCGGCCCGTTGGGTATGAGTATTGAATTATTGTGACCACTAACCCCTCTTATGGGATGCCCCTTTACCCCGAGGTTGGAGGAAGTGGGCATGCTGGACGGAGTGAAGCACTGGGGTAAACACCCCCTACATACAAGGTTTGGCACCTATCCCGGAGGATCAGGAAATTTTTGGTCCTTATACTGAGAGAGACTCTGAATCTTCGGATGATGAAGTGGCCCCAAGAAGGAGACGTGCTGGAAAAGAGCCGATGCCTGATGTTAACCAACATCCCAGGAGAACCAGAGGGGCGAATCCCCGAGAAGTACAAGAGAGAATCAGGGCTCATGAGGATCAGATTCAAAGGCTGAAGCGTGACTTGGAGGCCCACCAGGCTCCTAGACCCCCACTACCACCTAGAGGGAGAAATCCTCCTCCAATCATAGACCTAGATGGTCCGTCACAAAGAAGGACTATAGTCCCAAGAGCTTATCCAAGCAATCTTCTTCCCCTTGGAGATCTTGATGATCCTACTCCACCATTCACTGAAGAGATAATGAGTGCCCATATCCCAAGGAAGTTCAAGATACCCACTATCAAAGCTTATGATGGAACTGGAGATCCCGCTAACCATGTCGGGACGTTCTCTAATGCACTATTGTTACAGCCCGTGAACGATGCTATTAAGTGTTGAGCCTTTCCTCAAACCTTGTCGAGAATGGCTCAAAGATGGTATAGCCGTTTGCCTCCAAATTCTATTGGGTCTTTCAAAGAATTAAGTCAGGATTTTATTAAGCAGTTCATCAGTGGGAGAGTACATGAGAAAAGCTTAGCATCCCTCATAAGCATTGTGCAAGGAGCAAAAGAGTCCTTGAGAGACTATCTGAATCGTTTCACCAACGAAGCCTTGAAGGTCCCGGATCTTGATGACAAGGTGGCTATGATAGCACTGCAGCAGGGAACTAGGGACGAGTTCTTTAAGATGTCATTGGCCAAGCGCCCTCCTGAAAGCATGTTACAACTCCAAGATAGGGCTGGGAAATACATCAAACTGGAAGAGATCATGAGGAAGACAGTAGTAAATAACGAGCCCGCTGGTGGAAAGAAGTGAAAGACTGATCTGGAGTATATTGCTAAGGACAAGTATACTTGAACTGAGCAAAACACTGATTTGACCCCGAAGAAACGAGGGCCTGGGCAAAAGTTCACTGAATATGCTAAGTTGAACGCTCCTAGAAGCCAGATTTTGATGGAAATTGAGAAAGATAGAGATATTCGTTGGCCTAAACCCCTAAAGGTTGATCCTACCAAGCTAGATAAGAGTAAATTTTGCAGATTTCACAAGGATGTTGGTCATGACACCGATGAGTGTAGACAATTGATTGATAACTACTGTAGTCCAAATTTCCTCGATAACTTCACAATAACTGGTTGGAGACTCAAGCATGGCATAACTCAGTTTGCAGTTCAGGATGAAGTCCATCATTTTGTGATAGTCTTCAGATGCCGGGATTTTCTTGTTAACCAAAGCCACAAAGTTATTCTTTTCATAAACATACCCAGTAGAGGACATGATTTTGACTACTGGTGTCATAGCTATGATTGAAATTAGTTGAAGAAAGGGAGTTTTTGCTTTTGGAGAAGAAGAGAGTTAGAGTAATTGCTTAAGAAAGATAAAAGTAAAAGTAGAAATGAAATTAGCTTTTATACTTTCTCAGAAATAAACTGTCAAAAATTAAAAATTAAAATAAATTAACCAATCAAATTAACCCAAAATAACTGTTTAAAAATAAGGAAAACTGTCAAATTCTAAAATTATCCGTTGAAATATACATACATGCTGTAAGTAAATTCGATGGATAATTCTTAGAATCAATGGCCAAGATTGAAAGCAATTCAACGGATAGGGATAAAAGTACCCAGAGTAATGTTTGATACCTCAACATATAATATGATTCAACGGATGTTCATTTTCAACGGATAATGGACATCCGTCGAGATGTAAATTCTGACTTAGCCAAAATTTCATCTTTAACAGTAAACATCAAATTTTACTCCGGCTGCATTTCAATTTGCTTAGACATCAAAATAAATTAAAAGTAGTTGAGCATACCTAACTCACTTACCAACCTAGTAAAGGTGGATTCATCAAGTGGTTTGGTAAAGATGTCTGCAAGTTGCTTCTCACTTGGAACAAAATAAAGTTCCACAGTACCATTCATGACATGTTCTCTAATGAAGTGGTACTTCATGTCAATGTTCTTGGTTCTTGAATGATGTATTGGATTTTTAGTAATTACAATGACACTTGTGTTATCACAAAAAATAGGAATCTTATTCACCTGTAGACCATAATCAAACAGTTGATTTTTCATCCACAAAATATGTGCACAACAACTACCAGCATCAATATATTTAGCCTCAGATGTGGAAGTAGAGACTGAATTTTGCTTTTTACTGAACCAAGATACTAGCTTATTTCCTAGAAATTGACAGGTTCCTGTTGTACTTTTTCTATCAATTTTACAACCTGCATAATCTGCATCTGAATAACCAGTTAGATCAAAACCAGAATCTCTAGGATACCAAATGCCAAGTTTTGGAGTTCCTTTGAGACATCTGAAAATTCTCTTAATAGCTACTAAATGAGATTCTCTAGGATCATCTTTAAATCTAGCACAAAGACAAGTAGCAAACATTATATCTGGCCTACTGGTTGTTAAATACAAAAGTGAGCCAACCATGGCCCTATAACTTGAAATATCCACAGACTTTTCAGTGGTGTTTAATTCAAGTTTAGTTGCAGTGGTCATGGTAGTTTTTGCAGATGTGCAATCTATATTCTATTCTTGGTAATGAAATCAATCCATTAAGTTAAACTTCTTCAAAAGATCATAAATGTATTTGGTTTGACTAATGAATATTCCATCACTAACTTGGTTAACTTTTAAATCAAGAAAGTAAGTTAGTTCTCCCATCATGCTCATTTCATATTTACTTTGCATCAATATGGCAAACTTTTTGCAAAGTTTTTCATCTGTAGAACCGAATATAATATCATTTCCATAAATTTAAACAAGTATACTAGATCCATTAACATTTCTATAGAATAAACATTTATCAACAATACCTCTTGTGAAATGATTTCTAAGAGTAACTTTGACAAATTGTCATACCAGGCTCTGAGTGCTTGCTTCAGTCCATAAAGTGCCTTCAAAAGATAGTAGACATATTCTGGAAAATTTGGATCTTTAAAACCAAAAGAGTGACTGACATAGACTTTCTCCTCCAAATATCTATTCAGAAAGGCACTCTTGACATCCATTTGATAGACCTTGTAATTGGCATGGACTTCATAGGCTAAGAAAATTCTTATAGCTTCAAGTCTTGCAACAGGAGAAAATTTTTCATCAAAATCTATTCCTTAGTGTTGACAATAGCCCTTAGCAACCAATCTAGCTTTGTTCCTGACTAATATGCCATTTTCATCCATCTTATTTCTGAATACCCACTTGGTGTCAATATGATTCTTTCCTTTAGGTTTGGGTACCAACTTCCAAACTTTATTCCTTTAAAATAGGTTTAGCTCCTCCTGCATAGCTAAAACCCAACCGGGATCCAACAAAGCTTCCTCTACCTTTTTAGGTTCTTCCTGTAATACAAAGTTTCTATATAGACATTCTTCTTGAGTTGATTTCCTTGTTTGCACTCTTGAAGATGCATCACCAATAATTAGCTCAAAAGGGTGATCTCTAGTCCATTTTCTCTGTTGTGGTAGATTAGCTCTAGATGAAGAGGCCTCATAGTTGTCTTGATGTGTGACTGAGTTATGATTATAAGAAACTCCCCCTGAGTTTGTGGATCTTTGACTTGAAGTTGGGGTTATTTCTACTTATGATATGTATTGGCTTTCAACTCCTATCGATGGATCAATGGATGATCTTTGCCTTTTGATGGATGATGCAGATTGTCTTTCGACGGATGATGCACTTGGTCTTTCGACGGATGTTATGTTATGTGCTTCATTAGTTGTAGACTTTTTTGCATTATCTTTACATAAGATTTCTTGATCACTTTCATCACAAATCATCTCAACATTATCAAATTTGAGGTTTTCATGGAAATCTCCATCTTGTAGTCCTTCAATCTTTTTATCATCAAACACAACATGTACAGATTCCATAACAATGTTGGTTATGAGATTGTAGACTCTGTATGCTTTTCCAACTGCATATCCTACAAAAATTCCCTCACTGGCTTTGGCATCAAACTTTCCATGTTGATCAGTTTGATTTCTTAAGATATAATATTTACAGCCAAAGACATAAAGAAAGTTTAATGTTGGCTTCCTATTCTTGAACAATTGGTACTGTGTCATGCATTTTGCTTGATTATTTAACGAGATATTCTGAGTGTAGCATGCGGTAATTACAGCTTCTGCCCAAAAGTATGTTGGCAACTTAAATTATTTTGGCATTGTTCTTGCAACTTCAATAAGAGATATGTTCTTCCTTTCCACCTCTCCATTTTTTTTGGGGTTCTTGCTGCTGAAAACTCATGCATGATCCCATTCTCTTCATAAAACATCTTCATCACAGAATTCTTAAACTCAGTTCCATTGTCACTCCTGATTCTTCTGACTTTGAAATCAGGATGATTTTTAACTTGCCTTATGTGATTGATGATGAGTTCACTAGATTCATCTTTGGATTTTAGAAAATATGTCCAAGAGAACTTTGAGAAATTATCCACAATTACTAGGCAGTATCTTTTCCTTGAGATGGACAATATATTGACTGGTCCAAATAAATCCATGTGCAGTAGTTATAAAGGTTATTCAATTATTGAATCAAGTTTCTTTCTGAATGATGTCTTGATCTGTTTCCCTTTTTGACAGGAATCACACAATCCATCCTTTGAGAATTCCACTTTTGGAATGCCTCTTACCAAATATTTCATGACTAGCTCATTCATAGTCTTGAAGTTAAGGTGGGACAACTTCTTGTGCCATAGCCAACTTTCATCTTGACTTGCCTTTCTAAATAGACAAGTAACAGATTCTGCATTTGATGAGTTGAAGTCATCTAGATACACATTTTCTTTTCTCACTCCAATGAGAACCACTTTGTTGTTTTTCTTGTTGGTCACAACACAAGCTTCATAATTGAAAGTTACTGAGTTGCCCTTTTCATAAAGCTGGCTGATACTCAACAAATTGTGCTTGAGTCCATCCACCAGGGTAACTTCCTCAATGATGACATTATCCTTTGAAATCAAGCCATATCCCACGGTATAACCCTTGGTGTCATCTCCAAAAGTGATACTTGGGCCAGCTCTCTCCTTGAACTCAGTGAGCAGGGTAGAATCTCCAGTCATGTGCCTTGAGCACCCACTATCCAAATACCAAAGATTCTTTCTATTTCCATGCACACAACAAAATCAGTCAAGTTATTTTTGATGCCCAAGTTTCCTTGGGTCCTTTTTTGTTAGCCCTTTTCTTAGGTTTCTTAGACATTTCCTCATTTGACTTAGGTATCCGAGATTCATCCTTAATCATTTGAGTGGGACCTCTGAAGCCATTCATCATTATAGAATTATCATGCACAGGCTAATTAACATGGAAATGCATATTTTGTGCAAGCATGTTATTCCGGTAAGGCATGCTAAATGGCATTTTTGGCATACTAAATGAAGCATAATAAGGAATTTATGCAAATAGTGTAACACCCCCAAATCCGGGGTCGGGGATCCGGGTTGTCACGAGTTCCATTTCCCTTAATAACATCCAATCTTAATAAATAATCAACGACTATGTACTGTGACCCCACAATAAACACACACACCGCAAGTTATAGTCTCAGAGATGAATACCCAAAAAAAATAACACAAGTCATTTTATTCCACAATTATAAGCCATTACACCTCAAAAGGGTTTCTGAATAAATTTACATTTCTTTGCCATTATTACAATTCATAAATATACATAATCTGGTACATCAAAAGTTGAAAGCCTAGCCTATTGGTAGTTCCTACCTCAGCTACAGCGACATTAACGCCTATAGGAAACTGCGGAACATTTCCTATCCACTCGCGAATTAAGAGCTTGGTCATGTTCATCTTGTCTATCTGATGTTGTGTGATGAAACAAGAAAGCAAGGGTGAGCAACAAGCCCACCAAAATAATATGTATAATGATTTACAATATATGAGCATTCTCATAGTACTCATGAAAGTCTTGGTCAAGAAGAAATGAACCAAGTTGATATCTTAACGCGATGAAGTCGCAAAATATTCAGTACATAAGTATATATACTTTTCACAATCTTTGAAATCCTCTGACATGTATAATATACACAGAGTTCCAGTTTATAACTGTATAAAAATATCGTTACAAGGTGATCTCATATATCTAACCTTGTCTCGACGTTTTTGTGAAAATCTTTGTCATGCATAAGATAATCATTAACCAGATATAAGTTGAAAAGATGAAGTTACAAGATACTCCAATATACTTATATCTTTTCCGAATACTACTTGAACTACCACCGTTCAAGTTATAATTAGTTTCAAAAGTTTATCACATAGATGAGACTACAAGACAAGATTTAAATAGATTCAATCTTTGAATATCATTATAAATAATGAAGTTACGAGATACTTCATTAAGTCCCGATATATATATATACACCTATATATATACATTTCATACACTCCTTGAAAACCTCTGTTATGAAAATTATAAACAGAGTTGCAATATCCAATGAATTTGGAAAGGAGAAAACCTTGGCATAAACCTGATATCTTGCTGATCAGGCAAAGATACCAATAAGTAACTTTTTCTACTAGTAGATGGACGAATTCCCCACTGGTCATCACCCTGGCCGTAATAGGACCTTATAAAATTGAAAAATTAATATTTTCACTTGATATTTTTAAGGCAGCTCATTCAATCTATAACCCAATCTCTGTTAAATTTTCACGACTTTTGAGTGATTTTAAGTCGACCATTTATACTCCCAAAGTTGATAATTCGAAGCAATTTTTATCGCGTAAATCACGTTTACTAAAACGGGGCTAGCTTTTAAACTGTAAGTCTGAATCAAGCGATTGAAGCGCCTAAACGATCCTTACGAAAAGATCTATCACTTAAAAGTCTTACTTTTTAAGAAAAAATAGATTAATTATTTTGTAACTCTGCAGAAAGCTAAGTCGCCTAGAATCGGACATTATAACGACTTAAACATTATGATCCATGGTTTTGATTAACATCAATCCATCACCAATCACCCCATATTCAATAATCAATCATCTAACAACTTATTTATCTCAAGAACTCAATGTTTTTGTAATGGCCTCAACCCCGGGATCAGGAGTTGACGTCACTAAACACAACAAACGAAAAATATAAACTACAAGATCAATATTAATATACTAACACACCCCCAAAACCAAGATCCGATCGAGGTTCAAGTATGATTTATCTACTCACTATTATAAACCATTTATTAAAAAGTCAGACACACCAAACTTATTCAGCAACTCATGAGACCGCACTTGGTCCGATACAAACTACCTAAGAGGAGTCAGGTCTAGAAAGGGCTGAGACTCTGTTATGTCAAGGTTGGATTGGTCTTTTAGGCATCTGTGATATATATATATATATATAACAGGTTGCAAGGGTGAGCATATAATTGCACAACAGTACCATCATATAAATATCAAAGTAAAAAAATAGTAATGTAAACAGTTATAAGAACATAACTATAAATCAACATGAAATGAGTAACCTGTAAATTATTTCGAACAACAGTAAATGAACATCGATAAAAGAAACCTGACTCGAAAAAATAAGGGTAAAATGTTTTATATCAGTAGTACGCTTTTCATATTTAGAATAATATTTAGAAAAATTTTGACAGCGACTCCTCTATTTATAATAGGTTTTGATAACCAACACATGGTCTCAACCAACACTCGTATAATCTTGTAAAAGAATTCCTTTGGTTTTAAAGAATTATTAAAAAAAAATCACAGTTGAATCACCATATCTTCATCTCCACTTATGTCTTTCCATACTGAATCTTTTTTGCTGGCACATTTATGAGCATCAAATTTACCATAACTCACTTACTTGAGTAAGAATGTCCAACTATCCCTTGATGAACACACTTGAAGTTTATTCGTAACTAGAACTTCTTCGATCTTGAATCTTCATGAAAAATATCTTCCATATGATTGAGGTATGTTTCATCTTCACAATGCATTAATCGATTATTTGGTTATTATTAAAAATTTCTTTTTTGACTTCCGTTGTCCAATCAATCATTTGCCTTATCCGGTATATGCAGATTTACTTTCTTATTCCTCTAGTTAATTTACTTCATACGGTTCGCTAACTACTCCAATTCACGCCAAAATCTCATACTTGCAACGTATCATGTATACAGATTTCCGCCCCTGATTTGATGTTCTCGCAATAATCCTGCTATTGGCATATTGGTTCTTCTCTACACGTAAATGTCCACCATTTATTGACTTGCAATTATCCGTACTCATCATATTACTCCATCTGCTACACGGGTTCATTTCACTTCCTTTTAAAACATTCAAAGAATAGACCTTACACAAGAAGGAAATTTGTGTATGTAATTCTGATTGGAAACCTTTTATAAGGAATAAAAGTACAATGTAATAATCGGAAAGATCCATGAATCAAAAAATCATAATTGAAGAGGAAAGAATCAATGATGATTTGGATATGAGTGAGACAACCATATTTGTACTCAAGATGGCCAGTCTTTCATACTATATGGCATACAACACATGATAAGGTGGCGTCCCACGAGACTCTTTGTCATTTAGACAAAGCGTCACACCATAACACTGCTTGTCTCAATCAAAAAGCAATATTTTGAAGGAGGAATGATTTGAAAGAGATTCAACAATTTTCTTGTCACCTTATAGGACTGATCATGAAAGAAGTTCATACTTTATTCAAGATTCATAAGAACAAATGGTATTATAGAAAATAATGATAGCATTGGTCGCCATCCACATTTCATCTATTTACAGCTTCAATGCTGATTCGATAAATATATTCCAATCTGAGTCATATATTAACCTTAGAAAGTTCTCTGACATGCCTTCTTAATCGATCATTAGAATAAATTCCCCTGTACTGGGTCTTGTATCTTTAGCGTCACGCTTCCATATTTATAATTTGACTCTATTTGCAGTCTTACGAGATTTAAAATTATAACTTCAAATTTCGCTTATGCTGCTGGTCGTTCAACATATCGCCTTCTTTGCTAATAACATTCTTCCTTTAGAAAATCTGGAGATTTCCTTAATCTTATTTGTTTGTACTCGGCTTCTCGTGAATCGACGTATTCGTTGGACCCTAATCATCTGAGAAATTGTATGAACAGTTTATCCGTATATTCATTATGTCGTTAAACTTATCAAGCAATAATTATACTCCTCTTAGGAACAATTAAATCTTCTCCATAATAGCGGGTCCACTTGGCCTTCTAAACGAACCATACTAACTTCTAGAACAAGTATCCTTCTGGATAATCTGAATCTTATAACAAACAAGAACTCAAGTAGTAGTTTGACAACCAAGTTCTCAAAACTTATTTTGTTTAAAAAAAATTTGTTAAGAAAATCTTTTTTTTTAAACTATTTAAAATTTTGGATATCACACACATGGTCGTCATTACTATATGAGTTGGTTGTCGTCCTTTTCAACCACTACCAAGTATCAAATTATAGAAAAACTTAGATAAAAGCTCATTCATTTCCATATACCTTCTACCCTTTATTGGGTCCATTTTATCTTCATTGGTCAACAAAAATTCCAATTATGTGTATTATTTTATTCGTAACTTCACTTCTAGTCTTTCATACCAGTAACACTCCCATCATCATCTCTTACGATTATTAAGTATAACAAGTCTATCCAGTAATCATTAAATCCATTTTATAAAACAAGGACGACTAATATCACATCACATTACTACTATATGCATCACGATTGATTATAACATCATCATCAATTCCAAGAAAACTATCGATATCCAATCTGTTCAAATTCCTTTAAAATCCATCTAGCTCACTTCACAAGATAATCATGGGTGGCACACTTACTAGTAGTTCCATATATCCTAGTAGCGGCTATCTTCCGGAACACACATATCCTCACTCTAGGTTTTTTTTCACATTTCTTAATACCTCGTGTACTCACCATATGTTGTAGCTCTCGAATCCATCCTCATAGGTGTTGTTACTTTATAAGACGAGTTCTAAATATATATTATAGAACAAGGTGTAGAGTAGAAAGAAAAGATGCACTTATAGTTGAATATCTGGTAGAACCAAAATTAGCATGTGGGGGATTATCGAATAGGTAGTCTCGCATCAGGGGATGGGATAATAACGTGAAAAGGTGCAACCGCCGTAACAGGATGTGGCATGGCTAACACCGGTCGATGAGCAGGGCGTGAATCAGATGACGGTCCTCCGACTGAATGCTCCGATTGATCAGACGATACAGGAATAAAAGAATCTACCATCGCCGCTATCTGAGAATCGCGTCGCTAGATAAGAATCTCGAATGTTACGACCGGCATTTTATGTAATATTATTTGTGGATTGGGTATAATATTAAAGTCAAATAAAAAAAAATATATTCAATGATTGTACGCTAGTGTGAGTGAAAATTTCTGCATGGTAATAATGTGTTAATATTGATTTATGCTTCTTGTTGCATGGTAATAATTCGTGGTTATCTTTTATAAAAATATATATCTTGTTGTTTCAAAAGCATGAAGATTTGTGATTTGTGAAGTGTAGTCTCTTTTGTTTTGCCATAATTGTACCTTAGGTAAGGATGATCTCACCAAGGTTATTTTGAGAAAAAGGGAGTTAGTTCAGTAGAATACCATGTATAAGTCTTGGTTTAAGTATTTAGTTGTTGTTAGTTGGGTTTGTCAAGTCAAAACCTTGGAAAATGAGAGTTATAGTTTCTGCAGAAAAATCAGTATAGCACCCTGAGGTTTAGAGTGAGTTTTGACCATGTCATTGGTGTGCACTTTGAGGCCCAAGCTACCAGAAGTTAGTATTGGGAGTATATAATAGGTTTTAGAAGTTGGTTGGAGGTTTGCATGTCATTTGGTTAGGTGCACAAGTAGAATCACAAAATCTGTCCAGCAGGGGACAGTTTTGTTGCAACTTGGAAATAGGGAGATTTGACCATGTCATGGGTAGGCCCTCATTAGGCCCAATTGGGCCTTAGTTAGAGGGTATGTCAGAGAAGTTTTTCCAACCATAGTTCATAGGATATGAGCTAGAACCATGTGTCACAAGTTAATTCAAGTCAGGGCATTTTCTGCCCAGAAAAACAGGGGAACCTTGGACTTTTAGCTTAGGCCCAAGAAGGCCCAAGCCAGGCCCTTGAGCCACATCAAGTTTGTGAGATGCCCTTAGGTCAGGAGAGTCTTGTGTAAAAGTTTTGAAGAAAAACTTGTAGTTTAAGAGTGTCTAATGTACTCAAGAAACCATAGTTGTTATTCTGAAATTTGCACCAGTGAGCACTATCACTTATCACATAGTTTTAGAATACTTAGAAGTGAGTATTAGGTCGACCACCATAGTTGTAAGATAGTATAAGGTTAGTAGAGCAAAAGGCACCAGTGAGGGTCAATAGGTTTTGGATAATTTAGGAAAGGCACATCGAGTTAGGAAGCCGAAATTAGAAGACCTTGTCTAGTTTAGCGACCAAGAAACTTAAGTTGTGAGTCGAGATCATCCAAGCCTAGTATTGCATTATGATATATATGGTGTTATTTGGTGTTAATATATGATATGTGAATATGTGGCTATGTGTGTGCAATTATAATTTAAAAGTGAATATAAATTAAGTGCATATAGGCCTAAGTGCCATCCGTGTTTAATTTCGAGTTGTAAATAGGTTAGGTTGGTGAGAATATATTATAATGAGGATTATTATTATTTATGTAGGATCTCGAGACGAGGGAAAACTTGCCATAAAAGTCGAGTGAAGCTCCAGTAGTTGCTCCTACCAGTCAGACCAGACCAGCCTATCTCAAGGCAAGTGATTCAACTTGACCTTCGTATTTACTACAAATAGTTCTTATATATTGATGCAACTATCCTGAGTCATTTGATATATTTAAATCAAGCGTATTTTTTGATTATCTTTGATTTACATAGAGATGCCATGAACCCTCGAGTACGTATTGCAAGTAGTTCAAAAGTCTTTCATGATGGTTTAATGCCATGATAAAATGAAGAATTGATATATTACTTGAAGAATCCTCTTGATTAACATGTTGATGTTTCCTAAGTATTAATATCTCATCCTGATACTTGAACCCCTGTAGAACCTTACTTTGAATTCTGATAGTCAGATACTTACCATCTTGATTCCTCATTGATTGATACCCTCTTTCTTATCCTAAAGCTTGACAATTCTGATATGTCCTGAGTTAAAGATCATTCTTCATACCTTAACACCCTTAGTATTCATGAAGCTTACCTTCTTGATGATCCAGCACTTGAACCTTGATGAGAAACCATTGCTTTGAGCCCAAATTGGCATTACCCTTCATATTATCCATTAGCCTCACTAAATCCTCTTGTCCAATCTTTGATATATGAAAACCATTCAATTACTTGAATAGAGAATAGTTTTGTGAATCATGGCTCTGATATTCAGTACCTTGTTTCCCGTGTTTCGAGTTGATCAATAATCCCTTGATAAAAATGTTTACAGTCAAAAGAGATTTTGTCATAAATCGGCATCAGTTTTTAAAATGATTAAAATATGGGTTTTTAGTCCCAAAGGGGGATAAATGTTTTCTTGAGTAGTGGATCTGGACTGAGACGCGAGTCCTTTCCACACTTATATTAGGCTTAAAAGTTGCCTAGGGATTCCCAATAATGTTTTAGAACCCAGCGAGGTTCGGGATTACTTCGCGGCTGATCACCGGCTGTAATCCATAGCGTCATAAAATGATTTGATTAAGACATGATTTTAAAATTGTTTTGATGCAAGCAAAATGATGCCATCTCACATAGTTTTTATCTCTCGTTACCTTCGGTTATATCTTTCCATTATCATTCTTAAAAGTATATCTCAATTTATGTTTTGTGTCGTACTGTTAGCACTTGTTGAGCATTTGGCTCACTTCTTGCTTTACCCTTATATTATAGCTAGCAGCTATGGTTAGATTCAAGCAGACTGCCCGTAAGACCTGTGATGCTGATGCTTATGTTCGAGCTCAGGTAGAATAAGTAATAATAGTTGTGTGAGGACTCGATATTTGTAATCAGATGTAATAGTTGGTAGTGTTGGACTGTTCCAAACCCTAAACTGTAAGATCTTGGATTTTGGTTGTGTATTCTTCATTAAAAGATGTAATAGCTATATTTATTTTGCTGTTTAAGTTGGGGGTGTGACAGGTTTTGGTATCAGAGCTACGGTTTAGAGTCCCTGGACAACCCAAATAGGTTATAGGATTTGTGTGTAGGTTATAGATATTATGCGAGAGAGTAGGTTAAGTAAATTATTATTAATACTCCTCTTATTGGTTGTCAGCAAAGGGCGCATTCCTCGGCATCCTCTGGGTCGGACGACACTATTGCTTTCTCCGTGTATGCTGAGTTGAGGCGCGAGTTTGACATGCTTCAGGGCAAGTATGACCGACTGATAGACCGACTGAAGAACGTGTATCCGGACAGCCGAAACTACGAAGGGAAGCCCAAGGAGCAGATGACTGCGAGACTTGAGACCTTGGTTCAGTACGTCAACACTAAGCTTGAGGAGATGCCAGCGCACCGGGACCGTTCCAGCCAGTATGTCATTCAGATGGTGGCGGATGAGCTCCAGAGCATTGCGAAGACGCTTCAAGAAGAAAAGACTACCAAGCCCCGTTCAGATGGAGTGGAGCCTTAGTTCTTTCCATTTACCTTTCATGTTGTTGTACTATCAGACTCTATGGAATCCCCAGTTGTTTCCATTTTTCCTTTAAATAAGCCTGTTATTCCTAGAATTAGACTATGTCCCAATCTTATGTACTGTGACCTTTAAAATTTTAATAATTATGTGCTATTGTTCCATTTGCTCTCAACTGTTATTTTATGTTTTTATCATCATATCTGCTTAATTTGGAAACTTGACCCCATATGAAAATGAGAATGCCATGCGATACCCTCGAATCATTTTATCATTCATATCTGTTTTGACACAACTCTTATTTCAGGATCATGCCTCCCAAAAAGAAGAACCCAACAACCACCTTCACCACAGACCCAAATATTCTTCGACTACTGGAAACCTTGCAACAACAAACCAATGCTATAGCTCAACAACAACTAACTCTTCAACAACGAATTGAAAACCAAGATAACCGTGAGCCACACCAACCACCTGAACCACCAGTACCACCTAGACAAATTGTCACTTTCAAGGCTTTTTAGAATGTGAATCCACCTGTATTTCATGATACCACTGATCCAGTGATAGCTAACACATGGATCAAGGAGATGGAAAGGGCTTTTGAGTTGGTACAGTTAGGAGACGATCAGAAGACGCCGTATGCTGCTTACTTCTTGAAGGGAGAAGTCATCTATTGGTCGGAATTAGTAAAGGCTATGGAAGTCACTCAGCAGGTTTCTTGGGAGAGATTTAAAAAGTTATTTCTCGACAAGTATTACCCTAAGTACATGCAGAATCAGATGGAGCTAAAATTTCCGGAGTTGAAGTAAGGGAATATGACTGTATTGGAGTATGAGAAGAAGTTCACTAAGTTGTCAAGGTTTGTGACAAAGTATACCAGCACTGAGGAGGAAAAAGCAAAGAAATTTCAGCAAGGATTGGAGCTTTGGATCAGAGATAGGGTGGCTATGTTTGAGCTTGAAACTTATACGGGAGTAGTACAGAAAGCTGCTCTGATTGAGAATAATGGGATGCAGTCAAGGAAAGAGAGGGATAACAAGAAGAGGAAGGTTCCATTTTATGGAGAAAAGTCTGAAGCTGGAAGTTCACAAGATCGGAATGTAAAGAGGATTGGTTTCCAGAAGGGCGGAAATTTTCAAAAGAAGGGAAATTTGGGAAAAAGGCAAGAATCAAAAGGGAACAACCAGGCAAGCCAAGGGCAAGTTGGAGAAACCAGGTTCCAGAGACCGGAATGCAAGCACTGTGGAAGAAGGCACCCCGAAGTATGCAATAAGCTGAGCATGACCTATTATAGGTGCAATCAGAAGGGACATTTGGCAAATGAGTGCAAGATGCCGAAGCCAGGAGTTACGTGCTACAAATGTGGGAAGACTGGACACATGGCTAGGGAGTGTAAGGCAACAGGACCAGTCAAAGTTCTGATGAACGTGGCAAGTACCAGTGCAAGCGTGCCAGCTGAGGTATTGGCATTACCTCCACCACCCGCACCAACCCCGCAAGCAACAGCAAGGACATTTGATCTAAAGATGAAAGATGCTGTTCAGAATTCTGAGGTGATAGCAGGTACACTTTTACTCAATAATGTCAAAGCTAAAGTATTGATTGATTCGGGAGCAACAAGATCTTTCATATCAGAACCTTTTGTTGATAAGCTCCAATGTGATAAAATGGTTATGAGTGAGGTAGTAAATGTGGTAATTGCAAACCAAGAGAAGATTCCTGTGAATCAATTTTGTCCAAAGTGTGAGATCGATATTTCGGGATATAAGTTTTCAGCCGACTTGATACTCTTCAAGTTGGGAGAGTTTGATATAATTTTAGGAATGGATTGGTTAGGAGAGAATAGCGCTCAGATAAATTGTAAGACCAAGAGAGTGTATTTAAAGACGAAGAGTGGAGAGAAGGTAGTATTTAAGGTGCAGAGGCAAGAGCAACTATTTCTTACAATCGTTCAGGCTAAGAAGTTGCTTAGAAAAGGTTGTGAGTCGTTCCTAGCATATGTAGTGGATTCAGAGAGAGGCAGCCTCAGCATGGAAGATATTCCTGTAGTTAGTGAGTTCCCCGATGTGTTTCCCGACGAACTACCAGGCTTACCACCAGATCGACAAATTGAGTTCGAGATCAACCTTGCTCCAGGCACGGAACCAGTTTCAAAGGCCCCATATAGGATGGCACCAGCAGAAATGAAAGAGTTGGCGAGCCAGCTACAAGAATTATTGGATAAAGGAGTGATACGACCAAGTACGTCGCCATGGGGAGCACCTGTTCTATTTGTAAAGAAGAAAGATGGGAGTATGCGTCTATGCATAGATTACCGGGAGCTGAATAAGGTGACGATCAAGAACCGTTACCCGCTACCAAGGATAGATGACCTTTTTGATCAGTTGAAGGGAGCAAAATGCTTTTCGAAGATTGATTTGAGATCGGGATACCATCAATTAAAGATCAAAGAAGAAGATATTCCTAAGACCGCATTCAGGACCAGATATGGACTTTATGAATTCCTAGTAATGCCGTTTGGATTGACCAACGCTCCGGCCGCATTTATGGATCTGATGAATCGGGTATTTAAGAAGTATTTGGACAAATTTGTCGTGGTATTCATTGATGACATCCTTATTTATTCTAAGTCGGAAGAAGAACATAAGCAGCACCTCTGGATAGCATTGGAGATACTCCGACAAGAGAAGTTGTATGCCAAGTTTACCAAATGTGAGTTTTGGTTAAAGGAAGTTCAATTTTTGGGGCATGTTATTGGAAATGAGGGAGTTAAAGTGGATCCGGCAAAGATTGAGGCAGTTATGAGTTGGGAGAGGCCAAAGACTCCTACAGAAGTGCGAAGTTTTCTAGGATTGGCCGGATACTATAGAAGATTCATCAAGGATTTCTCGAAGATCGCCACGCCATTGACCAAGTTAACCAGAAAGAATCAAAAGTTTGAATGGAGTGCAGAATGTGAAGATAGCTTTCAAGAATTAAAGCAGAAGTTGGTAACAACTCCGGTGTTGGTACTTCCAGATGATCAAGGGAATTTTGTAATATTCAGCGATGCTTCACATAAGGGTTTGGGTTGTGTGTTGATGCAACACAGTAAAGTGATCGCATATGCATCAAGACAGTTGAAGCCGCATGAGTTAAAGTACCCGATGCATGACTTGGAACTAGCCGCCATAGTGTTCGCACTCAAGATCTGGAGACATTACCTCTATGGAGAGAAGTGTGAAATCTACATGGATCACAAGAGTTTAAAGTACATTTTTACTCAGAAAGAGCTCAATATGAGGCAGAGGAGATGGCTGGAACTGATCAAGGACTATGACTGCTCGATAAATTACCATCCTGGAAAGGCGAACGTAGTGGCCGATGCTCTGAGTAGGAAGGAGAGATTGAATATGATGATAACATCAAAAGAGTTAACTGGAGAAATCGAAAAATTGGAATTGGAACTTTGTGCTTATGGAAAAGTTGAGGAAGTTTGTCGTGCAATGACCTTTCAGCCAACACTAGTGGAAAAGATAAAGAAGTGTCAAGAGGAAGTAATGGAAAAAGAGAAGAAACAGTTATCTGGAGAGGAGATTAATACTCAAAGGGATGAGCAAGGGATACTAAGGTTTTCATCCAGAATATGGATTCCCCATGTACCTGAATTAAAGAATGAGATCCTCCATGAAGCCCACAATTCGAAATTTTCAATCCACCCGGGAAGCACCAAGATGTATCGAGACTTAAAGAAGAACTTTTGGTGGCCAAATATGAAGCGAGACGTGGCAGAATGGGTTGCAAAGTGCTATACTTGTCAGAAAGTAAAGGCAGAACATCAACGACCAAGCGGATTAATTCAGCCCCTGTAGATTCCAGAATGGAAATAGGAAAATATCGCTATGGACTTTATAGTAGGACTACCACGAACGAAATCCGGACATGACGCAATATGGGTTATAGTTGATCGTCTTACGAAGTCGGCGCATTTCCTTCCAATAAACGAGAAGTCGTCATTGGACAAGTTGGTTCATTTGTATGTGCGCGAAATCGTACTAAGGCATGGAGTACCCGTATCAATAGTTTCAGACAGAGATCCCCGATTTAACTCGAGATTCTGGAAGCAATTTCAGGAATGTCTTGGCACGAAGTTGAATATGAGCACGGCGTACCACCCGCAAACTGATGGCCAGAGTGAAAGAACAATTCAAACAATTGAAGACATGTTACGCAGTTGTGCAATTGATTTTGCAGGAAGTTGGGACGACCATTTGCCATTGATTGAATTCTCTTACAACAACAACTATCATTCCAGTATCGGCATGCCACCATACGAAGCTTTGTACGGGCGAAAATGTAGATCACCAACAAGTTGGGATGAAGTAGGAGAAGGAAGAATTCTCGGCTCGGATTTGGTACAACAGTTGCATGACTCGGTCAAGTTAATTCAGAAAAGGTTGTTTGCTGCTCAAGATAGACAGAGGAAGTATGCGGATCCAGCGCGTAAGGACGTTCAATTCCAAATTGGCGAAGCTGTGTTGCTGAAGGTGTCACCTAGAAAAGGGTTGATAAGATTTGGCAAGAAAGGGAAGTTAGCACCTAGATACATAGGTCCTTTTGAGATTTTGAGTCAAGTGGGAAAGGTGGCCTACGAGTTGGCCTTACCACCTCAGTATCGGCAAGTGCATAATGTGTTCCATGTGTCGTTACTTAAGAAGTACAATCCTGACGCTAGCCATGTGATAGAATATGAACCTGTAGAAATTCAGGCAGACCTGTCATTTGTGGAGCAACCGGTTAAAATACTCGACTGGCAAGTAAAGAGTCTTAGAAATAAATCAGTAAAGTTAGTAAAAGTACTTTGGAGGAACCCTAAGGTCGAAGAGTCGACTTGGGAGTTAGAGTCTGATATGCGTTCCCGACATCCTCATCTTTTCTCTTAGATTCTGGGGACAGAATCCCTTAAGAGGGAGAGGATGTTACGACCGGCATTTTATGTAATATTATTTGTTGATTGGGTATAATATTAAAGTCAAATAAAAAAAATATATTCAATGATTGTACGCTAGTGTGAGTGAAAATTTCTGCATTATAAATTTGCTTTGTGTAGTATATGATTTTTCAAAGCAAGAGTTTATTTAATTTATTTATTTTTGATTTATAAGGAATATTCTAAGCTTTGGAAAAATTTTCTTTTAAAAGGTATTTTGTTCACAAATTTTGAAAATGATTTTATAAAGTCTCTAAAAATCCAAGTTATTTTATGATATAAATTTTATAATTTTTGAACTTGTATTTTATTTTATAAAAATAAATCTTTATAAATTTTACTTGTTATAATTAGCAAATTACGTGGCTACCCTTGCATGCAAATACTCTTCCAATTCAACTTAGGGGCAAGGAAGACATTTCCAACCCCACTCACTTTCATTCTACTAACCAAATTACCCCTTTACCCTTGCATGCAAATCTACCTAACTATATTGGAAGGTTACTCTTGTAAAATCTCAAATCCACTCACTTTTGGCCAAATAAAAACCAAACTAACATGATTATTGCTCCACATTCCCCCCACCATTTCCACACTCCTCCTTTCCTCCCCCTCCCCTCGGTTTTTCCCCCTCCCCTCTCGGCAATTCCCAAAAACCGAGCCCCCATCCCCTTCTTTCTTCATTTCTCACTCAAATAATCATCCTATTATCAAGTAATCCTACTCCCTACATGTTGTTCTTGTATATCTTGAGAGTGTAGAGTAGAAAAACTTATGTGTTGACCTTGCATGGTGGTGTTTTGTTAAAACTCCAAGTGAATATCCTTGATTCTTGTGAATTCAAGGCTTTTACCATGAGTTATAGTAGCAAAGGGTTGAGAATGGCTAGACATGAGTATGCTACACTCATGCAATTGTTGTTTTCACCCTAATCCATTCGTCCATGACTTGATAGGAGCCGAATGGATGGTGTTTTGGTTGTCATGTTCCACTTTGTGTGTTTTTGTGATGATAACATGAAAATCTTAGTGAAGTCTTGATAAAACTCTTTGCATGCTAAGCGATCATCTAGGTATACCTTATGCTAGGCTTGCATGTCAATGTTATGATAGAACATATGTAAAAAATGTGTTGTTTTGGTTTGAAAAACCCGAAGGCATGCATGCATGTGGATTTCTCTTAGAATGTTGTAAGATTTTGATCATTTGGAAAGATTTTGTTAGTGAGCCTTAATTTCAGTAGGAATAATGTGTTAATATTGATTTATTCTTCTTGTTGCATGGTAATAATTTGTGGTTATCTTTTATAAAAATATATATCTTGTTGTTTAAAAAGCATGAAGATTTGTGATTTGTGAAGTGTAGTCTCTTTTGTTTTGCCATAATTGTACCTTAGGTAAGGATGATCTCACCAAGGTTATTTTGAGAGAAAGCGAGTTAGTTCAGTAGAATACCATGTATAAGTCTTGGTTTAAGTATTTAGTTGTTGTTAGTTGGGTTTGTCAAGTCAAAACCTTGGAAAATGAGAGTTATAGTTTCTGCAGAAAAATCAGTATAGCACCCTGAGGTTTAGAGTGAGTTTTGACCATGTCATTGGTGTGCACTTTGAGGCCCAAGCTACCAGAAGATAGTATTGGGAGTATATAATAGGTTTTAGAAGTTGGTTGGAGGTTTGCATGTCATTTGGTTAGGTGCACAAGTAGAATCACAAAATCTGTCCAGCAGGGGACAGGTTTGTTGCAACTTGGAAATAGGGAGATTTGACCATGTCATGGGTAGGCCCTCATTAGGCCGAATTGGGCCTTAGTTAGAGGGTATGTCAGAGAAGTTTTTCCAACCATAGTTCATAGGATATGAGCTAGAACCATGTGTCACAAGTTAATTCAAGTCAGGGCATTTTCTGTCCAGAAAAACAGGGGAACCTTGGACTTTTAGCTTAGGCCCAAGAAGGCCCAAGCCAGGCCCTTGAGCCACATCAAGTTTGTGAGATGCCCTTAGGTCAGGAGAGTCTTGTGTAAAAGTTTTGAAGAAAAACTTGTAGTTTAAGAGTGTGTAATGTACTCAAGAAACCATAGTTTTTATTCTGAAATTTGCACTAGTGAGCACTATCACTTATCACATAGTTTTAGAACACTTAGAAGTGAGTACTAGGTCGACCACCATAGTTGTAAGATAGTATAAGGTTAGTAGAGCAAAAGGCACAAGTGAGGGTCAATAGGTTTTGGATAATTTAGGAAAGGCACATCGAGTTAGGAAGCCGAAATTAGAAGACCTTGTCTAGTTTAGCGACCAAGAAACTTAAGTTGTGAGTCGAGATCATCCAAGCCTAGTGTTGCATTATGATATATATGGTTTTATTTGGTGTTAATATATGATATGTGAATATGTGGCTATGTGTGTGCAATTATAATTTAAAAGTGAATATAAATTAAGTGCATATATGCCTAAGTGCCATCCGTGTTTAATTTCGAGTTGTAAATAGGTTAGGTTGGTGAGAATATATTATAATGAGGATTATTATTATTTATGTTGGATCTCGAGACGAGGGAAAACTTGCCATAAAAGTCGAGTGAAGCTCCAGTTGTTGCTCCTACCAGTCAGACCAGACCAGCCTATCTCAAGGCAAGTGATTCAACTTGACCTTCGTATTTACTACAAATAGTTCTTATATATTGATGCAACTATCCTGAGTCATTTGATATATTTAAATCAAGCGTATCTTTTGTTTATCTTTGATTTACATAGAGATGCCATGAACCCTCGAGTACGTATTGCAAGTAGTTCAAAAGTCTTTCATGATGGTTTAATGCCATGATAAAATGAAGAATTGATATATTACTTGATGGATCCTCTTGATTAACATGTTGATGTTTCCTAAGTATTAATATCTCATCCTGATATTTGAACCCCTATAGAACCTTACTTTGAATTCTGATAGTCAGATACTTACCAGCTTGATTCCTCATTGATTGATACCCTCTTTCTTATCCTAAAGCTTGACAATTCTGATATGTCCTGAGTTAAAGATCATTCTTCATACCTTAACACCCTTAGTATTCATGAAGCTTACCTTCTTGATGATCCAGCACTTGAACCTTGATGAGAAACCATTGCTTTGAGCCCAAATTGGCATTACCCTTCATATTATCCATTAGCCTCACTAAATCCTCTTGTCCAATCTTTGATATATGAAAACCATTCAATTACTTGAATAGAGAATAGTTTTGTGAATCATGGCTCTGATATTCAGTACCTTGTTTCCCGTGTTTCGAGTTGATCTATAATCCCTTGATAAAAATGTTTACAGTCAAAAGAGATTTTTTCATAAATCGGCATCAGTTTTTAAAATGATTAAAATGTAGGTTTTTAGTCCCAAAGTGGGATAAATGTTTTCTTGAATAGTGGATCTGGACTGAGACGCGAGTCCTTTCCACACTTATATTAGGCTTAAAAGTTGCCTAGGGATTCCCAATAATGTTTTAGAATCCAGCGAGGTTCAGGATTACTTCGCGGCTGATCACCAGCTGTAATCCGTAGCGTCATAAAATGATTTGATTAAGACATGATTTTAAAATTGTTTTGATGCAAGCAAAATGATGCCATCTCACATAGTTTTTATCTCTCGTTACCTTCGGTTATATCTTTCTATTATCATTCTTAAAAGTATATCTCAATTTATGTTTTGTGTCGTACTGTTAGCACTTGTTGAGCATTTGGCTCACTTCTTGCTTTACCCTTATATTACAGCTAGTAGCTATGGTTAGATTCAAGCAGACTGCCCGTAAGACCTGTGATGCTGATGCTTATGTTCGAGCTCAGGTAGAATAAGTAATAATAGTTGTGTGAGGGCTCGGTATTTGTAATCAGATGTAATAGTTGGTAGTGTTGGGCTGTTCCAAACCTTAAACTGTAAGATCTTGGATTTTGGTTGTGTATTCTTCATTAAAAGATGTAATAGCTATATTTATTTTGCTGTTTAAGTTGGGGGTGTGACATCGAATCTCATCATGAATCATACCAAAACCTATTATACAGAAGCACTCAACCTCTCGACATCCTATTTTTCTATTTCTTAATCCTAACCATCTATCCATTCCCGATATTCTAATCTTGTTTCAATGACTTATAACCCGTGGCTCTGATACCAAACCTGTAACGCCCTCCAAACCTGGCTCAGAAGTTTGGGACTCACAACACACACACCACAATATATAACCTTTATATAAAATATTATATACATTGACCCTTCTTCACATAATCACGGATCGCAACAGATTAAAGTATGAAAACAAGCCATAACCGTATCTTTTATTACATCGTACCAAATCCCAACTAGTTAAACTTACAACTGATAATAATATTATTCTTACAATCTTGCATAACTCATCTAATATAAATCTCCTGCTAGCTCAATCAAACTTAACCTGGAATTCTAGCTCGCACAATGGACTGGGAAACCTCGTTACCAAAAATTTCATTTTCAACTGTTGAAAATATAAAAAGGTTTGCAAGAGTGAGCTAACTAGCTCAGCAAGTCATAATAGCAATAACAGAGGTTAAACAATGATCAATTGAAATGATTTAGAATAATCAAATTTCTGGATAAGCAATGATTAGAATTGGATATTTACTTTTCATTTTAAAAACCAAGGTTAGGCTGCTGATCAGTCATGTACTAACCCCAAGCAAGGCTCCCACCTTTGCTCTATACACTGGATCCAAGGCACGCATTGGCCTATTATGACCACGAATCTGGTCCACATTTATAAAACCATCCAATTCTAAAACAATTCAATATGATGACCAATGTAATTCAATAAGCTGAATCATAAACAACATTTATCTTGAAGCATAGGGTGATTCACAATACCATGAAGGTATAACAAGGAATTCAAATAGATTGGCTTTCAATCAAGGAAAGAAACAGAAAGTAGAAGACCAAGGGTTCAAGGGTTCCAAGGATTGTTCTTCTGTTAAACAAAGAATAAGGGTTGTTATGTCAAGCAATTCAATATTAGAAATCAGTATGTGGTAGATATGTATTTGTGGAGTAGTATCGTATATGTCTGGCTCGTATCTGAGAATTCAATAATCAATGGTTTATGAAGAATAAGGATTATGGCTCAAGATCAATAAGAATTAGAGTTCAAGGTTGAATAGTTTAAAGCACTTTCAATATAAAAAATGATTTATTTTGAATACTAGCAACATGTTATGAGAAAGTTTGAAAATATTTGCAATATATCTTGAAGAAGGTTTAGAAGTACTTGCATTATCACCGATGATTTCAAACTTTACTTGTACCCATCTAACACTTTTACTTTTCCATCATTTTCCTTCTTTTTCTATGCCCTGCTTCTATTCATCGATTACTTGCTTTCTTTTTCTGCACTTCAGTTCTATTTACTGATCACTGGATTTCTTTTCTATGTCTCTATTATTCTGCTAGGCATTACAAGTATCTATCAATACTCAATCTCATATCATTCTAATCGTCATATAGACGTCATAAGCTTTTATCTACCCTTCGTTTTACCCAAATCCAATTTACGGATTGAAAGTTATGACTAAAACAATCAAACAATAATCACATAGGCATATAACACATCAATCCAATAGCATGTAGCATATAGTATACATGATACTCGATTCAAAATAATTTTCAAAAAAGATTCAGAGCTATAAGGATTTTCCAGGTATTTAATCCGAATTTTTGAACATTTTTCGGAATTAAAATGGGTCTCCGAATCATTTTATAATTAAATAATAGAGTTCAAACACCCGAATCTGACTTTAAAATAATTAAATAATAATTATTGGGCTTTGAAAATAATTTAAAATAATATTTTAAAACTCGAAACTATTTGTCAGAATTTTTAAATCCAAATAAATAATTAAATTTAATTAAATAATCAATTAAAATATAAATAACTAATTAAATCAATTAATCAATTAATATTTAAATTAATTGATCAATTAAATAATTAATTATTAACTAAAGTTAATTAATTAAATAATTTGGATTTATTTTTAAATAAAAAATAATTTTTTAAAAAAATAATGATTTTTAGAATTAAAATGAATTTTTAGAAATTAAAAACATAATTTTTGAATTATTTTTAAAATAGAATTCCAGAAACAGAGTTTAGGAAAGGGAATTGGGTTTTTAAGGATTAAAACCGGGTCTGATAAAATGGAAATGGGTCGGGTATGAACACCACCGGGTCCTCAAGAACTCCGGCCAGCTTTCCCAGAATCCGGTTGTTCTTGTCGGACTCCGACAACATTCCGACGAGCCCCGTTTGGCTCAAAAATACAGTGTTTTGATCGAAATTGCAACTGGCTTTTGCTTAGAATCAACCCAGGACAATAACTCGAACAACAATCACAACAAACACCTAGGAATTCGATAATACGGGTTTTGTTGATTCACCGAAATGATTATCGTATCGAAAATTTTGCGTCGGGCCGCGCACGGGTCAAACCATAATCCGGATCCAAAAAGTCAAAACACGGAAAACGTTCGAAAATACCAGATTAGGTTAGGAAGGAGTTTTCGGAAAAGTTTCGGGTTGTAAAAATATAATATTGGTTGAAGTTGGACGATTCTCGGCTTTATAAAATAATTTTTAATTATTCAGAAAATAATTAATAAATTCATAAATCAATATAAAATCATATAAAGTCCAAAATTACCAGAAAAATAACGTAATTATCTATATTTTATTCCGGTCATAATAAAATTGACATACTTATACTTTACCACATATAAGCAACCACATCCACACCCATCATCAGATACTTCACAAAAAATCACATAATAATCACGTAAAAAAATCATTTATTGATAAAAATAATTACACACAATATCCCGGATATTACAATATCCACCTCACCTTTTCTTAAATTTTGGTTCGTTTGTTTGAAAAAAATAACGAACCAGCTGCGCATCACGATGCATCGAAAAATAATAATTTTTGTACCAAATTTTTTGAAATATTCCAAAGTTAATAAAATAAAAGTTTCAAAATTTTTAAATCATTTTTGAAGCGCAACTCAAACCCGCATTTAACGATTTGACGAACAAATATGCGGGTAAATTTAATCCCAAAAATTTCCAAAATAATTTTATAATTCTTAAAATATTATAAACTTAATAAAATGTGAGATTCGTAATTTTTGAAGCATCCTAGAATTAAATATAGATTTTACAAATAATTTTAATCATAAAATCATTTAAAGAAAAATAATTACTGAAATATTGATTTCTAAATTTTATAAAATCCCAAAAATAATTATTGAAATTATAAAATCATAAAAACAATTTTAGAGATAATCCAAATATTTTTGAAAATAAATCTGCCATAAAATCACTTTTAAAATAGAAACAAAACAATACAGCAAAATAATTAATTACACAAATAATCCCTTTACACCAATACACATATTTATAAAATTATTTATTCAACAATTATATTTTAAAACCATACAAAAACATACGAGTCGTTATAGTTTTGGTTTATTAATATCATCTCTATAATGTAATCTATTCACAATCATCAAACCAACAATATAAACAATACGACTTAACCTACATCAATGATCTTCAACTTTCTTGAAAAAGTTCTTTCTAAAATAAAGGTGAAAGAAAGTTTTTATACCTTTCTTGGTCTCTTGGGTGGATGATACTTGATATATCCTTAAATGAGCTGAAAGATCCTTAATCATCCAAAAAATCAACAAAAAAACTTGAATTAATATTGGCATTTATGACACTTTATTATGCTCCGTAAAGATTTGAATTGGTGTATTTGTACTCGAGTTGTCGGTATTTTTACATGTTTTTGTAGTGTAATTGCATTGCACGCATTTTCCGGGTAAATTAGCATGGTTGTAATGCTAATTTGGTGTTTGGATGGTGTTGGAATAAAGGCTCGTGAAAAGACCGGCTCAAATCAGTAAGGAGAAAAAAGAAATCAGAATTTTATTCAGGAGGATGGCGCGCCCGCACTGGAGTAGCACGCGCCCGCACCCAAAGAGCAGAAACGCAGGCGGCGCGCGGCCGCGCCAGGTCGGGGTAGCAGAATTCTGTTTCTATTAGGATTTTGAGAGTTTGAAGCCCTGGTTAATTCTATAGCATATATATATACATAAATAAAGACATTTTTCATAGGGAGGGACGTACCAAAGCTAAGGAGAAGGAGTAAGAAGACCGTAGAGCACAATTCAACCAAGGCGAAGAAGATCTAGTTTATTCTTGTGATTTTTTGTTTTAAGTTGTAACTTTGGATGCTAGTTTTCTTATTCTTGAACCTTTTCTTATGTTTCGTATTCAGTTTTATTTTTTTATAAAGACTACATTTATTATACCATGTTTTCATCGGAACCCACATTAATGATGAGTCTGATAATGGGCTATTTGTTATCGTGGGGTTCTAGCGGATCTATTTATGGATTTCTTTAGTTGATTTGTGTCGATGCCTTAGTGTGTGGTGATTATATGATAACCTAGTATTGGTTGCGCTTATTCGTCTTATGATCATCGCGAACTTATAAGATAGCATGTTAATTCTTAATGAAGCGGAAGTGAATTTAAGGATTTAGAACTTACCATGCTAGCATAGGTTCATGTGTTATTGTTATGCATGATTCGTAGGTAATTTTAACCATCTTACTTACCCTATGTAATCGCAATAGATAACTCGTACATTAAACCGTTATGTTGTCAAATTCCATAGACATATAGGCTCTCAATATAATTGGTGTATATTCAGTTTCTATCTCTTTTGTGGATGTCAGGTAATATGGTATTCGTACAACAAAAGTTGGCATTTATCAGTTTTGTGTTATCTGATTAGTGTCATCACCATTGCATGCTAAGATTAAGAACGAAAAGGCTATTGAAGGAAGTACTTAATGAAGTTAGATCACATTTTTGTGTCATATATTATTCAACTCTCTTTACTCTCTTTAGTTAATGTTCTCTAGTATAATTGTCAATAGTTAATCGTAGTATAATTAAAACCCAGTTTGTTATTCGTCTTAGCATTGAATAATAGCCATATCATTGTTGCATAAGTGCATAAATCACAAAGTTAACCTAAACCATTCCATGTGGGAACGAATCGGATTTATATCTTATACTACTTGCGAACGCGTATACTTGCGTGAATTTTAGCGCGTGTTTAGCGACTAACAATACTAAGGCAATGTGAGTTGACCGTTGTCAACAGATAAATAAATAAGGGGGAGTTTCTTTTGAAACTATATTCAAAATATATAAGGTATGTTGAGATAATATTCTTCGATGATCTGAAAGTATTATTATGATTTTCTGAAACTCAAAAAATATTTTAAAATAGGTTTTATAATTTTTAAATCATATTAAATCATTTAATAAATACTGAATAATTAAATAATAATTATTAAATAATTAAACCTCGAATAGTTCTTCTTTAAAGAATATTTGAAATAATATTTCTCAACTAATTTATGTTTAAGTAATTATATTAATCTTTACTATGTATAAAATAACTGGTATTAAAATAAAATAAACGTTGGAGAATACTTCTCCCTTTTTATCTGAATATCTGAAATAATATTCATTGCTTGGGTAATTAAATAGAGTTGAGGGAATACGATCTTTAGAAATCAATTTTAAATTAAGTTCGAGGTACTTTAATATTTTGCAAGAGGACATCGAGTCCCTTAGAATAAAATAGTTACAGACTTTTAATCGTCCCAAAATATCTCCGGGATAATTCTGGGTTTTATACTTTATAAAAACTGACCGACTCTCGGTCTTACAACTCATACATCACGCTCTACTGTAACGTTAATATTCTTAAATAAAACACCTCCGGGATACTTCCGGGTTTTCATCAAATTATATTGCGCGATCCTCGGTCTAAAATATACACCTCATATATACAACGCTACTCTCTAGCGTTATTGATTGAAATTTGGTAATATTTATTAACATATTGTATGGTATTATATATCATAATTCGTAGAATATCATATAACAACATCATGTATATAAAATTTATTTGAAAACAAATACAACACAACAGTTTGAAATGGTAGGGTTTGAAAACTTTCCTGGAGTCCAAGATACGTTTTATGACTTCCTCTCGTTCCTAGTTTTCTAATCAACAAATATCATAATCTTAATCAGTATTCTTAATCCCATCACCGACTTATATTTCTAATAAGTACAATACTTCATAATTTTCAATATCCGACCGACTCGAAATAAGTATCAATCCTTGGTTGAAACGGACGGTCAAAGTGGTCTTCTAAAGTTGATTGGCTTGGTTTCATATGGAAATATTGGATGATATTTATTATATTTATTGTGTATGTATAAGGTGTCTTAAACAAGATGCTTCTAATTCAAGCCTAGGTATTAGCTTGCACACCACACTTGACTAGGCATTTTATTATAAAATATGAATTCTTATTTTAAGAAATGTTATCTTTCACTTAATTCTTAATTTAGTTATCTAGCTTGGATAATTTATTGCTAATTAATTTTCATGGGATTTGCATGGCCTTGGTTCATTTCTTTATTCGCTTACGCGTTCGCTCGGTCGCTTATTCGTTTTTGTAATAAATCTTCGTAAACGGTTCACGGGGTAAATCCTTTCTTATAAATCCTTTATGCTTTGAAACCTTGTACTTGGATTTTAATTCGTAGAATTCTAAATTCTTAATCGTAATGTGATTTTCGTATTCCTCGATAGTCCGTAAGATAAGGTCATTTTACAAAGTTCGTGTTCTCCGAAAATGAATGGCTTTTACATACAATCATTTGTTACCGTATAATCACAATATCAACTCGGAATCTTAAATTAAAAACTCGTATATGGTGTGGTCGCAATTTTTTTTATTAAGCCGCAAGGTTACTATTCATAAAGGTCTTTTATCAATGTCAAAACTTTGGGTTTTTACAGTCTTCCCCCCTTAAAAGGATTCTGTCCTAGAATTAGATTATAAACAAGAATGCAACAAGAATTACAAAAGGGGGGTTGAATGGAATTCTTGAAACTTTTTCACAAATAAAATTGTTCTAACTTAAATATATATTAGTGTGAATTGATTTGCAGAGTGCGGAATAATAACTTGAAATGAATCAAAACACAAGTAATTAAAAACACAAGTCTTTAAAAACTTTATGGTGGATTTGAATGTATCCACCAGAGATATATAATATATCAAGAGAACTCTGTGTAGTAATTAGCTCACAGCTGCTTACAAATTGACAACAACTAAGATTGTAGAGAAATGCTAAGAATACAGCTTACAAATATTTCTCTCTTGGTTGCTTAGTTAATTATTCTATCTGCTACTTCTTGGTTTATATATATCACCAAGATTACAAAGCAATAAGACAAGATAATAAAATAAAAACTATCAATTCTAATACTATGCTACTTCATTACTCTATTCCAGCATCTTTGAATATCTTCATAATAGCATGGAAATGGCAATGATTCTTTGTTCTCTAACTCTAAAACCCAGTTGAATAGGCTACCACATTCCATTTGCATACACTTGACGCATGTGACTGTGTTGTCACTGTCAATAGATGTTTGAATTCTTTATCCGTCGGGTTCATGATCATCCGTCGAGTTCATGATCATCCGTCGGGTTGTCTTGTTGATCATCCGTCGAATGACATTATTATTTATCCGTCGGGTAGCAATCTGGCACTTGACTTTATTTCATATATGCAGAATTACAAGACATCATCTATGTACAATTAATCAACCTATTCTGCATATCTAGTTAAAGTCAACATGACTTGAGTACTACTACAGAATCTAAACAATATGTATGTATAAATGTGCTACTGACTTATTGTTACATAAGCTACTCACTCGATGGATAATAAATCATCATCCGTCGGGACTATATTGAGTTATTCGTCGGGACTATAATCCTTATCCGTCGAGTGCTACATTTTTAACTAAGTAAAATCTACCAAGGTGTTTTGTTAATGAAATCATCAAGTACACAACATATACACAACAATCTCCCCCAATTTATGTCTACTGGAATTGTAGCCATAAATTAAGAGAAACTTGATGATAACAAAATACCCTAAAAATACAACTTTAAAAGTAAGTAGATAAAGCTGTAAAGTGCATCATTTAATCAAAATGTACAAAGTTTAGCTCACAGTCATTTTCAAGTTGCTCCTCTAGCCTGAGCAGATTTATCTAGTTCCTTGAAGGTCTGGATCTCTTTCCAAGCTTTCTGTTGTTTTCTTATATCTGATTTTGGAGCTGTCTGTGGAATTCCAGTTCATTAGATTCCGAGAGATTCAGCTTTTCTTGCATCTCCAAGAGAGTCTCATTGCTAGAGATGCTCGGTTGGTCTTCTAATCTGAAAAATCTTCTAACTCTTTTTTCATCCATGAACTCCATCAGCCAGTAGAGCCTTAGATGCACTCTTCTCCCTGTGTAAGGAATAATTAGAGTCTTTGGGAGTGCATCTTTAGCTCTAATACTCCTAAGTTCTTCAATCTTCTTTAGAACCAATCTTCTTGCAGTTACATTGAACCCAAAGTTCTTCTTGAAAGATGAATAAACCTTTATCAGTACAGCTTGGCTTTCTTGAAGGATCCTGTGAAGTGGCCATTGAATCTCCTTTCCTCCCTTTTACTTGAAAACTAACCTTTCAGGTAGGTTTTTGTATGCATTAATCCCTCTCACTTCTTCTAGTTCATCTAGATAGAGATTTAGATCAGAGAACTCCTTGATGTCACACAAGTACACGTAATCTCCCTTGTTGACTTTAGATTGAGCTTTGACTAGAGATTTGGATTTGAGAGGTGACAACTTCACTTTCTTGACTGCTCTTGACTTTGTTCTCTTTGGCTTGTTAAGGATTGGCAGATTGAAGTCAGGAATTGGTAGGCTCTCCCAGTCTATTGGTTCATCCTTAGGCACAATAGGTTCACCATGAATTTTCCTGTAAGGATCCACCACTTTTATGTCTTCAAATACCACAGAGGGTTTTGATGCTTGAGTTGTAGTTGGAGTGGATTCCTTGGAAAACTGATCCTCCAATTCCTTACCAACAAAATTCAATTTCCTTTTGGTTCTTTTGGCGAATTCCTTGTATCTCTGAGATATCTTCTGTTGTGATTGAACTTGCTTCTTTGGATCTTGAGATTCAGTGATTTCAGATGGCAGAGTAGGAATCTGTTGTGTTGGTGCAAGAATCTGTTGTGTTGGTTTCACAGCTTGAAGCTTGGCCAAGATAGCAGCTTGCTCTTTCTTTTGCTTAGTCCTTTTGGCATTTAGAATAGCTTGCATCTTTTCCTGCTTCAATCTTGCCTTTTCTTCTCTCTTTGCTTGAGCAAATTGAGGATGTCCATCCACCACACAAATTTCTTTCCCATTCCTAAAAACTTTAGCAATTCTCATTTTAAGGCTGAATCAGCTGGATCCTTGTAGAAGGCAATTGATCTTGACAGAAGCTTCTTCTCATCAGGCTTAGGAGTCTCATATACAGTATCCAAGGGGTTCTTGAATGATGATTTTAGATAGTTCACCCTTGGCTTCAGAATTATTTCAGCTTTTGGAGATTTGATGCAGGATGGATGTCCTTTTTCCAGATAGTTCATGCTCATTTCATTCACAGAGATCTGCTTGACTTTAGAGTGATGAATGGCTAACTTTACCGGCTCCTTTACTAGACCAAACTTCTATTGTATGTCCTCATCAATTTTCTCCTAGTTGATTGGCTTCAACTGCTCCTTTTCAGCTTCTCTTAAATTGGCTGCTGCTGCATTGATCAAATCAATATTGTTTGTTACTGGTGGCTTGGTGAAAGCAATTGCAGGCACAATTAGTTTACTGGTTTGAATTTGAAGCTTCTCCCCCTCACTTGGTCCTTTCTCCTCCTTTTTGTTATCATCAAGTTGAGTAGAGGAGGAGGTTTGTACAACCACCAGTTTCTGAAGTAAGTCTGTTTGTTGAGCTTGATGAAGATGAATGGTTGTTAGAGATGCTTCCATAGCTGACATTCTTGTATCTAAGGCATCTATCTTTGTGGCAAGATCAGAATTTTTCCTGAGTTGTCTCTTGATGTCAAGCATTGTAGCTTCTGGAAGCTTAGAGTCCATCTTGTCAGAAATAGCCTTTTTCATCTCATCAATATCACCCTTGATGGTGTTGACATCTCTAGCATGTTGGAAGCCTTGAATTTGTTGTAGTTGCAGAGAAGCAAGATGTGCTTGAAGGAGCTTCTTGGTGTTGGCATTTGTAGTGGTTTGAAGAGCAGAATTTGTCTGATTTATGAGTTGGATTAGGGTTGTCTTGAAGTAGTGTTCATCACAATGTTTTGAAAATGCCCATGATGGCATGCTTGATCTTGAACTGGAACCTACTTCTCCCCCTATGTCCACTGGCTCTTCTTCACTATCTCCACCTTCATCTCCAAAGAAATCTGCTGAACCACCAGTCTCATAATCAACATCACCAGTTGTAGAGGGAAAATGTGTGATGGCATCCTTAGCTCTTAGCATTGACTGAGTGGTATGCACCAAATTGAGCATCCTTTCTGCATTGTCATTGCCCTGTTCAGCTAGAAGTTGATAAGCTGGAACATGGCGAGTAAATGCCTCAACATCAAGGGAGATGGAATCTATAACAGCTTGACATTCATTAACTCACTAGCAATGACATCCATCATTATAGCTCCTGTACCTGCATTTCTCTCTTATTCTCTCTTTTGTTGAATCAGGGTCTCACCCTGGCTTCCCACCCTCACACCCTCACCTTCACCATCTAAGGTGGGACTCCTCTCACTCTCTTTTGCCAATCCTGAAGAAATGGATTGCATATTGTCACTCTTTTTCTCTCATTTTTCCTGGGAGCAACCCAGACTCTCACTCATAACACTCTCTTCCCTCAATCCTAAGAGTGACTGTACAACCACTAAGTCTTCTGCACTAGAGATAATAGATGAAATTTGAAGTTGTGCAGAGACACCCGACAGATGAGGAATATCCATCGGGTTAGCAGTTTGACTATCCGACGGATAAATACTGTTAAGCTTATCCGTCGGGATACAATCACTACTCGACGGATGAGCAATATCCATCGAGAGAGTAGAAATAAATGAACTTGGAATTGAAACTATTGTGGACTCTGTGCTGATTGATGAGATTTTGGGCACAGATGTTTCAACAGCTCTTGAAAGAATTGGCAAGTGAGCCAACATATCATTCAAAAGATGATGCTCACTTGCAGTAGATTTTGGCTTCCCCAACAAAGTTAAAGAAGGGGAATCAGGAATTGATGTGTTGATCATGTCCACATCCAGAGAGTTTGTGGGAGAATTTGGTGTTTGAGGTACTTCTATAACTAATGATTTTGGCTGTGACTCCACATTTATTGGAGCCACATCAAGCTGAATTTGTGAAGGTGCAGTGACTGTGTCTTTAGCACCAGTTTGCACAGTGTGTGAACCCTGTGCATCCCCAAAGGTTTTAGATTTCTTCTTTCTGGCATAAGTTTGGGGTGAGCTAGTGCCCTTTACCCTTTTGGCATGTGCTCTTGGCTGAGACATTTGTTCAATAGCCACATCCTTTTGGGAGGATGCAACTAAAAATGAGCTTTTATCCTTATTAATCACTGCACTTTGTTGGGAAACTGCAGTGTGGCTAGGCTGGGAACCACTCAACTCTCCATCCTTATTCTTAGGGTTTCTTTTAGGTTCACCCTGTCCCTCACATACCTTACCCACCTTCACACTCCCCTATTTGGTTTTGGTAGATTTTGCAACTGGCATCTTTTGGGAGATACCAGAGGGGGCTTACTTTGATTTGGATTTTGAAATTTTTGATGATTTAGTAGCTTGGGTAGGCAACTATTGGGTCATTGACACAGTTACCATTGCTACACTAGAATTCAAAAAATTTGAGAGGTTGGAATAGTAGGGGTAGATGAACTTACCTCACTTACCTGAGGTGCTTCCATTATAGGGAAATAGAAGAGTGGCACTTCTCTATGATGATTTGCCCTGTTCAAATCTGCAATAATTTTTCTCTCTTGAACCCAACAATCTAATTTGTTGTTTGGGTTCTCAAGTACAATTTCCTCAGAGAGGTGGTTAGCTAACATCATGAAAAATCTAGCATAATAAACATTTTTACCCCTCTTATTTAACTCTCCTAATTTGAAACTCAACTCAAACAAAACAAGATCACTAAAATTGAAGAATTTATCTGTAACTAGCATGTAAAGCATGTTAAGCATGGAAATATTGACATAATCAAAATTACTAATTTTACCCGAAAAGACCTTGGTCATTACATCACACATGAAACTCCATTCATTCCTAAGACCCAATCTCCTAATGTCACTTAACTTAGAAGTAGAGAGAGCATAGTTCATGGAATTAAGCATATTAACTATATCGGTGTCTATGTGTGGTGAGGTCACAGTATTATCAGGAATCTTGAAACATGCTTCGATAACATCACTATTAATACAGAATTTCTTACCTTTAATGGTGAGTGTGATGGTCTTATCTGTCGAGTTGTATGAAGCAGTAGCCCACATCTCTTCAACAACCTCACAAAAGATGGTGAGATGCTAATTACTTTTGAGAAAGAGAGAATTTAGAGCATATAATTTGAGAATGATAAAAGAAAAGCAATGTAAATGAAATAAGCTTTTATACTATCTCAAAAATAACTGTCAAAAATAATAAAGTAAAATAAAGTAACCAATGAAAATTGCCTAAAATAGCCGTTTAAAAATAAACTATAAAAATTCCATCAATTATCCGTCGTGTTATGCTTACAAACTGTAAGTATACTCGATGGATAATGTTCATGGAATTAATGGCTAAGATTAAGACAATTCGACGGATGAAGATAAACTGTTATCCGTCGAGTTATAAAATATTCCAAAAAAATAATTGATTTTTATTTACAAGCAATATTCCGATGGATGATCAAACTCGATGGATAAAGATCATCTGTCGAGATGTAAATTTTGACTTAGCCAAAATTCCATCTTAGACTGAAGAATCAATTAAATTTCTGGCTGCATAACAACCTGCAAATTATCTGAAAAGACTTAAGAATAATTAAGCATACCTAACTCAGTTACCAACCTTGAGAAAGTGGATTCATCCAGTGGCTTGGTAAAAATATCTGCAAGCTGCTTTTCACTTGGAACAAAATGTAGTTCCACAGTACCATTCATTACATGTTCCCTTATGAAGTGGTACTTGATGTCTATGTGCTTTGTCCTTGAATGTTGTACTGGATTTTCAGTGATGGCAATTGCACTTGTGTTATCACAGCAAATAAGAATCCTCTCAACTTGCAAACCATAGCCTAGCAATTGAGTTTTCATCCACAAAATATGTGTACAGCAACTACCAGCAGCAATATCTTCAGCTTCAGCTGTAGAGATAGAAACTGAATTTTGCTTTTTACTGAACCAGGACACAAGCTTATTTCCTAGAAATTGACAAGTTCATGTGGTACTTTTTCTATCAATTCTACAACCTGCATAATCTGCATCTGAATAACCAGTTAGATCAAAACCAGAATCTCTAGGGTACCAAATGCCAAGTTTTGGTGTTCCCTTGAGATATCTGAAAATTCTCTTAATAGATATTAAGTGTGATTCTCTGGGATCAGCCTGAAATCTAGCACACAAACATTTAGCAAAGATTATATCTGGCTTACTAGCTGTTAAGTACAGAAGTGAGACAACCATGCACCTATAACTTGAAATATCCACAAACTTTTCAGTAGTGTTTAATTCAAGCTTAGTTGCAGTGGCCATGGGAGTTTTTGCAGATGTGCAATCCATTAGATCAAACTTCTTTAAAAGATCATAAATGTATTTAGTTTGACTAATGAATATTCCATCACTAACTTGCTTAACTTGCAAACCAAGAAAGTAAGTTAGTTCTCCCATCATACTCATTTCATACTTACTCTGCATCAGTTTGGCAAACTTTTTGCAAAGTTTTTCATCTGTAGAATGAAAAATAATGTCATCTACATAAATTTGAACAAGTATACTAGAGCCATTAACATTTCTAAAGAATAAATTTTTATCTACAGTACCTCTTGTGAAGTGATTTTCAAAAAGGAACTTTGATAAAGTGTCATACCAGGCTCTAGGTGCTTGTTTCAGTCCATAAAGTGCTTTCAAAAGATAGTAGACATATTCTGGAAAATTTGAATCTTCAAAACCAGGAGGCTGACTAACATAGACTTCCTCCTCCAAGTCTCCCTTCAGAAAGGCACTTTGACATCTATTTGATAGACCTTGAAATTGGCATGGGCTGCATATGCTAAGAAGATTCTGATGGCTTCAAGTCTTGCAATAGGAGCAAATGTTTCATCAAAATCTATTCCTTCTTGTTGAAAATAGCCCTTAGCAACCAATCTAGCTTTGTTCCTGACTACTATGCCATTTTCATCCATCTTGTTTCTGAATACCCACTTGGTGTCAATTGGATTCTTTCCTCTAGGCTTGGGCACCAGCTTTCATACCTTATTCCTCTCAAATTGGTTTAGCTCCTCCTGCATAGCTAAAATTTAATCAGGATCCAACAAAGCTTCTTCAACCTTCTTTGGTTCTTCCTTTAAAAGAAAGCTGTTGTATAGACATTCTTCTTGAGTTGCTCTCCTTGTTTGAACTCTAGAAGATACATCACCAATGATGAGCTCAAAGGGGTGATCTTTTTTCCATTTTCTTTGTTGAGGTAGATTAGCTCTAGATGAAGATGCCTCATTGTTGTCTTGATGTGTGGTTGAGTTTTGATTGTTAGAAACTCCCCCTGAGTTAATGGATCTTTGATTTGTGAAAGGGGTGCTTTCTGTAAGTGATCTATCCTGACTCTCAGCTCCTTTTGATAACCCGAAGGATGGTGAATTTTGAGTACCGACGGATGAAGCAGGTTGCCTTCCGACGGATAAGGCAGATTGTCTCCCGACGGATGAAGCATTATTCAACTCGATAGATGTTGAATTATATGCTTCATTGGTAGTAGATTTTTTTGCATTATCCTTTGATACTGTTTCTTGATCACTTTCATCATCATTGTCATCACTAACCATCTCCACATTGTCAAATGTGAGGCTCTCATGGTAGTCTCCATCTTGCAGTCCTTCAATATTTTTATCATCAAACACAACATGTATTGATTCCACAAAAATGTTGGTTCTTATATTGCAGACTCTATATGCTTTACCAACAACATATCCAACAAAAATTCCTTTATCTGCTTTAGCATCAAACTTCCCATTCTGATCAGTTTGATTTCTCAAGATATAACATTTGCAGCCAAAGACATGAAGAAAATTTAGAGTTGGCTTCTTGTTCTTGAACAATTGATAGGGAGTCATGCATTTTGCTTGATTAATCAGAGAAATATTCTGAGTGTAGCATGCAGTATTTACAGCTTCAGCCCAGAAATATGTTGGTAATTTAGATTCATCAAGCATTGTCCTGACAGCTTCAATAAGTGATTTGTTCTTCCTTTCCACTACTCGATTATGTTGTGGAGTTCTTGCTGCTAAAAGCTCATGCAAAATTCCATTTTCTTCACAAAATGCTCTCATGACAGAATTCTTGAACTTAGTTCTATTGTCACTCCTGATTCTCCTCACTTTGAAATCAAGATGATTACTGACTTGCCTTATGTGATTGATGATGATTTCACTAGCCTCATCTTTAGACTTTAGGAAATATGTCCAAGAGAACTTTGAGAAGTCATCTACAATTACTAGGAAAAATCTTTTCCTTGAAATGGATAACACATTGACTGGTCCAAACAAATTCATGTGAAGCAGTTGTAAAGGTTCTTTAATTGTTGAATCAAGCTTCTTCGTGAATGATGCCTTGATCTGCTTTCCTTTTTGACAGGCATCACACAATCCATCCTTAGAAAACTCCACTTGAGGAATGCCTCTAACCAGTTCTTTCTTTACTAGTTCATTCATGGCCTTGAAGTTTAAATGGGATAGCTTCACTGAGAAGACAAGTAACAGATTCTGCATTTGATGAGTTGAAGTCAGCTAGGTACACATTTCCTTTTCTCACACCGGTGAGAACCACTTTGTTGCCCCTCTTGTTAGTCACAACACAGGCTTCTGAGTTGAAGGTTACTGAATTCCCTTTATCACAAAGCTGGCTGATACTCAGCAAACTATGCTTGAGACCATCCAGTAAGGCAACTTCCTCAATGATGACATTGTCTTTTGAAATCAAGCCATATCCCACAGTATAACCCTTGCCGTCATCTCCAAAAGTAATACTAGGGCCAGCTCTCTCTTTGAACTCTGTGAGCAGGGTAGAATCACCAGACATGTGTCTTGAGAAACCACTATCCATGTACCATAGATTCTTTCTGTTTCCCTGCACACATCAAAATCAAATCAAGTTGATTTTGGTACCCAAGTTTCCTTGGGTCCTGCCTTGTTAGCTTTCTTTTTCTGTTTCTTAGGTTTAATCTCATTTGACTTGGGGATATCAGATTCATCCTTAGTCATTTGAGTTGAACTTTTGAAACCATTCATTACAGCAGAATTATCATGCATATTATGATTAACAGGCAATGACATGCTATTAGTGAACATTTTATTCCAGTAAGGCATGCTAAATGGCATTTGTGGCATACTAAATGCAGCATAATAAGGATTGGGTGCAAATGGAATATTAGCAAACTGTGCATTCATATTCTGTGTAGACATAGCATTCATAGGCATAGGAGGCATGGCATTCATGTTGGGAAAGTGAGGTGGCACAGATATGGAAGTAGACATGGCAGATTTGCAATTAACAGACAAATGATTTACACTACCACACTTGACACAGATTTTTCTAGGAGCATATCTATCGGGTGTGTAGTTATTGTGTTTGTTAATCCCTACTTTACCATTTGTATTATTTTTCCTTTTAGCCTCTGTTTTAACCTCAATCTTTTCAAGTCTGTCACTCAATTGCTTGACAGTCATATGACCAACATTAGCCTTCTTCTCCCTCTTCACTTGACTAGATTCTCCTGGAACAAAATTCTTTGAAACTGATCTATATCTCTCATTTAACTTGAAAAGCTTGGCTTTACTCACAGGCTTGCTCACATTCGACGGATGAGGATTCATGTCACTCGACAGATAACCCTTTTTGCTATCCAACGGATGACCCTCATCATCCGTCGAGTCTACATCTGTTAGCAATCCTTCCACCAAATTAGATTCCAGATTCTCCTTGTTCTTCTTCCAGGTTGCATCACAAAAGGACTCAATCCCTTGAACTTTGGTGATTTGAGCATGAACATCTCTAGATGTTTTCCATGCCTTAATCACCTCCTTTTCACGTTCAATTTGCTTCTTCAAGATCTCTTCTTTCTTCAAGGACTCAGTTAATTCATCCTTAGCAATTTTGCACTCAATTCTTAATTTTTCAAATTCAATGAACTGAGACTTTAGCACATTATTCCTCTCATTTAAAAATAAATTGTTTTCTTTGATTTTAGCATTTTCTTTAGTGAGAGACTTAAGTGTAATGCGCAAATGATATAATTATGTAGACATGTCATTTATAGCATCATTACAATCAGCTTTAGATAAATGTGCAAGGTTAGTGGTGATTACCTGATTACTTGAAGAGCTTGTCTCTGTTTCATCAGACTTGGCCATTAGGGCTAGATTGACATAGCTAACATCCTCATCCTCATCCAGACCATCTGCAGTCCAGTCATTTTCTTGTATAATGAAAGCCATTTCCTTTTATTTGAGCAGCTCAAAGTATTTCTATTTATAATCCACAGGCTCAAACTTCTTTTTGTTGGAATCTGACTTTCAACACTCACTGGCAAAGTGCCCGGCCAAGCCACATTTGAAACACTTGAATTTTGATTTATCCACCATGTTTCTATTTGGCTTAGCTGCTCCAAAGTTCTTCTTGAACTTGAGGTTGAAAAATTTTCTGGAAAGAAATGCTAGATGTTCATCAATATCTTCCATGTCATCTTGGCTCAAAGAATCTTCATTTTCTGCTGCCAGCCCCTTGCCCTTGTTTTCACAGACCTTTGAAGTTGATTCAAAAGCTTCCATCTTCATCTCCTTCTCTTTTTCTAACTTAGCAACTAGTGCAATGGATCCTCCTTTCTTCTTTCCTCTCTCCATCCTCTCATCTTGCTCTATTTCAAGCTCATAGGTTTTCAGGATGCCATACAGTCTATCCAAAGTAAACTCCTTGTAATATTGAGAGTTTCTCAATGAGACTGTCATAGGTTTCCATTCCTTTGGAAGAGATCTAAGGAACTTCAGATTGGAGTCTTTTGTCTGATAGACCCTTCCATGCAGCTTCAGAGCATTTAGTAGTTTTTTAAACCTACTAAAGATGTCAGTGAGAGACTCACTTTCTTTACTATGAAAATGCTCATATTGCTGAATCAGTAGCTGCATCTTGTTTTCTCTAACTTGCTCAGTGCCATCACAGATAATCTGTATTGTATTCCAAACATCCTTGGCAGTTTTGTAATTGATGATGTTGTCAAACATATCACCATCAACTCCATTGAACAGGATATTCATGGCCTTCTTATCTTTCCTAACTTGTTCAATATCAGGATCAGACCATTCATGCCTTGGCTTGGGGACAGATGGCTCATTTCCAGTTGCAGCTCTTATTGGTACATGAGGACCCCTTTCTATGCAATCTACATAGGCCTCATCTTGAAAAAGTAAATGAAGATGCATCTTTACCTTCCAGTGGTGGTAATTATCTTTATCCAGAAAAGGAATCTTGACTCCAACATCCTTCTTGTTCATCTTGCAGTTTTGTTGTGATCTTTAAACTCTTTGTTTATCAAGAGCTTGCTCTGATACCAATTGTTGGTCCCTTAACAATGTAACAAGAATTACAGAAGGGGGGTTGAATGGAAATCTTGAAACTTTTTCACAAATAAAATCGTTCTAACTTAAATATATATATCAATGTGAATTGATTTGCAGAGTGCGGAATAATAACTTGAAATGAATCAAAACACAAGTAATTAAAAACACAAGTCTTTAAAAACTTTTTGGTGGATTTGAATGTATCCACCAAAGATATATAATATATCAAAAGAACTCTTTGTAGCAATTAGCTCACAGCTGCTTACAAATTGACAACAACTAAGATTGTAGAGAAATGCTAAGAATATAGCTTATAAATGTTTCTCTCTTGGTTGCTTAGTTAATTATTCTATCTGCTACTTCTTGGTTCATATATATCACCAAGATTACATAGTAATAAGACAAGATAATAAAATAAAAACTATCAAGTCTAATACTATGCTACTTCATTACTCTATTACAGCATATTTGAATATCTTCATAATAGCATGGAAATGGCAATGCTTCTTTGTACTCTAAAACCCAGTTGAATAGGCTACCACATTCCATTTACATACACTTGACGCATGTGACTGTGTTGTCACTACCAACAGATGTTTGAATTCTTTATCCGTCGGGTTCATGATCATCCGTCGAGTTCATGATCATCCGTCGAATGACATTGTTGTTTATCCGTCGGGTAGCAATCTGGCACTTGACTTCATTTCATTTATGCAGAATTACAAGACATCATCTATGTACAATTAATCAACCTATTCTGTATATCTAGTTAAAGTCAGTATGACTTGAGTACTACTACTAGATCTAAACAATGTGTATGAAGAAATGTGCTACTGACTTATTGTTACATAAGCTACTCACTCGATGGATAATAAACCATCATCCGTTGGGACTATATTGAGTTATCCATCGGGACTATAATCCTTATCCGTCGAGTGCTACATTTTTCACTAAGTAAAATCTACCAAGGTGTTTTGTTAATGAAATCATCAAGTACACAACATATACACAACAATCTCACCCAATTTATGTCTACTGGAATTGTAGCCATAAATTAAGATAAACTTGATGATAACAAAACACCCTAAAAATACAACTTTGAAAGTAAGTAGATAAAACTGTAAAGTGCATCATTTAATCAAAATGTACAAAGTTTAGCTCACAGTCATTTTCAAGTTGCTCCTCTAGCCTGAGCAGATTTATCTAGTTCCTTGAAGGTCTGGATCTCTTTCCAAGCTTTCTGTTGTTTTCTTCTATTTGATTTTGGAGCTGTCTGTGGAATTCCAGTTCATTAGATTCTGAGAGATTCAGCTTTTCTTGCATCTCCAAGAGAGTCTCATTGCTAGAGATGCTAGGTTGGTCTTCTAATCTGAAAAATCTTCTAACTCTTTTATCATCCATGAACTCCATCAGCCAGTAGAGCCTTAGATGCACTCTTCTCCCTGTGTAAGGAATAATTAGAGTCTTTGGGAGTGCATCTTTAGCTCTAATACTCCTCAGTTCTTTAATCTTCTTTAGAACCAATCTTCTTGCAGTTACATTGAACCCAAAGTTCTTCTTGAAAGATGAATAAACCTTTATCAGTACAACTTGACTTTCTTGAAGGATCCTGTGAAGTGGCCATTGAATCTCCTTTCCTCCCTTTTACTTGAAAACTAACCTTTCAGGTAGGTTTCTGTATGCATTAATCCTTCTCACTTCTTTTAGTTCATCTAGATAGAGATTTAGATCAGAGAACTCCTTGATGTCACACAAGTACACGTAAGCTCCCTTGTTGACTTTAGATTGAGCTTTGACTAGAGATTTGGATTTGAGAGGTGACAACTTCACTTTCTTGACTGCTCTTGACTTTGTTCTCTTTAGCTTGTTAAGGATTGGCAGATTGAAGTCAGGAATTGGTAGGCTCTCCCAGTCTATTGGTTCATCCTTAGGCACAATAGGTTCACCATGAATGTTCCTATAAGGATCCACCACTTTAATGTCTTCAAATACCACAGAGGGTTTTGATGCTTGAGTTGTAGTTGGAGTGGATTCCTTGGGAAACTAATCCTCCAATTCCTTACCAACAAAATTCAATTTCCTTTTGGTTCTTTTGGCCAATTCCTTGTATCTCTGAGATTTCTTCTGTTGTGATTGAACTTGCTTCTTTGGATCTTAAGATTCAGTGATTTCAATGGCTGAGCAGGAATCTGTTGGGTTGGTGCAAGAATCTGTTGTGTTGGTTTCACAGCTTGTAGCTTGGCCAAGATAGCAGCTTGCTCTTTCTTTTGCTTAGCCTTTTTGGCATTTAGAATATCTTGCATCTTTTCCTGCTTCAATCTTGCCTTTTCTTCTCTCTTTGCTTGAGCAAATTGAGGATGTCCAGCCACCACACAAATTTCTTTCCCATTCCTAAAAACTTTAGCAATTCTCATTTTAAGGCTGAATCAGCTGCATCCTTGTAGAAGGCAATTAATCTTGACAGAAGCTTCTTCTCATCAGGCTTAGGAGTCTCATATATAGTATCCAAGGGGTTCTTGAATGATGATTTTGGATAGTTCACCCTTGGCTTCAGAATTATTTCATCTTTTGGAGATTTGATGCAGGATTGATGTCCTCTTTCCAGATAGTTCATGCTCATTTCATTCACAGAGATCTGCTTTACTTGAGAGTGATGAATGGCTGACTTTACCGGCTCCTTTACTAGACCAAACTTCTATTGTATGTCCTCATCAATTTTCTCCTAGTTGATTGGCTTCAACTGCTCCTTTTCAGCTTCTCTTAAATTGGTTGCTGCTGCATTGATCAGATCAATATTGTTTGTTACTGGTGGCTTGGTGAAAGCAATTGTAGGCACAATTAGTTTACTGGTTTGAATTTGAAGCTTCTCCGCCTCACTTGGTCTTTTCTCCCCCTTTTTGTTATCATCAAGTTGAGTAGAGGAGGAGGTTTGTACAGCCACCAGTTTCTGAAGCAAGTCTGTTTGTTGAGCTTGATGAAGATGAATGGTTGTTAGAGATGCTTCCATAGCTGACATTCTTGTGTCTAAGGCATCTATCTTTGTGGCAAGATCAGAATTTTTCCTGAGTTGTCTCTTGATGTCAAGCATTGTAGCTTCTGGAAGCTTAGAGTCCATCTTGTCAGAAATAGCCTTTTTTATCTCATCAATATCACCCTTGATGGTGTTGACATCTCTAGCATGTTGGAAGCCTTGAATTTGTTATAGTTGCAGAGAAGCAAGATATGCTTGAAGGAGCTTCTTGGTGTTGGCATTTGTAGTGGTTTGAAGAGCAAAATTTGTCTGATTTATGAGTTGGATTAGGGTTGTCTTGAAGTAGTGTTCATCACAATGTTTTGAAAATGTCCATGATGGCATGCCTGATCTTGAACTGGAACCTACTTCTCCCCCTACGTCTAATGGCTCTTCTTCACTATCTCCACCTTCATCTCCAAAGAAATCTGCTGAACCACCAGTCTCATAATCAACATCACCAGTTGTAGAGGGAAAAGGTGTGATGGCATCCTTAGCTCTTAACATTGACTGAGTGGTATGCACCAAATTGAACATCATTTCTGCATTATCATTGCCCTGTTCAGCTAGAAGTTGATAAGCTGGAACATGGTGAGTAAATGCCTCAGCATCAAGGGAGATGGAATCTATAATAGCTTGAGATTGCTGAGATAGTCCCTCCCTGTCTGCATCCTGGACATTCATTAACTCTCTAGCAATGACATCCATCCTTATAGCTCCTGTACCTGCATTTCTCTCTTATTCTCTCTTTTGTTACATCAGGGTCTCACCCTGGCTTCCCACCCTCATACCCTCACCTTCACCATCTAAGGTGTGACTCCTCTCACTCTCTTTTGCCAATCCTGAAGAAATGGATTGTATATTGTCACTCTTTTTCTCTCATTTTTCCTGGGAGCAACCCAGACTCTCACTCATAACACTCTCTTCCCTCAATCCTAAGAGTGACTGTACAACCACTAAGTCTTCTGCACTAGAGATAATAGATGAAATTTGAAGTTGTGCAGAGACACCCTACGGATGAGGAATATCCATCGGGTTAGCAGTTTGACTATCTGACGGATAAATGCTGTTAAGCTTATCCGTCGGGATACAATCACTACTCGACGGATGAGCAATATCCATCGAGAGAGTAGAAATGAATGAACTTGGAATTGAAACTATTGTGGACTCTGTGCTGATTGATGAGATTTTGGGCACAGATATTTCAACAGCTCTTGAAAGAATTAGCAAGTGAGCCAACAAATCATCCAAAAGATGATGCTCACTTGCAGTAGATTTTGGCTTCCCCAACAAAGTTAAAGAAGGGGAATCAGGAATAAATGTGTTGATCATATCCACATCCAGAGAGTTTATGGGAGAATTTGGTGTTTGAGGTGCTTCTATAACTAATGATTTTGGCTGTGGCTCCACATTTATTGGAGCCACATCAAGCTGAATTTGTGAAGGTGCAGTGACTGTGTCTTTAGCACCAGTTTGCACAGTGTGTGAACCCTGTGCATCCCCAAAGGTTTTGGATTTCTTCTTTCTGGCATAAGTTTGGGGTGAGCTAGTGTCCCTTACCCTTTTGGCCTGTGCTCTTGGTTGAGAGCTTTGTTCAATAGTCACATCCTTTTGGGAGGATGCAACTAAAAATGAGCTTTTATCCTTATTAATCAGTGCAGTTTGTTGGGAAACTGCAGTGTGGCTAGGCTGGGAACCACACAACTCTCCATCCTTATTCTTAGGGTTTCTTTTAGGTTCACCCTGTCCCTCACCTACCTTACCCACCTTCACACTCCCCTATTTGGTTTTGGTAGATTTTGCAACTGACATCTTTTGGGAGATACCAGATGGGGCTTACCTTGATTTGGATTTTGAAATTTTTGATGATTTAGTAGCTTGGGTAGGCAACTATTGGGGCATTGACACAGTTGTCATTGCAACACTAGAATTCAAAGAAATTTGAGAGGTTGGAATAGTAGGGGTAGATGAACTTACCTCACTTACCTGAGGTGCTTCCATTATAGGGAAATAGAAGAGTGGCACTTCTCTATGATGATTTGCCCTGTTCAAATCTGCAATAATTTTTCTCTCTTGAACCCAACAATCTAATTTGTTGTTTGGGTTCTCAAGTACAATTTCCTCAGAGAGGTGGTTAGCTAACATCATGAAAAATCTAGCATAATAAACATTTTTACCCCTCTTATTTAACTCTCCTAATTTGAAACCCAACTCAAACAAAACAAGATCACTAAAATTGAAGAATTTATCTGTAACTAGCATGTAAAGCATGTTAAGCATGGAAATATTGACAGAATCAAAATTATTAATTTTACCCGAAAAGACCTTGGTCACTACATCACACATGAAACTCCATTCCTTCCTAAGACCCAATGTCCTAATGTCACTTAACTTAGAAGTAGAGAGAGCATAGTTCATGGAATTAAGCATATTAACTATATCAGTGTCTGTATGTGGTGAGTTCACATTATTATCAGGAATCTTGAAACATGCTTTGATAACATCACTATTAATACAGAATTTCTTACCTTTAATGGTGAGTGTGATGGTCTTATCTGTCGAGTTGTATGAAGCAGTAGTCCACATCTCTTCAACAACCTCACAGAAGATGGTGAGATGCTAATTGCTTTTGAGAAAGAGAGAATTTAGAGCAGATAATTTGAGAATGATAAAAGAAAAGCAATGTAAATGAAATAAGCTTTTATACTATCTCAAAAATAACTGTCAAAAATAATAAAGTAAAATAAAGTAACCAATGAAAATTGCCTAAAATAGCCGTTTAAAAATAAACTGTAAAAAATTCCATCAATTATCCGTCGTGTTATGCTTACAAACTGTAAGTATACTCGATGGATAATGTTCAGGGAATTAACGGCTAAGATTAAGACAATTCGACGAATGAAGATAAACTGTTATCCGTCGAGTTATAAAATATTCCAGAAAAATAATTGATTTTTATTTACAAGCAATATTCTGACGGATGATCAAACTCGATGGATAAAGATCATCCGTCGAGATGTAAATTTTGACTTAGCCAAAATTCCATCTTAGACTGAAGAATCAATTAAATTTCTGGCAGCATAACAACCTGCAAATTATCTGAAAAGACTTAAGAATAATTAAGCATAGCTAACTCACTTGCCAACCTTGAGAAGGTGGATTCATCCAGTAGCTTGGTAAAAATATCTGCAAGCTGCTTTTCACTTGGAACAAAATGTAGTTCCACATTATCATTCATTACATGTTCCCTTATGAAGTGGTACTTGATGTCTATGTGCTTTGTCCTTGAATGTTGTACTATATTTTCAGTGATAGCAATTGCACTTGTGTTATAACAGAAAATAGGAATCCTCTCAACTTGCAAACCATAGCCTAGAAATTGATTTTTCATCCACAAAATATGTGCACAGCAACTACAAGCAGCAATATCTTCAGCTTCAGCTGTAAAGGTAGAAACTGAATTTTGCTTCTTACTGAACCAGGACACAAGCTTATTTCCTAGAAATTGACAAGTTCCTGTGGTACTTTTTCTATCAATTCTACAACCTGCATAATCTGCATCTGAATAACCAGTTAGATAAAAACCAGAATCTCTAGGGTACCAAATGCCAAGTTTTGGTGGTCCCTTGAGATATCTGAAAATTCTCTTAATAGATATTAAGTGTGATTCTCTAGGATCAGCCTGAAATCTAGCACACAAACATGTAGAAAACATTATATATGGCCTACTAGCTGTTAAGTCCAGAAGTGAGCCAACCATGCCCCTATAACTTGAAATATACACAGACTTTTCAGTAGTGTTTAATTCAAGCTTAGTTGTAGTGGCCATGGGAGTTTTTGCAGATGTGCAATCCATTAGATATCAAACTTCTTTAAAAGATCATAAATGTATTTAGTTTGACTAATGAATATTCCATCACTAACTTGCTTAACTTGCAAACCAAGAAAGTAAGTTAGTTCTCCCATCATACTCATTTCATACTTACTCTGCATCAGTTTGGCAAATTTTTTGCAAAGTTTTTCATCTGTAGAACCAAAAATAATGTCATCTACATAAATTTGAACAAGTATACTAGAGCCATTAACATTTCTAAAGAATAAATTTTTATCTACAGTACCTCTTGTGAGGTGATTTTTAAAAAGGAACTTTGATAAAGTGTCATACCAGGCTCTAGGTGCTTGTTTTAGTCCATAAAGTGCTTTCAAAAGATAGTAGCCATATTTTGGAAAATTTGAATCTTCAAAACCAGGAGGCTGACTAACATAGACTTCTTCCTCCAAGTTTCCATTCAGAAAGGCACTTTTGACATCTATTTGATAGACCTTGAAATTGGCATGGGCTGCATAGGCTAAGAAGATTCTGATGGCTTCAAGTCTTGCAACAGGAGCAAATGTTTCATCAAAATCTATTATTTCTTGTTGAAAATAGCCCTTAGCAACCAATCTAGCTTTGTTACTGACTACTATGCCATTTTCATCCATCTTGTTTCTGAATACCCACTTTGTGTCAATTGGATTCTTTCCTCTAGGCTTGGGCACCAGCTTCCATACCTTATTCCTCTCAAATTGGTTTAGGTCCTCCTGCATAGCTAAAATTTAATCAGGATCCAACAAAGCGTCTTCAACCTTCTTTGGTTCTTCCTTTGAAAGAAAGCTGATGTATAGACATTCTTCTTGAGTTGCTCTCCTTGTTTGAACTCTAGAAGATGCATCACCAATGATGAGCTCAAAGGGGTGATCTTTTGCCCATTTTCTTTGTTGAGGTAGATTAGCTCTAGATGAAGAGGCCTCATTGTTGTCTTGATGTGTGGTTGAGTTTTGATTGTTAGAAACTCCCCCTGAGTTAATGGATCTTTGATTTGTGAAATGGGTGCTTTCTGTAAGTGATCTATCCTGACTCCCAGCTCCTTTTGATAACCCGACGGATGGTGAATTTTGAGTACCGACGGATGAAGCAGGTTGGCTTCCGATGGATAAGGCAGATTGTCTCCCGACGGATGAAGCATTATTCAACTCAACAGATGTTGAATTTTGTGCTTCATTGGTAGTAGATTTTTTTGCATTATCCTTTGATACTATTTCTTGATCACTTTCATCATCACTGTCATCATTAACCATCTCCACATTGTCAAATGTAAGGCTCTCATGGTAGTCTCCATCTTGCAGTCCTTCAATATTTTTATCATCAAAAACAACATGTATTGATTCCACAACAATGTTGGTTCTTATATTGCAGAGTCTATATGCTTTACCAACAGCATATCCAACAAAAATTCCTTTATCTGCTTTAGCATCAAACTACCCATTCTGATCAGTTTGATTTCTCAAGATATAACATTTACAGCCAGAGGCATGAAGAAAATTTAGAGTTGGCTTCTTGTTCTTGAACAATTGATAGGGAGTCATGCATTTTGCTTGATTGATCAAAGAAATATTCTGAGTGTAGCATGCAGTATTTACAGCTTCAGCCCAGAAATATGTTGGTAATTTAGATTCATCAAGCATTGTCCTGACAGCTTCAATACGTGATCTGTTCTCCCTTTCCACTACTCCATTATGTTATGGAGATCTTGCTACTGAAAACTCATACAAAATTCCATTTTCTTCACAAAATGCTCTCATGACAGAAATTTTGAACTCAGTTCCATTGTCACTTCTGATTCTCCTCACTTTTAAATCAGGATGATTATTGACTTGCCTTATGTGATTGATGATGATTTCACTAGCCTCATCTTTAGACTTTAGGAAATATGTCCAAGAGAACTTTGAGAAGTCATCTACAATTACTAGGCAAAATCTTTTCCTTGAAACGGATAACACATTGACTGGTCCAAACAAATCTGTAAGTCATATGTCATAGGCCTATTTGTATATTCGAGGATTCAACTCAACTCAAATAAGAATGTAATAAGTAAATAGTGGATCGACCGTCAGAGAGATCTCGTAAAGTAATATCTGTCAAAGGATTCAGAAACAAGGTTCATCTACAGACTTGAGGAGTTAATTCACTGGAAGAAGTTCAAGAAGTTGATCATGCCTCAGTGATATAAATCAAGATCGTGGATTTAATCAAGTGACAGAGATCTCGTCAGAGTATCATTAATTACAAGGATTTAATCTGAAGAAAATCAGAGTATCAAAGTCAACACATGAAGAAACGTCACGGAAGTTAGTCACTCATGAACCAGACAGTACATCGAGTGTCAACGTTGAAGTGGTGGAATTGATTCATAATTTTCAGTGATTTTCAGAAGATTTGCAGAAGAATGGTTGCTGCTCAAGACTAGAATTAAGTCTCTATTAATTAATTAAGTCATCTAATTTAATTAAGAAAATAAATTATATCTGCGAAGAATAATTTATTTATTAATTGAATTAATTGATTAATTAATTGTAATAACCCCAAAATTTTCAACTTTTTGTAACCCTTGTGAATAGTGTTTTAGCTGAATGAGAAAACTTTTCACGCCACACTATGTAGGGGTTCTGTTATGGATATTCTGGGATATTATTAGTACTCTATGAAGTATATAAGTGTATGTAAAGATCGTCAGAATCCGATTCCGAACACTTTGGTTTTTCCCGGAAATCCACAAGATACGGAGAGAATTGAGTATAAGGTAACAGGATAAAAAGGATTTAAATTAAAGGATTATAATAGAGGATCATAAAAAGGAATATAATGTATTGAGAAAGGTTAAGGGAACCTAAGTAATAAGATCCCGGGTATGATCCTTCAAACGATAAACGAGAACGAAAGTTAAGCGAACCGTATAACAGATCAGCGGTCATTAGGCAAACGATTAGGAAGTTAATCAAAGGGATTAGTGGGAATGATGTCATCCAACCAATAGAAAGAGGACAAGGAAGGGAGGATGACATCATGAGGATGACATAAGCATGACATGGGAAGGAAGGAGGTGTGGTGGCTTTGTAACCACACAAATTCAAGGGCAAGAAGGTAATTGACTAAAGCAAGCACAAAAACCAAGCAACCAAGCCAAGCAAAAATCATTTTCATCAAAAATCAAAAAGCAACCAAGGCTTTGTTCTTGAAGCTCTCGGCTTTTTACTATTCATTAGGCAAGAATTTTCAAAAATTCAAGATCCAAGCTTCCTAAATTGGTGAGTAAATTCCCTAATCATCTTCATGCTTAGTTAGGGCTATACCATGAGTTTAAGCCATCAATTCCTTCTCAATCTTCTTCATTTAATCAAAGAAGAAGACTATGAATAGTGTTTTCAAGTTTTTAACTTGAAGTTTTTCTTGTTTTTCTTGAAGATCCAAGCTTTCCTAAGACTTCTCAAAGCTTCTTAAGGCTTCCTAGCTCCTCCCACCACTTCAAGGAAGGTATACCATCTCCAAACCCTAGATCCCTATGTATTATAAGATGATTTTAATTAGTAGGATGATATTGTAGCTTGTTGTTGTGATTTAGAGTTTGGGATTTGGAATGGTAGTGAAATGGAATGGTAAATGTTGTGGTTTTGATTAAAAGAACTTAAGTATGATTAAAGTTAAGCTTAGGCATAAGTATGAATGATTAAATTGAATTGGTTGGGGTTGTTATGATGTGATGAGGATGGATGTTGGTTGTATGTTGGATTTGAGGTTGGTTTGTGGTTGGTTTTGAATGGTTAAAAATTGGGAAATCGCGTAAATATAGCCGTCGTAACGTCCGATTTTCTTTGGACTGTTTTTGTGCATAGCATTAGGACCCGAGAACCCCCTGATAGATTATGACCACTGCCATTTTTAGATAGCTCATGTTACGAGCTTCGTTTTGATATGTAGTTCGTTCGATTCCGATGCACGGTTTAGGAGAAACGACCGTTTCAAGTAACGGCATTTCGCAACAAAACTTTTTCCCTCGCCTTACTTTGAAGCATAGGTTAAAGACCAAAAAGGGTTAATTAATGAATGAAACATTTATGGTAAGTGTGTTAGGCAGTTGGTAAGACACTCGCGAAGGAATCGCTTTAAAACTCGTAAAGGTTAAATTATTAAAAATGGTGGAGCCGAGGGTACCCGAGTGACTTAAGCAAATCAGTGAGCGCAAAACAAGCGTTAGAGTCTAAGTTAGTTAAAGTATAGATTTACAAGTGACTTTGGTTTAATTCCAACTTACTTGTTGTTTATAGGTTATCAGACTCGTCCCGAGCCTTTCTCACCCCCAAGTCGCTCAGGCAAGTTTTCTATCCGATATACTGTTGTTGTGATGTAAATATATGTATATGCATTATCTTGTGATAGTGCATGATTGTTATTAGCAAATTTTGCGATATATTGGAGCATGCTGATATGGTATATATGCATGTCTGTTTCGTAATCTGGTTATCTATCTGTTGATTTCAATGCTTATAGTTGCATAATACCTATGCTAGAAATAAGCAAGTAGTTGCGTATACCCTTAGTATAAGGGATAAAAGGTGAACATATTTCTAAACCGGGAGTCGATGTTCCCGAGTATATTATATATATATATATATTAATATATATATGGATATAGTTTTTAAAACTATGGATCGAATAAGGTTTATTCGATACCTTTATTTTACTTAATTGAATATTAATTTGAGTATTCATTCGAGGGCTTATGACTCAGTTTATTTTATTATTTGAATATTCATTCGAGGGCTTATGACTCAGTTTATATTATTTAGTGAATATTTTTGAATATTCATTTGAGGATCTATGACTCCGATTATTTGCTGAGTTATATTCTTTATTTTATTAAAGAATAAGGTGTAAATAATCAAACTTATTTTCGATTATTCAAATAAAGATAGTACTTTCATATAAGTATATCTTTGGTTATTTAATATTCGTTTCAAGTATAAGTTTTAAAACTTCTACTTCAATTATTTTTATAAAGATTATTCTTTATGGGAATATTATTTAAATAATAATATTCAGTCATTTTCTAAATATTCTGGGGACTGATTTACTTCATTAAATCAGCTTTACTCCAAACACTCTATAAAGTGTTTTCGAGTCTTCAAACTGATTTTTAAAAGTTAGAGCGGATCCCAAAACTCATTTTTATATTTAAGATCTTTCTTTTTAAGGGGATTTAAATACTCGCTCAAAACCTGAGGGATCCGGCTCTGTGGTGTATTTTATATTCGCAACAAGGTTGCTGTCTTGATAAAAGAGTTTTTGATTACTTACCCAATATTCGGGAAGTAAAATTCTTGGAACAAGTTAATCCATTAACAGGCATCGCCTGGGAAATATCGGTGAGTTTTCCTTTCCAACTAGATACGACTTCTTGGTGGAGCCGTATCAACAAGTTCTACTTGAGGAAAGGGGGAACGAGCTTTACGTTTCAGAGTCATGGATTTCATCTGAACTAGGAGTGGCGTAAGTGGCCGAGTAGCGCCGGCCCAGCCTTATTATATTGGCCCAAATGGCCTGGAAGTTCCGCTAAGGCGGTCCATTCCTTAGGAGTTCAGTGTTCGGTTGACAAGTAAATCCGACAGGTTCTCCTCTACATGTAGAAAATGGTGGGGTTGTACTACTACGACTGATCATCGTAAGTGGTCTTCCTGGCGCGGCAAACTCCCGTAATGAGTTCATCATCCAATTGGATAATTTCTGCAACACTACCCAGAGCACTTCGATAGAAAGGCTACGGTTGGGCGATTGTTGAGTGTTGGCAGGGTCAAGTTTTCAAAATGATGTTTACATCAAATGAAGTATCTCGTAACTTCATTTTATTTTGATAATATTTTAAAGATTTAATCTATTCAAATCTTGTCTTATAGTCTCATCTATGTGATGAACTTTTGAAGCTAATTATAACTTGAACGGTGGTAGTTCAAGTAGTATTTGGGAAGGATATAAGTATATTGGGGTATCTTGTAACCTCATCTTTTAAACTTATATCTAATTAATAATTGTCTTATGAATGACAAAGATTTTCAGAAAAACGTTGAGACAAGGTTAGATATATGAGATCACCTTGCAACGATATTTTTTTATATATACAGTTATACACTGGGACTTTGTGTATATTGTGCATGGAAGAGGACTTCAATATTTTGAAAAGTATATATGTATATATATATATATACTGAATATTTTGCGACTTCATCGCATTAAGATATCAACTTGGTTCATTTCTTTTGACCAAGACTTTCATGAGTACTAAGAGAAGGCTCATATACTATTAATCATTATACATATTATTTTGGTGGGCTTGCTGCTCACCCTTGCTTTCTTCTTTCATCACACAACAACAGATAGAAAGGATGAACAGGACCAAGCTCCCGATTCGCAAGCGATTAGGAGACGTTCCACAGTTTTCTAGAAGCATTGATGCCGCCGTAGCTGAGGTAGGAGCTACCAATAGGCTAGGCTTTCAACTTCTAATGTACCAGATTTATGTATATTTATGAATTGTAATAATGGCAAAGAAATGTAAATTTATTCGGAACCCTTTTAAGGTGTATTAGCAGATAATTGTGGAATAAAATGACTTGTGGTTATTTTTGGATGTTCATCTCTGAGACTATAACGTGTGGTGTGTGTGTTTATTGTGGGGTCACAGTACAGAGTAGTTGAGTTATTATTAAGATTGGGTGTTAATAAGGGAAATGGAACTCGTGACAACCCGGATCCCCGACCCCGGATTTGGGGGTGTTACAGAAGTGGTATCAGAGCTAAGCGTTATAAACCTCAGAGATGATGGGACGTTAAGATAATAAGTTCACTAAGATAATAAGAACTCTTGCCAAGTTCATAGTCGGACTACCTAACGTAGTACTGACAGTTAAAACCCTTATGGGAACCCTTATAAATGTAGCGATAGAAGCGTAGTTCGTTATCGTATATAGTAGCGGGCCTTCGAACCCTGAGGTTGAGGAGCAACATCGCGATGATATTTTATTACTAATTGGAGATCGGATTGTGGATCCGATAGAGTGTCCTAATGCAGGACCGGATGATGTTGATATTAAGGGTGTAGCGGTTGAGGATGTTGTCCTAGAAGGGATTGTTGCTGAGGAGGATCCCGTGGAGGATCCTGACAAGAATGAATAAAGGACCACTGAGGAATTGATGACCATGGTTAGGTCGACTACCAGAGGTAGGATTGGCCGGTCACTACCGGAGGTTCGTTCAAGTTTGTGAAGATAGTAGCCCCTTTAACGTGGCTTACTCGTAAGACTGAGAAGTTCGAATGGACAGAGAAATGCGAGAACAGCTTTCAAGAACTGAAGCAGAGGTTGGTGATGGCCCCTATGCTGGCATTGCCGGATGGAAAAGGAGATTTTGTGATTTGTAAGTGACGCTTCGCATAAGGAATTAGGGTGCTTCTTATATAGCACAGCAAGATAATCGCGTCTGCGTCAAGACAAATAAGGGAATAATGAGGTATTCGTACAGAATTTTGGTTCCAAAAGTTCAAGAGCTTAAGGATGAGAACTTAGATGAGAGCCATAGTTTGAGGAATAAGATTTAGGGCAAACCCTGAATGTGATAGTCAGGGAGGTTGCCATCAAGAAAGAAAGAACCCATAACATAATAGAGTGGAAAACAAGGTTTTTAATGTATAAGATAACCCCGATTATGGGAGAAGGTTGAAACATTTCATACTAAGGAAACAGAAAGTCGAGTAAGGAAAGGAGACCCGAGATGGTACTCCTATACGACAATTTATGGACCAGTCTAGACAGAACTTAGACTATTATCCCCAACCACCACCTTGAGGAAACAATGTGGTGTGAAATTCTTTCAGGACCTCTAAGTCGCTAAGCTCTCAGAGTTCCAAGGAACAAGCTGACCCAGTCGAGGCAAGAGCCTGGCTAAAGGAAATATAGGAATCATTTGAGATTCTAAATGATTAACGAATCACAAAAGACTGTTTTTATCACTTACCCTCCTAAGAGAGAGACCACCCGCTGGTAAAAGGCCAAGGAAGGCACGAAGCAAGAGATTATAATAAACTGATTAAAGTTCAATCAATTGTTTCGAGAAAGTAATTCCCAAGGTTATGGAGATAGCGTAAAAGCTTTAGAGCCAGAACAAAGGCAGACGAGTATGATGAATTAGGAATCTAAGTTGTAAAAGTTATCAAGATTCGTTTTGAGGACACGAATCCGGAATGACGGGATGTTTGAAATCAATGCTTGTATTGTGATTGGTTTGTGAAATAATGATAAGAGAAAGGAAAATAAAAAAAAAGAAACTGAAGTGGAAAGGAATATAAAGGCAATAGAGTTTGAGGAATGATAAGGGAGTTGGGTATGAGGAAACCCTAAAGACTCATAGTAATAGAAATAGAAAAGTAAGTAATCGTCAGGATGAGGGTGATTCACCATGAGTTAAAATTGATGGGTGAAGGCATAAGAGATGCATATATTTTATCCCCTTTAAGTTGGGAGGATTCGAGGAAACATTGAGATAGTTCGAAGGATAAATAGTGAGACGCGGATAGACTGAGGAGACAAAGAAGTAAGAAATTAGGAAAAATTGGATGAAGGAAGTGACCTTCAAGAATGTGAAGTGTAAGACCGGTGGCTCGATACCCAGAAAGGGAGACACCAGGTATGAAAGGTATCCCAACATTGAGGTGACTGTTGAGATAAACAACAAAAGTAAATAAGGATTTATTAAGAAGAAGTTCACGTTGAACACGACAAATATCTTCCAGATCATCCATGTGATCATTACCAAATCAGGAAAGAAAAGCGGATAACCATTTTTATCTTCTGGAGGCCATGTGGATTGACCTCAATTTGAATAAGGATGCTATTATGAAGTTAGGTATAGACTATCGAGGTGGGAATGATGAATATGATAATCTATCAAGGAAATATGACTTGATTTATTCGTGGAAGGATGCAGGTACCTTTTAAAGGTGGAATTAAGGATAGAACATTGGTAACTTAAAATGAATCCTAGGGGACTGCATAAAGGTTGGCATGTCACCCTTAATAGGGACAGTATGAGTTTTGACAGTATGATTGGGAAAGGGTTAAGGTAACAACAACCTTTAAGAATCAGTGGAGAAATTTTGCAGAAGTATATAGACAATGGTTCTACTATTAGTAAATGGTATTGTGATATGCCCTGTATTTAGGGAATACAGGAGGAACGATTGAAGGATAACCTTAGAGGTTTTATAAGGAAAAAGGTAATATTCAAAATTCTCAAGAACAGAAATGTTGATAAAGGAAATATGACGTAATTATAATGATGCCAAGTGGGGCACGTGTTAAACCACGAGAAAGTATGGATCGAACTAGTAAAGGTTGAAATTGTTCTAGGCAATTAGGACTTAAGATAAAAGATGTTCTAAGTATAATTGGGAGTCAGTCGTGACAGTGATTAACCTCTAAAGACTGAGGCAATAACTTATGGAAAAATGGTGATTGTTTTTTTACTCATCAGATTTTAAGGAAAACATCTTCACATAAGCTGTGATTGAAATGAGGTAGAAAATTATTTGGAGGTGGTTAAAATGACATTGACTATAAGGAAATTGTACTATCAGGAAAGGCCAAAGAGGTGTCCGACACTTTAAAGGTAAGAGGATAATTATAGGCACTTGTGCCAAAGGAATACAGTGATGATGGTTAAAACTGTGAAGGTTGTATTATGGTTTGGAAGATTGACATTCCTTCTGATGACTGTGCAATACCCAACCGTAATAGTAGTTGGTAAAGGTATAATTCGTGTAATCGCCATGAACGGGCTATCTATCTTAGAAGGTCCTATCTTGAGATAAGCCAGGACCATGTTTCAAAAAGGACTAGACGAACCTTTGAGTTAAGTCTTCTATTTAAGGCATATGATTAAGAATGGTATTAACCTGCTATCGTTGCTTTGATTGAAACTCTTCTGCAATTTTATCTGCTTCACGTCATGAATGTACGTCAGGATCAGGAGTGTTCTTCATGAATCAAGAACGGTGATCATGTTACCTCCTTAGAAAAATTTGATATGATATGAATGGACTCCGTATGGTTAGCTATTAAAACTTCATGGAAAACGAATGACTACAGTAGGTCAACGGTGGGCCATAGTAATGCAGGAATGATTCTGAGAGTAATGAGCTGATTACTTACAACCGTGAGAGTTGTATTGGAATGGATGTTGAGAGTAAGTACCACTAATTGGGTCGTGGTGGTGTATAAGTTATCATTGATAGACTAATTAAGTCGATTATCTACCTATGATATATTTATTCCTTCTTATCGATAAAGAGTAGTATTACCCATACGAAGAAGGTTGCGGTATAGAAATGGATTCTAGTAACGATGATGTATAGAATGAGATCCCAGATTCGATTTTCGATGTCGAGGGAGTTTCAAAGGTGATTGTGTATAAGCTCGAGGAAGAGCATGGGTCCATAAAATGATGGACGGAATGGCGAAAATATTTAGGCATGTGAAATGCGATGCTATAATACTTGATGTTGATATAAATACATATATGTTTTGTTCTCCTATGACAAACCTCTATAGTTCAGAGGTAGGTTCCAAGCCAGATATTTTGTGGCAGTATATTTTTTTCAAATATATACAATTCTCTTCAATTCTTTCTTTTCTCTTCTTTTCATTTTATGTAAGCTGGGAAGAACAACCCTTCCAGAAAGGGGAGGTATTGCCGAATGACTATCTATCTGTGTGATAGAAGCCTAGTAGGATACCAGCTATTGTTTAATTGCTTGTCAAGTACTAAAGGCTGGCCACCTTCTGTACTAACTATGCGATATAACAAGTGTTCATGATCTTAGTGATCTCTCAACAAATTCCTTTACTTCTATTTGATTGATCAAATTTTGGAAAATAGAAACAATTAAAAAAGGAGTAATAAAGTGGTGGTAGTATGCGGAATGGGAACACATTCGTGATACTAAGGTTGACGTGGTTATTAAAAGGTTATAGAACGCTAACGAGCAAAAGTATAACCAGTATAATATTAGGAACGGAAGGTGATAGCGATTACGAACTGGAAAAGAATGGGTATTGAGATGCCAAAGCTATAGTGCTAGAAGCTGTGATAAAATTCCATGCAATAGACTTGAAAGAATTTGGAATGATCACTTAATACGGATTGAGTTATCTTACGACAATAGATCATATGTCACTATCGAGATATCGCCTTATGAGATCCTTGAGGGAAGACAATGTCGATCTCCCTTAGGTTAGGATGAAGTTGTAGAGCGCAAGATGCTTGGACCAGCAGTGGTCCAAAGGACCAAGGATATGATAGATCTAATCAGAGGACGGCTGGTAGTAACTCAAGATGGACATAAGAGGTATGCTGATTTGACACGAAAGGACAAGGAATGGGAAGTAGGGGACCTACTGTTGTTATAGGCATTCCCTTGGAAGGGGTTAATGAGATTCGGAAAGAAAGGAAAACTAAGCCCAAGATACATTGGACCTTTTGAGATATTAAGACGGATTGGAAAGTTAGCTTACGAGCTAGCCCTACCCCCTAATTTGCAACAAGTTCATAATGTGTTCCATGTGTCAATGCTAAGGAGGTATCATCGGGATGCCAGGCACATAGTGGAGTACGAGCAGGTGGATATGCAGCCAGATCTAACTTACGTGGAGAAGCCAGTAAGGATTATGGATAAGAAGGAGCAGGTGCTTCGGAACAAAGTGATCAAGCTAGTCAGAGTACTATGGCAGAATCATAATGTGGAAGAATCAACTTGGGAACTAGAGAGCACAATGCTAGAAAAGTACCCCCATTTGTTTTCTGTTTGATTCTGGGACGGAATCCTTTTAAGGAGGGGAGACTGTAATAACCCCAAAATTTTCAACTTTTTGTAACCCTTGTGAATAGTGTTTTAGCTGAATGAGAAAACTTTTCATGCCACACTATGTAGGGGTTCTGTTATGGATATTCTGGGATATTATTAGTACTCTATGAAGTATATAAGTGTATGTAAAGATCGTCAGAATCCGATTCCGAACACTTTGGTTTTTCCCGGAAATCCACAAGATACGGAGAGAATTGAGTATAAGGTAACAGGATAAAAAGGATTTAAATTAAAGGATTATAATAGAGGATCATAAAAAGGAATATAATGTATTGAGAAAGGTTAAGGGAACCTAAGTAATAAGATCCCGGGTATGATCCTTCAAACGATAAACGAGAACGAAAGTTAAGCGAACCGTATAACAGATCAGCGGTCATTAGGCAAACGATTAGGAAGTTAATCAAAGGGATTAGTGGGAATGATGTCATCCAACCAATAGAAAGAGGACAAGGAAGGGAGGATGACATCATGAGGATGACATAAGCATGACATGGGAAGGAAGGAGGTGTGGTGGCTTTGTAACCACACAAATTCAAGGGCAAGAAGGTAATTGACTAAAGCAAGCACAAAAACCAAGCAACCAAGCCAAGCAAAAATCATTTTCATCAAAAATCAAAAAGCAACCAAGGCTTTGTTCTTGAAGCTCTCGGCTTTTTACTATTCATTAGGCAAGAATTTTCAAAAATTCAAGATCCAAGCTTCCTAAATTGGTGAGTAAATTCCCTAATCATCTTCATGCTTAGTTAGGGCTATACCATGAGTTTAAGCCATCAATTCCTTCTCAATCTTCTTCATTTAATCAAAGAAGAAGACTATGAATAGTGTTTTCAAGTTTTTAACTTGAAGTTTTTCTTGTTTTTCTTGAAGATCCAAGCTTTCCTAAGACTTCTCAAAGCTTCTTAAGGCTTCCTAGCTCCTCCCACCACTTCAAGGAAGGTATACCATCTCCAAACCCTAGATCCCTATGTATTATAAGATGATTTTAATTAGTAGGATGATATTGTAGCTTGTTGTTGTGATTTAGAGTTTGGGATTTGGAATGGTAGTGAAATGGAATGGTAAATGTTGTGGTTTTGATTAAAAGAACTTAAGTATGATTAAAGTTAAGCTTAGGCATAAGTATGAATGATTAAATTGAATTGGTTGGGGTTGTTATGATGTGATGAGGATGGATGTTGGTTGTATGTTGGATTTGAGGTTGGTTTGTGGTTGGTTTTGAATGGTTAAAAATTGGGAAATCGCGTAAACATAGTCGTCGTAACGTCCGATTTTCTTTGGACTGTTTTTGTGCATAGCATTAGGACCCGAGAACCCCCTGATAGATTATGACCACTGCCATTTTTAGATAGCTCATGTTACGAGCTTTGTTTTGATATGTAGTTCGTTCGATTCCGATGCACGGTTTAGGAGAAACGACCGTTTCAAGTAACGGCGTTTCGCGAACGAAACTTTTTCCCTCGCCTTACTTTGAAACATAGGTTAAAGACCAAAAAGGGTTAATTAATGTATGAAACATTTATGGTAAGTGTGTTAGGCAGTTGGTAAGACACTCGCGAAGGAATCGCTTTAAAACTCGTAAAGGTTAAATTATTAAAAATGGTGGAGCCGAGGGTACCCGAGTGACTTAAGCAAATCAGTGAGCGCAAAACAAGCGTTAGAGTCTAAGTTAGTTAAAAGTATAGATTTACAAGTGACTTTGGTTTAATTCCAACTTACTTGTTGTTTATAGGTTATCAGACTCGTCCCGAGCCTTTCTCACCCCCAAGTCGCTCAGGCAAGTTTTCTATCCGATATACTGTTGTTGTGATGTAAATATATGTATATGCATTATCTTGTGATAGTGCATGATTGTTATTAGCAAATTTTGCGATATATTGGAGCATGCTGATATGGTATATATGCATGTCTGTTTCGTAATCTGGTTATCTATCTGTTGATTTCAATGCTTATAGTTGCATAATATCTATGCTAGAAATAAGCAAGTAGTTGCGTATACCCTTAGTATAGGGGATAAAAGGTGAACATATTTCTAAACCGGGAGTCGATGTTCCCGAGTATATTATATATATATATATTTATATATATATGGATATAGTTTTTAAAACTATGGATCGAATAAGGTTTATTCGATACCTTTATTTTACTTAATTGAATATTAATTTGAGTATTCATTCGAGGGCTTATGACTCAGTTTATTTTATTATTTGAATATTCATTCGAGGGCTTATGACTCAGTTTATATTATTTAGTGAATATTTTTGAATATTCATTTGAGGATCTATGACTCCGATTATTTGCTGAGTTATATTCTTTATTTTATTAAAGAATAAGGTGTAAATAATCAAACTTATTTTCGATTATTCAAATAAAGATAGTACTTTCATATAAGTATATCTTTGGTTATTTAATATTCGTTTCAAGTATAAGTTTTAAAACTTCTACTTCAATTATTTTTATAAAGATTATTCTTTATGGGAATATTATTTAAATAATAATATTCAGTCATTTTCTAAATATTCTGGGGACTGATTTACTTCATTAAATCAGCTTTACTCCAAACACTCTATAAAGTATTTTCGAGTCTTCAAACTGATTTTTAAAAGTTAGAGCGGATCCCATAACTCATTTTTATATTTAAGATCTTTCTTTTTAAGGGGATTTAAATACTCGCTCAAAACCTGAGGGATCCGGCTCTGTGGTGTATTTTATATTCGCAACAAGGTTGCTGTCTTGATAAAAGAGTTTTTGATTACTTACCCAATATTCGGGAAGTAAAATTCTTGGAACAAGTTAATCCATTAACAGGCATCGCCTGGGAAATATCGGTGAGTTTTCCTTTCCAACTAGATACGACTTCTTGGTGGAGCCGTATCAACAAGTTCTACTTGAGGAAAGGGGGAACGAGCTTTACGTTTCAGAGTCATGGATTTCATCTGAACTAGGAGTGGCGTAAGTGGCCGAGTAGCGCCGGCCCAGCCTTATTATATTGGCCCAAATGGCCTGGAAGTTCCGCTAAGGCGGTCCATTCCTTAGGAGTTCAGTGTTCGGTTGAGTAAATCCGACAGGTTCTCCTCTACATGTAGAAAATGGTGGGGTTGTACTACTACGACTGATCATCGTAAGTGGTCTTCCTGGCGCGGAAAACTCCCGTAATGAGTTCATCATCCAATTGGATAATTTCTGCAACACTACCCAGAGCACTTCGATAGAAAGGCTACGGTTGGGCGATTGTTGAGTGTTGGCAGGGTCAAGTTTTCAAAATGATGTTTACATCAAATGAAGTATCTCGTAACTTCATTTTATTTTGATAATATTTTAAAGATTTAATCTATTCAAATCTTGTCTTATAGTTTCATCTATGTGATGAACTTTTGAAGCTAATTATAACTTGAACGGTGGTAGTTCAAGTAGTATTTGGGAAGGATATAAGTATATTGGGGTATCTTGTAACCTCATCTTTTAAACTTATATCTAATTAATAATTGTCTTATGAATGACAAAGATTTTCAGAAAAACGTTGAGACAAGGTTAGATATATGAGATCACCTTACAACGATATTTTTTTATATATACAGTTATACACTGGGACTTTGTGTATATTGTGCATGGAAGAGGACTTCAATATTTTGAAAAGTATATATGTATATATATATATACTGAATATTTTGCGACTTCATCGTATTAAGATATCAACTTGGTTCATTTATTTTGACCAAGACTTTCATGAGTACTAAGAGAAGGCTCATATACTATTAATCATTATACATATTATTTTGGTGGGCTTGCTGCTCACCCTTGCTTTCTTCTTTCATCACACAACAACAGATAGAAAGGATGAACAGGACCAAGCTCCCGATTCGCAAGCGATTAGGAGACGTTCCGCAGTTTTCTAGAAGCATTGATGCCGCCGTAGCTGAGGTAGGAGCTACCAATAGGCTAGGCTTTCAACTTCTAATGTACCAGATTTATGTATATTTATGAATTGTAATAATGGCAAAGAAATGTAAATTTATTCAGAACCCTTTTAAGGTGTATTAGCAGATAATTGTGGAATAAAATGACTTGTGGTTATTTTTGGATGTTCATCTCTGAGACTATAACGTGTGGTGTGTGTGTTTATTGTGGGGTCACAGTACAGAGTAGTTGAGTTATTATTAAGATTGGGTGTTAATAAGGGAAATGGAACTCGTGACAACCCGGATCCCCGACCCCGGATTTGGGGGTGTTACATTAATTCTGAATTAATTTTAGGAATTTTCAGAAGTTTAATTGGTTTAAAAACAGTCTTAAATCAGCAAGACAATTGAAAATGAACTAGCATGACAATCTGGATTGTCATACCGATTGTCATGCCAAGTCATTTCAATTGTCATACCGAAAGTTACACTAGGAAGGAGATTGTCTTGCTAGTTCAACTGATTGTCATACCGATAGTCATTGTAGTTCAATCAGATTGTCTTGCTAGTACAATTGAAAGTCCTACTGAAAGTCTTGCTGAGCCAAAGAGATTGTCCTACCGATTGTCATTGCAGTTCAAGTAATTTTGTTGGATTGCATACAAAAAGAAAAAGAAGCAGAAGACATTCACTCACTGAAAAATACAAGAACACAGCAGCCGCCTAAGAAATATTTCATTGTTCTCTGCTGAAATTCAAAGATCAATTTCTAGATTGCAAAGTTAAATCCAATCAACTAGAAATCTTTATCTTGTTCTTGTGTAACAATCTAGCGGATCAAAATCCCTAGAACTTAATCTCAAATCGCGTTTAGCATTTGATTCTAATTATTGCAAAAATAGAAAAAGTTCATGTCGAATTTATTCTAGATTTGTGATAATTGATTTGAGATTAATACCTTGTAATCGATACAGTTGTTGTAACACCTTTCAAGTTTAATAATATTTTTATTTTACTTGAATTTTGTTTCACATTTTTTATTCCGCATTTATTCGATTATTCGGTACTGTTTGTATTCAACCCCCCCTTCTACAAACACATTGGGACCTAACAATTGGTATCAGAGCCTTCTGATTAACGAACAAATCAAGATCCTAGACTTTTGTGATTTTTCAACTCCTTGAATTTTTATTTATTCAAAAATTCATAATGACTTCACATAAAGTTGGAACCGTTAAAATTCCACAATTTGATAAAGAGAATTATATCATGTGGAAGAAGAAGATGCTATTATTTTTACAAGTTGCAAATCCCAAATATTCAAACTTGTTAAAGAAGGGTATAAAAACTCCGATGGTTATTGAACCGGAGGTAATAATAGATGGTGTGGTGACTACTGAAGCTAGAACCTATCCAAAAGAGCCTGAAGATTTTACTCCTGCTGAGAAGGAAGAAGCCTCCTTGGATGCCAGCCTTCAATTAATATTAATTGATTCCCTTGATCCCTTGATGAACAGACATGTGATGAACTGTAAAAATTCCAAACACATGTGGGAAACTATTGAGGTGATTAATGAAGGCACAGAGGAAGTTAGGGAGAACAAGTTGGAAATCCTAACCTCTGAATATGAACATTTCAAATCAAATCCAGGAGAAGGAATTACTAAAGTGTTTGAGAGGTACAATGCGTTGATCAACAACCTGAACCTCAATGGAAAGTATTATTCAATCAGGGAGGTCAACAAAAAGTTCCTTTTAACACTGCCAGCTCATCTTGAACATAGAATCACTGCCATTAGAGAAGCTAGAGATCTGAGTGAGATTTCTTTGGACAGGCTCTATGGAGTGTTAAAAACCTATGAGTTGGAGCAGATTCAACAGAAGGAAGTCTACGGGAAGGATAGAATGGTCAGCACATCTACTGCACTTGTAGCTGAAGGTCAACAACAACAACAATCTCAAGAATTAGAAAGAATGGTACAGTTTTCCAAGGGTGAGGAAAATGAGTTAGTAGCAGAATATGATCCTCCTACTACAAATCAATCTAGTGATGATTTTTATTCCTTGGAAGAGCTGGAGCAATTGGAAGACGAATCAATGGCCCAAATTGTCAAGAGATTCTCTAATGTCAGATTCAGGAAGAATCCCAAGCTTAAGTACAAGTCCAACTACAACAAATTCCAGAAAGGTGGATCTTCATCCTCTAACACCAGCAGTGATGGGTACAAAACAGGGATGGTTGATCGAAGCACCATTAGATGCTATAACTGCAATGAGTTGGGACACTTTGCCACAGAATGTAGGAAGCCAAAACAAGTAAGAAAGAACTCTGAAAGGGCTTATCTGGCAAAGGGAAGAAGCTGGGATGATACTGACAGTGAAGATGAAGATGAAGGAAATCTTGCTCTTATGGCTATTGATGGAAAAGCTTCATCGTCAAGAATAGAGGTAAAACTTTCTGATGTTGAAATGTTTTATCATCTAAGAGGTAACTTAGATTGTGCACGTCGTGATAATGAACTGTTAAGTTTAAAGATCACAGACCTTGAGAAAGAGGTCAATGAATTAAGACTTGTGCATATTAATCAAGACAAATTAAAAGAACAGGTATCTTTTCTAGAGAATAGAGTTGACTGTTATAGAAAACTTGAAACTATTCTCAAAGACAAGATCACCGGTCTTGAGACTAAGGTTAGAGCCTACTTCAATTCTTGTTCGAAGGCTAAAGAGTTCTACAGTAAGCAAGCTGTTAATCAAACATCTGGAATAGGATATGATTACAATGCTGCTATTGGAGAATTAGGCATAAACTCCCCTCCTCATGTCTGTGCTAAAGGGAGGGAAGTACCACATGTGCTTAAGGGTGTTGATGAACCCCTCTATAAAGCATCAATTGCTGAACCATTTGATGCGACCTCTTCTGTTATTCAAGAAGAAATACGTGCTGAGGATCATGCTTATGAGAAGATTGTTTCCAAGTCAAGTGAGTCGAAAGTTCCAGTCAAAGTTGTGAAAGCAACTGAGACTAACTCAGACACACATGAGTTGGATAACAATAATGCCATGTCTACCATGCATAAATTACCTGCTGTTAATCACTCTCATAAAGCATGTAGTGTTGCTAATTGTATGTCTTGTGCTTTTAATATGATGTATGCTTATTTTAATGGTAAGCATGTGTCTAATGATAAGAGTACTACTCGTCAGCATGTGAATAACAAGAAGCATGATAGGTCTAAGACTGCTAGTCCTTCTAAGGCTAGAAAGGAGACATTTGTGCCTAAGCTTAAACATAAATTTGTTAAGGCCGTTTACAAGGTCAAATGTTCAGTCATTGAGGATGTTGAGATCGTTAAAATTAAAAATGTTGTTTTGCCTGACAAAGGACAATTCTACAAGTATGCCGGGCCCAACCAAGTTTGGGTTCTGAAGAAGGTCTAATCCATTTGAAGTGCAGGGCATTAAACAGGTGTAACCGGTAGTGTGGATTCTTGACAGTAGATCATCAAGACATATGACCGGAGATAGAGCCCTGCTATCAAATGTGGTTGAGAAAGCTGGCCCCCTAGTTACCTTTGGAGATAACAGCAAAGGTTTATCTGAGGGATATGGCTATTTGCAAGCTGGGAATGTTATCATTGTAATTTTGTATATTGTGCTAGGTTATTATCAGGAAGCAGTATCCAACATATAGCACCAGTGACGAGACTTGAGAATATTACGACATATCAGACACCTGCTGCACATTACACTTGGAATTGTACTCTAGTAAGATGTGTACAAGTGTACTCCTGTTTGGTGAGTCAAAAGAGGAAGTCAGTGCACCACAGTTCATGGACTTTGCAGCTGCAGATCTATTGGACTATACAATCTCTTCTTCACAATCTCATTTCAGGTTCGTATGAACTAGTATACTGCTCAAGCAATCGTCAAGGACATGGTATGGCACTCTAACTGCAGTTACAGTTGTATATGAACTAGTAGAGTCGTCATATTTATAAGTATCTTATCATTAGGCACCATCATATTATTTTATATGTGCAGTGATATATTGATTATGCAACATAACAATTAGTATCTAAAGTACTTGACAAGTATCGGTCAATGATATGTTGTTAACATTATGTTGCAGATATTTGTAAGCTTTTGACATGAATGAGAATTACTTAGACTTTACCCTAAATGATCAATGTTTTATCAAAAACTCATTCATTTTGAAAAACAAAAATTAAACTTCTTTCTACATTAGTGATTTCTTATTTCATGTAAAATCTTTTGAAATCACTATTGTAAATCATTTTCTCTCTATTACCATATGTTCTATGATACAGGTTTAGTCTCCAATGACTTTCTTTCATTGACAGTCATGAGGTTGAAAACCCACACGTCTATCCCAGACTGTAAAGACAAACAAAAAAACAGAACCAACCAACACTCTTTTACCACTAAAAGTAGTATGAATGAGCGTGAGGGAGATAGTGCCTAGTGCACCACATAAGGAAGGTTCTGTAGTCAACCCAGTAGCTCTGTCTCCTACATAGATGAGTAGTATTTAAACCGAGACAACTGCTAGCCCCCATACATCTTCTCAAAAAGATGTAATGGCTGAAAAGGCACAAAACAGTTACTAGATTCATTCTCTCAACAGGGTGAGTCTATTGAATTTTGCCTGTCGGCCAAGGTATCCGATGTAGTGTCACCACTTCAAACATAAACAATTCTTGATGCACAAGGAGAGGTTACACACACAAAGGATGAGTTGATGGAAACAAGAGTTTCGACCATTTTAAGGTCAGATTCGATTGTTCAAGGTTCGTTAGTGGACCAATTGCCTTTACAGGTGTTAGGAGAGGATACTGATCCAAAAGCCATATGTCAGTGGTCAGTGTCTACCTCCCCAGGCTTAAATCCCCTGGATGCATCTGCGGATAGTGGATCTGACATAGGCGCAGATCGGCAACTTGTTGACAATGATTCAGATATTACCTGATGAGTCACAAGGAAGTGTCTTCACAGACATTAGAAGGGAACTTTGATCTTTATGCTAAAATCGTTGGATCATTGTTTACCTTCCCAGAATTCAAATCTGGAACCCTAAAAGGGAAACTAGTAACTTGTAAATTATGACTCAGATTCATCTGACGAGTTTAACAAGGATGGGGATTTGTGAACTCCCATTGCACCACCTGTGACCTCCTTAAGGATGGCTAAGGTGATTTTCCTTGCAGGTACAGCTGGATTATGGAGCTATGAGAGAAGAGTGATACACTTGTGAGAATGAGTGTAAACACGAGTGGAGAGAAGAGTGAAACTCATGTGAGGTACACTAAACACAATCACACACTCACAGTGAGGAAGAAAGAGAAACTACTTGTTATTTCTTTTCCAACCAAGTGAAATATGAGAACTCCTTCAGACGACGGCATACATTCCTTCTTTAAGGGGGAGATAAAAGCTTAAGTAATAGTTTGGAGGATTCCTCAACTAAGGGGGAGAAATAGCAGGGAGGAAGAAAAAGATCCTAAAAATGTACACTACTCCACAACATTGTTGTTTGTAACTACGGATCCTATTGTACGGGAGAGGTGGTAAACACAAGGTGATTTTCTGATAAGGGAAGAAGCTGTTAAGGGAGTACCATTGGTTTTATCTGCGGATCCTATTGTACGGGAGAGGTGGTAAACGAAGGTGATCTTCTTTAATCAGTTGATTCTCATAGGGGGAGAAGCAAGAGAGATATGGGCTTTTCAACAGGAAATGTGGTTGTACAAATGAAGATGGAACTACTTGAAGATATGTTCAGTCTAGAGGAACATCTACTTGGAATCTGGAAAATGTTAAATCTAGTCCAGAACTTTTCTACTATTTACTTTGCATTTTTGGTTATATCTTTTTCTTATTTGTTAGTTGAGTTATCCTCTAGGTATTTGTGTGTTATTGTCTAATAAACTAATAGGGGGAGATTGTAAGTCATATGTCATAGGCCTATTTGTATATTCGAGGATTCAACTCAACTCAAATAAGAATGTAATAAGTAAATAGTGGATCGACCGTCAGAGAGATCTCGCAAAGTAATATCTGTCAAAGGATTCAGAAACAAGGTTCATCTACAGACTTGAGGAGTTAATTCACTGGAAGAAGTTCAAGAAGTTGATCATGCCTCAGTGATATAAATCAAGATCGTGGATTTAATCAAGTGACAGAGATCACGTCAGAGTATCATTAATTACAAGGATTTAATCTGAAGAAAATCAGAGTATCAAAGTCAACACGTGAAGAAACGTCATGGAAGTTAGTCACTCATGAACCAGACAGTACATCGAGTGTCAACGTTGAAGTGGTGGAATTGATTCATAATTTTTAGTGATTTTCAGAAGATTTGCAGAAGAATGGTTGCTGCTCAAGACTAGAATTAATTCTCTATTAATTAATTAAGTCATCTAATTTAATTAAGAAAATAAATTATATCTGCGAAGAATAATTTATTTATTAATTGAATTAATTGATTAATTAATTCTGAATTAATTTTAGGAATTTTCAGAAGTTTAATTGGTTTAAAAATAGTCTTAAATCAGCAAGACAATTGAAAATGAACTAGCATGACAATCTGGATTGTCATACCGATTGTCATGCCAAGTCATTTCAATTGTCATACCGAAAGTTACACTAGGAAGGAGATTGTCTTGCTAGTTCAACTGATTGTCATACCGATAGTCATTGTAGTTCAATCAGATTGTCTTGCTAGTACAATTGAAAGTCCTACTGAAAGTCTTGCTGAGCCAAAGAGATTGTCCTACCGATTGTCATTGCAGTTCAAGTAATTTTGTTGGATTGCATACAAAAAGAAAAAGAAGCAGAAGACATTCACTCACTGAAAAATACAAGAACACAGCAGCCGCCTAAGAAATATTTCATTGTTCTCTGCTGAAATTCAAAGATCAATTTCTAGATTGCAAAGTTAAATCCAATCAACTAGAAATCTTTATCGTGTTCTTGTGTAACAATCTAGCGGATCAAAATCCCTAGAACTTAATCTCAAATCGCGTTTAGCATTTGATTCTAATTATTGCAAAAATAGAAAAAGTTCATGTCGAATTTATTCTAGATTTGTGATAATTGATTTGAGATTAATACCTTGTAATCGATACAGTTGTTGTAACACCTTTCAAGTTTAATAATATTTTTATTTTACTTGAATTTTGTTTCACATTTTTTATTCCGCATTTATTCGATTATTCGGTACTGTTTGTATTCAACCCCCCCTTCTACAAACACATTGGGACCTAACAATTGGTATCAGAGCCTTCTGATTAACGAACAAATCAAGATCCTAGACTTTTGTGATTTTTCAACTCCTTGAATTTTTATTTATTCAAAAATTCATAATGACTTCACATAAAGTTGGAACCGTTAAAATTCCACAATTTGATAAAGAGAATTATATCATGTGGAAGAAGAAGATGCTATTATTTTTACAAGTTGCAAATCCCAAATATTCAAACTTGTTAAAGAAGGGTATAAAAACTCCGATGATTATTGAACCGGAGGTAATAATAGATGGTGTGGTGACTACTGAAGCTAGAACCTATCCAAAAGAGCCTGAAGATTTTACTCCTGTTGAGAAGGAAGAAGCCTCCTTGGATGCCAGCCTTCAATTAATATTAATTGATTCCCTTGATCCCTTGATGAACAGACATGTGATGAACTGTAAAAATTCCAAACACATGTGGGAAACTATTGAGGTGATTAATGAAGGCACAGAGGAAGTTAGGGAGAACAAGTTGGAAATCCTAACCTCTGAATATGAACATTTCAAATCAAATCCAGGAGAAGGAATTACTGAAGTGTTTGAGAGGTACAATGCGTTGATCAACAACCTGAACATCAATGAAAAGTATTATTCAATCAGGGAGGTCAACAAAAAGTTCCTTTTAACACTGCCAGCTCATCTTGAACATAGAATCACTGCCATTAGAGAAGCTAGAGATCTGAGTGAGATTTCTTTGGACAGGCTCTATGGATTGTTAAAAACCTATGAGTTGGAGCAGATTCAACAGAAGGAAGTCTACGGGAAGGATAGAATGGTCAACACATCTACTGCACTTGTAGCTGAAGGTCAACAACAACAACAATCTCAACAATTAGAAAGAATGGTACAGTTTTCCAAGGGTGAGGAAAATGAGTTAGTAGCAGAATATGATCCTCCTACTACAAATCAATCTAGTGATGATTTTTATTCCTTGGAAGAGCTGGAGCAATTGGAAGACGAATCAATGGCCCAAATTGTCAAGAGATTCTCTAATGTCAGATTCAGGAGGAATCCCAAGCTTAAGTACAAGTCCAACTACAACAAATTCCAGAAAGGTGGATCTTCATCCTCTAACACCAGCAGTGATGGGTACAAAATAGGGATGGTTGATCGAAGCACCATTAGATGCTATAACTGCAATGAGTTGGGACATTTTGCCACAGAATGTAGGAAGCCAAAGCAAGTAAGAAAGAACTCTGAAAGGGCTTATCTGGCAAAGGGAAGAAGCTGGGATGATACTGACAGTGAAGATGAAGATGAAGGAAATCTTGCTCTTATGGCTATTGATGGAAAAGCTTCATCGTCAAGAATAGAGGTAAAACTTTCTGATGTTGAAATTTTTTATCATCTAATAGGTAACTTAGATTGTACACGTCGTGATAATGAACTGTTAAGTTTAAAGATCACAGACTTTGAGAAAGAGGTCAATGAATTAAGACTTGTGCATATTAATCAAGACAAATTAAAAGAACAGGTTTCTTTTCTAGAGAATAGAGTTGACTGTTATAGAAAACTCGAAACTATTCTCAAAGACAAGATCACCGGTCTTGAGACTAAGGTTAGAGCCTACTTCAATTCTTGTTCGAAGGCTAAAGAGTTCTACAGTAAGCAAGCTGTTAATCAAACATCTGGAATAGGATATAATTACAATGCTGCTATTGGAGAATTAGGCATAAACTCCCCTCCTCATGTCTGTGCTAAAGGGAGGGAAGTACCACATGTGCTTAAGGGTGTTGATGAACCCCTCTATAAAGCATCAATTGCTGAACCATTTGATGCGACCTCTTCTGTTATTCAAGAAGAAATACGTGCTGAGGATCATGCTTATGAGAAGATTGTTTCCAAGTCAAGTGAGTCGAAAGTTCCAGTCAAAGTTGTGAAAGCAACTGAGACTAACTCAGACACACATGAGTTGGATAACAATAATGCCATGTCTACCATGCATAAATTACCTGCTGTTAATCACTCTTATAAAGCATGTAGTGTTGCTAATTGTATGTCTTGTGCTTTTAATATGATGTATGCTTATTTTAATGGTAAGCATGTGTCTAATGATAAGAGTACTACTCGTCAGCATGTGAATAACAAGAAGCATGATAGGTCTAAGACTGCTAGTCCTTCTAAGGCTAGAAAGGAGACATTTGTGCCTAAGCTTAAACATAAATTTGTTAAGGCTGTTTACAAGGTCAAATGTTCAGTCATTGAGGATGTTGAGATCGTTAAAATTAAAAATGTTGTTTTGCCTGACAAAGGACAATTCTACAAGTATGCCGGGCCCAACCAAGTTTGGGTTCCGAAGAAGGCCTAATCCATTTGAAGTGCAGGGCATTAAACAGGTGTAACCGGTAGTGTGGATTCTTGACAGTGGATCATCAAGACATATGATCGGAGATAGAGCCCTGCTATCAAATGTGGTTGAGAAAGCTGGCCCCCTGGTTACCTTTGGAGATAACACCAAAGGTTTATCTGAGGGATATGGCTGTTTGCAAGCTGGGAATGTTATCATTGTAATTTTGTATATTGTGCTAGGTTATTATCAGGAAGCAGTATCCAACATATAGCTCCAGTGACGAGACTTGAGAATATTACGACATATTAGACACCTGCTGCACATTACACTTGGAATTGTACTCTAGTAAGATGTGTATAAGTGTACTCCTGTTTGGTGAGTCAAAAGAGGAAGTCAGTGCACCACAGTTTATGGACTTTGCAGCTGCAGATCTATTGGACTATGCAATCTCTTCTTCACAATCTCACTTCAGGTTGGTATGAACTAGTATACTGCTCAAGCAATCGTCGAGGACATGGTATGGCACTCTAACTGCAGTTACAGTTGTATATGAACTAGTAGAGTCGTCATATTTATAACTATCTTATCATTAGGCACAATCATATTATTTTATATGTGCAGTGATATATTGATTATGCAACATAACAATTAGTATCTAAAGTACTTGACAAGTATCGGTCAATGATATGTTGTTAACATTATGTTGCAGATATTTGTAAGCTTTTGACATGAATGAGAATTACTTAGACTTTACCCTAAATGATCAATGTTTTATCAAAAACTCATTCATTTTGAAAAACAAAAATTAAACTTCTTTCTACATTAGTGATTTCTTATTTCATGCAAAATCTTTTGAAATCACTATTGTAAATCATTTTCTCTCTATTACCATATGTTCTATGATACAGGTTCAGTCTCCAATGACTTTCTTTCATTGACAGTCATGAGGTTGAAAACCCACACGTCTATCCCAGACTGTAAAGACAAACACAAAAACAGAACCAACCAACACTCTTTTACCACTAAAAGTAGTATGAATGAGCGTGAGGGAGATAGTGCCTAGTGCACCACATAAGGAAGGTTCTGTAGTCAACCCAGTAGCTCTGTCTCCTATATAGATGAGTAGTATTTAAACCGAGACAACTGCTAGCCCCCATACATCTTCTCAAAAAGATGTAATGGCTGAAAAGGCACAAAAACAGTTACTAGATTCATTCTCTCAACAGGGTGAGTCTATTGAATTTTGCCTGTAGGCCAAGGTATCCGATGTAGTGTCACCACTTCAAACATAAACAATTCTTGATGCACAAGGAGAGGTTACACACACAAAGGATGAGTTGACGGAAACAAGAGTTTCGACCATTTTAAGGTCAGATTCGATTGTTCAAGGTTCGTTAGTGGACCAATTGCCTTTACAGGTGTTAGGAGAGGATACTGATCCAAAAGCCATATGTCAGTGGTCAGTGTCTACCTCCCCAGGCTTAAATCCCCTGGATGCATCTGCGGATAGTGGATCTAACATAGGCGCAGATCGGCAACTTGTTGACAATGATTCAGATATTACCTGATGAGTCACAAGGAAGTGTCTTCACAGACATTAGAAGGGAACTTTGATCTTTATGCTAAAATCGTTGGATCATTATTTACCTTCCCAGAATTCAAATCTGGAACCCTAAAAGGGAAACTAGTAATTTGTAAATTATGACTCAGATTCATCTGACGAGTTTAACAAGGATGGGGATTTGTGAACTCCCATTGCACCACCTGTGACCTCCTTAAGGATGGCTAAGGTGATTTTCCTTGCAGGTACAACTGGATTATGGAGCTATGAGAGAAGAGTGATACACTTGTGAGAATGAGTGTAAACACGAGTGGAGAGAAGAGTGAAACTCATGTGAGGTACACTAAACACAATCACACACTCACAGTGAGGAAGAAAGAGAAACTACTTGTTATTTCTTTTCCAACCAAGTGAAATATGAGAACTCCTTCAGACGACGGCATACATTCCTTTTTTAAGGGGGAGATAAAAGCTTAAGTAATAGTTTGGAGGATTCCTCAACTAAGGGGGAGAAATAGCAGGGAGGAAGAAAAAGATCCTAAAAATGTACACTACTCCACACCATTGTTGTTTGTAACTACGGATCCTATTGTACGGGAGAGGTGGTAAACACAAGGTGATTTTCTGATAAGGGAAGAAGCTGTTAAGGGAGTACCATTGGTTTTATCTGCGGATCCTATTGTACGGGAGAGGTGGTAAATGAAGGTGATCTTCTTTAATCAGTTGATTCTCATAGGGGGAGAAGCAAGAGAGATATGGGCTTTTTAACAGGAAATGTGGTTGTACAAATGAAGATGGAACTACTTGAAGATATGTTCAGTCTAGAGGAACATCTACTTGGAATCTGGAAAATGTTAAATCTAGTCCAGAACTTTTCTACTATTTACTTTGCATTTTTGGTTATATCTTTTTCTTATTTGTTAGTTGAGTTATCCTCTAGGTATTTGTGTGTTATTGTCTAATAAACAAATAGGGGGAGATTGTAAGTCATATGTCATAGGCCTATTTGTATATTCGAGGATTCAACTCAACTCAAATAAGAATGTAATAAGTAAATAGTGGATTGACCGTCAGAGAGATCTCGCAAAGTAATATCTGTCAAAGGATTCAGAAACAAGGTTCATCTACAGACTTGAGGAGTTAATTCACTGGAAGAAGTTCAAGAAGTTGATCATGCCTCAGTGATATAAATCAAGATCGTGGATTTAATCAAGTGACAGAGATCTCGTCAGAGTATCATTAATTACAAGGATTTAATCTGAAGAAAATCAGAGTATCAAAGTCAACACATGAAGAAACGTCACGGAAGTTAGTCACTCATGAACCAGACAGTACATCGAGTGTCAACGTTGAAGTGGTGGAATTGATTCATAATTTTCAGTGATTTTCAGAAGATTTGCAGAAGAATGGTTGCTGCTCAAGACTAGAATTAATTCTCTATTAATTAATTAAGTCATCTAATTTAATTAAGAAAATAAATTATATCTGCGAAGAATAATTTATTTATTAATTGAATTAATTGATTAATTAATTCTGAATTAATTTTAGGAATTTTCAGAAGTTTAATTGGTTTAAAAACAGTCTTAAATCAGCAAGACAATTGAAAATGAACTAGCATGACAATCTGGATTGTCATACCGATTGTCATGCCAAGTCATTTCAATTGTCATACCGAAAGTTACACTAGGAAGGAGATTGTCTTGCTAGTTCAACTAATTGTCATACCGATAGTCATTGTAGTTCAATCAGATTGTCTTGCTAGTACAATTGAAAGTCCTACTGAAAGTCTTGCTGAGCCAAAGAGATTGTCCTACCGATTGTCATTGCAGTTCAAGTAATTTTGTTGGATTGCATACAAAAAGAAAAAGAAGCAGAAGACATTCACTCACTGAAAAATACAAGAACACAGCAGCCGCCTAAGAAATATTTCATTGTTCTCTGCTGAAATTCAAAGATCAATTTCTAGATTGCAAAGTTAAATCCAATCAACTAGAAATCTTTATCTTGTTCTTGTGTAACAATCTAGCGGATCAAAATCCCTAGAACTTAATCTCAAATCGCGTTTAACATTTGATTCTAATTATTGCAAAAATAGAAAAAGTTCATGTCGAATTTATTCTAGATTTGTGATAATTGATTTGAGATTAATACCTTGTAATCGATACAGTTGTTGTAACACCTTTCAAGTTTAATAATATTTTTATTTTACTTGAATTTTGTTTCACATTTTTTATTCTGCATTTATTCGATTATTCGGTACTGTTTGTATTCAACCCCCCCTTCTACAAACACATTGGGACCTAACAAAATCCATGTGAAGTAGTTGCAAAGGTTCTTCAATTATTGAATCAAGCTTCTTCCTGAATGATGCCTTGATCTGCTTTCCTTTTTGAGAGGCATCACACAATCCATCCTTAGAAAACTCCACTTGAGGAATGCCTATAACCAGTTCTTTCTTTACTAGTTCATTCATGGTCTTGAAGTTTAAATGGGATAGCTTTGCTGAGAAGACAAGTAACAGATTCTGCATTTGATGAGTTGAAGTCAGCTAGGTACACATTTCCTTTTCTCACACCAGTGAGAACCACTTTGTTGCTCCTTTTATTATTCACAACACAGGCTTCCGAGTTGAAGGTTACTGAATTCCCTTTATCACAAAGTTGGCTGATACTCAGCAAATTATGCTTGAGACCATTTACTAAGGCAACTTCCTCAATGATGACATTGTCTTTTAAAATCAAGCCATATCCCACAGTATAACCCTTGCTGTCATCTCCAAAAGTAATACTAGGGCCAGCTCTCTCTTTGAACTCTGTGAGCAGGGTAGAATCACCAGACATGTGTCTTGAGAAACCACTATCCAAGTACCATAGATTTTTTCTGTTTCCCTGCACACATCAAAATCAAATCAAGTTAATTTTGGTACCCAAGTTTCCTTGGGCCCTGCCTTTTTAGCTTTCTTTTTATGTTTCTTAGGTTTGATCTCATTTGACTTGGGGATATCAGATTCATCCTTAGTCATTTGAGTTGAACTTTTGAAACCATTCATTACAGCAGAATAATCATGCATATTATGATTAATAGGGAATGGCATGCTATTAGTGAACATGTTATTCCAGTAAGGCATGCTAAATGGCATTTCTGGCATACTAAATGCAGCATAATAAGGATTAGGTGCAAATGGAATATTAGCAAACTGTACATTCATATTCTGTGTAGACATAGCATTCATAGGCATAGGAGGCATGGCATTCATGTTGGGAAAGTGAGGTGGCACAGATATGGAAGTACACATGGCAGATTTGCAATTAACAGACAAATGATTTACACTACCACACTTGACACAGATTTTTCTAGGAGCATATCTATCGGGTGTGTAGTTATTGTGTTTGTTAATACCTACTTTACCATTTCTATTATTTTTCCTTTTAGCCTCTGTTTTAACCACAATCTTTTCAAGTCTGTCACTCAATTGCTTGACAGTCATATGACCAACATTAGCCTTTTTCTCCCTCTTTGTGGCGCACTCCAAACCCGGGTCAGAAGTTTGGGGTCCACACACACCTTATTTATAACCTGCTTATAACAATAATAAAGATAATAATAATATATGCAGTGACCCTACTTACCAACCACCACGGACCGCAACAGGTTAAAGTATGCAGACAAGCCAAACACACTAATATATTACAAACTGTACAAATCCCAACTATTTCAAACTCAAACTGAGTATTAAAATTATTACAAACTTTTACAAACTTAAATTATCCCAAAAGAAGCCTACTAGCTCAGCTTTCTCAACCTGAACCCCTAGCTCTCGCGCTGGACTGGGGATCCTCGCTACCAATTGGTTCCTTTTTAACTGGAAAGAATATAAACAACATCGCACAAATGAGCTAACTAGCTCAGCAAGTCACAATGACAAAACTGAGAATAATGATCATCAGGTGAATATGATTATGATATCAAGTGAACATTGGATTATGATTTAGAATTAGATATTATACTTTTAATTTAAAAACCAAGGTTAGGCTACTGATCAGTCACGCACTAACCCCGAGCAAGGCACACAACATTGCTCTAACTACTGGATTTAAGGCACACATTGGCCTAACTTGACCATTATATGGTCTGACCACGAATCTGGTCCACAATTTTATAAAAACAATCCAATTCTAACATAATAACAGAATATGCAATAATAAACAATAACCGAAATCATTAACAACAATAAATGTTTAACAATGAAAGGGTTTCAATCCTTGTAAGGATCAATAAGGCAATTTAAAAGCTTGGATGCTGGGTAATGAAAGAATTGGATAACAAAGGAATCAACATTTCAGGGTTTCAAAGATTTGCGCTTTCAAAGCATAGGATACAATGATTGAATGTACAAGTAATTCAGTTCAGTGTTTGGGATTTTGTTTACATGTATTTGTGGAGTAATATCGTATACTTGAGATTTGTGTTTAGGTATACAACAATCAATGGTCTAGAAAGAATAAGGTTTATGGCTCAAGAACAATAGCTGGAATCAGGGTTTAGGTTTCAGTGCTTCAAAGCACTTGCAATATCAACAAGACTATCACGTATTACAATATTTCGAGAAAGTTCAGAATACTTGCCTGATATTAGCTTACTATACTGTACTCGCTTCCAATCACAACCGTCTTACTCCTTAACTCTCTGTTTCCCTTTCTTACGTCTCACCTCTTCTGCTCACATATCATAAGCATCTATCAATAATTTACTCATGGAATTCTATTCAACACATACTTCTATCTACCCTTCGTTTTACCCAAATCCGATTAACGGATTGAAAGTTATGCAATAATCAAGTAAACACCGAATATATAGACCGATAGTCAATTAATAAGTCACACATAGCACATAATACATCATGTAATCAATGATATATTATTTATAAAGAAGTCTCGGGTCATAAATAGGCTTTCTGGTACTTAAAATGATTTTTAAAACATTTTTCGGAATTAAAACGGGTCGTTGGATCAATTTCGGGTTAATAAACAGGGTTCGGTTGGCCAATTCTGGCTCCGAAATAATTTTAGAATAATTATCGAGCATTGGAAATAATTTAGAATAATATTTTAAAGCTCGAAACTATTTTTCAGAATTTTTAAATCATTTTTAAATAATTAAATCTAATTAAATAATTAATTAAAATCAATTAATAATTAATTAAATCAATTAATCAATTAATTTTCGAATTAATTGACCAATTAATCAATTAGAAATTAACTGAAATTAATTAACTAATTAATTTAGATTTATTTGTGAATTAAAAATAATTTTCAGAATTAAAATAATAATTTTTAGAGTTTTCAGAAATTAAAAACGAATTTTTATAATAAAAATAAATAGGAAATATGATTTTTAAACATTTTTAAAACAGAAATCCAATTTTTGCAAAGTCTGGAAACTACAGGGACCAAACTGCATCGTTTTCAAAACTATAGGTACTAAACTGTAATTTTCCAGGGGGGTCGCCGGAAAACAGTCGGGGATGGCCGGAGAACACGTTCCAGGGATGCTCAGGCCACCATCACCTCCAGATCACATCTACACAACACCAGGAACACAACCATGCAATCAATTCATCCTAACCATCCCTGAGTTGGCCGGAATTTGGCCGTGAAATTTTCCAGTTTCCGGCGAACATCGGAAAACTTCAAAAAACAACTCCCTTCTCTACAGACCTCATTGGTTAATGAAACTTATACGACTAGATTGCAAATTTCACAGAGAACACAACCCACTATAACACAACATCAATCTATCACAGAATAAGAAACCCCCAAATTTCAATTAAGAACATTCATACGGGTTATAAACCCTAATTTTAAAATTCGAAAATCAAACTCAAATTTGAACATGTTATTGAACTCCAAATCAGACGTATGACATATGAAAATCATCAGGAAAACAAGCTCTACAACATGCAATCATCAAATCCTACAAATAATCATCCGAACAAAAATTCTTATTTTAATAAAATAAATTCGAAAATAAATAAATTTTTAGAAAAATAACCTTGATTTCTGCAGGTGTATGGATTACAGAATCTGGTAGAGCTCTTCAAGACCTTCAGATTGGTTACTCGAGCTTTCCAAACCGAATTCAATAACACCTCCAAATGCTTGTTTAATTCTTAGAACAGTTTTAGGAAATTAGGGTTTTTCTCTGAAAATTATATAATTGTCTGTCTGCAAATGATTTTGACATGAAATAAATTACGGTAAAAGGCTATTTATAATTACGGAAAATTAGTATCCCGTTGGATCATTCCGGATATAAAACGGCACATTTATTTGTAAAAATTGATCCAAACGGTATCGGTTTTCGGGATAATTATCCAAATCAGTACAATTTGTACTGCGGTCTTGGTCTCAGCGCCTGGTTACACGTATTATGAAGTGATAATTGTGATAGTTTAATAAAAATCTCCCGTTTATCGAAAATACGGGTTTTATTGAATTACCGAAACGAATATTGTATCGAAAATGTTGCGCCGGGACCCGCGCAGGACAAACCGTACACCGGATCGAAAAAGTCGAAACATGAAATATGCTCGGAATATTGCAATTAGGTTAGGAAGGAGTTCTCGAAAGAGTTTCGGGTTCCAAAAACGTAACAACGGTTGACGTCGGTTGGTTCCCGTTTTTATAAAATAGATTTTAATTACTCGGAAAAAGATTTTAGAAATTTCATATGATTCTTATAAATTCATAAACCAACATAAAAATAATTAGGAAGATATGACAATTATCTATATTTTATTTTAGACATAAAAAAATTAAAATACTCACTTAATATTATTTTTGAATAACCAAGTACAGATAACACTTTAACAATTAACTCACAGAATAGATACTGAACACACATAATAATTATATAATAGCAAAAATAATTACACGATATATCCCGGATATTACATCCCCCCCCTTAAAAGGATTCTGTCCTCAGAATCTCTAAGAAAACAAATGAGGGTACTTTTCTCTCATATCACTTTCTAACTCCCAGGTTGACTCTTCAACCTTTGGGTTTCTCCATAATACTCTTACTAACTTTACCACTTTATTTCTTAATACTTTCTCTCTCTCTTCTAGAACTTCTACCGGGCTCTCTACATATGATAAATCTGCTTGAAGTTCTATTGGCTCATATTCTATTACATGCCTGGAGGCTGGATTATATTTTTTAAGCATTGATATGTGAAAAACATTGTGAATGTGCTCCATGTACGGAGGTAACGCCAACTCGTAAGCTACTTTGCCAATACTTTGCCAATGTGCGGAGTCTGGATAATATCCAAATTCTTGAAGAAAACCTAAGAATACCTTGATCATCTTGTTGCGTGCATGATTCCTCACCTACCAAACTATTTATATCTTGATCCATTACCTCTTTCTGGCATTTCTTTATTTTCTCCAATAACTCCGGTTGGAAAATCATACTGTACACTTTTGCTTCCTCAGGCTTGTAAATTCTAATCTCCAATTCCAATTTTTTTTGAAATTCTTTATATATCTCTTCAGGTACGGATAACACATTTAACCTTTCCTTCCGACTTAACGCATCTGCTACAACGTTCGCCTTATCGGGATGATAATTAATCGAGCAATCATAATCCTTGATCAATTCTAACCAGCTCCTTTGTCTCATATTAAGTTCCTTCTGGGTAAATATATATTTCAAACTTTTGTGATCCGTGAAAATCTCACACTTTTCTCCATACAAATAATGTCTCCAAATCTTCAAAGCGAAAACTATAGCTGCTAACTACAAATCATGAGTAGGGTACTTCTGTTCGTGTGATTTCAATTGTCTTGACGCATACGCAATCACCTTGTCGTGTTGCATAAGAACACATCCAAATCCTTTGTAAGAGGCATCGCTATAAATTACGAAATTCCCTTGATCGTCTGGAAGTGACAAAACAGGTGCTGTGATTAATCTCCGCTTCAATTCCTGAAAACTTTCTTCGCACTTGTCATTCCATATAAACTTTTCATTCTTTCGTGTAAGCTTTGGCAATGGTGTTGCAATTCATGAGAAATTCTGAACGAATCGTCGATAATATCCTGCCAATCCCAAGAAACTTCTTACCTCAGTGGGTGTTCTCGGTCTGTCCCAATTCGTAATTGCCTCGATCCTTGTCGGGTCCACTTTGATCCCTTCATTACTGACTATATGTCCTAAGAACTGAACTTCCTGTAGCCAAAACTCACACTTTGACAATTTAGCATATAACTTCTTTCTCCTTAAAATCTCCAAAGCTGTCCTTAAATGTTCTGCAAGATCCTCCTCCGTCTTTGAATAGATCAAAATATCGTCTATAAATACTATAACGAACTTGTCCAAATATTCCTTGAAAATTCTGTTCATCAGGTCCATAAACGCTGTTGGGGCGTTGGTCAATCCAAAAGACATTACTAGAAATTTATAATGTCCATACTTTGTTCTGAAAGCTATCTTTGGTATATCTTCTGGTTTGATCTTCAGTTGATGATATCTCGATCTTAAATCGATCTTGGAGAAATACTTGGCTCCCTTCAATTGGTCAAACAAAACATAAATTCTGGGTAACGGATACTTGTTCTTGATCGTAAGCTTGTTGAGCTCCCTATAGTCGATGCACAGTCTCATGCTTCCATCCTTCTTCTTGACAAATAATACCGGTGCACCCCACGGGGATACGCTGGGTCTGATTACTCCTTTCTCTAACAGCTCTTGTAATTGCTTTGCTAACTCTTTCATCTCAATGGGCTCCATTCTATACGGGGTCTTGGATACTGGTTCTGTTCTAGGTGCTAAGTCGATTGCAAATTCAATTTCTCTATCTGGAGGAAGTTCTGGCAATTCGTCGGGAAATACGTCTGGGAATTCATTCACTACTGGAATATTTTCAAATTTTGCTGGCTCCTGACTTCTGTCGATCACATATGCTACGAAATGCTCACATCCTTGCCGTAGTAACTTCTTGGCTTGAATCATCGTTAAGAACTTCTTTACTTGTTTTTGTCCCTTGAACGTTACTATCCTTTCGTCTGGCATTTTTACCATTACTTTCTTATTTCGACAATCTATCTGAGCATCATGCTTGGATAACCAATCCATTCCTAATATAACATCAAATTCTCCTAACTTAAACGGTATCAAATCTACCCAAAATTTACTACCAGAAATCTCAATCTCACAATTCCCACAAACTTGGTTAACAGTTACACGTTCTTGATTTGCTAATTCCACAGTCATTATTTCATTTAAATACCCAACTGGACAATTTAACTTACTAACAAAATCTTGTGAAATAAACGATCGAGTTGCTCCCGAATCTATTAACACTTTGGCATATAAAGAATTCACATTAAGCGTATCTGCCACGACATCCGTATCCTGGATCGCATCCTTCACCGACATGTCAAAAACTCTAGCCCTCGGAGTCTCATTCACTGTTGGGGTAGATCCCATAATCCTCAATGCATTACTGACAGGGGCTGGTGTCTTGCAATCCCTGGCCATATGTCCTGGCTTCCCATATTTAAAGCATGTAAATCCAATGACTGGAACCTTCATTGCTGGATTCCGGATAGGCTGATCCTTATTTGCTGGCTCTCTTGCTGGCTGATTTCGGCACTCCCTCGAGTAGTGCCTTTTCTGGTTGCATTTAAAACATACCACATTCAACTTGTTATAAACTCCTCCATGCTTCTTTCCACATAGTTGACAATCTGGAAAAGTTAATCTCAACTGATTCGGCTGATTCACATTAACTGGATGATTGCCCTGGCCTCCGTCTCCTGCATTTTGTCTCCTGAAATTAAAATTTCTCCGTGGCTGAAACTTGCCCTTCTTAAAATTTAGAAACTTCCCTGTTTGTGACTGACCCTCACTTCCCTCAACTTTCCTTTTCTTGCTTTGCTTATCTTTCTGGAACATCTCACTCTCTGTCTCTGCGATCATAGCCTTCTGTACAACCCCGTCATAGGTATCCAATTCAAAAATAGCTACCTTCCCTCTGATCCATGGCTTCAAGCCTTGCTGGAATCTCTTAGCTTTCTTTCTATCAGTATCAACATACGACGGCACATACCTTGACAATTCCTCAAACTTCACCTCATAATCTGTTGCCGACATGTTCCTTTGCTTAAATTCTAAAAACTTCAACTCCATTTGATCCTGAACAAACTGAGGAAAATACTTTTCTAAAAACAATTCCTTAAACCTTTCCCAAGTAATAACATATGTGCTTTCCAATGTCTTCACCATCTCCCACCAATAGGTGGCCTCATTCTTCAGATAGTAACTTACAAATTCAACCTTCTGTTCCTCTTTCACTTTTACCAAGGCAAATGCCTTCTCTATTTCCTTTAACCACACATTTACTTCAATTGGCTCTAAGGAACCCTTGAATTCTGGTGGGTTTACTGCCTGAAAAGTTTTGAAAGTTACCTGGGGATTGGTCTGTCTCTGCTGTTATTGTGCCAGGTGAACTGTTTGTTGGGCCAAGATTTGAAGAATCTGGGCTATTGCTGGGTCCATGGGTCCTGGGTTCACATTCTGGTTTGTCTCATCTTGGTTGTTATTGTTGTTGTTGTTGGTTTCTTCATTCTGGGTGTTGGTGCGGGTATTTCTTCTGGGAGGCATTTTCTGTAAAGAATCAATCAATTTATTTAGCTTTTGAATCAAATCTTTGTATAAAAGAAAGGTTTTGTAAAACAGGAATATCTCTTTTTGAAAACAGTTGTAACTAAGTAAATTGCATGCTTTTTTACAGAATATAAACAGTTATGGAAAACAGGGTACATGGTATCACAGGGTATACTGGTGCAATAAATAAGGTAAAGTAAAAGAGGTGCGATTAAGTAAATGACAGTGTTGGAAAGGAAAAAGGTACTGATATATTTAGATCAAAAGTTTTAGGTAGTACAAGCGTAAAGACGCTTCGAAAGTAAAAGCAAAAAGGGTACAATAATCTACTCACTAGTCAATATCGCTAGTCTATAAATATAACTCAAATGTCTACTGATACACACTACACACTACTGTATATACTACATATCCATAACAACACTGCTCAGCATCTCCATCTCAGAATCTCTAACTCAGCTCCAAGGAAACTCTGGTCCTGCCAGCCTCTCAAAGTCCTCCATCACCTCAGTAGCCCAGCCCAGCAGTGCATCAGGGCCTCTACCAGGTAGTGTAGCTCAATGTAGCCTAGCCTCAAGAACCCTCCGTGTCACATGAATCTCCTCTCGAAGCTCCCACACACCACAATCAACATCTATAGTCCTGATTATATGTTGTAACTCTCTAATCTGAGCCAACAAGGAATCACGCTCCAATAGAAGAGCCTCATACCGGTAATAAGGAACTGGGGGCAATGTAGACTGGAATGGGACACTCGCTACTGAATTCCCAGTGGAATCTGAATCAGCTGGTGGGGGTCCTCTAACAGGTGGCCTCATGCCTGGAAGTGGAATGGCCTGCAATGGTACGGGCTGCAACACCGGTGGAGGTAGAATAGCCAATGCTGGTGGAATAACAGGACGTGGATCCGATGCTGGTGCTCCAACTGAAGGCTCTGAGTGATCAGCTGATACGGGAATAAAAGAGTCGGCCATCTCTGCTATCTGGAATCATATCGTAATATAAGAATCTCGTACCACGACGCAAACTATACTAATACCGGTTATACCATAACACTCAACCTCTCGACGTTGTATCGCCCTATACCTTACTTCTAATCCTATCCCTCTACCCATTCCCGTCAACCTAGGCTTGTGTCAGTGACTTATAACCTGTAGCTCTGATACCAAACCTGTGGCGCCCTCCAAACCCGGGTCAGAAGTTTGGGGTCCACACATACCTTATTTATAACCTGCTTATAACAATAATAAAGATAATAATAATATATGCAGTGACCCTACTTACCAACCACCACGGACCGCAACAGGTTAAAGTATGCACACAAGCCAAACACACTAATATATTACAAACTGTACAAATCCCAACTATTTCAAACTCAAACTGAGTATTAAACATTATTACAAACTTTTACAAACTTAAATTATCCCAAAAGAAGCCTACTAGCTCAACTTTCTCAACCTGAACCCCTAGCTCTCAAGCTGGACTGGGGATCCTCGCTACCAACTGGTTCCTTTTTAACTGGAAAGAATATAAACAACATCGCACAAATGAGCTAACTAGCTCAGCAAGTCACAATGACAAAACTGAGAATAATGATCATCAGGTGAATATGATTATGATATCAAGTGAACATTGGATTATGATTTAGAATTGGATATTATACTTTTAATTTAAAAACCAAGGTTAGGCTGCTGATCAGTCACGCACTAACCCCGAGCAAGGCACACAGCATTGCTCTAACTACTGGATCCAAGGCACACATTGGCCTAACTTGACCATTATATGGTCTGACCACGAATCTGGTCCATAATTTTATAAAAACAATCCAATTCTAACATAATAACAGAATATGCAATAATAAACAATAACTGAAATTATTAACAACAATAAATGTTTAACAATGAAAGGGTTTCAATCCTTGTAAGGATCAATAAGGCAATTTAAAAGCTTGGATGCTGGGTAATGAAAGAATTGGATAACAAAGGAATCAACATTTCAGGGTTTCAAAGATTTGGGCTTTCAAAGCATAGGATACAATGATTGAATGTACAAGTAATTCAGTTCAGTATTTGGGATTTTGTTTACATGTATTTGTGGAGTAATATCGTATACTTGAGATTTGTGTTTAGGTATACAACAATCAATGGTCTAGAAAGAATAAGGTTTATGGCTCAAGAACAATAGCTGGAATCAGGGTTTAGGTTTCAGTGCTTCAAAGCACTTGCAATATCAACAAGACTATCACGTATTATAATATTTCGAGAAAGTTCGGAATACTTTCCTGATATTAGCTTACTATACTGCACTCGCTTCCAATCACAACCGTCTTACTCCTTAACTCTCTATTTCCCTTTCTTACATCTTGCCTCTTCTGCTCACATATCATAAGCATCTATCAATAATTTACTCATGGAATTTTATTCAACACATACTTCTATCTACCCTTCGTTTTACCCAAATCCGATTAACGGATTGAAAGTTATGCAATAATCAAGTAAACACCGAATATATAGACCGATAGTCAATTAACAAGTCACATATAGCACATAATACATCACGTAATCAATGATATATTATTTATAAAGAAGTCTCGGGTCATAAATAGGCTTTCTGGTACTTAAAATAATTTTTAAAACATTTTTCAGAATTAAAACGGGTCGTTGGATCAATTTCGGGTTAATAAACAAGGTTCGGTTGGCCAATTCTGGCTCCGAAATAATTTTAGAATAATTATTGAGCCTTGGAAATAATTTAGAATAATATTTTAAAGCTCGAAACTATTTTTCAGAATTTTTAAATCAATTTTAAATAATTAAATCTAATTAAATAATTAATTAAAATCAATTAATAATTAATTAAATCAATTAATCAATTAATTTTCGAATTAATTGACCAATTAATCAATTAGAAATTAACTGAAATTAATTAATTATTTAATTTAGATTTATTTGTGAATTAAAAATAATTTTCAAAATTAAAATAATAATTTTTAGAGTTTTCAGAAATTAAAAACGAATTTTTATAATAAAAATAAATAGGAAATATGATTTTAAAACATTTTTAAAACATAAATCCAATTTTTGCAAAGTCTGGAAACTACAGGGACCAAACTGCATCGTTTTCAAAACTATAGGTACTAAACTGTAATTTTCCAGGGGGGTCGCCGGAAAACAGTCGGGGATGGCCGGAGAACACGTTCCAGGGATGCTCAGGCCACCATCACCTCCAGATCACATCTAAACAACACCAGGAACACAACCATGCAATCAATTCATCCTAACAATCCCTGAGTTGGCTGGAATTTGGCCATGAAATTTTCCAGTTTTCGGCGAACATCGGAAAACTTCAAAACACAACTCCCTTCTCTACAGACCTCGTTGGTTCATGAAACTTATACGACTAGATTGCAAATTTCACAGATAACACAACCCACTATAACACAACATCAATCTATTACAGAATAAGAAACCCCCAAATTTCAATTAAGAACATTCATACGGGTTATAAACCCTAATTTTAAAATTCGAAAATCAAACTCAAATTTGAACATGTTATTGAACTCCAAATCAGACGTATAACATATGAAAATCATCAGGAAAACAAGTTCTACAACATGCGATCATCAAATCATACAAACAATCATCCGAACAAAAATTCATATTTTTAATAAAATAAATTCGAAAATAAATAAATTTTTAGAAAAATAACCTTGATTTGTGCAGGTGTATGGATTACAGAATCTGGTAGAGCTCTTCAAGACCTTCAGATTGGTTACTCGAGCTTTCCAAACCGAATTCAATAAGACCTCCAAATGCTTGTTTAACTCTTAGAACAGTTTTAGGAAATTAGGGTTTTTCTCTGAAAATTATATAATTGTCTCTCTGCAAATGATTTTGATACGAAATAAATTACGGTAAAAGGCTATTTATAATTACGGAAAATTAGTATCCCGTTGGATCATTCCGGATATAAAACGGTACGTTTATTTGTAAAAACTGATCCAAACGGTATCGGTTTTCGGGATAATTATCCAAATCAGTATAATTTGTACTGCGGTCTTGGTCTCAGCGCCTGGTTACACGTATTACGAAGTGATAATTGTGATAGTTTAATAAAAAGCTCCCGTTTATCGAAAATACGGGTTTTATTGATTTACGAAAACGAATATTGTATCGAAAATGTTACGCCAGATCGAAAAAGTCGAAACATGGAATATGCTCGGAATATTGCAATTAGGTTAGGAAGGAGTTCTCGAAAGAGTTTCGGGTTCCAAAAACGTAACAACGGTTGACGTCGGTTGGTTCCCGTTTTTATAAAATAGATTTTAATTACCCGGAAAAAGATTTTAAAAATTTCATACGATTCTTATAAATCCATAAACCAACATAAAAATAATTAGGAAGATATGACAATTATCTATATTTTATTTTGGACATATAAAAATTAAAATACTCACTTAATATTATTTTTGAATAACCAAGTACATATAACACTTTAACAATTAACTCACAGAATAGATACTGAACACACATAATAATTATATAAGAGCAAAAATAATTACACGATATATCCCGGATATTACACTCTTCACTTGACTAGATTCTCCTGGAACAAAATTCTTTGAAACTGATCCATATCTCTCATTTAACTTGAAAAGCTTGGCTTTACTCACAGGCTTGCTCACATTCGACGGATGAGGATTCATGTCACTCGACGGATAACCCTTTTTGCTATCCGATGGATGACCCTCATCATCCGTCGAGTCTACATCTGTTAGCAATCCTTCCACCAAATTAGATTCCAGATTCTCCTTGTTCTTCTTCCAGGTTGCATCACAAAAGGACTCAATCCCTTGAACTTTGGTGATTTGAGCATGAACATCTCTAGATGTTTTCCATGCCTTAATCACCTCCTTTTCATGTTCAATTTGCTTCTTCAAGATCTCTTCTTTCTTCAAGGACTCAGTTAATTCATCCTTAGCAATTTTGCACTCAATTCTTAATTTTTCAAATTCAATGAACTGAGACTTTAACACATTATTCCTCTCATTTAAAAATAAATTGTTTCCTTTGATTTTAGCATTTTCTTTAGTGAGAGACTTAAGTGTAATGCGCAAATGATATAATTATGTAGACATGTCATTTATAGCATCATTACAATCAGCTTTAGATAAATGTGCAAGGTTAGTGGTGATTACCTGATTACTTGAAGAGCTTGTCTCTGTTTCATCAGACTTGGCCATTAGGGGTAGATTGACATAGCTAACATCCTCATCCTCATCCAGACCATCTGCAACCCAGTCATTTTCTTGTGTAATGAAAGCCCTTTCCTTTTGTTTGAGCAACTCAAAGTATTTCTGTTTATAATCCACAGGCTCAAACTTTTTTTTGTTGGAATCTGACTTTCAACACTTACTGGCAAAGTGCCCGGCCAAGCCACATTTGAAACACTTGAATTTTGATTTATCCACCATGTTTCTATTTGGCTTAGCTTCTCCAAAGTTCTTCTTGAACTTGAGCTTGGAAAATTTTCTGAAAAGAAATGCTAGATGTTCATCAATATCTTCCATGTCATCTTGGCTCAAAGAATCTTCATTTTCTGCTGCCAGCCCCTTGCCCTTATTTTCACAGACCTTTGAAGTTGATTCAACAGCTTCCATCTTCATCTCCTTCTCTTTTTCTAACTCAGCAACTAGTGCAATGGATCCTCCTTTCTTCTTTCCTCTCTCCATCCTCTCATCTTGCTCTATTTCAAGCTCATAGGTTTTCAGGATGCCATACAGTCTCTCCAAAGTAAACTCCTTGTAATCTTGAGAGTTTCTCAATGAGACTGTCATAGGTTTCCATTCATTTGAAAGAGATCTAAGGAACTTCAGATTGGAGTCTTTTGTCTGATAGACCCTTCCATGCAGCTTCAGAGCATTTAGTAGTTTTTGAAACCTACTAAATATGTTAGTGAGAGACTCACTTTCTTCACTATAAAAATGCTCATATTGCTGAATCAGTAGCTGCATCTTGTTTTCTCTAACTTGCTCAGTGCCATCACAGATAATCTGTATTGTATCCCAAACATCATTGGCAGTTTTGTAATTGATGATGTTGTCAAACATATCACCATCAACTCCACTGAACAGGATATTCATGGCCTTCTTATCTTTCCTGACTTGTTCAATATCAGGATCAGACCATTCATGCCTTGGCTTGGGGACAGATGGCTCATTTCCAGTTGCAGCTCTCATTGGTACATAAGGGCCTCTTTCTATGCAATCTACATAGGCCTCATCTTGAAAAAGTAAATGAAGATGCATCTTTACCTTCCAGTGGTGGTAATTATCTTTATCCAGAAAAGGAATTTTGACTCCAACATCCTTCTTGTTCATCTTGTTGTTTTGTTGTGATCTTTAAACTCTTTGTTTATCAAGAGCTTGCTCTGATACCAATTGTTAGTCCCTTAACAATGCAACAAGAATTACAGAAGGGGGCTTGAATGGAATTCTTGAAATTTTTCACAAATAAAATCGTTCTAACTTAAATATATATTTCAGTGTGAATTGATTTGCAGAGTGCGGAATAATAACTTAAAATGAATCAAAACACAAGTAATTAAAAACACAAGTCTTTAAAAACTTTCTGGTGGATTTGAATGTATCCACCAGAGATATATAATATATCAAGAGAACTCTTTGTAGCAATTAGCTCACAGCTGCTTACAAATTGACAACAACTAAGATTGTAGAGAAATGCTAAGAATATAGCTTACAAATGTTTCTCTCTTGGTTGCTTAGTTAATTATTCTATCTGCTACTTCTTGGTTCATATATATCACCAAGATTACAAAGTAATAAGACAAGATAATAAAACAAAAACTATCAAGTCTAATAATATGATACTTCATTACTCTATTCCAGCATATTTGAATATCTTCATAATAGCATGGAAATGGCAATGCTTCTTTGTACTCTAAAATCCAGTTGAATAGGCTACCACATTCCATTTGCATACACTTGACGCATGTGACTGTGTTGTCACTGCCAACAGATGTTTGAATTCTTTATCCGTCGGGTTCATGATCATCCGTCGAGTTCATGATCATCCGTCGAATGACATTGTTGTTTATCCGTCGGGTAGCAATCTGGCACTTGACTTCATTTCATTTATGCAGAATTACAAGACATCATCTATGTACAAGTAATCAACCTATTCTGTATATCTAGTTAAAGTCAACATGACTTGAGTACTACTACTAGATCTAAACAATGTGTATGCAGAAATGTGCTACTGACTTATTGTTACATAAGCTACTCACTCGATGGATAATAAACCATCATCCGTCGGGACTATATTGAGTTATCCGTCGGGACTATAATCCTTATTCGTTGAGTGCTACATTTTTCACTAAGTAAAATCTATCAAGGTGTTTTGTTAATGAAATCATCAAGTACATAACATATACATAACACGGTTCACTCATGACAACCTCGAGTTCTCACGTTGATTTCACAGTATTTGATCTCTTCATAAAATTTCCACTTGTGCGTCCAATATATTTTCGGGTACTCATTTTTGTAGACCTATGACCTTCACACGTTAGTCCATATACGCTAAGTCTGGCTGCAAGTTTATTAGCTCATTTTCAATCATATGTTTGGCGTTGACGGTTAAATTTCCTAACCTAGATTCGTGGTACTCGTTATAAACTTGGTGATCGTTCCACGATATTGCTAATTTATAAGCCAACTTTCTTAGTCCTTTAAAGATTTCAACTGGTCCAATAAACCTTGGGTTCAACATTTCTTTCCCTTTCGAATCTCATTACTCCCTCCCTGGGAGGCACTTTCAACAATATTTGATCTGTCACTTCGTACTTTTCGTTTTTATACTTCTGATTCGCATATCTCTAGTGTTCATCCTAGGCTTCCACTAGCCAGGTTCTGATAAGTTCTAGAAATTTCTTTGGTCTGTCGAATCAACTATGGTCCAAGTATCCTGCGCTTACCAACTTCTTCCTAGCCTAAGAGAGAGCGATTCTTTTTTTCGTACAAAGCTTTGTAGCCATTCCAATGCCCACATGATAACTCGTTATTGTCGGTAATTTGATTAGCATTAACTGGTCAATACATCTCCCTTAAGAATCCATAAAATGGGTTATTAGCACATCTTCTAGTGTTTGGAATGGTCCTTCAATTTATTCGTTCCCTTCCATCACTCTTACTAGTGCTAGAGTTTTGTTCCTTAATATTTACTCATTTTGGCGCATCATCTATGTCGATTATTTTATGTAAGAAGTTCACGTTGCATTTCTACATGCTTGTCTCCTATTACACATTTAGCGTCAGATTTAACATTTCTTACGATAGTAATGTAAGGCACATCGTGGTCCTGTTGCCATCTTGAAGGAAGCACCATTTCATACACAATTGATTGATACATTTTAGAATCGTGGAACGCTCAGCTTCCGCTATCGGTCAGACTTCTTTATCATTCACCGTATAATATTTATAGTACTAAGATACCTTCCGGGTTGTATTCATTATTCTCTCTAGCGCATTAGACGTATTCACATTTATTGGGAACTACTACTAGTGGCCTTTAAAGGGTGTGTACAATCTTCTTTTCCTTCAGTCAGCTCGAACCATAACATCCTGCATTCTTCCACGTTGTCCTTCGTAAGGGATATCAGCGGTTATTTTCCTTATGCTAGCGTGGTAAGTATACCTACACAAATTTTCTGTCAGCGATAGGCGATTCTCCTAATTGTTCCAAATAAAAGGCAGGCCGCTAGACGTATCTTCAACGGTCTGGATAGTTCTCTCGCCCTTCTTGTCGATTTGAGAATTCTAAGTCCTACCTCTGTTCGTCCTTTTTCGTGAAATATCTTGCGAAATAATCCGGTTGTGAAATTAATTCTTGGGTCCTTGCGTGGTGCTATATCGCGGGGTCTCTCTATCACCAATTATCTCTTCCGCGTTTATAACAATTTTATAGAGCGGAGATCTATCATTTGCATAATAAAATAAGCGGTCTTATTTAACCCATTACTTAAAATCCTAAAATAGCACGACGGCTTACTTGGTTCTTGATAATCCTCATCCATAATTTATTATAATAAACTCTTACTCCCATTTGGGTAATTTACAAGTCGCAATCACTAAAAATTTTAATCCTTATTTTTCTGTTTTCATTTTCAACCATGTCAAGTACTTACTTACCTACTTAATGACATCCCTTTTCATATTCGGTCATGACTAGTATCCTCTTAAGTTTTTAATTGTCTTTAATCCTTCTCGTTACGTAATAAAGGGTTATCTTCACATTGTCTTAACTCCAAAATTCATTCATTCGATCCTTCTCATCAGTTGTTCTAAAATTTGTCATCCTCAAAATATCTTTTTCTACTTAAAGTGTTGGCCACCACATTGGCCTTTCCTTGATGATAATAGATTTCTCAATCATAGCTCGTGATCAATTTGACTAAGCCTCTATCTCGTGTTCAGTGTAAGAAAAATAGTTCCAAAATTTCCTCATAAGTTAAACTCTTTGTCCCTTTCATTGCGAACCTTATCACGATTATTCTAGATTATTATTAGAACACCTTGTGTCATGGTCCTTAAGCCGCATAGACATATCATTATACTTCACACAAAACTCTCTTTTTATCATCAAGTATTGCTAACACTGGGTTGTTACTAATCTTACCTTCAGTTTTTCAAAATCCTATTCCTCCAATTCATACATGCTTGGTTTTTCCCGAATTCATTAGTACCTATCCCAATAATATTTCATAGAAGTGTACCTCACTAATCACATCAGTATCTCTATTATCGTTCTTCTATAAATATGTTAAAGATCCTTATGATAATGACTAAACATGGTATTCCCTTTTTAAAACAACTTGCTCGTCACGATACTCCGATTGCACCATCTTACCACTGAGTTTTCAGTCTCATAATACAACAATTGGTTCTCAACTATACCTCTCTTTGTTCGGAAGGCAATCAGCCTTGGAAAAATGATTTTCACGATATCGATGCGATTTAGACAATCTTAACAAGATCTCAAAATCTAATAGAAGAAATAATGAGCTCTCAATAAAAGAGTCGCAACACTCAAAATATTTACAACCTAGAAGGAAGAATACAACAAGGATTATCCTTCCATGTCTTTAGAATTTTATATTATGATATTATAGGGAATATCCATTAAAAAAATGATTGCTGAATAATAACATCATACAAATGATACTTGTAAGATTTCCCCATTGAAAGAATACTTTTCTTTTCGAATAATGAAAGAAATTTTGAATAACATCCTCAACCAAAGGTTAACCATTGAGGTTTCATAATGATGCTATTTTGAAGGAAGGAATTTTATTCAATGATTAACAATAAGGAAGTAGATTGTTCTTCAATTACTTTATATTTTTAATTCGATATTCATTATATAAATGAAAGAATAGAATATTTCATGAACGAAATATTTCATAAAACTGAATATGAATTCTCGTTTGAGTGGGCGACCTAGTTAGGTCTCAATTAAATCATTCTTTGAAAATTTCATCAATATTTAAATTTTGCATATATAATACACTATGGAATAATAAAAATTTGTTTGGAAGTTGAACTAGCAATATAACAACTAGTCCATATCAAGCAATATTATCAACTAGCTAATTAAATTGCCAGCTCAATTGGTTTGGCCCATAGCAACTAGCTAGGACGATTAGCTAGGCATCTCTCATATTAATTAAAATTTCTACTAGTTAGGACAATTAACTAGTCATTCATGAGAACATATACAACTAAGCATATTTCAGTTTGTAAAAAAATCTCAACATCGTAACCAATGAAGAAATTTGTGGCTACCCGGATGACGATTTTGAAATAAAGATTTTTCAAATTTGGGCCGAGAAAGACAATTATAACTCTAAATCGAGTGGTCTTGGCATCGGAACAATCGATAGCCTCTCATCAAATATTTCTTTCTAATAAAATGGTACACTCAGAGGTGCCCTCATTCACATACTTTATCAGATTCTCAATTAGAATTGAATTCAGAATACCAATATCAAATTGATACCCTTACTCTGATTTCAAAGTTTAATATACAATATCATGAATAGAATAAAAGGATTCCCGATGAATTTATGGATATTAGATCATCCATGTCTTTAACAATTTGTTAAATATTTAAAATCTTGACTGAGAAGAGTAAGTATGAAAGAAGAATCAAATGAAGATATTCATCATAAATATTCGTCGATTAATTGAGGAAAATTTATTAAAAATTCCTCGGATAGTTGAAATAAGGTATAAATAGCTCTGAGCCGAACAAGAAGAACATAATCTATGAATGAAGATTCATGGATCAACTAAAAGAATTTAACAAGTCCTGATGCGGAGAAAGACTATTCAAGCTATTGGTCACATCATAAGTTCAAAGTAGGGAACTAAATAGACTGCCTGATAGGACTTATCGAGGCAATGCGAATGATAAATAGTTTGGAGGGAGTAGTGTGATGGTGAGTAGATGCCAAAAGAATTCACTGATTATCATAACCCTCTTCATTATCTTTCTGAGGGTGATCCCATCTCTTCGTCTTTATAATTTCATGTTTCAACTAGTGTTTCTTTCAACATCATTTTAAAATCGCTTACTAACTTGACTTTCACAATTATATTTGTCATTCCTGTGTTTTACCTCGAAGACCTTACTCAGAATTTTCCAAAAGCATATGTTAAGCCCATAGGGGCCTGCTACACGCATCTGTTACTAATTACAAGTGGCCATTTCCCCCTGGGAACAAATCAAAGAGAACTCTCAGGGATCTCAATGCAGTCCATAAGTTCGGTGGCATGTGTGTGTAACTGAACATACGTTACCGAATATATTAGAGGTCTACAAGTATATATATGTAGTCTTTGACATCATTTCTACTGCAGAATTCCGCTCTAGACTCACTGGTCTATCCTTTTAGAAGGTTCTAAAATTGCACCATCGCTCGTTATAATCTTACGCCATTTAACTATAGACATGCCATTAATTCTCGACGTTCTTGATCTCTGAGCTAAACCATCATAACCTTTCATATTTAGAGCACTAATAATATCATGTAATGTACTCGTCTTACGATAATATTCTATATTACGTTCAAATATTTCTTAATGGAAATAAAATCCTCAAGGGTATATTGGACACTATCTCTGCTGAATTCGTTATTCATACGGTATTCTTATCCTTATTGGTAAAATAATACCTTCAACTAGTTGGGTAGTAACCTCAACTGTTATATTAATAATTAGACTTCATGGTTCTCACATGTGATGCCCCTTCATGGGCAACCTATAAAGAACTACGAGTAAACAGGCTTGTGTTATCAAAATGAACATATGGTGTTGGTAATACCGTCTTACCCCAAATACCCTAGAGGCTCAGCTCCGAGTTCTACATCCACATCCTTGCCAAATCATATATGATTCTAATTTTTCTTTTCATCATTCTGATAATCTCCAATGGTTCTATTAGTCATACTTTAATACCTAAAATATACATTTACCCTAACCTACTCATTGGGACTACATCCGGTAGTCCAATGAAGAACTCTATATGAGCTCTTACAAAATATCGCATCTAGACAAACTCCTAAAACTCCCATCTCTAAGTACTATAACTTATTACACTGATACCATTCTTGTAACACCCCCAAATCCAGGGTTAGGAATCTGGGTCGTCACGCCATCCTTCACTCATGTGTAACCTGTATTGATTCAATAATCCAACAGACCCCAATCTCACGTACACACACACACACAAGTTATAGCCTTAGAAATGAAATAATGTACAAAATATAATCTTCTTTTATTACACTTAAATATACTTACAGGATCTTAAACAATTATTCGTAACCTCTACATGAAGTTACAATAATTACTACTAACATCTTATACCTATCTGGATGCTCTGGTCCACCTCAGACAAAGCTGTAAGGGATTCTCCCCACGATTTCAAGTGACTATGTCCCATGTCGGCATACTGGTAATTTGATGTGTGGTGAAATTTAAAAGAGAAAGCAAGAGTGAGAAATAATGCTTAGCCATATTAATCAACAGTATAAAAAGATTGTTAAAGAAATTATATTAATATGTATAAGGATATGTATTTATTCAAAGTAGTTTTCTTGGTCATACACACCTCTTTTCAAAATAATTCTTTGATTGACTTATTATCCTGCAAATACCTTAATGGTAAACCCAGCACCTAGGCTTGGGTTACGGTATTGCATCTCAATTCTAATTGGAAGAATAGTACATTCACTGGAGCCACCGTATACGATGATCAGTCGTAATAAGGAAAATAGTAACCTTTTCTACTAGTAGAAGGATGACACATAGTATGTTAGGTGCTGATTCTCAATGATCAGAAGAAGCTCAGGATCTAGTTGTTCTGGATGTCATCAGGAATTGATGTGCCATCAGGATTTGATGCCCATCAGTATCTACAGAAGCATCAGTATTTAAAGAGCAGTCTATTGTGAAGATTGAGTTTGTTCCTTATTTTTTGGGATGGATATATGTTCGTTCTGAGTGATAGGACTTTGTATATTCAGTTAGAGATATGTATCATTTTCTGTTAGTATTTGATAATGTATATCCTAGACTGATTTGTAGCAGTTGTGTATTATATAAACACAATTTAGGTCATCACATAGTGATTAACTAGAGCATTGTACGACTTAGCAGCTCTCAAGAACATCAGTATTTCTTGAGAGAGTTTGTAACAGTTTTTATCAAAAATATAAAGAATTGTTATATTTTTATACTTGTTCGAAACATTTATACAATTGTATCCAACCCCCCACCCCTTAAATAATTATATCTTTACTGAGAAACAATTGGTATCAGAGCAAACTGATAAACTTAATCAAAAGCGATCTTAACATGTTTCTAAACAAGTATGAAAGTATTAAAATCCCCATTCTGAAAAAGACTGAATATCCTACATGGAAGGTGAAAATGCTCATGCACCTGGAAGCTACAGATCCATATTATCTCGACGTAATTGATGATGGACCCTACATGCCAACAAAACTGGTGCCTGCAACTCCTACTGTTGCTGAACATGATCAGTTAAAGGAGAAGAGTGAGTGGACACCAGAAGAGAAAGTAGTTGTGCTGAAAGATTCAAAGGTAAGAAACATTTTGCATATTAGTCTTGATTCTGTGATGTCAAACAGGGTTATAGTGTACAAGACTACCAAAGAGATCTGGGATGCTCTTGAGACTCAATATCAAGGAACCATGGCGATCAAGAAAAATAGAAAGGCTGTTCTGATTCAAGAATGTGAACACTTTGAGGCCAAGCCTGATGAAATTCTCACTGATATCTATGACAGATTTCTGACCCTACTCAACAATCTGTCTTTTGTGGGAAAGGTGTATTATCAAGAGGATTCAAACACTAAGTTTCTGAGAGCCTTGAATGAAGAATGGAAGACTTAGACTTCAATCATACGACATCAGTATCACTCTAGATGAAGTCTATGGAATGCTGAGAACTCATGACTTGGAAGTCCAGCAAAGGAAGGAGAGGAAAAGAAGCAAAGGAAAATCAGTTGCTTTGAAAGTAAATGATAAAGCTGCAAAAGAAAGGTTTGTTGAAGTTGCATGGAAGAAGAACAATCTTCCAGAATCAGATACTGATGATTCATCATCAAATCCTGATGATGATACTGATTCTGAAATTGATGAGACCATGACAGATTTTGATGTCATGCAAATGGCTGCATTGCTGGTTAAGGGCTTCAAGAGGATGCAATTCAGGAAGTCTAAGAAGAATAGAAGCTTCAGGAAGAAGTTCACTGGAGGTGAAAGGAAGTCAACTGGAAGAAGAGATGGAAAGGACTCTAAAGCTGGAAAGGTAGATGGGACAAAAATCAAGTGCTACAACTATGATGAAGCTGGTCACTTTGCTACAGAGTGCAAGAGGACAAAGCATGACAAAGGGAAGAATAAAGCCCTGATTACTTCAAGTAGGAATTGGATGGACTCCTCTGATTCTGAAAATGAAGACACATGCTATGCACTGATGGCTAGCTTTGATGATCCTGCTTCTTTAGAGTCTAAGGTATCAACTTCTTTCTTCTCTTTTGATACTGAAGGTATATCTGAACTGAAATCTATTCTTAAGTCTCTCCATGGTAATTTTAAAAATAAGATTCTAGAGAACAATAGACTGTTAACTGAAAATGAAATGTTAAAATCTAGTCATGATCAATTGGAGTCTGACTTAGTAAATCAGATTGAAATTCAGAAATAATGTGCTAAACATACAGCAAAGGTACTAGAAGCTAAGTATATTATGTTAGAAAATGAATTAGAAAATGAGAAAAAAACTCTTAATGCCAGGACTACTTAGGCAAAAAGGTTCATGAGATGATATCTAAGAAAAACTGGAAAGAATGTCTTCGTTATATAGATGGAATTAAGGATGTTGACACTGAGAATGAGACTACCCTTAAAACTCATGTTAAGTTTATCTCTTTAGAAGCTGATGAACCCAAATCCTTCTTGGAAAAGGGATCAACATCAACATCACATGAAAAATTAGTAAGTGATAAATCTAAAAGAAAGGAAAACAAGAAAACCATTAAGACTGTTAAGAAAGAAAAGAACATAGGACTTTTGTCTAAAAGACAATTGAAAAAGAAATTATCTGAGGTTAATAACAAGCCTCAAGTAAAAACTCCTAAAAGAAATGAATGGTAAGCAAGGTATTTCTAAGGATTCTAATTATAAGGTTGTTCCCAATGCTCCTAGAAAAACTTGTTTTAACTGTGGTAATACTAATCATCTTGCTATTGATTGTAGGAGGAGTAAAAAGATAAAAACTATTATTCTTGAGTCGGGTATTAGGGATAGATCAGTATTTTATAAACCACAAAATCCTTGTTTTCATTGTGGTAGTAGTTGGCATTCGATTTATACTTGTAGTTCCTATCATTAGCTGTATCATAACTATTATGAACTTTTCCTAAATTTAATAAAGTTGCTTGTGTGCTTAATTCTCTTGGTTTTACTAAATCTTCTTCTGACAAGACAAATCCTGACAAAGGAAAAAATGTCAGAAGTACTCCTGACTCACAAAGGCTTAAGTTGTCCAAAAAGAGGGCCCAACAAGTGTGGGTCCTTAAAAATCCTTCTAAATAATTATTCCTTTGACTACAGGGTAACAAGAAAAATACAATTGTCTTGAATAGTGGATGTTCAGGTCACACGACTGGAAATAAATCCCTATTTTCAGAATTTGAGAAGAAGGCTAGCCCAGATGTATCTTATGGAGATGGAAATGTAGGACACACTCTGGGATATGAAAATTTGATAATTGGAAAGGTAGCAATAGAGAATGCAGCTCTGGTGGAAGGACTAAAGCATAAACATCTCAGCATCAGTCAAATCACTGACAGAGGTTATCATGTAGTATTCTATGACTCACACTGTGAAGTTGTTCATAACAAGTCAAAGAAAATTGTCTTGATAGGATACAAACATGTAACATATATATATCAAGGCTACATGAAAGTCTTGAGAAAGAAGCTACATGCTTATCTCAAAGGCATCAGTAGATGAGAGCTGGAACTGGCACAAGAAGCTCTCACATCTCAACTTCAATTCAGTCAATGAACTTGCCAAGAAGGAGCTAGTAAGCGGATTACCAAATATTCTATACTCATCTGATGGTCTTTGTGATGCTTGCCAAAAGTTCAAACAACGAAGAGTATCTTCCAAAAGCAAAATAGAATTCTCTATTTCTGAGCCATATCACATGCTACACTTGGATCTTTTTGGACCAGTAAATATAATGTCCATCAACAAGAAAAGTTACACACTTGTAATTGTTGATGATTTCACTAGATATACTTGGGTTTATTTTCTACACAGGAAGGATGAAACTCCAGAAATTCTTCTGGATCATATAAGGCAAATTGAAAATGGATCCACCCATAAAGTGAAAATTCTGAGAAGTGATAATGGCATTGAGTTCAAGAACTCAAAAATGGAGGAATTCTGCAAGTATAAATGCATAAAACAACAATTCTCAACTCCTGGTACACCTCAACAAAATAGTGTTGTTGAGAGGAAGAACAGAACCTTGATTGAAGCTGGCAGGACTCTGCTGGAAGAAGCAAAACTACCCACTTACTTTTGGGCTGAAGCAGTAAACACAACAGGTTATACTCAGAATATCACTCTGATAAACAGATGTGGTGTTACTCCTTATCAGATGATGAAAGAAAAGAAACCCAGTCTAAAACATCTTCATGTTTTTGGATGTAAGTGATTTGTTTTGAAAACTCATACTGATCAGCGAGGAAAGTTTGAATCAAAAGATGATGAAGGAATCTTTGTTGGATACTCACCATCAAGAGCATACAAAGTTTTCAATCTGAGAAGAAATAGTGTAGTTGTTTCCATAAATGTATCTTTTGATGATAAGAAGATTCCTGGTTTTGAAGAAGACACTCATGAAAGTCTGATCTTTGCAAATGAAAATGCATTGTTGGAATCTGGATTAAACTTTAATGAACTGTCAAATCATGATGATCTAAATCCTAATACTCCTTCAGATTCTGAAGATAATCATTGTACTAATGAACCTGCACATGTTGAGGGGGAGCAACAACAAGGGTTAGCTGATGGTACTAACACTGAAGAATCATCTCAAGGTTCTTCTCAATCTGATCATTCAGAATCAAATGGTGATTCAACATCAGATGGACATGAGTCAAGTCCCAATACTTCATCAGAAGATAACACAACAGATTCAGGGGGAGCCTCAAATGCATTTGATGAGGCATACAATTTAGGGGGAACATCTAGCTCCAGAAGGACACTTCCTACTGCCAAAAAATGGACTAAAGATCATAATCCTGATCTGATCGTTGAAAATCCTGATGACGGTGTAAAGACAAGGAGTGCAACTCATAATGAATGTTTATATCACAATCTACTTTCAGAAGAAGAGCCAAAGAAAGTAGAAAATGTACTCAAGGATGCAGATTGGGTCATAGCTATGCAAGAAGAGTTGAATGAGTTCGACATAAATGAAGTGTAGAAGACTGGTGCGTAGACCTAAAAATAGGTCAATTGTAGGCACAAAGTGGGTCTTCAGAAATAAGATTGATTCTGATGTAACAATCATAAAAAACAAGGCAAGATTGGTAGCTAAAGGATATTCCCAACATGAAGGTATTGACTATGATGAAATATTTGCTCCTGTTACTAGGCTGGAAGTAATCAGAATCTTCCTGGCATATGCTGCTCACAAGAAATTTAAATTCTTCCAGATGTATGTAAAGAGTGCATTTCTCAATGGTGAACTTGAAGAGGAAGTCTATGTTGAACAGCCACCTGGTATTGTGGATCCTAATATCCTGATCATGTTTATAGACTTGATAAAGCACTCTATGGACTAAAGCAAGCAGCTAGGGCATGGTATGAGACTCTTGCTCAGTTTTTGCTGGAAAGTGGATTCAAAAGAGGTATAATAGATAAAACTTTATATTACCTGAATCAAGGTAAAGATCTGCTTTTAGTTCAAATGTATGTGGATGATATCATTTTTGGATCAACTAATCAAAAACTGTGTGATAAGTTCTCAAAGTTGATGCAATCAAAATATCAAATAAGCATGATGTGAGAAATGAGTTACTTTTTGGGATTGCAAATTAAACAGAGTGATAATGGGATTTACATTAATCAGTCAAAATACACAAACAATCTGCTGAAAAGGTTTAATATGCAAGATAGTGCAACTGCAACTACTCCAATGGCAACTGCTACAAAGATTGACCCTCATGAAAGTACAACAGTTGAAGTCTCAAATTACAGAGGTATGATTGGTTCTCTTTTGTACCTAACGGCTAGTAGGCCATACATTATGTTTTCCACCTATCTATGTGCAAGATTTTAGGCAAATCCAAGGGAGCCACATCTTATTGTAGTAAAGAGAATTTTCAGATACCTCAAGGGTACTGTATTACTTGATCTCTGGTATGCAAGGGAAGCTGATTTTGCATTATGTGGTTATTCAGATGCTGATTTTGCTGGATGCAAAATAGACAGGAAGAGTACATTAGGGAGCTGTCAGTTTTTAGGAGGCAGATTAGTGTCATGGTTCAGTAAGAAGCCGCAATCAATTTCTACTTCGACTGTTGAGGCTGAATATATTGCAGCTAGGAGTTGTTGTGCTCAATTGTTATGGATGAGAAATCAGCTCCTGGACTATGGATTATCATTTTCAAAAATTCCTATTTATTTTGATAATCAAAGTGTTATTGCTATGACAGGATCTGGTGTAACACTCTCTTACTAAACATATCAGCATCAGATATCACTTTATAAGAGAACATATTATGGAAGGAACAATTGAGCTTCATTTCGTTCCTACTGATCAGAACATGGCTAATATCGTCATAAAGCCATTACCTGAAGCAACATTTACAAAGCTTGTCAATGAACTTAGTATGGTTAGTTGGGACAAATAATTTTTTTTCAATTTATATTTGATCAAATTCTGATGTATATTGATCAAATCCTGATAAGTCCTAAATGTTGTTCTAGATATTAAGCCAAGAATATTTGATGTATTTTATTATATTTATGATGAATTAAGTGAATTTATTTGGTAAATATGCATGTATGAATATATATCATTATCATCATTACAAATCAGTCTAGGGAGACGCGCCTTAACATGACATCTTTTGGTTAAATCATTAAGTTTACACTTAATAATTGATCAGTCCCCTAGTCCTTTGATATTCCCTTAGTTATTTAAACCGTCATTTCTGTTCAGTTCAATCATCTTTTCTTAAACACAAAACTCTCTCCTCACCATTGTTACCCATATCTCTTTCTTCTCAAACAATGGCACATTTCATATGGTTTTACAACCATTTCACAAATATTGTGACTATCTTTCATGATGGAATGCAAACTCTATATCACATCAATGCCATCCCAAATGACATCTGGATTCAACTTCCATTGGTTATCAAAAATGATCTTCTGGGATTTTAAAAAGATCTTCATCTCCGCACTCTTCGACAGCAAGAGAGAGTCATTCATCTTGTTGTTCTCTTTATTAAAAGTAGGAAGAAGCACTGAACATCATCCAATTGTTTCTCTTCACCATCAGCTTTGTCGGGCTTCTTCGACCAAGGATTTTGATGTTCATCTAATTAGACTAGGATCGTCTTGTAATCATCTTTTGCATGTAATAAAAAATTTCATGAAATGTACTCTCTTGAATTATTAATGAAATTTTGTTTATTTTGCTTATAAGACCTAATCTATGATCTTAAATTGTATATGCATGTTCTTGTTCTTATGTGTAGCCTGTTAATCTCTACATCACACTATTAAAATCTATCTTTTGATGAATCTTGAGATTAAAATTGTGGTTTTCTGATAAGCTTGAGTTGTTTTAACAAACACTGATGAATTTGAATTGACAAATCCTGACGATTTCAAATCCTGACAGATAAGAGGTACCAAATACTGATGACAAGTCAGCTTATTTTATTTAGAATATTGAAAAATGACTTCTGAATTCTTTAATGCTAAAAATGTGATTGTTTTCTTAAATACTATTTAAAAGTGGATAAACTGTTGAACAAAGTCACACAACATTTTACTACAAGAGCAGTGCATTCTTTGTTGCTGATTCCGCACATTATTCCACTTTCCACTCCAATTTCTCAGTAATTATCCTCTATCAGAAGTCTAATTCATGAAGTGTTTTACATACAATTGAACTTTGCAAACTTCTTCTTGTACAAGATATTCTATGACACATATTATCATACACACAACCTCACTGTTCACATCTAACGAACTTCTTTCCTCAACACTTACAAACATCATGTCATCTTCTGAGCTTTCACTTCTCTTCAGCCAAATAACCATTATTCATGGCAACACTTTTGGAACCAACAACTACTTGGCTACACTTATTCATTAGCAGTTTCCTCAATCTTTTCATGATATACAGGATTTCCTACTCCAATGTCCAATTGGATATGCTCTCACAAATCCTAATAAGATATATTATAGCCCTGTAATGCAGGTATGGGATACATATCTAGTTAATAAAACAAATACTGGTTTCTCTTTTGAATTTAAGGGACACATGTATGAGGTTGATAATGATGTTCTTGTTCAAGCATTAAGATTGCCTGCCTGTGATGGTGCTCCTGACACTTACACAACTGAGCAGTTGTTTGATATGCTCAGAACTCTGAACTACAAAGGTAACATCACATCAATTGGTAAATTGACAAGAACAAAGTTAGAGAGAGAATGGAATTTCTTTTTTGATTGCATCAGCAGATGTTTCCTGAATAAGACAAAAAAATTTGATGCTCTTCCCTCCACTTCTCTGAAAATTGGGTATTCTCATCTTTATTCAGGTAATTTTGACTATGGTATCACAATTCTTCAATTCATAATTGCTAGAAGAATGGATGCATCAGGTGTTATAGGGTATACTAGATTTCCTGCAACTGATTTTTAATTATCTATGCCTTAATGTTGAATTTGATAATGATGAATTTTATCCTGTATTTCAAATTTCTGAGAAAGCTATTACAGATCATATCAAAAGAGATAAAAAGAATAAGTTTTCAGGACTTCCCTTCCTGCCTCAAGAGGTCAGGCAATTTCTATTGAGAAATAGACCTACTCTTGCACAAGACACTACCCATCTTGTTTCTAACCTAAGCATTTCTTCTACCAAACACAAATCTAATCCAGCTCATAAATTAACCTCCTCTGATGTCTCCCAAAAGACATCAGTTACAATAAAGAAAAGGTTGGTTAAGAAATCTGTTCAATCTAAACAGAGAGTTCAACAGGCCTCACTGAGTGAGAGTGAGAAGAAAGAAGAATGCCTTCCAGTAAAGAAACGAAGACCGATCATGCGAGGTGATTCTAACTCTGAATGAAGACAAAGAAACCAACAGTAGCAACTCCTGATGACACTGTTGACACAACTGGACCTAAAGAGCCAACTACTGATGCTAGTTCTTTGATCACAAAGGTTCCAATGAACAAATAAATTGATGAACCCAAGTACACTACCAAGAGTATGCAGAAAAGAAAAGCTGAAGATGTGGTCAGGTACATCAGAAAGAAGAAAAAGACTCAGTCCTCTACTATGGATGTTAGTCCACAAGAACCTAAATCTCAAAGGGATTTAGACACTGAGAAACATCCAGTCATACAAGAACCATCTTCTCAAAGGGAAGATGCAGACAAAGAGGCCGCACAAATAATTGTTAATTTTGCTTAAGGTGAGATCCTTGCTGATTCTGAACAACTGCTGCAAGAAAAGAAGGCTCATCGGGATGTATTGTCAAAGGTGGATGAAGTTATTAATGATCTTATGTTTGAGGAAAGTAGACAAGAACCTTCACCAATCATTGCTAAAGCAGCTCATAGTTCTCTGACCCCATAAGAACCATCAGTTCAAAGTACTGATACTGGTCTAGTGCATTCTCGTGACAAATCAAATCCTAACACTACAACAACTCCTGATGCTAACAAATTGACAATTCGAGCAGTTTTTACTGATGACTCATTATTGAGAGCTAGTTGTTTGCAGCATCCTGATGTTGTGTTTGTTCCTCCACTGACATCACTGCCACTTGAGGATTCATCTTCAGGTATTGCTTATTTCTCTCTGTTGTTCTCATTATTTGTATGATTATAAATAGTCTCTTATATGAGGTTACCTCTATTTATATGACAAGCATACTACTCTTCCCAGCCACCTCTTATTTCTTTGCAAAATGTGTTATTGTGCCTTTCTGTGAGATTGTGTGGAAAGATTTTCTGAGAAAATTCAGTTTTGAGTGGTAGTCTCCTGTACTGGAAAAAAGAGAGGTAGTTTTGAGAAAATAATTTTATAAGTTTTTCTTTGCTTATAAACTTTCTTATGTGAGAATCATATTACTATTAAAAGTAATATATTGTTTGAGAAGTGATGAGATCACTTTAAAAGAAAAGAGAGATTTTGGTGTAACAATGTTTTCTATTTCAGGATCTCATCAGAAATAGATGGTTATTGCTAAGGACCCTCTCAAAGGTAAAGCACTTTTACCAAGCTCTGCAAATTCTTCTGAGAGTCTGTCTTGCTCTGATTCTGATGAAGACAATGATTCTGATGACCCTGACACAGCTCGACTGAAGACTGCTATTGATGCATCTAAGAAGTCCAATATTGGTTCTTCTTCTCATTTCAATGTTGATCCCTCTTATTACAATGCTGATGCTAAGCATTTTTGAAAGGCTGAATGGGATTTTGCATGGAGAGATGCACATACTTCTATCTCCTCAGCTGTTGGTGTGTAACATATTCACAGGGCATATGATGAACTTTAAAACCCTGATCTCAAACTACATCTCAAGGCTTCTACAATTTCTGCAAAAGGAATTCTCTCTGAACTTGCTGCTATGAAGACATCTCATACCACTTTACAGAATAAGATTGATGCTTTTATGGTTAATCCACTTACTTCAGCTGAACTCATAAGTGTGAAGAAAGTTGTTAGAGCTGTGGTTCAATCTCAACAAAGCATGGATACTCAATTTTCTTCCTTGGAAGATAAAGTGTCTTCAATGGCTGATAAACTGGATGTTATATTTTCTCTTCTTTCAGATCCTGATGCCAAAAAGGGGGAGAATATAGCTGTCACAAAATGTACACCTGATTCTATTCAATTGAAAGATAAAGATACTGATGATGATGGTGATAAGAATCCAGTTGCTAATGTTCAAATTGCTTATGTTGCTCAACAACCTCAACATTCTAAAAGATCTGGTTCAGGACAAGGAAAGACTACTGGTGCTCATGAAGTTAGGCACAAGACTAATGCTGATGCTCCTGAAACTTGTGATGTTACAATCTCTAACTTAGCAGATGCTAAAGGATTATTATTTCCTTGTAGACACAAGGAAATAGGTGAATAGATTATTTTATATTACAAAGATAAGAGGTTTGAGCAAAAGAATGCCAGAAGTGCTCTTGGGTTGATAACTGAAGAATTTCCTGATTTAACAACTGAAGAAGCAGTTATGCAACAGACGGAGTTATTAGCTCAAATTGAAGTTGAAGCAAACACCTCTAAAGGATGAGGAAAAAGAGGTAGAAGAACTACAAGAGCAAGAGAAAGAGGAAGATAAAGAATTTCAAATTCATGTCGAGATTCTGTAATTGATTCTGTATTTCTGAATGTTCTATTCAGAGAAGGTTTTGTTCCTGTACAAGGAAATGATGTAAAAAAAGAAGCTGAGAATGTTGAAGAAATGATCATTCCCAGGAAGAAGAAATCAACCGTTGATATTGCTCAAGTTGATATAACAAATATAAATGTGTCTCTTGAAGCATGCATAAATCCTGAGAAAAAGGTAAATCCTGATGCTGTGAATCTGAAAGCTGATTTTGATACTGATGAAAAGGTGATCAAAGTATTGGATAAATCAATTCTTGATGCACATGAAAGAATTGACAGAAGGGAAGCTGATCAAGCTTGTAATGGCTATGTGCAAAGAATTCTAAATTCAAAGATAGAGCTGTGGCAGAACTCAAAAGGAAAGATTCATGATTTGTCTACAAGCTATGCTCCTCTTAGCAAGAAGGATAAAAGATGGAAAGATATCTACTCATTTAGTTATCCTAAAGGATTAAAGCTTATTGATTTTGTGTCAGCAGGACTAGGGGATCCCACTCCAGAACAGAAGAATGTTTATAAGTCCATCAAGAAACCTTATTGGGTGGAACATAATGAAAAACTAAAGCTTATCAAAACTCGTACGAGAGGAGGTATTGGTCATTCTGGAATGGAAACTCTGAAGTTTGATTTACTTGACACGGATACTCTGACTGACAATCTTGGTGAGAAGATTACTCCTTCACATCTTGAGAAAGTTGAAGATGTAAAGATTGTCTACAGAAAGATAAATGATAATGATGTCAGAGAGGAGAGGAGATTCTGTACTTCTTGAGAGATGGTAAAGTGAAAAGCTTTACTCTATAGCAACTCTTGATGAAGACTGTGACAGAGTTGAAATATATTCACTATCTTCTTAGAGTTGAGGACAATGTCACCAGAAACTAGACTTCTATAATACTTGAGAGTATCAGAAGAAGAGTCAAGACCAGAGATAACAAATACAATGGTGATTATGTTCCTATGTACAGAACTTACACTGGTCAAGAAATGAAGATGAAAAAGGGAGCTGTGGTTCTGAAAGTTTTTCTCAAAAATCCTCAGTTATCTTTCAGTCCTGATCATGAAGATGTCAGTTTAAGCTTTATGTTAATTGGTGATCTTGAAATAACTAAGAGTTCAATTTCTAAATTAAGATCATCCATTTATTAGCTTGGGGAAGATACTAAAGAAAAAGCTTGTCAAAGTCCTTCAAGACAAGGTGGAAGAAAGGTTAAACAAATTTCTGGAAATAACTGTGAGTTATCTTAGGATACTAAAGTAAACCTTATTCCTTGTACATTTTGTAACTTGGTTTTGAAATCATTGAGAATGGAATTTATGCTTCATTACATTAAGTATAAATTGGGGGAGATTATTACGTGCGGATTCTCAATGATCAGAAGAAGCTTAGGATATTGTTGTTCTCGATGTCATCAGGATTTGATGTGCCATCAGGATTCGAAGCCCATCCGTATCTGCAGAAACATCAGTATTTGAAGAGCAGTCTATTGTGAAGATTGAGTATGTTCCTTATTTTGAGGGATGGATATATGTTCGTTCTGAGTGATAGGACTTTGTATATTCTGTTAGAGATATGTATCATTTTCTGTTAGTATTTGATAATGCATATCCTAGACTGATTTGTAGCAGTTGTGTATTATATAAACACAGTTTAGGTCATCACATAGTGATTAACTAGAGCATTATATGACTTAGCAGCTCTCAAGAACATCAGTATTTCTTGAGAGAGTTTGTAACAGTTTTTATCAGAAATATAAAGAACTGTTATATTATTATACTTGTTTGAAACATTTATACAATTGTATCCAACCCCCTTAAATAATTGTATCTTTACAGGGCAACAAGTACCTTTGCCAGCGGTACCTTTGGTAGTCTCCCTATGATAGGGAATAAATAAATCCCGATTACATAGTTAATGTTGTATTAATTAAACATGATTTGGGCTACAAGGCCCAATAAGAAGATGTATGACATTCAGACCAAAAAGGTTAACACATTGATCAGGCCTGATGGACCAGATTAGGCCTGGTGGAACAAAGAAGGCCCAAAACCCTGAATATTAATTAATTTAGTAATTAATTAATAAGGGAGAAAAACAGTTATTAAGATAAGTCCTAGTGGGGATATAAATCCTTGTGGATTGTCCTCCAAGGAACCTCATGGGATAAGGAATCAGCTTCCTATTTCCTAGGACTCCAAAGTCCATTCTAATTCTGAGACTAGACAACCAAGTCTCCTAACCCTAGTCCAATTTAAGGACTCCCAACATCTATATAAGGGGCCTCACCTCAAAAATTAGAACTACGTTTTTTGACTTGATCCTTGGTAATCAGCAAGGTACGTAGGCATCTTGTTAAGACAGATTGAGTCACGAAACATAAGAGCAGTCAAACCGAGCCCCGAAGCTCACGTTCCTTAGTAATAAATACAGCAATTATTATACCTTAGTTTTTGATCCATAACATTTTACGCCGTTTGTGGGAAAGCACAACAACAACCATGGCGAGAACACGGAGAACAAGCAGCGTCCTGAAGGAGGGATACCCACGGGGACAACCCAAACGATTTCATCAACCGTGGAGGTGCCTCCGCATTCAAACTATGCCGTCACCCAAGGAGGAGCCCAGGTAGGGGCAACTGAACCTCAACCTCAAGGGACAATTCACACAGCTCCTCAAGGTACGAATCCCCAACTTCAATAACTACATGCACCTGTGAATTCTCGACCCATTGGGTACAAATATTCAACTGTTGTAACCACTAACCCCCCTGATGGGATGCCCCTTTACCCCGAGGTTGGAGGAAGTGGACATGCTGGACGGAGTGAAGCACGGGGGCAAACACCCCCTACATACAAGGTTTGGCTCCTATCCCGGAGGACCAGGAATTTTCTGGTCCTTATACTGAGAGAGATTCTGAATTTTCGAATGACAAAGTGGCCCCAAAAAGGAGACATGCTGGCAAAGAGCCGATGGCTGATGGTAACCAATGCCCTAGGAGCAACAGAGGGGTGAATCCCCAAGAAGTGCAGGAGAGAATCAAGGCCCATGATGATGAGATTCAAAGGCTAAAGCGTGACTTAGAGGCGCACCAGGTTCCCAGGCCCCCATTACCACCTAGGGGGAGAAATCCTCCCCCAATCATAGACCTGGATGGTCCGACACGAAGAAGGGTTGTGGTCCTAAGAGCTTATTGATAAGTGGCATTTTATACCACTTAGAACGTCTTAAAATGGCTTAAATTGGTGTCTTGAAATCAAGTATTTTGTGTATTTGATGCATTTTTCTAGTGTTTATGCATTTCAGGGTTTTAGTTGCATTTCGAGGGAGGAATCATCAAGAATAAGCCTTGGCATGTGTTCACCATTGCGAGAGGAAAGAAACGGGCAGATTACGGCAAAGAAACGGAGCAAAATCATTTTTTTTCCAGTAGAGGTCTGAGCGCCCGCTCAGCATTGCTGAGCGGCCGCGCAGCAAGCTGAGCGCCCGCTCAGCTATGCTGAGCGGCCGCGCAGGGTCGGGAAAAAAGACAAATTATTTTAGGACTTCTACTTCTGTTTGGTTTCCACTTCTATGTAATCTGAGTTTTATGGGACTATTATATAAGTAGATTTGAGACATTTTCACAAGTGTGGATTGAAAAAGATTGTGTTTTTACGCAAGAAGCGAAGGAGATAAGGAAGAAGACCGATTTAGCACACCGCAACGAAGAGGAAGCATATCTTCTTGTGATTCTTGTTTTGTTGTAACGTTGGATGCTAGTTTTCTTGCTTTGAACTTATTTACTCTTGTGACGTACTCTGTTTTAATATAATTAGTTTAGTTATTATTTTCTTGTGTTTGTTTATCATGATTTCATATGAACCCATGATGACGATAAGTTCTATTATGGGCTAATCGTGATCATGGGGTTGCAACGGATTTATTATGGAATTCTTTAGTTAATCGTTTAATACTTTAGTGTGTGATGATTGCATGATATCTAGTATTGGTTGTGCGTATTCGTCTTATGTGCATCGCGAACATATAAGATAGGGTGTTAATCTCTTGTGAAGCGACGGTGGATCTTGAGATTTAGAACTTGCCATGCTAGCATAGGTTCATGTACGTTGTGCATGATTAGTGGGTAACTCTAACAGTTTTATTTGCCCTATGTAATCAAAAGGAATGACTTGTGCTTAAATCGTTGTGTTGTCAATTTCTGTAGACATATAGGAACTCAACATAATTGATGACTATTCAACTTCTATCTTAATTGTGGATGCTTGGTAGAATGGTATTAGTACAATGAAAGTTGGCTTTTATCAGTTTCGTGTTATTCGATTAATATCATCAATGTCACATGTTAAAGGTAATAACAATGGCTATCAAAGGAAGTAATAATGAAGTTGTGATCTCATGAGTGTTTTATTATTGATAAATTGAAGTGTTAGTTAAGTGATTAATTAAGTAGTTAATTATAGTTAATATTTAATCAACAATTTTAAGTGTTAGTGTCTTAACATTGAGAAGTAATCATACATTGGTGAGTGAGTTTAATTAGACAATAATTTAGTCTGAGTCTCTGAGGCAACGAACTAGAAAATATTCTATATTACTTGCGAACGCGTATACTTGCGTGAATATTAGCGCGTGTTTTCGCCCTAACAAGTTTTTGGCGCCGCTGCCGGGGACTCGGCATATTTGTTTAGTTTATGTACTTACCATCATTGGTCATTAGGACTCAGTGATTAGGACGTAGTAGTTACTTATTTTTTCCAGTTGTGTTTCAGGTACTTTAGCAAGCGTTTATGCAAACTCGTTCTCGTGCTCGCAAGAGGATTTTAGATACAGCTGAGGAGACAGACGAAGTTCTTGATATTCCGGAGAAGTCAGATTTTGAGGATTCGGATTCAGGAACTGAGCAGAAAGAACCAGTAAATTTGGGAGATCGTATTGTTCAAGCTGATCCAGCTCTTATGGATTTTTCTCGGCCTAAAATTGATGACATTCAGTCAAGCATCCTTCATCCGGCTATTCAAGCTAACACCTTTGAAATTAAGCCGGGCACTATTCAGATGGTGCAGAATTCTGTTTCTTTTGGAGGAGCGGCAACTGAAGACCCCAACATGCACATAAGGAATTTTGTCGAGATCTGCAGCACTTTTAAGTATAATGGTGTGACTGATGAGGCTATCAAGTTGAGGCTTTTCCCATTCTCACTGAGGGACAAGGCTAAAGACTGGTTACATTCTGAACCAGCTGGGTCCATCACTACGTGGCAAGATCTTGCGCAAAAGTTTCTGGTGAAGTTTTATCCGATGGCAAAGACTGTTGCTATGAGGAGTGCTCTTACTCAGTTTGTGCAGCAACCTACAGAATCTATGTGCGAGGCTTGGGAACGCTACAAGGAAATGTTGAGAAAATGTCCACATCATGGAATGCCGGATTGGATGGTGATCACTGGTTTCTATAATGGTTTGGGGGCCCAATCTCGGCCCATGCTCGATGCAGCAGCTGGAGGCGCCTTATGGGCTAAAAGCTATACTGAGGCGTATAATCTTATAGAGACGATGGCTGCAAATGAGCATCAAAACCCAACTCAGAGGATGACGTCAGGCAAGGTAGCAGGTATTCTGGAAGTTGATGCAGCCACCGCTATTGCAGCCCAGCTCCAAGCGCTATCAATGAAGGTTGATTCTCTGGCTACATATGGAGTTAATCAAATAGCTATGGTTTGTGAGCTTTATGCAGGTTCTCATGCTACGGATCAGTGTTCTCTTGTCAACGAATCTGTTCAGTATGTGAATAATTATCAGTGACAACAGCAGCCTGTGCCAGCGACCTATCATCCTAACAACTGAAATCATCCAAATTTCAGCTGGGGGAATAATCAGAATGCTATTCAGCCACCATATCAGCAAGGAGTGAGTAAACAGTTTAATCCACCTGGATTCCAGCAACCACAGCAGTATGCTACAAGGCAATCATATCCTCAACAGGGAAGTACAGCTGCACCTACTAGTGCTGATTTTGAGGAACTTAAGCTGTTGTGCAAGAGTCAGGCAGTTTCTATCAAGACCTTGGAAAATCAAATCGGTCAATTAGCCAATACAGTGCTCAATCATCAACCTGGCACTCTTCCCAGTGACACGGAAGTACCAGGCAGGAAGGAAGCTAAAGAGCAAGTCAAGGCTATTACCTTAAGGTCTGGAAAAGTGGCTGATGCTGAAAAGGCAAAAGAAGTAGACGCTGAAATAAGAGATGAAGAATCTAAGCAAAAGGAGAAAGCGGCGGAACCAAGGAAGACTACTGTTGAACACACTCTGCCTGAGGCTAATACAGGGGAGAAACAGCTCTATCCTCCACCACCTTTTCCTAGAAGATTGCAGCAACAAAAGCTGGATAGACAGTTCGGGAAGTTTCTGGAGGTGTTCAAGAAACTTCACATCAATATACCTTTCGCTGAGGCTCTGGAACAAATGCCTAGTTATGCGAAGTTTATGAAGACTATTCTTTCAAGGAAGGTGAAACTGGATGACCTTGAAACCGTTGCTCTCACAGAAGAATGCAGCGCTGTTCTGCAGCAAAAGTTACCACCAAAACTGAAAGATCCAGGAAGCTTCACCATTTCTTGCACCATTGGCAATCTGACTTTTGACAAGTGCCTTTGTGATTTGGGAGCAAGCATTAATCTGATGCCGTTGTCGATCTTTAAAAAGCTGGATCTGCCTGATCCAAAACCCACATACATGTCGCTACAATTGGCTGACCGTTCCATTACTTACCCAAGGGGCATAGTTGAGGATGTGCTCGTCAAGGTGGATAAGCTCTTCTTCCCTGCAGATTTTGTTATTCTGGATTTTGAGGAAGATAAGAAGATTCCCATAATCTTGGGAAGGCCTTTCTTGGCTACTGGCCGTACCTTGATAGATGTGCAAAAAGGTGAACTTACTATGCGGGTCCAAGATCAGGATGTGACCTTCAACGTATTCAAGGAAATGAAATTCCCTACAGAATATGAGGAGTGCTTAAAATTGGATGTGATTGATTCTACGGTTACTTCGGAACTCGATCGCATGCTAATGTCTGATGCATTGGAAAAGGCCTTAGTGGGGGATTTTGACAGCGATGATGAAGATGGCAACGACCAATTACAATATCTGAACGCTTCTCCCAGGAAGCGAAAGCTGGATATACCATTTGAATCTCTTGGTACTTCTGACCTTAAGAATGCTGAAGGGAAGCTCAAACCATCAATAGAGGAAGCACCTACCTTGGAGTTACCTGAACACTTGAGGTATGCTTTTATAGGTGATTCATCTACGTTACCTGTTATTATTTCATCTGACCTTTCAGGTAGTGAGGAAGACAAGCTCTTAAGGATTTTGAGAGAATTCAAATCGGTTATAGGATAGACCATAGCAGACATCAAGGGGATAAGTCCTTCATATTGTATGCATAAAATTCTTCTAGAGGAAGGTAGTAAGCCAACTGTGGAACAGCAGCGAAGACTGAATCCCATTATGAAGGAAGTGGTGAAGAAAGAAATTCTGAAATGGCTGGATGCAGGCATCATTTATCCTATTTCTGACAGCTCGTGGGTGAGCCCCGTACAATATGTACCTAAGAAAGGAGGTATCACTGTGGTCGCAAATGAAAAGAATGAGCTCATCCCTACTCGAACAGTTACAGGATGGAGGGTATGCATGGATTATAGAAAATTGAACAAAGCCACAAGGAAGGATCACTTCCCTCTTCCATTTATTGATCAGATGCTTGAAAGATTGGCGGGTCATGAGTATTTTTGTCTTCTGGATGGTTATTCCGGGTATAATCAGATTTGTATTGCACCAGAGGATCAGGAAAAGACTACCTTCACTTGTCCATTTGGCACGTTTGCTTTTCGCAGAGTTTCGTTTGGGTTATATGGCACCCCGGCCACTTTTCAGAGATGTATGATGGCTATATTCTCTGACATGATTGGAAATAACGTCGAAGTGTTCATGGATGACTTCTCCGTCTTTGGACACTCATATGATGAATGTTTGAATAATCTGCGCGCCGTACTCAAAAGATGCGTGGAAACTAATTTGGTGCTCAATTGGGAGAAATGTCATTTTATGGTGCGTGAAGGCATTATCCTTGGGCATAAGGTCTCTAGCAAGGGTCTGGAGGTGGACAAGGCCAAGGTGGGAGTCATTGAAAATCTTCCCCCACCTAATTCTGTGAAAGGAATCCGTAGTTTTCTTGGTCATGCGGGTTTTTATCGGCGATTCATCAAGGACTTTTCAAAGATATCTAAGCCGTTGTGCAATTTGCTTGAGAAAGATGTGCCTTTCAAATTCGATGATGAATGTTTGGCAGCATTCGAGACTCTCAAGAAGAGTTTGATCACTGCACCAGTTATTACAGCACCAGATTGGACAGAACCGTTTGAGATGATGTGTGATGCGAGTGATTATGCGGTAGGTGCAGTTCTGGGACAGCGCAAGAAAAACCTCTTCCATGTGGTCTACTATGCGAGTAAGACTTTAAATGGTGCCCAATTGAACTACACCACTACTGAGAAGGAGCTTTTGGCTATAGTCTTTGGTTTTGAGAAATTTCGATTGTATCTACTTGGTACGAAAGTAACAGTATTCACTGATCATGCAGCTATTCGCTATCTAGTTTCCAAGAAGGATTTGAAGCCGAGACTCATTCGTTGGGTGCTTTTACTTCAGGAATTTGAGTTAGAGATCAAAGATAGAAAAGGTACTGAGAATCAAGTAGCTGACCATCTCTCTAGATTGGAGAATCCCGATTCTACTTCACAGGATAGGACGTTAATCAACGAATCTTTTCCGGATGAGCAGTTGTTTGCAATTCAGGAGGAAGAACCATGGTTTGCAGATATTGTAAACTATCTCGTCAGCAATATAATGCCTCCTAATTTGACATCCGCTCAAAAGAAGAAGTTTCTGCATGAGGTGAAGTGGTATATGTGGGATGAACCATATTTGTTTAGACAGGGAGCTGACCAGATCATCAGGAGATGTATCCCGTTCTGTGAGACGGAGGGGATATTACGAGACTGCCATTCCACGATTTATGGTGGACACTATGGTGGTGAGAAGACGGCAGCTCGTATTCTGCAAGCAGGTTTTTTCTGGCCTACTTTGTTCAAGGATGCTCATCAGTTTGTTTTAAGGTGTGATCGTTGCCAAAGAGTGGGAAATTTGTCAAGGAAGGACGAGATGCCATTAAATGTTATGCTTGAAGTCGAGGTCTTTGATGTGTGGGGAATCGATTTCATGGGGCCTTTTATCTCGTCTTGCAATAATCAGTACATCTTGCTGGTAGTCGATTATGTCTCAAAATGAGTCGAAGTTAAAGCTTTACCGACAAATGATGCAAAGGCAGTGCTAAATTTTCTTCATAAGCAAATTTTCACAAGGTTTGGAACACCTCGGGTAATCATAAGTGATGAAGGATCGCATTTTTGCAACCGTAAGTTCACTTCTATGATGCAGTGTTATAATGTGAATCATCGAGTAGCTACTGCCTATCATCCGCAAACAAATGGTCAAGCGGAAGTGTCTAACAGAGAGATAAAGCGCATTCTAGAGAAGGTTGTTTGTCCGTCAAGGAAGGATTGGTCTTTAAAGCTCGATAAAGCTGTTTGGGCTTACAGAACAGCATACAAAACTCCACTTGGGATGTCACCGTTTCAGTTGGTGTACGGTAAGGGATGTCATCTACCTGCGGAGCTTGAGCATAAGGCCTACTGGGCATTGAAAAAGTTGAACCTGGATTTAGATGCAGCTGGTAAGAAAAGAATGCTTCAGCTTAATGAACTTGATGAATTTCGACTTCAAGCGTACGAGAATAACAAAATGTATAAGGAAAAGGTGAAGAGGTGGCACGATAGGAAGCTACATCCTAAGTTATTTGTGCCAGGGCAACAAGTTCTTTTATTCAACTCTCGACTCCGACTTTTTCCTGGGAAGTTGAAATCAAGGTGGTCTGGACCTTTTATTGTCAAAACTGTGTTTCCACATGGAGCGGTGGAAATTTTTGAGAATGATCCGGACCAAGCATTCAAGGTTAACGGTCAGCGGTTGAAGCACTACTATGGGGACATGGCAAACCGAGAAGTGGTTAGTGCCATTTTGTTGACTACTTGAGAAGGGTACGAAACGTCAAGCTAATGACGAAAAAGAAGCGCTGCGTGGGAGGCAACCCATGAATTGTTGTTACAGGAACCCTTAGAAGTTAATAACCTATCCAAAAACACAAAAATATTAGAAAACAGGGGCTGAAAAAAAAATTCCAGTGACCCCCTGAGCGCCCGCTCAGCTTTGCTGAGCGACCGCGCAGCAAGCTGAGCGCCCGCTCAGCTTTGCTGAGCGACCGCTCAGGGGTCGAGTACCAGAATTTTTTTTTACAGTTCAAGAAAAAAAAAACACAAAAACATTTTTAGCCCATAAACCCACGATTTGTTCCCACTACCCCATCATTTTACCCCTTAATTCCCAAACCCTAATCTAATCCACACCCTATATATACATACACCTATCCTACATATCTCCCATAAAACTTCCTACACTTAAACCCTCTCACAAACATCAAAAGTCAGTTCTTACACACTTTTATTCACGAATCAATGGCACCCAAGAGAGCACGCACTATTGACAGCAGCAGCACAGTTCCTACTGCTGATTCATCAAGGGGTACTGCTGCAAGACCTCGGTTAACTGACAGAGCCGCGGAGGAGGAGTACACTAGGCTGTTGGGGAAGCCGATTCTGAAGGAGAGAGGGTTGTTACCATCGGGGAGGGATGGTGAGTTGCTGCCCATGATTGAAGAGAAGGGGTGGATAGCTTTTTGTGAGTCACCCGAAGCGGTACCGATGAGCGTTGTTCGCGAGTTCTACGCGAACGCGAAGGCCGAAAAGAATGGGTTTTCTATGATCCGTGGGCTGACGGTTGATTATCATCCTGCGGCGATTCGCCGTGTGATTGGACAGCGAGAGAGGAAGCCCGAGGAGGAGAACTGGAATGAAAAGACTGCTGAGGATTTTGACTTGGATTTGATTTGTGCGACTCTCTGTCGACCGGGCACAGTTTGGACCTGCAGGACCGGTACTAATGAGTATCGTCACTTTCCGGCGATCGCCATGAACAGGTAAGCCCGTGCATGGAATGCATTTATTTGTGCTAATATTTTGCCTTCTTCGCATGCACACGAGGTCACAGTTGAGAGAGCACAGTTGTTGTGGGGAATTCTGAATGAGGAATACTATGTGGACCTTGGTGAGTTTATCTACCAAGGAATTCTGAAGTTTTTGAGGGGAGCGAAGCATATGAACATCCCTTATGCATCTACGGTTATGAAGCTATGCCGAGCAGTGGGAGTGAACTGGCCGGCTCATGAGCAGTTGCAGTTGCCAGCAGCTCCGATTGATTCTGGCACTCTGAATGGGATGCAGGAGTGGACCGGTGGTGAGCCTGAGGGGCATGGGCTGGGTTATCGTCTTCCAGGAGGGCGTCCAGCACGAGGTGCTACTATGGCTAGGCCAGGACATGATGAGGCTGGTTCTTCGAGAGCTCAGGAGGGTGCTGGGATGGTTGATGCTCAGTATAGGAGGCTTTCACGGCGGATGGATGCCATGAATGAGACACAGACCAGGTTTGCTCAAGAGCTCACCCTTGCGTTAGGGACTGCTTTTCGAGGCCTTGGAGCTGATATCCAGTGGCCAGTTTTTGGTGAGGACTCTGCATACCCGCCGCCTGATACTCCACCCACTGAGGGTGATGATGATGATGACTCCGAGTAGGTATACCCTGTGTTCCTTTCTACTACTTTCACTGAGGACAGTGAAGATTTTTAGTTTGGGGGTGGTAGTTAAGGAATATTGTGTGTGTGTCATATAGTTGCATATTCATGATAGTTTAGTTCATATAGTTGTATAATTTATGCCATATAGTTTTTTTTTGTTATGAATGTCATGTAGCTCATGCATTTACCATGATCCCTTTTGTAATGATTTATCGACTGAATTGTGATATTGATGCGAGTGTAGTGATAGCATTAAAGTGATATTAATTCGTGTAGGTTGATATGCATGCTAGAAACAATTGTAAGTCCACTAAGTCTTAGAGAATGCGTAAGCGCTAGATTATTGTTATGATTTAGTTGTTTTCAAGGTCAATCTACTTATTATGCTTAGAATTCGATTATAGGTTCTTACTGATAAAGGCATGAAAAAGAAAAAAAAAATTGGAGAAAAAAAATATGGAAGTTGTTGCTAGTTGTGGCTAGGCGTCAAATGGCTAGTAGCCGGCTCGTATATGGTGCGAGTAGTCTAGGGTTGAGCAAGAAGGAGCAAAACGCACTTGCTCAGAAGTTATAAAAAAAAATAGTTTATGCATAATTGATCAAGAGTGTGCTCTTTGGTATTCGAGTTATTAAGTTCTTAGGGGACTTTGTGCCTAGTGACCTAAGGCTTTTAGAGTCTGGGATCCGCTAACCTAACGCTCGTTACATGGATACCATTGTATAAGTCTTTTGTGGACCTCACTCATTGCACGGTCAAATAAGCATTTGAGTTGTAAATAAAAAGCACGATTTCGTAATAAGCTCCAGAGTTCTTGTAGTGTTGTATATCACTTTGTGCCTAGAATTTTTTATTCTTTGTATAATCGTAGGATTGCCTTGAGGATAGTCTAGTCATAGTAATTGGTCTAGTTCCGAAGCATATCTGTTAAGCATTTGCACACACCACGTTTCTGGCTGTATGTCCGTTTGCATGAGTTTATTGATCTTTGGTTGTCTAACTGCATTCGTTGAGATGTGGCAATTTGGTTGGTTAATCGTAGTAAGGGGGATCGCTGCATTTTCATATAGATTGCATTCATGCATGTTTTTATTTGTTTTTGAGTCTGTGACGCTTGAGGGCAAGCATCGATTTAAGTTTGGGGGTGTGATAAGTGGCATTTTATACCACTTAGAATGTCTTAAAATGGCTTAAATTGGTGTCTTGAAATCAAGTATTTTGTGTATTTGATGCGTTTTTCTAGTGTTTATGCATTTCAGGGTTTTACTTGCATTTCGGGGGAGGAATCATCAAGAATAAGCCTTGGCATGTGTTCATCATTGCGAGAGGAAAGAAACGGGCAGATTACGGCGAAGAAACGGAGCAAAATCATTTTTTTTCCAGTAGAGGTCTGAGCGCCCGCTCAGCTATGCTGAGCGGCCGCGCAGGGTCGGGAAAAAAGACAAATTATTTTAGGACTTCTACTTCTGTTTGGTTTCCACTTCTATGTAATCTGAGTTTTATGGGACTATTATATAAGTAGATTTGAGACGTTTTCACAAGTGTGGATTGAAGAAGATTGTGTTTTTACGCAAGAAGCGAAGGAGATAAGGAAGAAGACCGATTTAGCACACCGCAACGAAGAGGAAGCATATCTTCTTGTGATTCTTGTTTTGTTGTAACGTTGGATGCTAGTTTTCTTGCTTTGAACTTATTTACTCTTGTGACGTACTCTGTTTTAATATAATTAGTTTAGTTATTATTTTCTTGTGTTTGTTTATCATGATTTCATATGAACCCATGATGACGATAAGTTCTATTATGGGCTAATCGTGATCATGGGGTTGCAACGGATTTATTATGGAATTCTTTAGTTAATCGTTTAATACTTTAGTGTGTGATGATTGCATGATATCTAGTATTGGTTGTGCGTATTCGTCTTATGTATGTCGCGAACATATAAGATAGGGTGTTAATCTCTTGTGAAGCGACGGTGGATCTTGAGATTTAGAACTTGCCATGCTAGCATAGGTTCATGTACGTTGTGCATGATTAGTGGGTAACTCTAACAATTTTATTTGCCCTATGTAATCAAAAGCAATGACTTGTGCTTAAATCGTTGTGTTGTCAATTTCTGTAGACATATAGGAACTCAACATAATTGATGATTATTCAACTTCTATCTTAATTGTGGATGCTTGGTAGAATGGTATTAGTACAATAAAAGTTGGCTTTTATCAGTTTCGTGTTATTCGATTAATATCATCAATGTCACATGCTAAAGGTAATAACAATGGCTATAGAAGGAAGTAATAATGAAGTTGTGATCTCATGAGTGTTTTATTATTGATAAATTGAAGTGTTAGTTAAGTGCTTAATTAAGTAGTTAATTATAGTTAATATTTAATCAACAATTTTAAGTGTTAGTGTCTTAACATTAAGAAGTAATCATACATTGGTGAGTGAGTTTAATTAGACAATAATTTAGTCTGAGTCTCTGAGGGAACGTACTAGAAAATATTCTATATTACTTGCGAACGCGTATACTTGCGTGAATATTAGCGCGTGTTTTCTCCCTAACACTGATCCAAACAATCTTCTTCCCCTTGGAGATCCTGATGATCCTACTCCACCATTCACTGAAGAGATAATGAATGCCCACATCTCAAGGAAGTTCAAGATGCCCACTATCAAAGCTTATGATGGCACGAGAGATCCCGCTAATCATGTCAGGACATTCTCCAATGCACTGTTGTTGCAGCCCGTGAACGACGCTATTATGTGTCGGGCCTTTCCTCAAACTCTATCGGGTCCTTCAGAGAATTAAGTCAGGCTTTTATTAAGCAGTTCATCAGTGGGAGAGTGCATGAGAAAAGTTCAGCATCCCTCATGAGCATTGTGTAGGAAGCAAAGGAATCCTTGAGAGACTACCTGAATCGTTTCACGAAGGAAGCTTTAAAAGTCCCGGACCTTAATGACAAGGTAGCCATGATAGCACTACAACAGGGAACTAGGGATGAGTTTTTCAACATATCCTTGGCCAAGTGCCCCTGAGGGCATGTTGTAGCTCCAAGATAGGGCCGGGAAGTACATCAAGGTGGAAGATAGCATGAGGAAGACCGTAGTGAGCAACGAGCCCGCTGGAGGCAAGAAGCAGTAAACTGATCTGGAGTATATCGCTAAGGACAAGTATCCTAGAACTGAGCAAAACCCTGATTCAACCCCTAAGAAGGGAGGACCTGGACAAAAATTCGCTGAATACTCTAAGTTGAACGCTCCTAGAAGCCAGATCTTGATGGAAATCGAGAAAGACCAAGATATTCGTTGGCCTAAACCCTTGAAGGCAGATCCAGCCAAGCTAGACAAGAGTAACTATTGTAGATTTCACAAAGGTGTTGGTCATGACACCGATGAGTGTAGGCAACTGAAAGATGAAATAGAGTTCCTCATTTGGAAAGGAAGATTGAACAAGTACACTGGGGAAGGAAGAGATAGGAATAACAATGGAAGAAAGAACTTCGAAGATCGTAGGAGGGACCAAGACGATTAGGGGCGAAATCCCCAACCTAGGGGACCAGTGATAAATACAATCTTTGGAGGACCATAACCCCGAGGACCTGTGATAAACACGATTTTTGGAGGACCGACTGCTGCTGGATTATCCAAGAACTCCAGGAAAGCTTATGTCAGGGAGGTTATGCATATTGTTGGAGAAGCCCCGAAGAGGGCCAGGACAGGAGTAACAATGGCTTTTGATGATTCTGACCTAGAGGGTGTGAAATTTCCTCATGACGACCCGTTGGTCATAACACCTATAATAGGAAACAACCCGGTTAAGAGGGTCCTTATGGATAATGGTGCTTCAGTGGATATCTTGCTCCATGACATCTTTTTAAGGATAGGATATAATGACTCCCAATTGACCCCAACCGATATGCCGATATATGGATTTGCAGGAGTGGAGTGCCCCGTGAAAGGGATAATCAAGTTGCCAACAACCATAGGTCAGGAACCAAGGCAAGCAACACAGATCTTGGATTTTGTGGTGGTGAAGGCTAGTTCAACTTATAATGCTATCATGGGAAGAACATGGATACATGCCTTTAAGGCAGTCCCTTCTTCCTACCATTCAGTAATGAAGTTTCCCACCCGGAATGGGATTGGAAAAGAAAGAGGAGATCAAAAAATGGCAAGAAGTTGTTATGTGGCCTCACTGAGGGCACATGGAGTTGGGGGCAAGTTCTGCCTATTGAAGATCTGGATATTCGAGAGAATGATGAGAAATGAGGGAAGTCAGCTGAAGACTTGGTTTCGATTCCTTTAGCTCCTGAGGATCCTGAGAAAGTGACTTTCGTTGGAGCCACACTAGAGGAGCCCCTTAGAGGGAGGTTGGTGAAATTTTTGCAAGGAAATAGTGATGTGTTTGCATGGTCGGCAGCTGATATGCCAGGCAAAGACCTGGAACTAATTACTCACAAGCTGAATGTGGATCCGAGTCGGAAGACGGTGAAGTAAAAGAAAATAAGTTTTTCCCCAGAGAGGCAAGAAGCTATAAAACAAGAAGTAGAGAAGCTCTTAGAGGCTGGTTTCATTGAGGAGATACAATTTCCAGAATGGTTAGAAAACCCTGTAATGGTGAACAAGGCCAATGGAAAATGAAGGATGTGTGTGGACTTCACTGATCTGAATGACGCATGCCCTAAGGACTGTTTCCCGTTGCCAAGGATAGATACTTTGATAGATGCCACTGCTGGACATGAGATGTTGAGCTTTATGGATGGATTTAGTGGATATAATCAGATCAAGATGCACAAGAACGACATCCCAAAGCTTTTGAGGTCCTGAGGTACCACAAGATGATGTTAAATCCTACGAAGTGTGCTTTCGGAGTAGGATCTAAAAGGTTTTTGGGATTGATGGTCTCCAAGAGAGGAATCGAGGCCAATCCCGATAAAATAAGGGCAATCCTAGACATGGAGCCCCCAAAAACTATCAAAGATGTTCAAAAGCTCACTGGAAGGGTTGCTGCATTGGGACGATTCATCTCAAAATCTAGAGACAAGTGTTTTTCGTTCTTCAAGTCTTTAAAGAAAGTTAAGGATTTTGTATGGAGTGAAGAAAGCCAGAAGGGATTCGAGGAAATAAAGAAATATATGGCTCAGGCCCCGTTGCTGGCCAAGCCAGCTTCGAATGAAGTTTTATACTTATACTTGGTCATTTCAGAGAGTGCCTTGAGCGCTGTATTGATTAAGGAGGAACTAAAAATCCAGAAACCCGTGTACTATGTCAGTAAATTTTGCATGGTGCTGAGTTGAATTATTCAACTATTGAGAAGTTTGCTTTAGCATTGGTAATGGCTTCGAGAAAGTTGTGTCTTTACTTCCAGGCTCATAAGATTGAGGTGCTAACAAATCATCCCCTGAGAAATATCATTCATAGTCCCAAGGCTAGTGGGAGGTTGATCAAGTGGGCAATAGAGCTGGGAGAATTCGATATCAAGTATAAACCACGAACAACAATAAAAGCCCAAGCATTGGCTGACTTCGTGGTGGAATGTACCATACCCAACCAAGAAGTCGGGGGGCGGGAGGATACCATACCTCAAGACAAGGAAATTGATAAGGGGGACAAGGAACATGATGATAAGGAGAAAGAATATTGAGTTCTCTATTTTGATGGAGCATCAAAAACAAATTCAAGTGGAGCAGGTTTTACAAAGCCCTGATGGGTTTTTGATTGAGTATGCCATGAAATTAGACTTCCCGACCACAAATAATGAGGCAGAATATGAAGCTCTGATAGCTGGCCTCGACCTAGCAGGGACACTGAGAGTCAAGAACTTGAAGGTCCGTGGAGACTCGAAGTTGGTTATATCCCAGGTGAAGGGAAAGTTTGAGGAAAGGGATGATACGATGGCTAAATATGTCCGCCTAGTAAGGGCTGTGATGATCCACTTCGATGAATGCCATATTGAGCACATTCCAAGGGAGGAAAATGCTAAGGCAGATGCCTTATCAAAGTTTGCTTTATCCGATATAGAGAAAAGTTCAGGAAGTGTATACTTCCGCGTTCTGAAGACACGGAGCATTGATGTTAAGCTTGTAGCTCCAATAGGCCTGGGGATGTCATGGATAGATCCCATTAAGACTCATATTCAAACTGGTTGGTTGCCTAATGATGCTACCGAAGCACGAAAGTTGGCTGTTCGAGCATTAAGATACTCCTTGATAGATGGGAGTTTGTATAAAAGATCTTATGTAGTTCCTTACCTAAGATATCTCAGGCCCGATGAGGCACGCTTGGGTCTTGAAGAAGTGCATGAAGGTATCTGTGGACAATACTTGGGGGGCAGGGCCCTAGCTCATAAGATAACCTGTTTAGGCTTCTATTGTCCAGAAATGATGGCTGATGCCAAAGAGTATGTGAAGAAGTGTGACCGCTGTCAAAAGCATGCACCTGTCGTTAGACAACCCCCTGAGATGCTGACCTCCATCAACTCACCCATCCCCTTTGCTATGTGGGGAATGGTTATACTTGGGCCTTTCCCCATGGCCACGACACAAAGGAAGTTTTTGATTGTAGCCATTAATTATTTTACTAAGTGGATTGAAGCCAAGCCCTTGGCCAAAATCACAACTAAGCAGGTTGCAATATTCCTGTGGGAAAATATTATGTGGTGATATGGAATTCCCCGCATCCTAGTCACTAACAATGGAACACAGTTCAATAATGAGGAATTCAAGAAGTATTGTGAGGAGAATGTAATTGAATTACAATTCACCTCTATGGCTCACCCGCAAGCCAATGGGCAAGCAGAACTGGCGAATCAAATAATCCTGGATGGACTAAAGAAGATGATCGAGAAGTCGAGGAATAACTGGGTGGATGAAATACTCCCAATACTATGGCCCTATAGGACTACCTGTAGAGTCACAACTGGAGCAACTCCCTTCATGTTAGCATATGGGGCAGAAGCAGTTGTTCCTATAGAGATATCACATTCCTCCCCCAAGATTCAAGCTTTCAATGCTGAGGAAAATGAGGAAGGGCAAAGGTTAGCCCTGGATCTAATTGATGAAGTGTGAGATGAGGCACATGCAAAGATAGTGGAATATCATAAAAAGGCTTCATTCTACTACAACCTAAGGGTTAAAGAAAGGTTCTTCAAACAGGGTGACTTAGTTTTAAGGAAGGTGGAAGCTTCTGGTGTAAGGCAGAAAGGGAAGCTTGCCCCAAATTGGGAAGGGCCATACAAGGTCAAGAGTGTTCAAGGTAGAGGAACCTACAATCTTGAAACTATGGATGGTTTTGAAGTCCCGGGAACTTGGCATGCACAAAACCTGAAGATTTACTATGTGAAACGGTTGAGCACGATTCTCACCTGTCAAGAGGACAAGTAGGTTGAAAAGCACCTTGAAGCTTTGCTTGCTAAGGATTTACATATTTTAGTTTTGTTTTGAGGTTTATTAAGACTGGTGTAAGGGATGAATCCCAACAATTTGTGAAATTTAGAAAGTTTTCAAAAATATGTTTTGAATTCTAGTAACAAACCAAGTAAACTAAGTGCATGAGATGAAAGCATAAAGTTCGATAAATAAAACAAGTTCAAATAAATAATACAAAGTCTGATAAACAAAGTCTCGAAGACAAGATAAAATAGATAAGCCACGCAGGGCTGGAAAAACTCTAAGGAGCAGATGTGCCCTTGGCATCCATATCATCATCTCCTCCGCTCTCGCTAGAAGTCTTTGTCGTCTCGGAGGAGGAAGAACTATCATCCTCAGTAGGCCTGGAAGACGACTCAGGAGGAGGAAGAAGCGGGTCTTGAGGGATACGATCCGAGACAACCACTCGGATGTAAAACCTCTGCAGTAAATCCTCGTCATCAGGATAGACATAGTCCGCCCGGGTTAATATCAGGACATGCCTCATTCACGGTCCCAAGGACCGTGTCCCAGCCAGTCCTAAAAAACCCAGGGAAGACTGAATCGTCTCTCACCCTCATGGACTGGGTAAACTCCTCTGAGTCCAAATAATTGTCAATCGCCATATCTTTCTCCGCCCTTAGCACCACCAGCTCAGCGTTGGACTCTCCGAGCTCCTCCTCTTTACGCTTCAGCTTCCGCTCCAAAGCGGCGTACTTCTTCTGCTACCTCTTGAGGGCATTATCAGCTTTGTTAGAGGCCCTCTTCCATGATTCAGCTTGCCTCACAGCACCTTGGAAGTAGGCATTAGACTGAAACGAAACAATAAACAAAAGTGCAAGGCAAGTGAATGCTACAAGTAAGAAAGAAAAATTTCAAGAAATAATCATACCGAGGCTAAGGACTGAGCTCCCATGAGCTTTATCCTCTCCAAGTCAGGAGTAGCCACCACATCGGTGAAGTCCTTGGGAGTTACGCCATGGTAAGACTAATTGTGGCGCCCTTCAAACCCGGGTCAGAGGTTTGGGGTCCACAACATATACTCAATATATAAACCTGTATAGAAAATATTATTTGCAATGACCCTGCTTTACATAACCACGGATCGCAACAGGTTAAAGTATGAAAACAAGCCACAACCTTAACTTTTATTACAACGCACCAAATTCCCAACTAATTAAATTTACAACTGATATGAAATTATTCTTACAACCTTACTATCTCACTACTGCAATAAGCTCCTGCTAGCTCGATCAATCATAATCTGGAATCCTAGCTCGAACATTGAACTGGGAAACCTCGCTATCAACCGTATCCTTCTTAACTGTAGAATACATAAAAAGATTCGCAAAAGTGAGCTAACTAGCTCAGCAAGTCATATTATCGATAACTGAGGTTAAACAATAATAAGCGAGGTGATTCAAAGAAATCAAGTTTCTTGTTAAACAACCAATAGAATTGGATATTCATTTAAAGTTTTTAAAACCAAGGTTAGGCTGCTGATCAGTCACGCACTAACCCCGAGCAAAGCACACAACACTGCTCTAACTACTGGATCCAAGGCACACATTGGCCTAACTTGACCATCGATATGGTCTGACCACGAATCTGGTCCACACAAAGAAAACTATCCAATTCTAAAGCATTTCAATATGATCAACAATAGAGTTCAATAAAAATAGATCATAATTAATAACAATAAAATATTTGTAAAAGAGCATGGTAAAAATTCATGGTTACCGAAAGGGTATGTCAAAGTACATAAAAGAAGTGGCCTCCAGCCGGTAGGATAATCGGATATTAGATGAATAGTGTTTTTACAAGGTTTTAGTACTTTGATATCATAAGGTATGGTTGAGTATAAAAGTTTCTGTATGTGTAAACAATTCTGTTCTAGTGTTTGGTATATATGATGGATATATATTTGTGGAGTAGTATCTTATTTGTGTGGTTTAGTATCTGGTAAATTAACAAGAAATGGATTACAAAGAATAAGGCTTACGGCTCAAAGATCAAATGATATGGCTCATGATCAAGGCTGAAGGATTCAAATACAGTATAAAATAGAGCTATTTTGGGTATTAACAATATGTCACAAGAGCATTTAGAAATATTTGCATTATATCTCGAGAAAGGTTTAGAAATACTTGCCTTATCATAATCGATTTCAACTTCACTTGTACTTGTCTAATGACTTCATTCAACAATTACTCGTCTGCTTCTCCTATGCCTCGCTTCTATCCTCTGATTACTTGCTGTATTTTCTACATGTCAATTCTATTTTCTGATCACCTGCTTCTCTTTCCTACGCCTTGCTTACTCTGCTAGGCATCATAAGTCTCTATCAATATTTAACTCATATGATTCTATTCGACATACACTTCTATCTACCCTTCGTTTCACCCAAATCCGATTAACGGATTGAAAGTTACGCTATAGACAAGTAAACACCGAACATATAGACCGACAATCAACCAACAGGTCACATATAACACATAACACGTTAAATAATCAATGACATATCATTTATAAAGGAGTCTCAGGTCGTAAACAGGCTTTCAGGTATTTAAAATAATTTTTAAAATATTTTTCGGAATTAAAACGGGTCGTTGGATCAATTTCGGAATATTAAACAGGGTTCGGTTGGCCAATTCTAGCTTCAAAACAATTTTATAATAATTATCGAGCCTTGAAAATAATTTAGAATAATATTTTAAAGCTCGAAACTATTTTTCAGAATTTTTAAATCATTTTTAAATAATTAAATCTAATTAAATAAATAATTAAAATCAATTAATAATTAATTAAATCAATTAATCAATTAATTTTCTAATTAATTGACCAATTAATCAATTAAAAATTAACTGAAATTAATTAACTAATTAATTTAGATTTGTTTTTGAATTAAAAATGATTTTTGGAATTAAAATAATAATTTTCAGAATTTTTAGAAATTAAAAACAAATTTTGGAAATGAATTTATAAAAGAAATCTTATTTTTAAAAGTTTTTGAAACAGAAATCCAATTTCTGCAAAGCTGGGAAACCTTGGGGGGCTAAACTGTAAAAACAGAAGTTAGAAATTCATTTTACAGAATTTTGGATCAAAACCGGGTCAAACTGGGTCGGAACTCCGGGTCACCAAGAACAGAAACGGGTCGCGAAGAACCCAGTTTCCGGTGACCGGAATACGGCTCCGGTGAGCCCCGATTCAGGTGAAAACAGAATGGTTTGACACGATTCAAGTGGGGTTTTCATTCTAAACCATCTCAGGAGTTCAAATCAGTTAACAAATGGACCAAACGACATCTGGAAACGAAAATCCGGCCAAAACACGAAGAACTCCGACGAGAACTTCAAAATACAACTCTGAGCTTATCAGAAATCGTTTGTGACATATGAATATATGATTAGATTGCAAATTTGATAAGGAACACGATGCACCCATCAAGTTCGACTGAAAACCCCTAACCAAGATTCCCCCAAATCGAATTGAAAACATTTAAACCATATAAACCCTAATTCCTTCAATCAGAGAATTAAACTTAAAATTGAACATGTTATTGAACTCCAAATCAAGAGTACAATATACCAAAATCATCAGGAAGAAAAGATCTTTAATATGCAAGCATCAAATCATACAAACAATCTTCTGTACAAAAATTCATCATTTAATTATCAAGAAATTCGAATATAAATAATTAAATAGAAATTCACCTGATGTTTCTGGGTTGAAATTGATGGAAGATTTGGATTCTAGATTTCAGTAGCTTCGTTTTGAGTATATGTACGCCAAAATCGGATATCGATAACGCCTCCGAATTTATATTTGATTACGAAGAACATAATATAATTATAGTATTTTCTCTGTAAAAATTCTGTAAATACTGTTTGCAAATGATTTCCGGTACAAAATAAAATACGGTAGAGGCTATTTATAATTATGGGAAATTAGTATCCCGTTGGATCATTCCGGATATAAAACGGTACGTTTATTTATAAAAACTGATCCAAACGGTATCGGTTTTCGAGATAATTATCCAAATCAGTACAATTTGTACTGCGGTCTTGGTCTGAGCGCCTGGTTACAAGTATTACGAGGTGATAATTGTGATAGTTTAATAAAAAGCTCCCGTTTCTCGAAAATACGAGTTTTATTGATTTACCGAAACGAATATTGTATCGAAAATGTTGCGCCGGGACCCGCGCAGGACAAACCGTACGCCGGATCGAAAAAGTCAAAAAATGGAATATGCTCGGAATATTACAATTAGGTTAGGAAGGAGTTCTCGGAAAAGTTTTGGGTTCTAAAAACGTAACAACGGATGACGTCGGTTGGTTCCCGTTTTTATAAAATAGATTTTAAATACCCGGAAAAAGATTTTAGAAATTTCAGATGATTCTTATAAATCCATAAACCAAGATAAGAATAATTAGGAAGATATGACAATTATCTATATTTTATTTTGGACATAAAAAAATTAAAATACTCAATTAATATTATTTTTGAATATCCAAGTACAGATAACATTTAACAATTAACTCACAGAATAGATACTGTACATACATAATAATTGTATAATAACAAAAATAATTACACGATATATCCCGGATATTACATCCTTCCCCCCTTAAAAGGATTCTGTTCTCAGAATCTTCTAAGAAAACAAATGAGGGTACTTTTCTCTCATATCACTTTCTAACTCCCAGGTTGACTCTTCAACCTTTGGGTTTCTCCACAATACTCTTACTAACTTTACCACTTTATTCCTCAATATTTTCTCTCTATTTTCTAGAATCTCTACCGGATTCTCTACATATGACAAATCTGCCTGAAGCTCTATTGGCTCATATTCTATTACATGCCTGGAGTCTGGATTATATTTCTTAAGCATTGATATGTGAAAAATATTATGAATGCGCTCCATGTGCGGAGGTAACGTTAACTCGAAAGCTATTTTGCCAACGTGCTTTAAGATTTCAAAAGGTCCGACATATCTTAGGCTCGGTTTTTCTTTCTTTCCAAACCTCGTTAATCCCTTCCACGGCGCTATTTTCAGTAGTACTAAGCTTCCTTCTTCGAATTCCATGTCTTTCCTTGATTGATCTATTTATTTCCTTTGACGGTCTGGTACGGCTATCAATCTCTTCTGGATAACTTCAATAACTTCCTTTGTCTGCTGTACTAATTCAGGTCCAAGTATTTTACGCTCTACTGCTCCGTCTTAATACACTAGAGATCTGTATTTGCATCCATAAAGGGCTTCTTAGGGTGACATCCCGATACTAGCGTGATAACTGTTGTTGCAAGCAAATTCTATCAGAGGTAAAATGCTCACCCCAATTTTCTTTGAAATCAATAGCACAAATACGCAATAAGTCTTCTATTGTATGGATTATTCTTTCACTTTGGCCATCCGTCTCTGGGTGATAATCTGTACTCATATTCAATCTTGTTCCTAAACATTCTTGAAAACTCTTCCAAAATCTCGAATTAAATCTTGGATCTCGATCAGATATGATAGACACAAGAATTTCATGACGAACTACAATTTCCTTCAGGCACCTATGGATCAACTTATCGAGCGAAAATCTTTCGTTTATAAGCAGAAAATGAGCTGGCTTGGTAAATCTATCCACTATAAGCTAAATGGCATCATGATTAGTTTTTTTTGTGCTTGGTAACCCCAACTATGAAATCCATGGTGATATGCTCCCACTTCCACTCTGGAACTTCCAATGACTGTAACAATCCACTTGATCTCTGATGCTCTACTTTAACTCTGTTGACATATATAACATCTGCTAATTCATTCGGCAATTCCCCGCTTCATATCTAACCACCTATAATTTCCTTTAAATCTCTATACATCTTGGTACTCCCTGAATGGATTGAATACCTCCAATTATGAGCTGCCTGTAAAATTTCATCCTTCAATTCCATCACTGGTGGAATCCAAGTTCTAGAAGAAAACCTAAGAATACCTTGATCGTCCTTTTTGCGTGCACTATTCTTCCCATACTAAACGATCTATATCCTGCTTCATTACCTCTTCCTGACACTTCTTTATCTTTTCTAACAATTCTGATTGAAAAGTTATACTTATACATTCTTACTCCTTTTTGGATTATGCACTCTGACTTTCAATTCCAACTTCTAGAATTCCATAGATAATTCTTCTCGTACAGTCTCTATGTTCATTCTCTCTTCTTCTTGCTCATCTATTGCCACTACATTTGCTTTTCCTCGAGAGTTCATACTTCAACTCTTATGGTCTATATATATCTCACATCTTTCTCTATACTTCTAATATTTCCCAATCTTTCAAAACGAATATTATTGTTGCTTTTAATCCCCAGTTATGAGTAGGGTACTTCTGCTCATAAGGTTTCAGTTGTCTGGATGCATATGCAATAACTTTATTATTTTGTGTCAACACACATCCTATTCCCTTACGAGAAGTATCACTATAAACTACCAAATCTCCCTGATGCTTTCAAAGTGATAAAATAGGTGTTGTAACCATTCTTTCATTTAACTTTGCAAAACTTTCTTCACCCTTCTCCATTTCATATAACCTTCTTGCTTTTCCTGGTTAACTTCATCTCGAATATTACAACTTTCAAGAAATCTTGCACAAATTTCCAATAATAACCGGCCCATGATAAAACTTCTTACTTTTGTTGGTGCTTCTGGTCTTTCTTCATTCATACTATCTTTAAATTTTCTGCTGAATCCCCTTTTGTCTCCTCCTTACTGACTGTCTATACTAAGAATTATACCTCCTGCCATTAAAGTTTTCACCTGATAAACTCTTTTTATACCACTTTTTTTTTCTTTGACTCATCAGCTATCATTGTATAGGTTGCATGGTTCTTCTTAATTAACACAAGTACATCTTATCCAAATTCTTCCTTCAAAATTCTACTCATCAAATTTAAATATCACTGGTATATCAGTTCATCCCACTAACATTTCTAGAATTTTATAACAACAGTACTGAGTTCTGAAAATTATCTTTGATACGTCCATAAGTTAAATTTTCACTTGGTAATATACCCAGTCTCAAATCAATCTTATGAAAATACCTTGCTTCGTTCATTTAATTAAACAAATCATTGGTTCGAGATAACAGATATCTGCTCTTGAGAGTAACCTTGTTGAGCTTTCGCTAGCATATAATCTCACACTTCCATCTTTCTTATTAACACATCGTGCTAGGGCACTTTAAGGGGTACGCTAGGTCCAGTTGCTTTTTTTTCTATTTATCTCCTACGTTTCCTCGGGTAACTTCTTTATTTTATCTGGTGCCATTCTGTGCGGGGCTTTGGACACTGGCTTCATTTCAGGTGCCACATCAATCATAAATGCATTTTCTTTATCTAAAGGAAATATCGGTAACTCATCTGGAAACATATCTTGAGACTATAAAATCTTCAAGTTCAGTTTGCTCCTAACTCTTATTTATAATCTCCATAACACTTATATTCTGGTCGCTGTAATCTTAAATCGTTCTTAACAAGTTCTTTACTTTCCTTTGTCCTTTAAACTTCTTCATGTTCTCATTTGGCGTCTTCAGAACTATCTTCCATCACGACGGTCTACCTGGGCATCACACTTGAATAGTTAATCCACTTCTTAGAATAATGTCAAATCCTCTTATCTCAAATGATATCAATTCTTCACAGCTTATTGCCAGAAATATCGATTCCGCCATTGGTACTTATTTAATAACTGCACGTTCTTAACTTACTATAAACTTATTGATTCGACAGGATAATTCATCTTATCAATAAAACCTTGAGAGATATATGATCCAATTGCTCCCACATCTTTCAATACTTTAACATATAAGGTATCCGCAATAATCTTCCACGTCATCACATCCATATTCTAAATAACATATCGCAAATTCTCGTTCTTGGAGATGTATCCCTTATTGAAGTAGATTCCTTTGACTCGTAATGCATCCCTGGCTAGGGCCAGTGATTTGCAATTCCCACCATATGCCCTTGTTTCCTTTCCATGCATGAGAGGTAGATGAGACTTTGCCCGCTGGGTGTATAATATGTTGATTTTTGTTTGAAAAGCTCTCGCAAAGAACAACAGTACAACGAAACAATTAAAATGATTCATAATTTTAATAAACTTAGAGTTAAAAAGAAAGAAGAAGTAATGTTTTGAATATTAATGAGACAACCACATTGGTACTTAAGATGGCCAGTCTTTCATACCGTATGGCATATAGCACATGATTAGGTGGCGTCCCACCCGACTCTTTGTTATTTCGACAAAGTGTCTCATCATAACACTGTTTGTCCCAATCAGAAAACAAAACTTGAGGGGAACAATTGAATTTGAAAGGAATACAAAATCTTCCATTTTGATATCATCAGAAAGAATTTATTAAGAAAAAAGAGTTCATACATTTTGTAATAACCCCAATTTTTGGAAAATTTTTGAAACCCTTATTAATAGTGTTTTTTTTGCTGAATGAGAAAACTTTTCATGCCACACTATGTAGGGGTTCTGTTATTGATCTTCTGGGATATTATTAGCACTCTATGTGGTATATAAGTGTATGTAAAGATCGTCAGAATCCAATTTCCGAACACTTTGATTTTTCCCGGAAATCCACTAGATACGGAAAGAATTGAGAAAAAGGTAACAGGATAAAAAGGATTTAAATTAAAGGATTATAAGAGAGGATCATAAAAAGGAATATAATGTATTGAGATAGGTTAAGGGAACCTAAGTAATAAGATCCCGGGTATGATCCCTCCAACGATAAACAAAAACGAAAGTTAAGCGAACCGTATAACAGATCAGCGGTCATTAGGCAAACGATTAGGAAGTTAAGCAAAGGGATTAGAGGGAGTGATGTCACCTAACCAATGAGAGGAGGACAAAGAGGGAAAGATGACATCACAACATGACATAGGCATGACATGGAAAGGAAGGAGGTGTGGTGGCTTTTTAACCACACAAATTCAAGGGCAACAAGGTAATTAACTAAATCAAACACAAAAAAAAGCAACCAAGCCAAGTAAATTCATTCTTCATCAAAAAATCAAAAAGAACCAAGGCTTTGTTCTTGAGAGCTCTCGGCTTTTTACTATTCAAAAGGGCAAGAAATTCAAAATCAAAGATCCAAGCTTCCTAAATTGGTGAGTTAATTCCCTAATCATCTTCATGCTTAGTTAGGGCTATATCATGAGTTTAAGCCATCAATTCCTTCTCAATCTTCTTCATTTAATCAAAGAAGAAGACTATGAATAGTGTTTTCAAGTTTTTAACTTGAAATTTTTCTTGTTTTCCTTGAAGATCCAAGCATTCCTAAGACTTCTCAAAGCTTCTTAAGGCTTCCTAGCTCCTCCCACCACTTCAAGGAAGGTATATCATCTCCAAACCCTAGATTCCTATGTATTATAAGATGATTTTGATTAGTAGGATGATATTGTAGCTTGATGGTGGTGATTTAGAGTTTGGGATTGAATTGGTATTGAAATGGAATGGTAAATGTTGTTGTTTTGATTAAAAGAACTTAAGTATGGTTAAAGTTAAGCTTAGGCATAAGTATGAATGTTAAAATTTAATTGGTTGGGGTTGTTATGATGTGATAAGGATGGATGTTGGTTGTATGTTGGATTTGAGGTTGAATTGGGTTGGTTTTGAATGGTTTAAAATTTGGAAATCGCGTAAACATAGCCGTCGTAACGTCCGATTTTCTTTAGACTGTTTTTGTGCATAACATTAGGACCCGAGAATCCCCTTCTAGATTATGACCATTTCCATGATTAGATAGCTCATGTTACGAGCTTCGTTTTGATATGTAGTTCGTTCGATTCCGATACACGGTTTAGGAGAAACGACCGTTTCATGTAACGGCATTTCGCGAACGAAACTTTTCCCCTCGCCTTACTTTGAAACATAGGTTAAAGACCAAAAAGGGTTAATTAATGTATGAAACATTTATGGTAAGTGTGTTAGGCAGTTGGTAAGACACTCGCGAAGGAATCGCCTTAAAACTCGTAAAGGTTAAATTATTAAAAATGGTGGAGCCGAGGGTACTCGAGTGACTTAAGAGAATCAGTAAGCGCAGAATAAGCGTTAGAGTCTAAGTTAGTTAAAGTATAGATTTACAAGTGACTTTGGTTTAATTCCAACTTACTTGTTGTTTATAGGTTACCAAACTCGTCCCGAGCCTTTTATCACCCCAAGTCGCTCAGGCAAGTTTTTCTACCCGTTATACTGTTATTGTGATGTATATGTGTATATGCATTATCTTGCGATAGATGCATGTTGGTTATTAGCAAATGTTGTAATATATTGAAGCATGCTGCTATGGTATATATATATGCATGCCTGTTTCGTATTCTTTCCATATATAATTGTTGATAATACCTATGCTAGAGGATAGCGGTAATTTGCATATACCCTTAGTATAGGGACCCAAAGGTGGAAATATTTTCTAAAACCGGGAGTCAAGGATCCCGAGTAGATTTTGTATATATGGATATAAATATATATATATATATACTTATATATATATATATGGTCATAGTTTTCAAAACTATTAATCGAATAAGGTTTATTCGATAACTTTAACTTTATTTTATTATTGAATATTATTTCGAATATTATTCGAAGGCTTATGACTCCTTTATATTAAATGAATATTATTTTGAATATATTCATTCGAAGGCTTATGACTCCTTTATATTAAATGAATATTATTTGAATATTCATTCGAGGGCTTAAGACTCAGTTTATATTATTTAATGAATATTATTTGAATATTCATTTGAGGATCTATGACTCCGATTATTTGCTGAGATATGTTCTTTATTTTATTAAAGAATAAGGTGTAAATAATCAAACTTATTTTCGATTATTCAAATAAAGATAGTACTTTTATATAAGTATATCTTTGGTTATTTAATATCCATTTCAAGTATAAGTTTTAATACTTCTACTTCAATTATTTTTATAAAGATTATTCTTTATGGGAATATTATTTAAATAATAATATTCAGACATTTTCTAAATATTCTGGGGACTGATTTACTTCATTAAATCAGCTTTACTCCAAACACTCTTTAAAGTGTTTTCGAGTCTTCAAAACGATTTTTAAAAGTTAGAGCGGATCCCAAAAACTCATTTTTATATTTAAGATCTTCATTTTTAAGGGGATTTAAATACTCGCTCAAAACCTTAGGGATCCGGCTCTGTGGTATATTTTATATTCGCAACACGGTTGCAGTCTTGGTAAATGAATTGATTACTTACCCAACGTTCGGGAAGTAAGTCCATCTATTGAGTCGGCATAAGCAACATGGGCTCAGTGGGCGTCCATGATAGTGTAAGTGGCTCAGTGGGAGTCCATCAAATGCATAAGTGGCTGAGTGGCAGTCCAGCATAAGGTCCTATTGCGACCAGGGTGATGACCAGTGGGGAATTCGTCCATCTACTAGTAGAAAAGGTTACTTATTGGTATCTTTGCCTGATCAGCAAGATATCTGGTTTATGCCAAATTCTTTTCCTTTCCAAATTTATTGGATATTGCAATTCTGTTCATACTTTACATGACAGAGGTTTTCAGGAAATTGTATAAAGAAGATGTATATGTGGATATATATATGTATATATATATATATCAGAACTTAATGAAGTATATCATGACTTCATTTCCTTTAATAAAATTTCAAAGATTTAATCTATTCAAATCTTGTCTTGTAGTCTCATCTATGTGATGAACTGTTGAAAACTCTTTATACTTTGAACAGTGGTAGTTCAAGTAGCTTTATAAATGAGATAAGTGTAGTGAAGTATTTGGTAGCTTCATCCCTTGTTTTTACTTATATCTAGTAAGTAATTATCTTACACTTGATAAAAGATTCTAGTAAGTATCCATTTAGATACTTATATTGTTGTTATCACTATATATTATCTTGCGAGCTGTAAGGCTCACTCTTGCTTTATTTCTTCATCACACAACAACAGTTAGGAAAGATGGCCAGACTCCAGCAGACCGAGCGCAAGCGTGTGGGAAGCGTCCCGCGTCTTCCCGATGATGTTGTAGCTGCTATAGCGACAGAGGTAGATCCATTGTAGATCAGACCATCTACTTTTGAGAATCAATTATGTATAATTATAAATTGTGGCAGATAATGGCAATTAACTGTAAATTTATCAAGTAATCGTTTTGGGTTGTAATAACTTTTAAATTGTGGATTCAAAGACTTGTACTTATTTTCATCTCTGAGACTATAACGGGTTGTGGTGTGTGTGTTAGTGTGGGGTCACAGCATAAGGTTATTTATTATTAATTTAGTGAAGTGATATTGTGGAAAGAAAGACCGTGACGACCCGGATCCCCGACCCCGGATCTGGGGGTGTTACAGAAATGGTATCAGAGCGAAGCGTTATAAACCTCAGAGATGATGGGACGTTAAGATAATAAGTTCACTAAGATAATAAGAACTCTTGCCAAGTTCATAGTCGGACTACCTAACGTAGTACTGACAGTTAAAACCCTTATGGGAACCCTTATAAATGTAGCGATAGAGGCGTAGTTCGTTATCGTATATGGTAGCGGGACACCGAACCCTGAGGTTGAGGAGCAACAACGCGATGATGTATTATTACTTATTGGAGATCAGATTATGGATCCGATAGAGCGTCCTAACGCAGGACCGGATGATGTTGATATTGAGGATGTAACGGTTGAGGATGTTGTCCTAGAAGGGATTGTTGCTGAGGAGGATTCCGTGAAGGATCCTGACAAGAATGAATAAAGGACCACTGAGGAATTGATGACCATGGTTAGGGCAACTCTCAGAGGTAGGATTGGCCGGTCACTACCGGAGGTTCGTTCAAGTTTGTAAAGATAGTAGCCCCTTTAACGCGGCTTACTCATAAGACTGAGAAGTTCGAATAGACAGAGAAATGCGAGAACAGCTGTTAAGAACTGAAGCAAAGGTTGGTGACGGCCCCTATGTTGGCATTGCCGGATGGAAAAAGGAGATTTTGTGATTTGGAAGTGACGCTTCGCATAAGGAATTAGGGTGCTTCTTATACAGCACAGCAAGATAATCGCGTTCGCGTCAAGACAATTAAGGGAATATAAAATTCGATATCCCCATCCATGAGCTTAGGCTCGTGGCAATAGTTTTGCCCTAAAGATTGGAGGCACTACTTGTATTGAGAGAAGTGCGAGATTTACACAAGCCATAAGTGCTCTAGTGTATTTTCGCGTAGAAAGAGCTCAACATGCGCCAGAGAAGGTGGTTAGAGCTAATCAAGGATTACGATTATGAGATTCTTTATCATTCGGGGGAAAGCCAATGTGGTGGCTGATGCCCTTAGTAAAAAGGAGAGACTCAAGATGATAATGTCTTTTGGGGAGTTTATAAGAGATTTTGAGAATATGGAAATAGAAGTGAAGGTAACCGGAGCCGGTACCGAAAAGCTGTTTGAAATTGCAATACAGCCCGAATTATCGGAAAAGAACATATTGTGCCAGTAAAAGGGATGAATGAAGGCAGAGAGCCAACAAATAGATATGAGATTGATACCGAGAAAGATGATAAGGGAGTAATGAGGTATTCCTACAAAATTTTGGTTTCAAATGTTCAAGAGCCTAAAGATGAAATCTTAGATGAAAGCTAGTTTGAGGAATAAGATTAGGGGCAAACCTTGAATGTGATAATCAGGGAGGTCGCAATTAAGATATAAGGAACCCAGTATATAATAAAGTGGAAAATGAGGATTTTAAATTAAAAGATGACCCCAATTATGGGGAGTAGGAAGAAAAATTTAGACTAAGAAAACAGAAGTCGAGCGAGATAAGGAGACCCGAGACGGTACTCCTATACGGAAATTCATGGACCTGTCTAAACAGAACTTATACTTTATTCCCAACCACCACCTTGAGGAAACAATGCGGTAGGAAATCCTTTCATGACCTTTAAGTCGCTAAGCTCTCGGAGTTCCAAGGAACAGGTTGACCCAGTCGAGGCAAAAGCCTGGCTAAAGGAAATATAGGAATCGTTGGAAATTCTAAATGATGGACGAATCACAAAAGACTGTTTTTGTCACCTACCCTTCTAAGAGAGAGGCCACCCACTGGTGAAAGACCAAGAAAGGCATGGAGCCAGAGATTATAATAAACTGATTAAAGTTTAGTCAATTGTTTTCGGGAAAGTAATTCCCAAGGTTATGGAGATAGTGTAAAAGCTGTAGAGCCAGAACAAAGGCGGACGAGTATGATGAATTATGAATCTAAGTTGTAAAAGTTATCAAGATTCGTTCTGAGGACACGAATCCAGAATGACGGGATGTCTGAAATCAATGCTTATGTTATGTTGGTTCATGAAATAATGATAAGAGAAAAGGAAAATAAAAAGAAACTGAAGTGGAAAGGAATATAAAGGCAATAGAGTTTGAGGTATGATAAAGGAGTTGGGTATGAGGAAACCCTAAAGACTCATAGCAATAGAAATAGAAAAGCATGTAATCGTCAGGATGAGGGTGATTCACCATGAGTTAAAATAGATGGTTGAAGGCATAAGAGATACATATATTTTATCCCCTGTAAGTTGGGAGGATTTGAGGAAACCTTGAGATAATTCGAAGGATAAATAATGAGACGCGGATAGACTAAGGAGGCAAGGAAGTAAGAAACTAGGAAAATTGGATGAAGGAAGTGACCTTCAAGAATGTGAAGTGTAAGATCGGTGGCTTGATACCCAGAAAGGGAGACGCCAGGTATGAGAGATATCCCAACATTGAGATGACTGTTGAGATAAACAACAAAAGTAAATAAGGAATTATTAAGAAGAAGTTCACGTTGAACAGGACCAATATCTTCCAGAACATCCTTGTTATCGTTACCAAATTAGGAAAGAAAAGCGGATAACCGCCGTTATCTTTTGGAGGCCATAATTGATTGACCTCATTTGGAATACAGATGTTATTATGAAATTAGGCATATACTATCGAGGTGGGAATGATTGAATAAAACACCCTTATCAGGGATATATGACTTGATTTATCCATGGAAGGATGCATGTACCTTTTTAAAGGTGGAATTAAGGATAGAACATCGGTAACTTAAAATGAATCCTAGGGGAATGCATAAAGGTTGGCATTTCACCCTTAATAGGGATAGTATGAGTTTTGACAGTATGAATTGGAAAGGATTAAGGTAATAACAACCTTTAAGAATCAGTGGAGAAATTTTTCAGAAGTATAAAGACAATGGTTCTAGTAATGGTAAATGGTATTTTGATATGCCCTGTATCTAGGGAATACAGGAGGAATGATTGAAGGATAACCTTAGAGGTTTTACAAGGAGAAAGGTAATATTCAAAATTCTCAAGAATAGAAATGTTGATAAAGGAAATATGACGTAATTATAATGTTGCCAAGTGGGGCACGTGTTAAACCACGAGAAAGTATGGATCGAACCAGTAATGGTCGAAATTGTTCAGGGCAATTAGGACTTAAGATAAAAGATGTTCTAATTATGATTAAGAGTCAGTCATGACAGTGATTAACCTCTAAAGACTGAGGGGATAACTTATGGAAAGATGGTAATTTTTTTTTTACTCATCAGATTTTAAGGAAAGCATTTTCACATAAGCTGTGATTGAAATAAGGTAGAAAATTTATTTGGAGGTGGTTAAAATGACATTGACTGTAAGAAAATTTTACTATCAGGAAATGCCAAAGAGGTGGCCGACACTTTAAAGGTAAGAGGATAATTATTGGCGCTTGTGCCAAAGGAATACAGTGATAATGGTTACAGCTATGAAGGTTGTATTATGGTTTGGAAGATTGACATTCCTCCTGATGACTGTGCAATATCCAACCGTAATAGTAGTTGGTAAAGGTTTAATTCGTGTAATCACCATGAGCGGGCTATCTATCTCAGAAGATACTATCTTGAGATAAGCCAGGACCATGTTTCAAAAAGGACTAGATGAACCCTTGAGTTAAGTCTTCTATTTAGGGCGTATGATTAAGAATGGTATTAACCTGCTATCGTTGCTTTGATTGAAACTCTTATGCACTTTTATCTGCTTCATGTCATGTATGTATGTTAGGATCTGGAGTGTTCTTCATGAATCATGAATGGTGATTATGTTACCTCCTTAAAAGGATTTGATACGACATGTATGGACTCCGTATGGTTAGATATTAAGATTTTATGGAAAAGTGAATGACGACAGTAGGTCAGTGGTGGACCATAGTAATGCAGTAATGATTCCGCGAGTAATGAGTTGATTACAACCGCGAGAGTTGTATTGGAATGGGTGTTGAGATTGAGTACCACTAATCGGGTCGTGGTAGTGTATAAGTTATCATTGATAGAACATTGATAGACTAATTAAGTCGATTATCTACCTATGATATATTTATTCCTTCTTATCGATAAAGAGTAGTATTACCCATACGAAGAAGGTTGCGGTATAGAAATGGGTTCTAGTAACGATGAGGTCTTGAATGAGATCCCAGATTCGATTTTCGATATCGAGGGAGTTTCAAAGGTGATTGTGTATAAGCTCGAGGAAGAGCATGGGTCCATAGAATGATGGACGGGATAGCGAAAATATTTAGGCATGTGAAATACGATGCTATAATACTCGATGTTGATATAAATACATATATATTTTGTTCTCCTATGACAAACCTCTATAGTTCAGAGGTAGATTCCAAGCCAGATATTTGGTGGCAGTATATTTTTTTTTCACATATACAATTCTCTTTAATTCGTTCTTTTCTCTTCTTTTCATTTCATGTAAGCTGAGAAGAACAACCCTTCCAGAAGGGGAGGTATTGCCGAATGACTATCTATCTGTGTGATAGAAGCCTAGTAGGATACCATCTATTGTTTAATTGCTTGTCAAGTACTAAAGGCTGGCCACCTTCTGTACTAACTATGCGATATAACAAGTGTTCATGATCATAGTGATCTCTCAATAAATTCCTTTACTTCTATCTGATTGATCAAACTTTGGAAAATAGAAACAGCTGAAAAAGGAGTAATAAAGTTGTGGTAGTATTCGGAATGGAAACACATTCGTGATACTAAGGTTGGCGTGGTTATTAAAAGGTTATAGAACGCTAACGAGCAAAAGTATAACCAGTATAAGATTAGGAACGGAAGGTGATAGCGATTACGAACTGGAAAAGAATGGGTATTGAGAAGCAAAATCTATAATGTTAGAAGCTATGATGAGAGTCTGTGCAATAGACTTGAAAGAATTTGGAATGATCACTTAACGCGGATTAAGTTATCTTACGACAATAGATCATATGTCATTATCGAGATGTCGCCTTATGAGATCCTTGAGGGAAGACAATGTTGATCTCCCTTATGTTAGGATGAAGTTGTAGAGCGCAAGATGCTCGGACCCACAGTAGTCCAAAGGACCAAGGATATAATAGATCTAATCAGAGGACGGCAGGTAGTAGCCCAAGATGGACATAAGAAGTATGTTGAATTGACACGAAAGGACAAAGAATAGGAAGTAGGGGACCTAGTGTTGTTATAGGTATTCCCTTGGAAAGGATTGATGAGGTTCGGAAAGAAAGGAAAGCTAAGTCTACAATTTGTTGGACCCTTAGATATATTAAGACGTTTGGGAAGTTAGCATATGAGCTAGCCCTACCCCCGAACCTGTAGCAAGTTCATAACGTGTTCCACGTATCAATGTTAAGGAAGTGTAATTCGGATGCCAGACAAATAGGGGCATAGGAGCGCATAGACATGCAACCAGACGTAACCTATATGGAGCAACCAGGAAGGGTATAGATTAAGAAGGAACGAGTGCTTAGGAGAAGGGTTATCAAACTAGTAAGAGTTTGATGGTAGAACCACAATGTGGGAAAAATTGACTTGAGAGTTAGAAAGTGCAATACTAAGAAAGTATCCCTATTCATTTTCTATCTGATTCCGGGACGGAATCCTTTTAAGGAGGGGAGACTGTAATAACCCCAATTTTTGGAAAATTTTTGAAACCCTTATGAATAGTGTTTTTTTTGCTGAATGAGAAAACTTTTCATGCCACACTATGTAGGGGTTCTGTTATTGATCTTCTGGGATATTATTAGTACTCTATGTGGTATATAAGTGTATGTAAAGATCGTCAGAATCCAATTTCCGAACACTTTGATTTTTCCCGGAAATCCACTAGATACGGAAAGAATTGAGAAAAAGGTAACAGGATAAAAAGGATTTAAATTAAAGGATTATAAGAGAGGATCATAAAAAGGAATATAATGTATTGAGATAGGTTAAGGGAACCTAAGTAATAAGATCCCGGGTATGATCCCTCAAACAATAAACAAAAACGAAAGTTAAGCGAACCGTATAACAGATCAGCGGTCATTAGGCAAACGATTAGGAAGTTAAGCAAAGGGATTAGAGGGAGTGATGTCACCCAACCAATGAGAGGAGGACAAAGAGGGAAAGATGACATCACAACATGACATAGGCATGACATGGGAAGGAAGGAGGTGTGGTGGCTTTTTAACCACACAAATTCAAGGGCAACAAGGTAATTAACTAAATCAAACACAAAAAAAAAGCAACCAAGCCAAGTAAATTCATTCTTCATCAAAAAATCAAAAAGAACCAAGGCTTTGTTCTTTAGAGCTCTCGGCTTTTTACTATTCAAAAGGGCAAGAAATTCAAAATCAAAGATCCAAGCTTCCTAAATTGGTGAGTTAATTCCCTAATCATCTTCATGCTTAGTTAGGGCTATATCATGAGTTTAAGCCATCAATTCCTTCTCAATCTTCTTCATTTAATCAAAGAAGAAGACTATGAATAGTGTTTTCAAGTTTTTAACTTGAAATTTTTCTTGTTTTCCTTGAAGATCCAAGCATTCCTAAGACTTCTCAAAGCTTCTTAAGGCTTCCTAGCTCCTCCCACCACTTCAAGGAAGGTATATCATCTCCAAACCCTAGATTCCTATGTATTATAAGATGATTTTGATTAGTAGAATGATATTGTAGCTTGATGGTGGTGATTTAGAGTTTGGGATTGAATTGGTATTGAAATGGAATGGTAAATGTTGTTGTTTTGATTAAAAGAACTTAAGTATGGTTAGTTAAGCTTAGGCATAAGTATGAATGTTAAAATTTAATTGGTTGGGGTTGTTATAATGTGATAAATATGGATGTTGGTTGTATGTTGGATTTGAGGTTGAATTGGGTTGGTTTTGAATGGTTTAAAATTTGGAAATCGCGTAAACATAGCCGTCGTAACGTCCGATTTTCTTTAGACTGTTTTTGTGCATAACATTAGGACCCGAGAACCCCCTGCTAGATTATGACCATTTCCATGATTAGATAGCTCATGTTACGAGCTTCGTTTTGATATGTAGTTCGTTCGATTCCGATGCACGGTTTAGGAGAAACGACCGTTTCATGTAACGGCGTTTCGCGAACGAAACTTTTCCCCTCGCCTTACTTTGAAACATAGGTTAAAGACCAAAAAGGGTTAATTAATGTATGAAACATTTATGGTAAGTGTGTTAGGCAGTTGGTAAGACACTCGCGAAGGAATCGCCTTAAAACTCGTAAAGGTTAAATTATTAAAAATGGTGGAGCCGAGGGTACTCGAGTGACTTAAGAGAATCAGTAAGCGCAGAATAAGCGTTAGAGTCTAAGTTAGTTAAAGTATAGATTTACAAGTGACTTTGGTTTAATTCCAACTTACTTGTTGTTTATAGGTTACCAAACTCGTCCCGAGCCTTTTATCACCCCAAGTCGCTCAGGCAAGTTTTTCTACCCGTTATATTGTTGTTGTGATGTATATGTGTATATGCATTATCTTGCGATAGATGCATGTTGGTTATTAGCAAATGTTGTAATATATTGAAGCATGCTGCTATGGTATATATATATGCATGCATGTTTCGTATTCTTTCCATGTATAATTGTTGATAATACCTATGCTAGAGGATAGCGGAAATTTGCATATACCCTTAGTATAGGGACCCAAAGGTGGAAATATTTTCTAAAACCGGGAGTCAAGGATCCCGAGTAGATTTTGTATATATGGATATAAATATATATATATATATACTTATATATATATATATATGGTCATAGTTTTCAAAACTATTAATCGAATAAGGTTTATTCGATAACTTTAACTTTATTTTATTATTGAATACTATTTCGAATATTATTCGAAGGCTTATGACTCCTTTATATTAAATGAATATTATTTTGAATATATTCATTCGAAGACTTATGACTCCTTTATATTAAATGAATATTATTTGAATATTCATTCGAGGGCTTAAGACTCAGTTTATATTATTTAATGAATATTATTTGAATATTCATTTGAGGATCTATGACTCCGATTATTTGCTGAGATATGTTCTTTATTTTATTAAAGAATAAGGTGTAAATAATCAAACTTATTTTCGATTATTCAAATAAAGATAGTACTTTTATATAAGTATATCTTTGGTTATTTAATATCCATTTCAAGTATAAGTTTTAATACTTCTACTTCAATTATTTTTATAAAGATTATTCTTTATGGGAATATTATTTAAATAATAATATTCAGACATTTTCTATCTGGGGACTGATTTACTTCATTAAATCAGCTTTACTCCAAACACTCTTTAAAGTGTTTTCGAGTCTTCAAAACGATTTTTAAAAGTTAGAGCGGATCCCAAAAACTCATTTTTATATTTAAGATCTTCCTTTTTAAGGGGATTTAAATACTCGCTCAAAACCTTAGGGATCCGGCTCTGTGGTGTATTTTATATTCGCAACACGGTTGCAGTCTTGGTAAATGAATTGATTACTTACCCAACGTTCGGGAAGTAAGTCCATCTATTGAGTCGGCATAAGCAACATGGGCTCAGTGGGCGTCCATGATAGTGTAAGTGGCTCAGTGGGAGTCCATCAAATGCATAAGTGGCTGAGTGGCAGTCCAGCATAAGGTCCTATTGCGACCAGGGTGATGACCAGTGGGGAATTCGTCCATCTACTAGTAGAAAAGGTTACTTATTGGTATCTTTGCCTGATCAGCAAGATATCTGGTTTATGCCAAATTCTTTTCCTTTCCAAATTTATTGGATATTGCAATTCTGTTCATACTTTACATGACAGAGGTTTTCAGGAAATTGTATAAAGAAGATGTATATGTGGATATATATATATATATGTATATATATATATATATATCAGAACTTAATGAAGTATATCATGACTTCATTTCCTTTAATAAAATTTCAAAGATTTAATCTATTCAAATCTTGTCTTGTAGTCTCATCTATGTGATGAACTGTTGAAAACTCTTTATACTTTGAACAGTGGTAGTTCAAGTAGCTTTATAAATGAGATAAGTGTAGTGAAGTATTTGGTAGCTTCATCCCTTGTTTTTACTTATATCTAGTAAGTAATTATCTTACACTTGATAAAAGATTCTAGTAAGTATCCATTTAGATACTTATATTGTTGTTATCACTATATATTATCTTGCGAGCTGTAAGGCTCACTCTTGCTTTATTTCTTCATCACACAACAACAGTTAGGAAAGATGGCCAGACTCCAGCAGACCGAGCGTAAGCGTGTGGGAAGCGTCCCGCGTCTTCCCGATGATGTTGTAGCTGCTATAGCGGCAGAGGTAGATCCATTGTAGATCAGACCATCTACTTTTGAGAATCAATTATGTATAATTATAAATTGTGGTAGATAATGGCATTTAACTGTAAATTTATCAAGTAATCGTTTTGGGTTGTAATAACTTTTAAATTGTGGATTTAAAGACTTGTACTTATTTTCATCTCTGAGACTATAACGGGTTGTGGTGTGTGTGTTAGTGTGGGGTCACAGCATAAGGTTATTTATTATTAATTTAGTGAAGTGATATTGTGGAAAGAAAGACCGTGACGACCCGGATCCCCGACCCCGGATCTGGGGGTGTTACACATTTTTAGGAATTAAAAAGGAATATACGATGTAATGTTGAGGACGAGAATGATACCATTGGTCACCATCCACATTTCACTTGTATTCATCTTTCGAGCTTGCTCGATCATTTTCCAATTGTATCACATAACAACTTTAGAAGTAGGCTAAAATGCCTTCACAACTAAGCATTATGGTAGATTCTTACTCGTTAAGTCTCGCGTCTATAATGTCGCACCTACACGTATAATACTTTAACAATTTGATCATAATGGCGTTCTTATCAGATAACCATGAGTTTCCTCTTTTTAATTTGGAATAACCGTAAATCATTCAACATAACGATCATTTTATTAATAATATTCTTCCTTTGGAAAAGTCTGGAAATTTTCCCAATCTTCTTCGGTCATGCTCAGGCTTCCGTTTAATCAATGAATTCTTCGAACTCTGATAATCCCCGTAATTGGATGAATAGTTATTCCGTACGCTGGTTCTGTTGTTAATCCTATCAGACAATACTTGCACTCACTTCTTCATAATCGCAGGTTACCTCGTTCTCCGAATTAACAATACTGAGTCTGAAACAACATCCTTCCAGATAATTCGGGTCTTTTAACAAATAAGAAACTCAAGTAGTAACTTGACAACCAAGGTTTAAAACTTATTTTATTCAAAAAGGCTTTTAGAAATTTTGTGAGGAAAAATCTTTTTCGAAAACTTGTTAAAAATTTTGAAAATTTTGAAAATCACACCTCCGGTTGTCCTTACTGTATGAGTTGGTTGTTTTCCTTCTTATGACCAGATACCAAGTTAAAGAAATGATCACCCAAAGATCCATTTACTTTCATTTATCTCCTTTCCTTCATTAGGTCTATTACTTTTCGTAATCAATGAAAAATTCCGCTGTCGTTGCACGTTATCTTATTCGTAGCTTCACATTAAGGCTCCCATACTGGTAGTACTCCCGTTAACCACTTTGCAATCATTGAGTGGAACATATTATCCAATAGTCAACAAGTCAGCTAATGTCACATCATCTTGTTAAAATGTTTATCATATCATTACAACTCCATTTTCTAATCTCAAGAAATCTTTAGATCCCTAATCTCCTCTAACTCTCTCTCTTCAACACTTATCTACTCCATTCCACAAGCTAGTCATGAGTGGCCTAATTACTAATAGCTTCTTGTAACCTGATAATAGCCATCCTTTAGAACACTTAAATCTTCTTTCTAAATTCCTTCTCACCTTAATTTGTATTTCAATACTCACCATTTATTGCAGCTCCCGAATCCATCTTTATAAATACAATTGTTTCATAGAACAGATTTTAAACTGGGGTGTAGAACAAGGTGTAGGGTAAATTGAAAGGGCACACTCACAATCGATGTCTAGTAAAACAAGAATAAACAGATAGAAGTTTCTTAAATAGGTCGCCTCATATCAAGAGGTAATAGAATAGCGTTAAATAACTTGGAGAGACGCAACAGTCATAATAAAAAGGTAATACCATTACTACTGATGGAGGAACAAGGTGCAAATCGAATCTGGGAGAAGATGACGATCCTTAGACGGAAAGTTCCAAACGATCAGTTGATGCAGGGAAATCAGGATCTGCCATTGCCGTTGCCTGGATATCACGTCGCTAGTTAAGAATCCCGAATCGCAACACGAACCATGCCACAGACCTACTATACAGTCGCACTCAACTTCACGATAACCTATCCTTTGATTTCCTATTCCTAATCCTAACCCTCTACCCAATCCCGACAATCTAGGCTTGTTTCAGTGACTTATAACCTGTAGCTCTGATACCAACCTGTGGCGCCCTCCAAACCCGGGTCAGAGGTTTAGGGTCCACAACATATACTCAATATATAAACCTGTATAGAAAATATTATTTGCAATGACCCTGCTTTACATAACCACGGATCGCAACAGGTTAAAGTATGAAAACAAGCCACAACCTTAACTTTTATTACAACGCACCAAATTCCCAACTAATTAAATTTACAACTGATATGAAATTATTCTTACAACCTTACTATCTCACTACTGCAATAAGCTCCTGCTAGCTCGATCAATCATAATCTGGAATCCTAGCTCGAACATTGAACTAGGAAACCTCGCTATCAACCGTATCCTTCTTAACTGTAAAATATATAAAAAGATTCGCAAAAGTGAGCTAACTAGCTCAGCAAGTCATATTATCGATAATTGAGGTTAAACAATAATAACCGAGGTGATTCAAAGGAATCAAGTTTCTTGTTAAACAACCAATAGAATTGGATATTCATTTAAAGTTTTTAAAACCAAGGTTAGGCTGCTGATCAGTCACGCGCTAACCCCGAGCAAAGCACACAGCACTGCTCTAACTACTGGATCCAAGGCACACATTGGCCTAACTTGACCATCGATATGGTCTGACCACGAATCTGGTCCACACAAAGAAAACTATCCAATTCTAAAGCATTTCAATATGATCAACAATAGAGTTCAATAAAAACAGATCATAATTAATAACAATAAAATATTTGTAAAAGAGCATGGTAAAAATTCATGGTTACCGAAAGGGTATGTCAAAGTACATAAAAGAAGTGGCCTCCAGCCGGTAGGATAATCGGATATTAGATGAATAGTGTTTTTACAAGGTTTTAGTACTTTGATATCATAAGGTATGGTTGAGTATAAAATTTTCTGTATGTGTAAACAATTATGTTCCAGTGTTTGGTATATATGATGGATATATATTTGTGGAGTAGTATCTTATTTGTGTGGTTTAGTATCTGGTAAATCAACAAGAAATGGTTTACAAAGAATAAGGCTTACGGCTCAAAGATCAAATGATATGGCTCAGGATCAAGGCTGAAGGATTCAAAGTATTTACAGTATAAAATAGAGCTATTTTGGGTATTAACAGTATGTCACAAGAGCATTTAGAAATATTTGCATTATATCTCGAGAAAGGTTTAGAAATACTTGCCTTATCATAATCGATTTCAACTTCACTTGTACTTGTCTAATGACTTCATTCAACAATTACTCGTCTGCTTCTCTTATGCCTCGCTTCTATCCTCTGATTACTTGCTGTATTTTCTACATGTCAATTCTATTTTCTGATCACCTGCTTCTCTTTTCTACGCCTTGCTTACTCTGCTAGGCATCATAAGTCTCTATCAATATTTAACTCATATGATTCTATTCGACATACACTTCTATCTACCCTTCGTTTCACCCAAATCCGATTAACGGATTGAAAGTTACGCTATAAACAAGTAAACACCGAACATATAGATCGACAGTCAACCAACAGGTCACATATAACACATAACACGTTAAATAATCAATGACATATCATTTATAAAGGAGTCTCGGGTCGTAAACAGGCTTTCAGGTATTTAAAATAATTTTTAAAACATTTTTCGGAATTACAACGGGTCGTTGGATCAATTTCAGAATATTAAAGTTGGCCAATTCTGGCTTCAAAACAATTTTATAATAATTATCGAGCCTTGAAAATAATTTAGAATAATATTTTAAAGCTCGAAACTATTTTTCAGAATTTTTAAATCATTTTTAAATAATTAAATCTAATTAAATAAATAATTAAAATCAATTAATAATTAATTAAATCAATTAATCAATTAATTTTCGAATTAATTGACCAATTAATCAATTAAAAATTAACTGAAATTAATTAACTAATTAATTTAGATTTGTTTTTGAATTAAAAATAATTTTTGGAATTAAAATAATAATTTTCAGAATTTTTAGAAATTAAAAACAAATTTTGGAAATGAATTTATAAAAGAAATCTTATTTTTAAAAGTTTTTGAAACAGAAATCCAATTTCTGCAAAGCTGGGAAACCTTGGGGGGCTAAACTGTAAAAACAGAAGTTAGAAATTCATTTTACAGAATTTTGGATCAAAACCGGGTCAAACTGGGTCGGAACTCCGGGTCACCAAGAACAGAAACGGGTCGCGAAGAACCCAGTTTCCGGTGACCGGAATACGGCTCCGGTGAGCCCCGATTCAGGTGAAAACAGAATGGTTTGACACGATTCAAGTGGGGTTTTCATTCTAAACCATCTCAGGAGTTCAAATCAGTTAACAAATGGACCAAACGACATCTGGAAACGAAAATCCGGCCAAAACACGAAGAACTCCGACGAGAACTTCAAAATACAACTCCGAGCTTATCAGAAATCGTTTGTGACATATGAATATATGATTAGATTGCAAATTTGATAAGGAACACGATGCACCCATCAAGTTCGACTGAAAACCCCTAACCAAGATTCCCCCAAATCGAATTGAAAACATTTAAACCATATAAACCCTAATTCCTTCAATCAGAGAATTAAACTTAAAATTGAACATGTTATTGAACTCCAAATCAAGAGTACAATATACCAAAATCATCAGGAAGAAAAGATCTTTAATATGCAAGCATCAAATCATACAAACAATCTTCCGTACAAAAATTCATCATTTAATTATCAAGAAATTCGAATATAAATAATTAAATAGAAATTCACCTGATGTTTCTGGGTTGAAATTGATGGAAGATTTGGATTCTAGATTTCAGTAGCTTCGTTTTGAGTATATGTACGCCAAAATCGGATATCGATAACGCCTCCGAATTTGTATTTGATTACGAAGAACATAATATAATTATAGTATTTTCTCTGTAAAAATTCTGTAAATACTGTTTGCAAATGATTTCCGGTACAAAATAAAATACGGTAGAGGCTATTTATAATTATGGGAAATTAGTATCCTGTTGGATCATTCCGGATATAAAACGGTACGTTTATTTATAAAAACTGATCCAAACGGTATCGATTTTCGAGATAATTATCCAAATCAGTACAATTTGTACTGCGGTCTTGGTCTCAGCGCCTGGTTACACGTATTACGAGGTGATAATTGTGATAGTTTAATAAAAAGCTCCCGTTTCTCGAAAATACGAGTTTTATTGATTTATCGAAACGAATATTGTATCGAAAATGTTGCGCCGGGACCCGCGCAGGACAAACCGTACGCCGGATCGAAAAAGTCGAAACATGGAATATGCTCGGAATATTACAATTAGGTTAGGAAGGAGTTCTCGGAAAAGTTTTGGGTTCTAAAAACGTAACAACGGATGACGTCGGTTGGTTCCCGTTTTTATAAAATAGATTTTAAATACCCGGAAAAAGATTTTAGAAATTTCAGATGATTCTTATAAATCCATAAACCAACATAAGAATAATTAGGAAGATATGACAATTATCTATATTTTATTTTGGACATATAAAAATTAAAATACTCAATTAATATTATCTTTGAATATCCAAATACAGATAACATTTAACAATTAACTCACAGAATAGATACTGTACACACATAATAATTGTATGATAACAAAAATAATTACACGATATATCCCAGATATTACACTAATCCCAGGCGTGCTTCGTGGATCCAACCACGGTATCCCCTCGGCGGAATCCCCAGAGAGGCTGAAAGGCGCCCGTAGCTGTGGCGCCCTCCAAACACGGGTCAGAAGTTTGGGGTCCACACACACCTTATCTATAACCTGTTTATAACAATAATAAAGATAATAATAATATGCAATGACCCTACTTACCAACTACCACGGACCGCAACAGGTTAAAGTATGCACACAAGCCAAACACACTATTATATTACAAACCGTTCAAATCCCATCTATTCAAACTCAAAACTGAGTATTAAACAATATTACAAACTTTTACAACTTAAATTATCCAAAAGAAGCCTACTAGCTCAGCTTCCTCAACCTGAACCCCTAGCTCTCGTGCTGGACTGGGGATCCTCGTTACCAACTGGTTTCTTTTTAACTGGAAAGAACATAAACAACATCGCATAAATGAGCTAACTAGCTCAGCAAGTCACAATGACAAAACTGAGAATAATGATCATCAGGTGAATATGGTTATGCCATCAAGTGGACAATGAATTATGATTTAGAATTTGATATTATACTTTTATTTTAAAAACCAAGGTTAGGCTACTGATCAGTCACGCACTAACCCCGAGCAAAGCACACAGCATTGCTCTAACTACTGGATCCAAGGCACACATTGGCCTAACTTGACCATTATATGGTCTGACCACGAATCTGGTCCACAATTTTATAAAAACAATCCAATTCTAACATAATAACAGAATAAGCAATAATAAACAATAAACAGAATCATTAACAACATTGGATGTTCCATAATGAAATGGTTTCAGTTTTCATGAGGATCAATATGGCCTTTTCAAAGCTTGGATGCTAGGTAATGAAAGAATTGGATAACAAAGGAATCAACATTTCAGGGTTCAAGGATTTGGTCTTTCACAGCATAAGATACAATGGCTTGAGTATGTAGGTAATTCGATTCAGTGTTTGGTATTTAGTTTATATGTATTGGTAGAGTAGTATCGTATATTTGTGGTTCGTATTTGGGTATACAACAATCAATGGTCTAGAAAGAATCAGGTTTACGGCTCAAGATCAATAACTGGATTCATGGTTAGGGTTCAGTGCTTCAAAGCACTTGCAATATAAAACAGGACTATCAATCACTATAATATCTCGAGAAAGTTCAGAACACTTGCCTGGTATTAGCTTACTACCCTGCACTCGCTTCCAATCACAATCGTCTTACTCCTCAATTACCTGTTTCCCTTTCCTACGTCGTTCCTTTTCTGCTCACATATCATAAGCATTTATCAATATTCAACTCATAGGATTCTATTCAACACATATTCCTATCTACCCTTCGTTTTACCCAAATCCGATTAACGGATTGAAAGTTACACAATAAACATGTAAACATCGATTATACAGACCGACAGTCAACTAACAAGTCATATATAACATATAACACTTCACATAATCAATGATATATCATTTATAAAGAAGTCTCGGGTCATAAATAGGCTTTCGGGTACTTAAAATGATTTTTAAAGAATTTTTCGGAATTAAAACGGGTCGTTGGATCAATTTTGGAGTAATAAATAGGGTTCGGTTGGCCAATTCTGGCCTCAAAACAATTTTATAATAATTATCGAGCCTTAAAAATAATTTAGAATAATATTTTAAAGCTCGAAACTATTTTTCGGAATTTTTAAATCATTTTTAAATAATTAAATCTAATTAAATAATTAATTAAAATCAATTAATAATTAATTAAATCAATTATTCAATTAATTTTCGAATTAATTGACCAATTAATCAATTAAAAATTAACTGAAATTAATTAACTAATTAATTCAGATTTATTTTGAATTAAAAATAATTTTCGGAATTAAAATAATGATTTTTAGAATTTTCAGAAATTAAAAACAAATTTTTATAATAAAAATAAAAAGGAAATATGATTTTTAAATAATTTGTAAACAGGAATCCTAAATTTGCAAGTTCTGGAAACCTGGGGGACCAAACTGTATCGTTTTTAAAACTACAGGTACTAAACTGTAATTTTCCGGGGGGTCGCCGGAAAACGTTATGTCTCCCCGGAGAAGACGATCCCAGCGTCCTCACCCCACCAACACCTCCAGATCAACACTACACAACACCAGGAACACAACCATGCAATCAATTCCTCCTAACAATCCCTAATTTGGCCGGAAAATGGCCGGGAAGTTCGCCGGTTTCCGGCGAACTCGACGTAACTTTAAAATCACAACTCCCTTCTCTACATACCTCGTTGGTTTGTGAAACTTATACGACTGGATTGCAAATTTCACAGAGAACACAACCCACTATACCACAACATCTATCTATCCCGAAATAAGAAACCCCCAAATTTCAATTAAGAACATTCATACGGGTTATAAACCCTAATTTCACAATTCGAAAATTAAACCCACTTTTGAGCATGTTATTGAACCCCAAATCAGACGTATAATATATCAAAATCATCAGGAAAACAAGCTCTACGACATGCAATCATCAAATCATACAAACAATCATCTGAACAAAAATTCATATTTTTAATAAAATTAATTCAAAAATAAATAAAAATATAGAAAATAAACCTTGATTTCTGCAGTAAAATGAAGCTCAGAATCTTATAGAACACTTCAAGACCTTTGGATTGAGTACTCGAGCTTTGAAAACAGAGATCAATAACACCTTCGTTTTGCTGTTTGATTCTCCGAAGTTTATATGAATATAAGATTTTTCTCTGGAAAATTATATAATTATCTGTCTGCAAATGATTTTGATACGAAATAAAATATGGTAAAAGGCTATTTATATTTACGGAAAATTAGTATCCCGTTGGATCATTCCGGATATAAAAATGGTATCGGTTTTCGGGATAATTATCCAAATCAGTACAATTTGTACTACGGTCTTGGTCTCAGCGCCTGGTTACACATATTACGAGGTGATAATTGTGATAGTTTACTAAAAAGCTCCCGTTTATCGAAAATATGAGTTTTATTGATTTACCGAAACGAATATTGTATCAAAAAATGTTGCGTCGGGACCCGCGCAGGACAAACCGTACGCCGGATCGAAAAAGTCGAAACATGGAATATGCTCGGAATATTACAATTAGGTTAGGAAGGAGTTCTCGGAAGAGTTTCAGGTTCCAAAAACGTAACAACGGATGACGTCGGTCGGTTCCCGTTTTTATAAAATAGATTTTAAATACCCGGAAAAAGATTTTATAAAATTCATATGATTCCTATATATTCATAAATCAACATAAAAATAATTAGGAAGATATGACAATTATCTATATTTTATTTTGGATATATAAAAATTAAAATACTCAATTAATAATATTTTTAAACATTCAAACACATTTATCACTTAACAACTAATTCACGGAATAAACACTGAACAAAGATAATAATTATTTATTAGCAAAAAGAATTACACGATATGTCCCGGATACTACAGTAGCTGCAGAGACAGGAGCAGCAGTAGTGATAGGGGCACTGTAGCCCTCAGCTCCCTCAGCCGGAACCTCCACCATGGGCTCTTTATGCTTCTGTAGGAAGCTAGGCTCCGTAGCCTTTCCTCTAGTATCTAGGCCCGTAAGCCGAGCCTTCTTCATCCGGGCAGTTTCTTCAACGAGAGGCATATTATCCTCGTTGATCTCCTTAGCAGCTGCAAAATAAGAGAAAAAACAAAATAAGTGGTGTTAATAATGCATGAAACGAAATAAAAATGAGAAGGGAAGAAAAATACCCTGTTGAGAAATAGAGGATAGCCCCATGTGGATGAGGGAGAACTCCTCTAAAAGAGTCCAGCTGGTAGTGGCACCGTCATCCCGAGTAAGCTCATCATAAATGATAGTTTCCTCGGGGGTTAGGTGAATGGATTTGAGGCTACCATCACTAACCTTCCCGAAGAAAGATCTGAAGAGGGTGACCCAGTCACCATTCTCACACCTTAACCCGACGAAATTATTCCTCCAATTTTGGTTATTGTCGGGAATGAAGGCGCTGTTAAAAATATGCTTACACTTGGGCCTTTGTTTAACGTAAACCCAACCACAATTACCAGAAAAACTGTTGTAACATTGAAAAACCTTCCTAAAGACAGCTACAGATAAGGGAAAACCTCCCCTAAGACAACAAACCATGAAACATAAAATGTTCCTCCAAGCGTTTGGAGGAAGCTGACTTGGGTTAATTTGCAAATCAGCTAGGAGGTGAGGAATACGATCTTTAGAAATCATTTTTAAATTAAATTCGAGGTACTTTAATATTTCGCAAGAGGACATCGAGTCCCTTGGAATAAAATAGTTACAGACTTTTAATCGTCCCAAAACATCTCCGAGATAATTCTGGGGTTTATACTTTATAAAACCTGACCGACTCTCGGTCTTACAACTCATACATCACGCTCTACTGTAGCGTTAATATTCTTAAATAAAACACCTCTGGAATACTTCCGGGTTTTCATCAAATTATATTGACCGATCCTCGGTCTAAAATATACACCTCATATAAACAACGCTACTCTCTAGCGTTATTGATTGAAATTCAGTAATATTTATTAACATATCGTATGGTATTATATATCACAATTCGTTGAATATCATAATATAGCATCATGTATATAGCATTTATTTGAAAACAAACACAACACAACAGTTTGAAAATGTAGGGTTTAAAAACTTGCCTAGAGTCCAAGATACGTTTTCTGACTTCCTCTCGTTTCGGGTTTTCAAATCTATAAATATCATAATCTTAATCAGTATTCCTAATCCCATCACCGACTTATCTTTCTAATAAGTACAGTACCTCATAATTTTCAATATCCGACCGACTCGAAATAAGTATCAATCCTTTGTCGAAACGGACGGTCAAAGTGGTCTCTTAGAGTTGACTTTACCGAATGTTACTATTACGCGACTCGCACTCTAACATTTTTATTAAATCATAAAATTAATATTTTTATACGAAACCACCTCGAGAGCTTCTTGAGTGCTTTTAATATTTATCATAAAAGTTACATTTTGATAAAATGAACTTAATTAGGTGAAAAGCATTTCAAAATTTCGGTCAACTACGGAGTTTTACTATTCAAACTGCTTTCACTAAAATATTGATATCTCTCAAACCGTTAAGTCAATTGATGAACCATTTTCGTGTGCATGATCTAGACAAAATTTAGAACACATTATTTGGAACTAGTTTTCTGGTAACAGGAGTAAAAATCCCGAAGTGGCAGTTTAATGGCAGTAGGTGTTCTTGGCAATCACTCCTTCCGTGACCTCGGATCCGACATTTTTATAAAATCGAAAAATTAACATCTTTAGCTGAAATTTTGAAGAGGTCTTCCTCACTGTATAAGTAAGTTACTGACCAAGTTTCATGATTTTACACAATGTTTAAGAGCCTCAAAGTTATCACTAGGTAGCAGTTTGGTTTTCTCGACTATGTTCACTAAAATGAGCTTTCTCATAATCTGTAAATCATCTCAACACGATCTTTATATGGTTGAAAACTATAAAACAAGAAATTTACATCCATGTCCATTTTTTTGTAAAAATATTAAATCTACAGTTCGTATTTATTGCTTAAAACAATCCTAAATACAAACAGACATTACGACGGCTATACGCGTAACGATTCCCGGTTTTAACTACGTTAATTTCATTGACAACAACTCAAACACCAATACCTTCATATTTATTGAAATATCAGTCCCTAAACTATATGAAATCATCACCAACATCAATCCATAACAATCAACCATCCAAAACCAACTTTTTATAATCCAAACTCAATGAACCAACATGTACTTAAACATAACTCAAACTTAATCTTATAACTCAAGTAAATCAAAGGGTGGATGATGTTTTTACCTTCCTTGAAGATTTTTAATACTTAATAAAGTCCTAATATCCTTAATAAAGCCTTGGTCTAGCTTTAGGAGCCTTAAACTTCCATGAAAAATCAAGAAAACAAGTTAGTGCTTTTCGGAGTAACTATTCACCCTCAACTTCAAACATTTTTATAAAATTGAAAACTTCATGGATGGTCTTGAAATTTGGTGTGTGACTTACCCATGATATGAAGGAGGTTTGGTAAAAAAATTGGTGATTTTTTAATCGATAGAATGTTAGTTTTGATTTTTTCTTTCCTCCTTGTTCTTGAAAATCGGCATTGTTCTTGAAGAGAGAGAGAGAGAGAGAGTTGATTGGATTGGCTTTCTTTGGAAGTATTGGATGATATTTGTGATATGTATTGTGTCTGTATAAGGTGTGTTGAAGAAGATGCTTCTAATTCAAGCCTAGGTATTAGCTTGCACACCAAACTTGACTGGGCATTTTAATTATAAAACATGAATTCTTATTTTAAGAAATGTTATCTTTCACTTAATTATTAATTAAATTATCTTGCTTGGATAATTTATTGCTAATTAATTTTCATGGGATTTGCATGGCCTTGGTTCATTTATTTATTCGCTTACGCGTTCGTTCGGTCGCTTATTCATTTTTGTAATAAATCTTCGTAAAAGGTTCGCGAGGTAAATCCTTTATTAAAAATCCTTTATGCTTTGAAAACTTGTACTTGGATTTTAATTCGTAGAATTCTATAAAGTTCGTAAGATAAGGTCATTTTACAAAGTTCAATTTCTTTGAAAACGAATGGCTTTTACATACAGTCATTTGGTACGTATAATCACAATATCAACTCAGAATCTTAAATTAAAAACTCGTATATGGTGTGGTCGCAATTTTTTTTATTAATCCGTAAGGTTACTATTCATAAAGGTCTTCAATGTCAAAAATTTGGGTTTTTACATTTTGATACTGATGAAATTACTGAAGAAGAAGAAGGCAGTCAAGCTCACCAAAAAAGGAAGATTTATGGAGCTGACTGAGCTGAAAAATTGAAATTAACCTCTGACATTGCTCAAGTTAAAGAAGTTGTTATTCAACCAATCAAATCTCGATTCTAAAGACATAGTCTCTGATAAGCCAGAACTTACTTTTGAAGAAAAGAAGAAGCTACTATGGGGAAGCAAGAAACCAGCACCTAGAAGAGATTCTTCTGAAACATTAAAGAAGATTTACAGTGGAAGTTCTCAATCTAGAAAATATGTGATGACAAATGGTCTTGGAAGATTAAATGCTGATGATTCATTTGTAGGAGATGCATAGACTTTGAGAAGGCATTTTAGTTTGACAGAAATTGGAGATAATGTGATGCTTGAAGACTTACAGAAGATCATATCAGTGCAAATTGTTTTGATCATGTTGAAGAGAAAATTATTTATTTTCTAGAGTCGGAGAGAATCTTAAGGTTGAATCAAGAGAAATTAAGAGACAAACCATGGTAGGAATTGGAACTTATTGGTACAACTCTCAAGGTAACTAATTATGTAATTGCCAGGTCATCTGCATTCATTAAGAACCTGATACAGTTAAAGTGGAAGGGAATGCCTTACAAATCTAACTACATTTCAAAGTACATTGATCAAACTGGATATGTTGTTGATATGCCTATTGGAGGAGCCAAGATAGAAATGAGTGTAGGGACTAAAGTTTTAACCTTTAATCCTGATGGAAAGAAAATTGGGTTTCTGGAGCTGGATGATCAGTCACTTGGAAATTAAAAATTACATAATCTCAGGGCTGCCATCTATCAGAATGATGAATCAACAGATGAACTGAAGGAACATAAATAGATGATGCAATGGTATTTGGATGTAAGGGAAGAAAATCTGCTGAGGAAGTTTCTTGAAGATTTTCCAAACTGTGATAGAGTTCAACATGAAAAGTAAAGTCTTATATTCACTGAAGTAAGAAAGAATATGCTTACTTGATTTTTGCATTTAGATAGTTTTGACATCATCAATAGGAACTTGTACATGTTGTTATAATGAACAAGTTGGGGGAGATTGTTAGATATAATTAATGATATCTGGACAGAAACTATCAGAAGTTCTTATTAGGACTTATATCAGCAATTACTAAAGAGTGACGTCATCAATACTTATATCAGTACTTGATGATCAGCAGATGATGTCATCAGGATTTGTCACATCAGTAGATATTCTGTTATTCCCTAACAATACAACAAGAATTATAGAAGGAGGGGTTGAATGTAATTCTGGCTACTTTTTCAATATTTTAAAATAGTTCTATCTTGATAAATATATGAGTATTTGATTTGCAGAGTGTTGAATAAAAGAGTTATATGAATCAAAACATAAAGTAGCAAAAACATTAACTTTTAAAACTTTCTGTTGGATTTTAAAACTCTCTGAACCTTAAATAGCTCATAGCTGCTTACAAGTAGAACAAACAAACTATAGAGAAATTCTTGACAAGTACAGCTTATTCCAATCTCTCTTTGAAATGTGTTTGCTTAGTTAAATGTTCTACTAGCTACACTTGGTTTATATATCACCAAGTTCACATGACAATAAGATAAGATAATAAAACAAAACATATCTAGTCTAACTCCATGCTACTTCACTACTCTATTCCAGCATCTTTGAATATCTTCATAATAACATGGAAATGGTAATGCTTCTTTGTTCTGAAATTCCTACTTAACAGGCTGCCACATTCCTTTTACAAACACCCAATGCATGTGACTGTGTTGTCACTGTCAACATATATTTGAATTTGATCATCCATCGGGTACTTGGTACTTGATGTCTATGTGCTTTGTTCTTGAATGTTGTACTAGATTTTCAGTGATGGAAATTGCACTTGGTTATCACAGAAAATGGGAATTCTATCCATTTGTAGACCATAGTCCAACAATTGATTTTTCATCCATAAAATATGTGCACAACAACTACCAGTAGCAATATATTCAGCTTTAACTGTAGAAGTAGAAACTAAATTTTGCTTTTTACTGAACCAGGACACAAGCTTGTTCCCTAGAAATTAACAGGTTCCTGTTGTGATTTTTCTGTATATTTTACAACCTGCATAATCTGCATCTGAATAACCAGTTAGATCAAAACCAGAATTCTAGGGTACCAAATTCCAAGTTTTGGTGTTCCCTTGAGATATCTGAAAATTCTCTTAATAGCTACTAAGTGAGATTCTCTAGGATAAGCCTGAAATCTAGCACAAAGACAGGTAGTAAATATTATATTTGGCCTACTAGTTGTTAAGTACAAAAGTGAGCCAACCATGCCCCTATAGCTTGAAATACCCGCAGACTTTTCAGTAGTGTTTAATTCAAGCTTAGTTGCAGTGGCCATGGTAGTTTTTGCATATGTGCAATCCATTAGTTCAAACTTCTTTAAAAGATCATGAATATATTTAGTTTGACTAATGAATATTCCATCACTAACTTGCTTAACTTGTAAACCAAGAAAGTAAGTTAGTTCTCCCATCATGTTGGCAAACTTTTTACAAAGTTTTTCATCTGTAAAACAAAATATAATATCATCTACATATATTTGAACAAGTATACTAGAGCCATTAACATTTCTAAAGAATAGAGTTTTATCAACAGTACCTCTTGTGAAGTGATTTTCCAAAAGAAACTTTGATAAAGTGGCATACCAGGCTCTAGGTACTTGCTTTAGTCCATAAAGTGCCTTCAAAAGATAGTAGAAATATTCTGGAAAATTTGTGTCTTCAAAACCAGGAGGTTGACTGACATAGACTTCCTCCTCCAAATCTCCATTCAGAAAGGCACTTTTGACAACCATTTGATAGACCTTGAAATTGGCATGGGATGCATAAGCTAAGAAAATTCTGATGGCTTCAAGTCTTGCAACAGGAGCAAAGGTTTCATCAAAATCTATTCCTTCCTGTTGACAGTAGCCCTTAGCAACCAATCTATCTTTGTTCCTGATCACTATGCCATTTTCATCCATCTTGTTTCTGAATACCAACTTGGTGTCAATTGGATTCTTTCCTTTAGGTTTGGGTACCAGCTTCCATACATTATTCCTTTCAAATTGGTTTAGCTTCTCCTGCATAGCTAAAATCCAATCACGATCCTACAAAGCCTCTTCTACCTTCTTTGGTTCTTCCTTAGATAGGAAACTACTATATAGACATTCTTCTTCAGTTGCTCTTCTTGTTTGAACTCTAGAAGATGAATCTCCAATGATGAGCTCAAAGGGGTGATCTTTAGTCCATTTTCTTTGTTGAGGTAGATTAGCTCTAGATGAAGAGGCCTCATTGTTGTCTTGATGTGTGACTGAGTTTTGATTATGAGAAAATCCCCCTGCATGTGTATCTTTGATTTGAGAAATGGGAACTTTCTGTAAGTGATCTATTCTAATTTTCAGCTTCTCTTAATGTTTCGACGGATGATGCACTTTGTGTCCCGATGGATGAAGCTCATTGTCTCCCGACGGTTAAGGCAGATTGTCTCCCGACGGATGAAGCATTTTGCAACTCGATAGATGTTGAATTGTGTGCTTCAATAGTTGTAGATTTTTCTGCATTATCCTTATTCACTGTTTCTTGATCATTCTCATCACTAACCATCTCCACATTATCAAACTTGAGGCTTTCATGGAAATCTCCATCTTGCTGTCCTTCAATCTTTTTGTCATCAAACACAACATGTATTGATTCCATAACAATGTTGGTTATTAGATTGTAGACTCTATATGCCTTTCCCATAGCATATCTAACAAAAATTCCTTCATCTGCTTTAGCATCAAACTTCCCATGTTGATCAATTTGATTCCTCAAGATATAACATTTACAGCCAAAGACCTGAAGAAAATTTAGAGTTGGCTTCATATTCTTGAACAATTGGTAGGGTGTCATAGACCTTGCTTGATTAACCAAAGTGTAGCAGGCAGCATTCACAGCTTCAGCCCAAAAATATGTTGGTAACTTTGATTCTTCAAGCATTGTTCTTGCAACTTCAATAAGAAATCTGTTATTTCTTTCCACTACTCCATTTTGTTGTGGAGTTCGTGCTATAGAAAACTCATGCATAATCCCATTCTCTTCACAAAATGATCTCATCACAGATTTCTTGAACTCAGTTTTATTGTCACTCCTGATTCTTCTTACCTTAAAATCAGGATGATTGTTGACTTGCCTTATATGAATGATGATGATTTCACTAGCTTCATCTTTAGACTTTAGGAAATATGTCCAAGAGAACTTTGAGAAATCATCCACAATTACTAGGAAAAATATTTTCCTTCAGATGGACAACACATTGACTGGTCCAAATAAATTCATGGGTAGAAATTGCAAAGGTTCTTCAATTGTTGAATCAAGCTTCTTTCTGAATAATGCTTTGATCTGCTTTCCCTTCTGGCAGGCATCACACAATCCATCCTTAGTAAACTCCACTTAAGGAATACCTCTAACTATTCTTTCTTGACAAGCTCATTCATGGTCTTGAAGTTTAGATGGGACAGCTTTTTATGCCATAGCCAACTTTCATCTTGACTTGCTTTACTGAGAAGACAAGTGATAGAAATTGTTCTTGAGACCATCCACTAAGGCAACCTCTTCAATGATGACATTGTCTTTTGAAATCAAGCCATATCCCACTGTATAACCCTTGCAGTCATCTCCAAAAGTAATACTTGGGTCAGCTCTTTCCTTGAACTCAGTGAGCAGGGTAGAACTCCAGTCACGTGCCTTGAACAACCACTATCCAAATACCAAAGATTCTTTATGTTTCCCTGCACACATTAAAATCAAATCAAGTTGATTTTGGTACCCAAGTTTCCTTGGGTCCTGCCTTGTTAGCTTTCTTCTTTGGTTTCTTAGGTTTGATCTCATTTGACTTAGGAATTTCTGATTCATCCTCAGTCATTGAGTTTGACCTTTGAAACCAGTCATTAAAACATAATTATCATGCACATTTTGATTAACAGGAAAAGGCATGCTATTTGCAAACATGTTATTCCAGTAAGGCATGCTAAATGGCATTTGTGGCATACTAAATGCAGCATAATAAGGATTAGGTGCAAATGGCATATTAGTAAATTGTGCATTCATATTATGAGTAGACATAGCATTCATAGGCATGGTAAGCCTAGCAGTCATGTTGGGAAAAGAGGGAGGTACAGACATAGGAGTAGGCATGGAAAGTTTGCAATTAAGAGACAGGTGACTAACACTACCATACTTAACACAGATTTTTCTTGGTGCATATTTACCAGGTGTGTAGTTGTTATGCTTGTTAATTCCTACTTTCCCATTTCTATTGGTTTTTTTTAGCTTCTACTTTAACCTCAATTTTTTCTAATTTGTCATTCAATTTCTTAATGGACAGATGACCAACATTAACTTTCTTCTCCTTCTTCACTTGACTTGATCCTCCAGGAACAATATTTTTGGAAACTGATCCATATTTCTCATTCAGCTTGGCAAGCTTAGCTTTGCTCATAGGTTTACTCAAAGCCGACAGATGTGGCTCTTTGTCACTCGACAGATAATCCTTTTGATTATCTGACGGATGATTTTCATCATCCATCGAGTCCACATCTGTCAAAAATCCTTCAACCAAATTGAATTCCAGCTTTTCCTTACTCTTCTTCTAGGCTGCATCACAGAAGGACTCAATACCTTGAACTTTAGTGATTTGAGCATGAACATCTCTGGAAGATTTCCATGCTTTAATCAGTTCTTGTTCTCATTCAAGCTGCTTCTTTAAAATCTCTTCTTTCTTCAAGGACTCGGTTAATTCATCCTTAGCAATATTACATTCAATTCTCAATTTTTCAAATTCAATAAACTGAGACTCTAGCTGATTATTTCTCTCACTTAAAAACAAATTATTTTCTTTAATTTTAGCATTTTCCTTAGTGAGGGACTTAAGTGTAACACGTAAGTGATATAATTCTGTGGACATGTCATTTATGGCATCATTACACTCAGCTTTAGATAAATGTGCTAGGTTAGTGGTGATTACCTGATTATTTCAAGAACTTGTTTCTGTTTCACCAGACTTGGCCATTAGGGCTAGATTGACATAGTTTTTTCTTCATCTTTATCCAAACCATCTGCAGCCCAGTCATTCTCCTGTGTGATGAAAGCCCTTTCCTTTTACTTGAGCAACTCAAAGTATTTCTGTTTATAATCAACAGGTTCAAACTTCTTTTTTCTAGAATCAGACTTTCTATATTCACTTGCAAAATGCCCTGCCAAGACACATTTGAAACACTTGAATTTGGATTTATCCACCATGTTTCTACTTGGCTTGGTTGCTCCAAAATTGTTTTTGAATTTGAGCTTGGCAAATCTTCTGGATAGGAATGCTAGATGTTCATCAATATCATCCATGTCATCTTGGCTCAAGCGATCTTCATTTTCAGCTACCAGCCCTTTACCCTTGCTTTCACAGACCATTCATGTAGACTCAACAGCTTCTACTTTCATCTCTTTCTCCTTCTCTAACTCAGCAACCAGTGCTATGGACCCTCCTTTCTTCCTTCCTTTCTCCATCCTCTCATCTTGCACTATTTCAAGCTCATGAGTTTTTAGGATACCATATAGTCTCTCCAAGGTGAACGCCTTGTAATCCTGTGAATTTCTCAATGAGTCTGTCATTGGCTTCCACTCTTTTGGAAGAGATCTAACGAACTTGAGGTTAGAGTCTTTTGTTTTAGACTCTTCCATCCAACTTCAGAGCATTTAGTAGCTTTTGAAATCTACTAAAAATATCAGTGAGAGACTCATTTTCTTCATAGTGGAAGTGCTCATATTGCTGAATTAGCAGCTGTATCTTATTCTCCCTTACTTGCTCAGTATCATCACAAATAATCTGGATTGTGTCCCAAACCTCTTTGGTTATTTTGCAGTTAATGATGTTATCAAACATATCACCATCAACTCCATTGAACAATATATTCATGGCCTTCTTTTCTTTCCTGACTTGCTCAATATCAGGATCTGGCCATTCATGCCTAGGCTTGGGAACATATGGTTCATTGCATGTTGCAGCTCTCATTGGTACATAAGGACCTCTCTCTATGCAATCCACATAGGCCTCATCTTGGGAAAGAAGATGTAGGTGCATTTTCACCTTCCAGTGGTGATAATTATTTTTGTCCAGAAATGGAATTTTGACTCCAACATCCTTCTTGTTCATCTTGATGTTTGTTGTGATCTTTACACTCTTTGTACTTCAAGAGCTTGCTCTGATACCAATTGATATTCCCTAATAATACAACAAGAATTACAGAAGGGGGTTTGAATGTAATTCTGGCTAATTTTTCAAGATTTTAAAACAGTTCTAACTTGATAAATATATGAGTATTTGATTTGCAGAGTGCGGGATAAAAGAGTTATATGAATCAAAACACAAAGTAATAAAAACACAAGCTTTTAAAACTTTCTGGTAGATTTGAAATTATCCACCAGAGATATATATATATATATCGAATGAGAACTCTGTGAAGCTTGAATAGCTCACAGCTACTTACAAGTAGAACAAACAAACTATAGAGAAATTCTTGACAAGTACGGCTTTTTCTATCTCTCTTTGAAATGTGTTTGCTTAGTTAAATGTTCTACTAGCTACACTTGGTTTATATATCACCAAGTTTACATGATAATAAGACAAGATAATAAAACAAAACATATCTAGTCTAACTCCATGCTACTTCACTACTCTATTCCAGCATCTTTGAATATCTTCATAATAGCATGAAAATGGTAATGCTTCTTTGTTCTCAAATTCCTGCTTAACAGGCTGCCACATTCCTTTTGCAAACACCCAACGCATGTGATAGTGTTGTCACTATCAACAAATATTTGAATTTGATCATCAGCCGGATAGCTATTTGTCACATGACTCCATTTCACTTATACAGAATTACAAGACATCTTATATTTACAATTATTCAACCTATTCTACATATCCACTTGTAGTCAACATGACTTATAAGCTCCTACAAAATTTACACAAAGTTGTTTACAGAAATGTGCTACATATCTTATTTTTACATAAGCTACTCACCCGGTGGATGTCAAATCGTCATCCGTCGAGACTATAATAAATCATCCGTCGGGACTATATTTGATAATCCGTCGAGTGCTACAAAATTCACTAAGTTAAATCTACTAAGGTGTTTTATTTAATTTATCATCAAGTTCACAACATATTCCTAACATATTCAAGGAGGAAAAGGAAAACAGGAATTCAAGGCGGTGAAGGACTTTATCTCAGAAGCAATCATACATGGATAGGTTTCCTTATTGTAATAGAATAGGATTCCTTATTTGATTGTGTAGTTATGCTCTATATAAAGCACAGATTAGGTTCATGCTATAAGCAATGTGAACATTGTTATATCATTCACATAACCTAGCAGCTCTCAAGGATATTTGTTCATCCTTTTAAGAGAGTACGTTTTTAATCAGCTTTTATCTGTTAATATAAAAAAATGTTGATTATGTTGAAGCTTTTTCGAATTGATTGCATAAATTATATTCAACCCCCCCTCTATAGTTGAATACGGACCTAACATAACATTTTCTCTAATTGTTCTTAATATCTTATACACCTTGGTTCTAATTATGTCCACTCAAATTTCTTTATCTAAAGTTAATATTATGTCATGGAATGCCCGATTGGATGGTGATCACTGGTTTCTATAATGGTTTGGGAGCCCAATCTCGGCCCATGCTCGATGCAGCAGCTGGAGGCGCCTTATGGGCCAAAAGCTATAGTGAGGCTTATAATCTTATCGAGACTATGGCTGCAAATGAGCATCAAAACTCAACTCAGAGGATGATGCCTGGGAAGGTAGCAGGTATTCTGGAAGTCGATCCAGCCACCGCTATTGCAGCGCAGCTCCAGGCGCTGTCGATGAAGGTTGATTCTCTAGCTACATATGGAGTTAATCAAATAGCTATGGTTTGTGAGCTTTGTGCAGGTTCTCATGCTACGGATCAGTGTTCTCTTGTCAATGAATCTGTTCAGTATGTGAATAATTATCAGCGACAACAGCAGCCTGTGCCAGCTACTTATCATCCTAACAACAGAAATCATCCAAATTTCAGCTGGGGTAATAATCAGAATGCTATTCAGCCCCCATATCAGCAAGGTGTGAGTAAACAGTTTAATCCACCTGGATTCCAGCAACCACAGCAGTATGCTCAAAGGCAATCATATCCTCAACAGGGAAGTGCAGCTGCACCTACTAGTGCTGATTTTGAGGAACTTAAGCTGTTATGCAAGAGTCAGGCGGTTTTTATCAAGACCTTGGAAAATCAAATCGGTCAAATAGCCAATGCAGTGCTAAATTGTCAACCTGGCACACTTCCCAGTGACACGGAAGTACCAGGCAGAAAGGAAGCTAAAGAGCAAGTCAAGGCTATTACCTTAAGGTCTGGGAAAGTTGCTGATGTTGAAAAGGCAAAAGAAGGAGAAGCTGAAGTTAGAGATGAAGAAGCTAAGCAAAAGGAGAAAGCGGTGGAACCAAGGAAGATTACTGTTGAACACACTCTGCCTGAGGGTAATACAGGGGAGAAATAGCTCTATCCTCCACCACATTTCCCTAAGAGATTGCAGCAACAAAAGCTGGATAAACAGTTCGGTAAGTTTCTGGAGGTGTTCAAGAAACTTCACATCAATATACCTTTCGCTGAGGCTCTGGAGCAAATGCCTAGTTATGCGAAGTTTATGAAGAGTATTCTTTCAAGGAAGGTGAAACTATATGACCTTGAGACCGTTGCTCTCACGGAAGAATGCAGCGCTGTTCTGCAGCAAAAGTTACCCCCAAAGCTTAAAGATCCAGGTAGCTTCACCATTCCTTCCACCATTGGCAAGTTGACTTTTGACAAGTGCCTTTGTGATTTGGGAGCAAGCATCAATCTGATGCCGTTGTCGATCTTTAAAAAGTTGGATTTGCCTGATCCAAAACCCACATACATGTCTCTACAATTGGCTGACCGTTCTATTACTTACCCAAGGGGCATAGTGGAGGATGTGCTAGTCAAGGTGGATAAGCTCTTCTTTCCTGCAGATTTTGTTATTTTGGATTTTGAGAAAGATAAGAAGATTCTTATAATCTTGGGAAGACCTTTCTTGGCTACTGGCCGTACCTTGATAGATGTGCAGAAAGGTGAACTTACTATGCGGGTACAAGATCAGGATGTGACCTTCAACGTGTTCAAGGCAATGAAATTCCCCACAGAAGAGGAGGAGTGCTTAAAAGTAGATGTGATTAATTCTGCGGTTACTTCAGAACTCGATCGCATGCTAATGTCTGATGCATTGGAAAAGGCCTTAGTGGGGGATTTTGACAGTGATGATGAAGATGGCAACGAGCAATTACAATATCTGAATGCTTCCCCCTGGAAGCGAAAGCTGGACATGCCGTTTGAATCTCTTGGTACTTCTGACCTCAAGAATGCTAAAGGAAAGCTCCAACCATCAATAAAGGAAGCACCTACCTTGGAGCTCAAGCCATTAACTGAACACTTGAGGTATGCTTTTTTGGGTGATGCGTCTACTTTACCTGTTATTATTGCATCTGACCTTTCAGGTAGTGAGGAAGACAAGCTCTTAAGGATTTTGAGAGAATTCAAATCAGCTATTGGATGGACCATAGCAGACATCAAAGGGATCAGTCCTTTATATTGTATGCATAAGATTCTGCTAGAGGAAGGTAGTAAGCCGACTGTTGAGCAGCAGCGCAGATTTAATCCTATCATGAAGGAGGTGGTGATGAAAGAAATTCTGAAATGGCTAGATGCAGGCATCATTTATCCTATTTCTGACAGTTCTTGGGTGAGCCCCGTACAATGTGTGCCTAAGAAAGGAGGTATTACTGTGGTAGCAAATGAGAAGAACGAGCTCATCCCCACTCGAACAGTAACAGGATGGAGAGTATGCGTGGATTATCGAAAGTTGAACAAAGCCACGAGGAAGGATCATTTCCCTCTTCCATTCATTGATCAGATGCTTGACAGGTTGGCTGGTCATGAGTATTATTGTCTTCTGGATGGCTATTCAGGGTATAATCAAATTTGTATTACACCAGAGGATCAGGAAAAGACTACGTTCACTTGTCCATTTGGCACGTTTGCTTTTCGCAGAGTTTCGTTTGGGTTATGTGGCGCCCCGGCCACTTTTCAGAGATGTATGATGGCTATATTCTCCGACATGATTGGAAATAATGTCGAGGTGTTCATGGACGACTTCTCCGTCTTTGGACATTCGTATGATGAATGTTTGAATATTCTTCGTGCTATACTCAAAAGGTGCGTGGAAACTAATTTAGTGCTCAATTGGGAGAAATGTCATTTTATGGTACGTGAAGGCATTATTCTTGGGCATAAGGTCTCTAGCAAGGGTCTTGAGGTGGATAAGGCCAAGGTGGGAGTCATTGAAAATCTTCCACCACCTATTTCTGTGAAAGGAATCCGTAGTTTTCTTGGTCATGCGGGTTTTTATCGGCGGTTCATCAAGGACTTTTCGAAGATATCTAAGCCGTTGTGCAATTTGCTTGAGAAAGATGTGCCTTTCAAATTTGATGATGAATGTTTGGCGGCATTCGAGACTCTCAAGAAGAGTTTGATCACTGCGCCAATTATTACAACACCAGATTGGACAGAGCCGTTTGAGATGATGTGTGATGCGAGTGATTATGCGGTAGGTGCAGTTCTGGGGCAGCGCAAGAATAATATCTTTCATGTGGTCTACTATGCGAGTAAGACCTTAAATGGGGCCCAAATGAACTACACCACTACGGAGAAGGAGCTCTTGGCTATAGTCTTTGGTTTCAAGAAATTTTGATCTTATCTGCTTGGGACAAAAGTGACAGTATTCACTGATCATGCGGCCATTCACTATTTGGTTTACAAGAAGGATTCGAAGCCGAGACTCATTCGTTGGGTGCTCTTACTTCAAGAATTTGAGTTAGAGATCAAGGATCGAAAAGGTACTGAAAATCAAGTAGTTGACCATCTCTCTAGGTTGGAGAATCCCGAGTCTACTTCACAAGATAAGACATTGATCAATGAATCTTTTCCGGATGAGCAGTTGTTCACAGTTCAGGAGGAAGAGCCATGGTTTGCAGATATTGTAAACTATCTTGTCAGCAATATAATGCCTCCTAGTTTGACCTCAACTCAAAAGAAGAAGTTTCTGTATGAGGTGAAGTGGTATATGTGGGATGAACCATATTTGTTTAGACAGGAAGCTGACCAGATCATCAGGAGATGTATCCCGTTCTGTGAGACGGAGGGGATATTACGAGACTGCCACTCCACAGTTTATGGTGGACACTATGGTGGTGAGAAGATGACAGCTCGTATTCTGCAAGCAGGTTTTTTCTGGCCTACTTTGTTTAAGGATGCTCATCAGTTTGTTTTAAGGTGTGATCGTTGCCAAAGAATGGGAAATTTGACGAGAAAGGATGAGATGCCGTTAAATGTGATGCTTGAAGTCGAGGTCTTTGATGTTTGGGGAATCGATTTCATGGGGCCTTTTATCTCGTCCTGCAATAATTAGTACATCTTGCTGGCAGTCAATTATGTCTCAAAATGGGTAGAAGTCAAAGCTCTACCGACAAATGATGCAAAGGCAGTGCTGAATTTTCTTCATTTGGTCTTTAAAGCTCGATGAAGCTGTTTGGGCTTACAGAACAGCATACAAAACTCCACTTGGTATGTCCCCGTTTCAGTTGGTGTACGGTAAGGGATGTCATTTACCTGCAGAGCTTGAGCATAAGGCTTACTAGGCATTGAAAAAGTTGAACCTGGATTTAGATGCAGGTGGTAAGAATAGAATTCTTCAGCTTAATGAACTTGATGAATTCCGACTTCAAGCGTACGAGAATAACAAAATGTACAAGGAAAAGGTGAAGAGGTGGCACGATAGGAAGCTACATCCTAAGTTATTCGTGTCGGGGCAACAAGTTCTCTTATTCAACTCTCGTCTCCGACTTTTTCCTGGGAAGTTGAAATCAAGGTGGTCTGGACCTTTTATTGTCAAAATGTGTTTCCACATGGAGCAGTGGAAATTTTTGAGAATGATCCGGACCAAGCATTCAAGGTTAATGGTCAGCGGTTGAAGCACTACTATGGGGACATGGAAAACCGAGAAGTGGTTAGTGCCATTTTATTGACTACTTGAGAAAGGTACGCAACGTCAAGCTAATGACGAAAAAGAAGCACTGCGTGGGAGGCAACACATGCTTTGTTGTTACAGGAACCCTTAGAAGTTAATAACCTATCCAAAAATACAAAAAAATCAGAAAAACGGGACTGAATTTTTTTTTTCCAGTGACCCCCTGAGCGCCCGCTCAGCTCTGCTGAGCGACTGCTCAGCAAGCTGAGCGCCCCCTCAACTTTACTGAGCGATCGCTCAGGGGTCAACTGCCAAATTTTTTTTAAAGTCAGAGAAAAAAAAATCAGAAAATTAAAAAAACCAAACACAGCCCATAAACCCACGACTTCTTTTCCTAATACCCCATGATTTCATCCCTCAACCCCACTCTTTATCTAATTTTAACCTAACCCACACCCTATATATACATACACCTATCCTACACATTCCCCACAAACTTTCTACACTCAAACTCTCTCCCAAACACAAATACTCAGTTCTTAAACACTTTTATTCAAGATTCAATGGGACCCAAGAGAGCACGAACTATTGATAGCAGCAGCACAGTCCCTACTGCTGATTCATCGAGTGGTACTGCTGCAAGGCCTCGGTTGAATGACAGAGCTGTGGAGGAGGAGTACACTAGGCTTTTGGGGAAGCCGATTCTGAAGGAGAGAGGGTTTTTACCATCGGGGAGGGATAGTGAGTTGCTACCTATGATTGCAGAGAAGGGGTGGATAGCTTTTTGTGAGTCGCCCGAAGCAGTGCCGATGAGCGTGGTTCGCGAGTTCTATGCGAACGCGAAGGCCGAGAAGAATGGGTTTTCTGTGGTCCGAGGACTAACGGTTGATTATCACCTAGCGGCGATTCGCCGTGTGATTGGGCAGCGAGAGAGGAAGCCCGAGGAGGAGAACTGGAATGAGAAGACTGTTGAGGATTTCAATTTGGATTTGATTTGTGCTACTCTATGTAGGTCGGGCACAGTTTGGACCTTCAAGACCGACACTAATGAGTATCGTCACTTTCTGGCGATCGCTATGAACAGGTATGCCCGTGCATGGAATGCATTTATTTGTGCTAATATTTTGCCTTCTTCGCATGCACACGAGGTAACAGTTGAGAGAGCACAGTTATTGTGGGGAATTCTTAATGAGGAGTACTATGTGGACCTTGGTGAGTTTATCTACCAAGGAATTATTAAGTTTTTGAGGGGAGCTAAGCACATGAACATCCCTTATGCATCCACGGGCACGAAGCTTTGCCGAGCAGTGGGAGTGAACTGGCCGGCTCATGAGCAGTTACAGTTGCCGGCCACTCTGATTGATTCTGGGACTCTGAATAGGATGCAGGAGTGGACCGGTGGTGAGGCCGAGGAGCATGGGCTGGGTTATCGTCTTCCAGAAGGGCGTCCAGCACGAGGTGCTACTATGGCTAGGCCTAGGCGTGATGAGGCTGATACCCAGTATAGGAGGCTTTCATGGCGGATGGATACCATGTACGAGACACGGAGCAAGTTTGCTCAGGAGCTCACCCTTGCGTTAGGGACTGCGTTTCGGGGCCTTGGAGCTGATATCCAGTGGCCAGTTTTTGGTGAGGACTCTGCATACCCGCCGCCTGATACTCCACCCACTGAGGATGATGATGATGATGACTCCGAGTAGGTATACCCTGTATTCCTTTCTACCACCTTCACTCGGGACAGTAAAGATTTTAAGTTTGGGGTTGATAGTTAAGGAATATTTTGTGTGTGTCATATAGCTGCATATTCATGTTAGTTAGTTCATATAGTTGCATAATTTTTGCCATATTGTTTTTTTTATATATATAGCTTTATTTGTTTGTCATATCATATAGCTCATGCATATACCATGATCCCTTTTGCGATGATTTATCGACTGATTTGTGATATTGATGCATGTGTAGTGATAGCATTAAAGTGATATTGAGTCGTGTAGGTTGATATGCATGCTAGAAGCACTTGTATTTTCACTAAATCTTAGAGAATGCTTAAGGGCTAGATTGTTGTTATGATCTAATTGTTTTCGTGGTTAATCTATTTATTATACTTAGAATTTGATAATAGGTTCTTAGTGATAAAGGCATGAAAAAGAAAAAAATGGAGTAAAAATGGAATTTGTTGCTAGTTGTGGCTAGGCGTCAAATGGCTAGTAGCCGGCTCGCATGCTATGCGAGTAGTCTAGGGTTGAGCAAGATGGAGTGAAACGCACTTGCTCAGAAATTTTGAAAAAAAAAGAAAGAAAAAAATTGTGTTTATGCATAATTGATCACGAGTGGGCTCTTTCGTATTCGAGTTATTAAGTTCTTAGGGGACTTTGTGCCTAGTGACCTAAGGCTTTTAGAGTCTGGGATCCACTAACCTAAAGCTCGCTACATGGATACCATTGTATAAGTCTTTTGTGGACCTCACTCATTGCACGGTGAAATAAGCATTGTTGTTGTGAATAAAAGCATGATTCCGTAATAAGCTCCAGAATTCTTGTAGTGTTATATGTCACTTAGTGCCTCGAATTTTTATTCTTTGTATAATTATGTGATTGCCTTGATGATAGTTGAGTCATAATGATTGGTCTAGTTCTGAAGCATATCTGTTAAGCATCTGCACACACCACGTTTCTGCCTGTATGTTCGTTTGCATGAGTTTATTGATCTTTAGTCGCCTAACTGCATTTGTTGAGATATTGCAATTTGGTTGGTTTGTTCGTAGTAAGGGGGATCGCTGCATTTCATATAGATTGCATTCATGCATATTTTTATTTGTTTTTGAGTCTGTAACGCTTGAGGACACGCATCGATTTAAGTTTGGGGGTGTGATAAGTAGAATTTTATACCACTTCGAACATCTTGAAATGGCTTAAATTGGTGCCTTGAAATCAAGTATTTTGTGTATTTGATGCGTTTTTCTAGTGTTTATGCATTTCAGGGTATTAGTTGCATTTCGGAGGAGTAATCATCAAGAATAAGCCTTGGCATGTGTTCACCATTGCGAGAGGAAAGAAAGGGGTAGATTGTCACACCCCCAACTTAAACAGCAAAATAAATATAGCTATTACATCTTTTAATGAAGAATACACAACCAAAATCCAAGATCTTACAGTTTAGGGTTTGGAACAGCCCAACACTACCAACTATTACATCTGATTACAAATACCGAGTCCTCACACAACTATTATTACTTATTCTACCTGAGCTCGAACATAAGCATCAGCATCACAGGTCTTACGGGCAGTCTGCTTGAATCTAACCATAGCTGCTAGCTGTAATATAAGGGTAAAGCAAGAAGTGAGCCAAATGCTCAACAAGTGCTAACAGTATGACACAAAACATAAATTGAGATATACTTTTAAGAATGATAATGGAAAGACATAACCGAAGGTAACGAGAGATAAAAACTATGTGAGATGGCATCATTTTGCTTGCATCAAAACAATTTTAAAATCATGTCTTAATCAAATCATTTTATGACGCTACGAATTACAGCCGGTGATCAGCCGCGAAGTAATCCCGAACCTCGCTGGGTTCTAAAACATTTTTGGGAATCCCTAGGCAACTTTTAAGCCTAATATAAGTGTGGAAAGGACTCGCGTCTCAGTCCAGATCCACTATTCAAGAAAACATTTATCCCCCTTTGGGACTAAAAACCCACATTTTAATCATTTTAAAAACTGATGCCGATTTATGACAAAATCTCTTTTGACTGTAAACATTTTTATCAAGGGATTATAGATCAACTCGAAACACGGGAAACAAGGTACTGAATATCAGAGCCATGATTCACAAAACTATTCTCTATTCAAGTAATTGAATGGTTTTCATATATCAAAGATTGGACAAGAGGATTTAGTGAGGCTAATGGATAATATGAAGGGTAATGCCAATTTGGGCTCAAAGCAATGGTTTCTCATCAAGGTTCAAGTGCTGGATCATCAAGAAGGTAAGCTTCATGAATACTAAGGGTGTTAAGGTATGAAGAATGATCTTTAACTCAGGACATATCAGAATTGTCAAGCTTTAGGATAAGAAAGAGGGTATCAATCAACGAGGAATCAAGCTGGTAAGTATCTGACTATCAGAATTCAAAGTAAGGTTCTATAGGGGTTCAAGTATCAGGATGAGATATTAATACTTAGGAAACATCAACATGTTAATCAAGAGGATCCATCAAGTAATATATCAATTCTTCATTTTATCATGGCATTAAACCATCATGAAAGACTGTTGAACTACTTGCAATACGTACTCGAGGGTTTATGGCATCTCTATGTAAATCAAAGATAAACAAAAGATACGCTTGATTTAAATATATCAAATGACTCAGGATAGTTGCATCAATATATAAGAACTATTTGTAGTAAATACGAAGGTCAAGTTGAATCACTTGCCTTGAGATAGGCTGGTCTGGTCTGATTGGTAGGAGCAACAACTGGAGCTTCACTCGACTTTTATAGCAAGTTTTCCCTCATCTCGAGATCCTACATAAATAATAATAATCCTCATTATAATATATTCTCACCAACCTAACCTATTTACAACTCGAAATTAAACACGGATGGCACTTAGGCCTATATGCACTTAATTTATATTCACTTTTAAATTATAATTGCACACACATAGCCACATATTAACATATCATATATTAACACCAAATAACACCATATATATCATAATGCAACACTAGGCTTGGATGATCTCGACTCACAACTTAAGTTTCTTGGTCGCTAAACTAGACAAGGTCTTCTAATTTCAGCTTCCTAACTCGATGTGCCTTTCCTAAATTATCCAAAACCTATTGACCCTCACTTGTGCCTTTTTCTCTACTAACCTTATACTATCTTACAACTATGGTGGTCGACCTAATACTCACTTCTAAGTGTTCTAAAACTATGTGATAAATGATAGTGCTCACTGGTGCAAATTTCAGAATGACAACTATGGTTTCTTGAGTACATTAGACACTCTTAAACTACAAGTTTTTCTTCAAAACTTTTAAAAAAGACTCTCCTGACCTAAGGTCATCTCACAAACTTGATGTGGCTCAAGGGCCTTGCTTGGGCCTTCTTGGGCCTAAGCTAAAAGTCCAAGGTTCCCCTGTTTTTCTGGGCAGAAAATGCCCTGACTTGAATTAACTTGTGACACATGGTTCTAGCTCATATCCTATGAACTATGGTTGGAAACACTTCTCTGACATACCCTCTAAATAAGGCCCAATTGGGCCTAATGAGGGCCTACCCATGACATGGTCAAATCTCCCTATTTCCAAGTTACAACAAAACTGTCCCCTGCTGGACAGATTTTGTGATTCTACTTGTGCACCTAACCAAATGACATGCAAACCTCCAACCAACTTCTAAAACCTATTATATACTCCCAATAATAACTTCTGGTAGCTTGAGCCTCAAAGTGCACACCAATGACATGGTCAAAACTCACTCTAAACCTCAGGGTGCTATACTGATTTTTCTGCAGAAACTATAACTCTCATTTTCCAAGGTTTTGACTTGACAAACCCAACTAACAACAACTAAATACTTAAACCAAGACTTATACATGGTATTCTACTGAACTAACTCCCTTTTTCTCAAAATAACCTTGGTGAGATCATCCTTACCTAAGGTACGATTATGGCAAAACAAAAGAGACTACACTTCACAAATCACAAATCTTCATGCTTTTGAAACAACAAGATATATATTTTTATAAAAAAATAACCACGAATTATTACCATGCAACAAGAAGCATAAATCAATATTAACACATTATTTCTACTGAAATTAAGGCTCACTAACAAAATCTTTCCAAATGATCAAAATCTTACAACATTCTAAGAGAAATCTACATGCATGCATGCCTTCGGGTTTTTCAAACCAAAACAACACATTTTTTACATATGTTCTATCATAACATTGACATGCAAGCCTAGCATAAGGTATACCTAGATGATCACTTAGCATGCAAAGAGTTTTATCAAGACTTCACTAAGATTTTCATGTTATCATCACAAAAACACACAAAGTGGAACATGACAACCAAAACACCATCTATTCGGCTCCTATCAAGTCATGGCCGAATGGATTATGGTGAAAACAACAATTGCATGAGTGTAGCATACTCATGTCTATCCATTCTCAACCCTTTGCTACTATAACTCATGGTGAAAGCCTTGAATTCACAAGAATCAAGGATATTCACTTGGAGTTTTAACAAAACACCACCATGCAAGGTTAACACATAAGTTTTTCTACTCTACACTCTTAAGATATACAAGAACAACATGTAGGAAGTAGGATTACTTGATAATAGGATGATTATTTGAGTGAGAAATGAAGAAAGAAGGGGATGGGGGCTCGGTTTTTGGGAATTGCCGAGAGGGGAGGGGGAAAACCGAGGGGAGGGGGAGGAAAGGAGGAGTGTGGAAATGGTGGGGTGAATGTGGAGCAATAATCATGTTAGTTTGGTTTTTACTTGGCCAAAAGTGAGTGGATTTGAGATTTTACAAGAGTAACCTTCCAATATAGTTAGGTAGATTTGCATGCAAGGGTAAAGGGGTAATTTGGTTAGTAGAATGAAAGTGAGTGGGGTTGGAAATGTCTTCCTTGCCCCTAAGTTGAATTGGAAGAGTATTTGCATGCAAGGGTAGCCACGTAATTTTCTAATTATAACAAGTTCAAAAATTATAAAATTTATATCATAAAATAACTTGGATTTTTAGAGACTTTATAAAATCATTTTCAAAATTTGTGAACAAAATACCTTTTAAAAGAAAATTTTTCCAAAGCTTAGAATATTCCTTATAAATCAAAAATAAATAAATTAAATAAACTCTTGCTTTGAAAAATCATATACTACACAAAGCAAATTTATAATGCAGAAATTTTCACTCACACTAGCGTACAATCATTGAATATATATATATATTTTTTTATTTGACTTTAATATTATACCCAATCCACAAATAATATTACATAAAATGCCGGTCGTAACATAGATTACGGTGAAGAAACGGAGCAAACTCAGGATTTTTCCAGTAGGGTCCTGAGCGCCCGCTCAGCTATGCTGAGCGGCCGCGCAGGAAGCTGCAGGGTCGGGAAAAAAGATAAATTATTTTAGGACTTCTACTTCTGTTTGGCTTCCACTTCTATATAATCTGAGTTTTATGAGACTATTATATAAGTAGATTTAGAGACGTTTCACGAGTAGGATGGTGGTATTAAGCAAGGAGAAAAGGAGATAAGGAAGAAGACCATTTTGGCACACAGCAACGAAGAGGAAGCATATTTTCTTGTGATTCTTATTTCGTTATAACGTTGGATGCTAGTTTTCTTACTTTGAACTTAATTACTCTTGTGACGTACTCTGATTTAATATAATTAGTTTAGTTATTATTTTCTTGTGTTGTTTATCATGATTTCATATGAACCCATGATGACGATAAGTGCTATTATGGGCTAACCGTGATCATGGGGTCGCAACGGATTTACTATGGAATTCTTTAGTTAATTGTTTAATACTTTAGTGTATGATGATTGTATGATATCTAGTATTGGTTGTGCGTATTCTTCTTATGTGCGTCGCGAACATATAAGATAGGGTGTTAATCTCTTGTGAAGCGACGGTGGATCTTGAGATTTAGAACTTGCCATGCTAGCATAGGTTCATGTATGATGTGCATGATTAGTGGGTAACTCTAACAGTTTTATTCGCCCTGTGTAATCAAAAGGAATAACTTATGCTTAAAATCGTTGTGTTTTCAATTTCTGTAGACATATAGGAACTCAACATAATTGATGCCTATTCAACTTCTATCTTAATTGTGGATGTTTGGTAGAATGGTATGAGTACAATGAAAGTTGGCTTTTATCAGTTTCGTGTTATTCGATTAATATCATCACTGTCACATGCTAAGGTAATAACAATAACTATTGAAGGAAGTAATAATGAAGTTGTGATCTCATGAGTGTTTTAATATTGTTAATTGAAGTGTTATTTAAGTGATAAACTAAGTAATTAATTGTAGTAAATATTTAGTCAACAATTCTAAGTGTTAGTGTTTTAACATTGAGGATTAATCATAAGTTGGTGCGTGAGTTTAATTAAACAATAATTAGTCTGACTCTCTGTGGGAATGAACTAGAAAGTATTCTATATTACTTGCGAACGCGTATACTTGCGTGAATATTAGCGCGTATTTCTGCCCTAACAAAAACTCATCTGACAAAACAATAACTTTTAAGCTTAAAGGTAAGCAATTTTGCATCAATAGTGACATTATCAAAGCATGCTTTAGAATTCCAGATAACACTGCTACTATTCCACACACAGATACTGATATAGTTAACATGCTAAATTCTATGGGCTATGCACTTTCTACTTCCAAGTTAAGTGAAATTAGGAGGCTAGGTCTTAAAAGGAATGGAGTTTTCTGCGTGATGTGGTAACTAAAGTATTTTCTGGTAAAATTAGCAATTTTGATTCTGTTAACATTTCCATGCTTAACATGCTTTATATGCTAGTCACTGATAAGTACTTTAATCTCAGTGACTTGATCATGTTTGAGTTAGGTTATAAGTTAGGGGAACTCAATAAGAGAGGTAAAAGTGTCTATTATGCTAGATTCTTTATAATGCTTGCTAACCATCTTATTGAGCATAGTGTTGTTGAGAACCCAATCAACAAGCTGAATTGTTGGGCTCAAGAAAAGAGAGTCATTGTTGGTCTCAACCGGGCAAGTCACCATAAAGAGGTGCCTCTCTACTACTTTCCAATCATGGGGGGAGCTCAGGTAAGTGAGGTAAGCACCACTATCTCCACTCTTCCAACCTCACACATTTCTTTGCCTTCAAGTGTAGCAATGGAATCTGTGTCAATGACCCAACAGATGCCTATCCAAGCTACCAAAACAACAATTTCTAAATCCAAAGCTAAGAAAGCCCCCTCTGCTTTCTCTCAAAAGAAATCAGTTACAAAATCTACTAAACACAAAGAGGGTAGTGTGAAGGAGAGTGAGCATGGTGAGGGACAGGGTGAAAATCAAGAAAACCCTATGGATAAGGCTGGTGAGTTTAATGTACCCAAGCCTAGCCACACCATAGTTTCCCAACAAACTGTGGTTGTTAATAAGGATATAAGCTCAATTCTAGTTTCATCTTCCCAAAAGGATGTTACTATTGAAACAAGCTCCCAACCAGGAGCACAGACCAAGAGGGTTAGGGACACAAGTTCACCACAGACTTATGCTAGAAAGAAAAGATCAAAAACCCTTGGGGATGCACAGGGAACACACACAGTGCAAACTGGAGCTAAAGACCCAGACACTGCACCATCTCAAAGTCAATTGATATGGCTCCAATAAATGTGGAGTCACAACCAAAATATTTAATAATTAAAACACCTGAAACACCAAATTCACCCACACACTCACTGGATGTTGACATGATTAATACATCACTTCCGAATTCTCCATCTTTAACTCTATTGGAGAAGCCAAAAATCCAAGCAAGTGAGCATCATCTTTTAGATTATTTGTTGGCTCACTTGCTAATTCTTTCTAAGTCTGTTGAGACATCTGTGCCTAAATTTTCATCAATCTGCACAGAATCTACAATAGTCTCCACTCCAAACTCATTCATTTCTTCTATCCCGGTGGATATTCTTCATCCGTCGAGTAGTGATTGTATCCCGACGGATGTGCCTAACAGCAGTCATTCGTCGGCTAGCCAAACTACTATCCTGATGGATATTCATCATTCGTCGGGAGTCTCTGCACAACTTAAAATTCCTTCACTTATCACAAGTGCAGATAACTTAGTAGTAGTGCAATCACTCTTAGGACTAAGGGCATGGAGTGAATTGAGTGAGAGGCTGGGTTGCTCCCAGGAAAAAGGAGAGAAAATGAGTGAACCTATGCAGTCCATTTCTTCAGGACTGGCAAAAGTGAGTGAGGGGAGTCCCACCTTAGATGGTGAAGGTGAGGGTGTGAGGGTGGGACGCCTGATGCAACAAAAGAGAGATTATGAGAGAAATGCAGGTACAGGAGAGATAAGGGTGGACACCATTGCTAATGAGTCAATGAATGTCAGTGATGCAGAAAGGGAGAGACTATTTCAGCAAGAATATCAAGATGTCATAGATTTTATCTCCCTAGATGCTGAGACATTTACTCATCCTGTTACGGCTTATCAAACTCTAGTTGTACAGGGAAATGAGGAGGATAAAAAGATGCTCAACTTAGTGCACACTACTAAATCTCTATAAAGAGCAAAGGATGTAATCACTGTTATGCCTTCAACTACTGGCAGTGATTTTGAACTGGCTGAAGACTCATTTAGGGACGCTGGTGGGGATGATGAGGAAGACAGCATGAGCATAGGGGAGATGCAGATATTCCTGCATGGATGCTAACTATAGAATGTTCCTATTCATATCTCCAATCCACACTATTCCAGCTCATTCATGACACCCAAACAACCATTCAAGCATCTACAAATGCCAGCATAAAGAGACTACTTACAACACATCTTGAAGCTCTTCAGCTGCATAAGATTCAAGCTCTCTAACACAGTCAAAGTGTGGATGAAATCAAGCAAGAAGTTTCTGAAGTAAAATAGGATTTCATAGCAAGGTTGGATGCTAGATTTCCTGGAACCACCATGACTGAGATAACTCAGAAACTGAGGAAGGAAGCTGATCTCAATTGAAAGGTTGAGGCCATGGACTCTATATTATCTGATGTGCAGAAGTCAATGGCCAAGATACTTCCTAACCAAGAAACTCAGACTGCTCTGCTCCAACAGTTGGTGGCCGCTCAACTCCCTTCCACTCAACAACTTGATGCTAACAAAAAGGGGGAGAAAGGTTCATCAAGTGAGGGGGAGACACAGCTCAACATTCAAGTCAGCAAAGTATTTGTGCCAACAATTGCTTTCATTAAGCCACCATCCATGGACAGCATTGACATCATAAATCTGGCAGCAGCAAAACTGGAATCAAATCACAAACTGCTAAAGATTGATATAACAGCAGCTGAGAAGGAACTAAAAGAAAAATAGAGAAGAATAGATGTGGCGCCCTCCAAATCCGGGTCAGAAGTTTGGGGTCCACACACACATACACATACCTTATTTATAACCTGCTTATAACAATAATAAAGATAACAATAATATGCAGTGACCCTATTTACCAACTACCACGGATCGCAACAGGCAAAAGTATGCACACAAGCCACACATCTACTTATATTACATACCGTTCAAATCCTAATCATTCAAACTCAAACTGAGTATTAAACTTTATTACAAACTTTTACAGTCTTAAATTATTCCAAAAGAAGCCTATTAGCTCAGCTTTCTCAACCTAAACCCCTAGCTTTCACGCTGGATTATGATTTAGAATTGGATATTATACTTTTAATTTAAAAACCAAGGTTAGGCTGTTGATCAGTCACACACTAACCCCGAGCAAGGCACACAACATTGCTCTAACTATTGGATCCAAGGCACACATTGGCCTAACTTGACCATTATATGGTCTGACCACGAATCTGGTCCACAATTTTATAAAAACAATCCAATTCTAACATAATAACTGAATAAGCAATAATAAATAATAACCAGAATCATTAACAACAATGAGTGTTTAACAATGAAAGGGTTTCAATCCTTGTAAGGATCAATAAGGTAATTTCAAAGCTTGGATGCTGGGTAATAAAAGAATTGGATAACAAAGGAATCAATGTTTCAGTGTTTCAAGGATTTGGTCTTTCAAAGCATAAGATATCATGGATTGAGTATATAAGTAATTCAGTTCAGCGTTTGGTATTTAGTTTATATGTATTTGTGGAGTAGTATCATAGATTCGTGGTTCGTGTTTGGGTATACAACAATTAATGGTCTAGAAAGAATCAGGTTACGGCTCAAGATCAATAACTGGAATCAGGGTTTAGGTTTCTATGCTTCAAAGCACTTACAATATCACAGGATTATCAAGTACCACAATATCTCGAGAAAGTTCAGAACACTTTCCTGGTACTAGCTTACTATTCTGCTCTCGTTTCCAATCACAATCGTTTTATTCCTCAACTACTTGTTTTCCTTTCCTACGCCTTGCATCTTCTACTCACATATCATAAACATCTATCAATAATCGACTCATAGAGTTCTATTCAACACATACTTCTATCTACCCTTCATTTTACTCAAATCTGATTAACGGATTGAAAGTTATGTAATAATCAAGTAAACACCGAATATATAGACTGATAGTTAATCAACAAGTCATATATAGCACATAATACATCACGTACTCTATGATATATTATTTATAAAGAAGTCTCGGGTCATAAATAGGCTTTCGGGTATTTAAAATAATTTTTCAAACATTTTTCGGAATTAAAACGGGTCGTTGGATCAATTTCGGGTTAATAAACAAAGTTCGGTTGGCCAATTCTGGCTCCGAAACAATTTTATACTAATTATCGAGCCTTGGAAATAATTTAGAATAATATTTTAAAGCTCGAAATTATTTTTCGGAATTTTAAAATCATTTTTAGGTAATTATATCTAATTAAATAATTAATTAAAATAAATTAATAATTAATTAAATCAATTAATCAATTAATTTCCAAATTAATTGACCAATTAATCGATTAAAAATTAACTGAAATTAATTAACTAATTAATTCAGATTTATTTCTGAATTAAAAATAATTTTCGGAATTAAAATACTAATTTTTAGAATTTTCAGAAATTAAAAACGAATTTTTATAATAAAAATAAATAGGAAATATGATTTTTAAGCATTTTTAAAACAGGAATCCAATTTTTGCAAAGTCTGGAAACCTGGGGGACCAAACTTCATCGTTTTCAAAGTACAGGGACCAAACTGCAATTTTGCAGTTCCAGTCGCCGGAAAAGTCGGGGGTGGCCGGAGAATTCACCTCTGGCATCCTTCCACCACCATCACCTCCACAATTAAACTACACAACACCAGGAACCTATATCTGCAATCAAAATTCAACAATAACCCCAGACTTGGCCGGAATTTGATCAAGAAACTCGCCGGTTTCCGGCGGGTTCGACGTAAACTTCAAAACACAACTCCCTTCTCTACAGACCTCGTTGATTCATGAAACTTGTACGACTAGATTACAAATTTCACAGAGAATACAATACACAATACCACAACATCAATCTATTTCAGAATAAGAAACCCCCAAATTTCAATTAAGAACATTCATACGGGTTATAAACCCTAATTTTAAAATTCGAAAATCAAACTCAAATTTGAACATGTTATTGAACTCCAAATCAGACGTATAATATATCAAAATCATCAGGAAAACAAGCTCTACAACATGCAGTCATCAAATCATACAAACAATCATCCGAACAAAAATTCATATTTTTAATAAATTTAATTCAAAAATAAATAAATTTCCAGAAAATAAACCTTTGATTCTGCAGTGAAACAAAGCTCAGAATCTGATAGAACACTTCAAATCCTTCGTTTTGGTTACTCAAGCTTTGAAAACAGGGATCAGTATCGCCTTCAGTTTGTTGTTTGATTCTTAGAACAGTTTTTTGTAATTAGGGTTTTTCTCTGAAAATTATAGAATTAACTATCTGCAAATGATTTTGATACGAAATAAAATACGGAAAAAGGCTATTTATAATTACGGAAAATTAGTATCCCGTCGGATCATTCCGTATATAAAACGGTACGTTTATTTATAAAAACTGATCCAAACGGTATCGGTTTTCGGGATAATTATCCAAATCAGTACAATTTGTACTACGGTCTTGGTCTCAGCGCCTGGTTACACGTACTACAAAGTGATAATTGGGATAGTTTAATAAAAAGCTCTCGTTTATCGAAAATACGGGTTTTATTGATTTACCGAAAAGAATATTGTATCGAAAATGTTGCGCCGGGACCCGCACAGAACAAACCGTACGCCGGATCGAAAAAGTCAAAACATGGAATATGCTCGGAATATTACAATTAGGTTAGGAAGGAGTTCTCGGAAGAGTTTCGGGTTCCAAAAACGTAACAACGGATGACGTCGATTGGTTCCCGTTTTTATAAAATAGATTTTAAATACTCGGAAAAAGATTTTATAAATTTCTTATGATCCTTATAAATCCATAAATCAACATAAAAATAATTAGGAAGATATGACAATTATCTATGTTTTATTTTGGACATATAAAAATTAAAATACTCAATTAATATTATTTTTTGAATATCCAAGTACAGATAACATTTAACAATTAACTCACAGAATAGATACTGAACACACATAATAATTATTTAATAGCAAAATAATTACACGATATATCCCGGATATTACATCCTTCCCCCCTTAAAAGGATTCTGTCCTCAGAATCTCCTAAGAAAACAAATGAGGGTACTTTTCTCTCATATCACTTTCTAACTCCCAGGTTGACTCTTCAACCTTTGGGTTTCTCCACAATATTCTTACTAACTTTACCACTTTGTTTCTCAATACTTTCTCTCTCTCCTCTAGAATCTCTATCGGACTCTCTACATATGACAAATCTGCCTGAAGCTCTATTGGCTCATATTCTATTACATGCCTGGAGTCTGGATTATATTTCTTGAGCATCGATACGTGAAAAACATTGTGAATGTGCTCCATGTGCGGGGGTAACGCCAACTCATAAGCTACTTTGCCAACGCGCTTTAAAATCTCAAAAGGTCCGACATATCTTGGGCTTAGCTTTCCTTTCTTTCCAAACCTCGTTAGTCCTTTCCATGGTGATACTTTCAGTAATACCAAACTCCCTTCTTCAAATTCCATGTCTTTCCTTGACTGATCTGCATATTTCCTCTGACGATCTTGTGCGGCTATCAATCTCTTCTGGATAATTTCAACAATTTCCTTTGTCTGCTGTACCAGTTCAGGTCCAAGTATCTTGCATTCTCCTACTTCGTCCCAATATATTGGAGATCTACATTTGCGTCCATAAAGGGCTTCATAGGGTGGCATCCCAATGCTGGTGTGATAACTGTTATTGTAAGCACACTCTACCAGAGGTAAATGTTCGTCCCAACTTCCTTTGAAATCAATAGCACAAATACGTAACATGTCCTCGATTGTCTGGATCGTTCTTTCACTTTGGTCATCCGTCTGGGGGTGATAGGTCGTACTCATATTCAGTCTTGTTCCCAAACATTCTTGAAAACTCTTCCAAAATCTTGAATTAAACCTTGGATCTGGATCAAATACAATAGACACAGGAACTCCATGACGAACTACAATTTCCTTCAGGTACATATGGACCAACTTGTCGAGCAAAAATCTTTCATTTATAGGCAGAAAATGAGCTGACTTGGTAAGTCTATCCACTATAACCCAAATGGCATCATGATAAGCCCTTGTCCTTGGTAATCCAACTATGAAATCCATGGCAATATGTTCCCATTTCCACTTTGGAATCTCCAATGGCTGTAACAATCCACTTGGTCTCTGATGCTCTGCTTTAACTCTCTGACAAGTATAACATTTGCTAATCCATTCCGCGATTTCCCTCTTCATGTCTGGCCACCAATAATTCTTCTTTAAATCTCTGTACATTTTGGTACCCCCTGGATGGATGGAATACCTTGAATTATGTGCCTCCTGTAAAATTTCATTTTTAGCTCCGTCACTTGTGGAATCCAAATTCTAGATGAAAACCTCAGAATACCTTGATCATCCTTTTGCGTGTATAACTCTTCACCTACCAAATGATTTATATCTTGATCCATTACATCTTCCTGACATTTCTTTATTTTCTCAAATAATTCTGGATGGAAAGTCATACTGTATACTTTCGCTTCCTCAGGCTTGCAAACTTTAATCTCCAATTCCAATTTCTGAAATTCCTTATATATGTCTTCAGGTACTGATAACACATTCAACCTTTCCTTCCGACTCAATGCGTCTGCTACCATGTTCGCTTTACCGGGATGATAATTAATTGAGGAATCATAGTCTTTGATCAACTCTAACTATCTCCTTTGTCTCATATTAAGTTCTTTCTGTGTGAATATGTACTTTAAGCTTTTGTGATCCGTGAAAATCTCGCACTTTTCTCCATACAAATAATGTCTCCAAATCTTCAAAGCGAAAACTATGGCTGCTAGCTCCAAATCATGAGTAGTATACTTCTGTTCGTGTGGTTTCAATTGCCTTGACACATACACAATCACCTTTTCGTGCTGCATTAGAACACATCCTAATCCTTTGTGAGAAGCATCACTATAAATTACGAAATTCCCTTGATCATCTGGAAGTGACAAAACAGGTGCCGTGATCAATCGTCGCTTCAACTCCTAAAAACTTTCCTCGCATTTGTCGTTCCATATAAACTTCTCATTCTTTCGTGTAAGCTTTGTTAATGGTGTGGCAATCCTCGAGAAATTTTGAACAAATCGACGATAATATCCCGCCAATCCTAAGAAACTTCTTACCTCAGTGGGTGTTTTCGGTCTCTCCCAATTCGTAATTTCCTCGATCTTTGTCGGGTCCACTTTGATCCCTTTATTACTAACTATGTGCCCTAAGAACTGAACTTCCTGTAGCCAAAACTCACACTTCGAGAATTTAGCATATAACTTCTTTTTCCTTAAAATCTCCAAAGCCATTCTCAATGTTCCGCATGATCCTCTTCCGTCTTTGAATAGATTAAAATATCATCTATAAACACAATAACAAACTTATCCAAATACTCCTTGAAAATTCTGTTCATCAGGTCCATAAACGCTGCCGGGGCATTGGTCAATCCAAAAGACATCACTAAAAACTCGTAATGTCCATACCTTGTTCTGAAAGCTGTCTTTGGTATATATTCTGGATTGATCTTTAGTTGATGATATCCTGATCTTAAATCAATTTTGGAGAAATACTTGGCTCCCTTTAACTGGTCGAACAGATCGTCAATTCTGGGTAACGGATACTTGTTCTTGATTGTCAGCTTGTTGAGCTCCCTATAGTCAATACACAGTCTCATGCTTCCATCTTTCTTCTTGACAAATAATACCGGGGCTCCCCACGGGGATACACTGGGTCTAATTACTCATTTCTCTAACAGCTCTTGCAATTGCTTCGCTAGTTCTTTCATCTCAACAGGCGCCATTCTGTACGGGGCCTTGGATACTGGTTCTGTTCCAGGTGCTAAGTCGATCACAAATTCAATTTTTCTATCTAGAGGAAGTCCTGGTAACTCGTCGGGAAATACGTCTGGAAATTCATTCACAACTGGAATATCTTCAAGTTTTATTGGTTCTTGACTTCTGTCAATCACATATGCCATGAAATGCTCACATCATTGTCGTAGTAACTTCTTGGCTTGAATCATCGTTAAAAACTTCTTTACTTGTTTTTGACCCTTGAACGTTATTATCCTTTCGTCAGGCGTCTTCACCATTACCTTCTTATTTCGACAATCTATCTGGGCATTGTGCTTAGATAACCAATCCATCCCTAATATAACGTCAAATTCTCCTAACTTAAATGGTATCAAATCTACACAAAACTTACTACCAGAAATCTGAACCTCATAATTCCCACAAACTTGATTAACAGATACACGTTCTTGATTTGCTAATTCCACAGTCATTATTTCATTTAAACACTCAACTGGACAATTTAACTTACTAACAAAATATTGTGAAATAAACGATCGAGTTGCTCCCGAATCTATTAACACTTTGGCACATAAAGAATTCACATTAAGCGTACCTACCACGATATCCGTATCTTGGATCGCATCCTTCACCGACATGTCAAAAACTCTAGCCCTTGGAGTCCCATTCACTGCTGGGGTAGATCCTATAATCCTTAATGCATTACTGACTGGGGCTGATGTCTTACAATCCCTGGCCATATGTCCTGGCTTTCCACATTTAAAGCACGTAAATCCAATGGCTGGAACCTTTACTGCTGGATTCCGGATAGGCTGATCCTTACTTGCTGGTTCTCTTGCTGGCTGATTTCGGCACTCCCTCGAATAGTGCCCTTTCTGGTGGCATTTAAAACATACCACATTCAACTTATTACAAACTCCTCCATGCTTCTTTCCACATACTTGACAATCTGGAAAAGTTAGTCTCAACTGATTTGGCTGATTTATATTAACTAGACGGTTGCTCTGGCCTCCGTATTCTGCATTCTGTTTTCTAAAATTAAAATTTCTCCCTGGCTAAAACTTGCCCTTGTTAAAACTTGGAAACTTCCCTGGTTGTGACTGACCCTCACTTCCCTCAACCTTCCTTTTCTTGCTTTCTTTCTCCTTCTGGAACATCTCACTCTCTGTCTCTGCGATCATAGACTTTTGTACTACTCCTGCATAGGTATCCAATTCAAAAATGGCTACCTTCCCTCTGATCCAGGGTTTAAAACCTTGCTGGAATCTTTTAGCCTTCTTCCTGTCAGTATCCACATACGACGGTACATACCTTGACAATTCCTCAAATTTACCCTCATAATCTGTTACCGACATGTTCCCTTGCTTTAATTCTAAAAACTTCAGCTCCATTTGATCCTGAACAAACTGAGGAAAATACTTTTCAAAAAACAATTCCTTAAACATTTCCCAAGTAATAACATCTGTACCTTCCAATGTCTTCACCATCTCCCACCAATAGGTGACTTCATTCTTCAGATAGTAACTTGCAAACTCAACCTTCTGTTCCTCCTTTACTTTCACTAAGGCAAATGCCTTCTCTATTTCCTTTAACCACACATTTACTTCAATTGGCTCTAAGGAACCCTTAAATTCTGGTGGGTTTACTGCCTGAAAAGTTTTGAAAGTTACCTGGGGGTTGGTCTGCCTTTGTTGTTGTTGTGCCAGGTGAACTGTTTGTTGGGCCAAGATTTGAAGAATCTGGGCTATTCCTGGGTCTATGGGTCCTGGGTTCACATTTGGGTTTGTATCATCTTGGTTGTTATTGTTGTTGGTTCCTTCATTCTGGGTGTTGGTGCGAGTATTTCTTCTGGGAGGCATTTCTGTAAAGAATCAAACAACTTATTCCGCTTTTGAATCAAATCTTTGTATGAAAGAAAAGTTTTGTAAAACAGAGGTATCTCTTTTTGAAAACAGTTGTAACTAAGTAAATTGCATGCTTCTTTACAGAATATAAACAGTCATGGAAAACAGGGTACATGGTATCACAGGGGTATAACTGGTGCAATAGATAAGGTAAGGTAAAATAGGTGCAATAAAATAAATGACAGTGCTGGAAAGGAAAAAGGTACTGATATATATAGATCAAAAGTTTTTGGTAGTACAAGCGTAAAGACGCTTCGGAAGTAAAAGCAAAATGGTACAATAACCTACTCACTAGTCATCATAGCTAGTCTATAAAGATAACTCAAAAGTCTACTGATACACACTACACACTACTGTACATACTACATAACCATAACAACACTGCTCAGCATCTCCATCTCTAAATCTCTGACTCAGCTCCAGGGAAACTCTGGTCCTGCCAGCCTGTCAAAGTCCTCCATCACCTCAGTAGCCCAGCCTATCAGTGCATCAGGGCCTCTGCCATGTAATGTAGCTCCATGTAGCCTAGCCTCAAGAACCCTCCATGTCACATGAATCTCCTCTCGAAGTTCCCTCACACCACGATCAACCTCAGTAGTCCTAATGATATGTTGTAGCTCTCTGATCTGGGCCAACAAGGAATCACGCTCCAATAGAAGAGCCCCATACCGTAGTAAGGAACTGGGGGCAATGTAGACTGGAATGGGGCACTCGCAACTGAATGCCCAGTGGAATCTGAATCAGCTGGTGGGGGTCCTCTGATAGGTGGCCTCATACCTGGAGGTAGAATAGCCTGCAGTGGTACGGGCTGCAATACAGGTGGAGGTAGTATAACCAACACTGGTGGAACAACCAGACGTGGATCCGAAGATGGCACTCCAACTAAAGGCTCTGAGTGATCAGCTGATACGGGAATAAAAGAGTTGGCCATCGCTGCTATCTGAAATAATATCGCAATATCAGAATCTCAACCTATAACGCGAATTACACTAATACCTGATATACCGAAGCACTCAACCTCTCGACATTCTATCTTTCTATTCCTTACTTCTAATCCTAACCCTCTACCCATTCCCGTCAACCTAGGCTTGTGTCAGTGACTTATAATCCTGTAACTCTGATACCAAACCTGTGGCGCCCTCCAAACCCGGGTCAGAAGTTTGGGGTCCACACACACATACACATACCTTATTTATAACCTGCTTATAACAATAATAAAGATAACAATAATATGCAGTGACCCTATTTACCAACAACCACGGATCGCAACAGGCTAAAGTATGCACACAAGCCACACATCTACTTATATTACATACTGTTCAAATCCCAATCATTCAAACTCAAACTGAGTATTAAACTTTATTACAAACTTTTACAGACTTAAATTATTCCAAAAGAAGCCTACTAGCTCAGATTTCTCAACCTGAACCCCTAGCTCTCGCGCTGGACTGGGTATCCTCGTTACCAACTGGTTCCTTTTTAGCTGGAAAGAATATAAACAACATCGCACAAATGAGCTAACTAGCTCAGCAAGTCACAATGACAAAACTGAGAATAATGATCATCAATAGAACATGATTATGATATCAAGTGAACAATGGATTATGATTTAGAATTGGATATTATACTTTTAATTTAAAAACCAAGGTTAGGCTGCTGATCAGTCACGCAATAACCCCGAGCAAGGCACACAACATTGCTCTAACTACTGGATCCAAGGCACACACTGGCCTAACTTGACCATTATATGGTCTGACCACGAATCTGGTCCACAATTTTATAAAAACAATCCAATTCTAACATAATAACTAAATAAGCAATAATAAAAAATAACCAGAATCATTAACAACAATGAGTGTTTAACAATGAAAGGGTTTCAATCCTTGTAAGGATCAATAAGGTAATTTCAAAGCTTGGATGCTGGGTAATGAAAGAATTGGATAACAAAGGAATCAATGTTTCAGGGTTTCAAGGATTTGGTCTTTCAATGCATAAGATATCATGGATTGAGTATATAAGTAATTCAGTTCAGCGTTTGGTATTTAGTTTGTATGTATTTGTGGAGTAGTATCGTAGATTCGTGGTTCGTGTTTGGGTATACAACAATCAATGGTCTAGAAAGAATCAGGTTACGACTCAAGATCAATAACTGGAATCAGGGTTTAGGTTTCTGTGCTTCAAAGCACTTGCAATATCACAGGATTATCAAGTACCACAATATCTCGAGAAAGTTCAGAACACTTGCCTGGTACTAGCTTACTATTCTGCTCTCGCTTCCAATCAAAATCATTTTATTCCTCAACTACCTGTTTTCCTTTCCTACGCCTTGCCTCTTCTGCTCATATATCATAAACATCTATCAATAATCGACTCATAGAGTTCTATTCAACACATACTTCTATCTACCCTTCGTTTTACCCAATTCCGATTAACGGATTGAAAGTTATGTAATAATCAAGTAAACACCGAATATATAAACTGATAGTTAATCAACAAGTCACATATAGCACATAATACAACACGTACTCAATGATATATTATTTATAAAGAAGTCTCGGGTCATAAATAGGCTTTCGGGTATTTAAAATGATTTTTAAAACATTTTTTGGAATTAAAACGGGTCGTTGGATCAATTTCGGGTTAATAAACAGGGTTCGGTTGGCCAATTCTGGCTTCGAAACAATTTTATACTAATTATCGAGCCTTGGAAATAATTTAGAATTATATTTTAAAGCTCGAAATTATTTTTCGGAATTTTTAAATCATTTTTAGGTAATTATATCTAATTAAATAATTAATTAAAATCAATTAATAATTAATTAAATCAATTAATCGATTAATTTCCAAATTAATTGACCAATTAATCGATTAAAAATTAACTAAAATTAATTAACTAATTAATTCAGATTTATTTTTGAATTAAAAATAATTTTTGGAATTAAAATACTAATTTTTAGAATTTTCAAAAATTAAAAACGAATTTTTATAATAAAAATAAATAGGAAATATGATTTTTAAACATTTTTAAAACAGGAATCCAATTTTTGCAAAGTCTGAAAACCCGGGAAACCAAACTTCATCGTTTTCAAAAGTACAGGGACCAAACTGCAATTTTGCAGTTCAAGTCGCCGAAAAGGTCGGGGGTGGCCGGAGAATTCACCTCCGGCATCCTCCCACCACCATCACCTCCAGATTTAAACTACACAACACCAGGAACCTGTATCTGCAATCAAAATTCATCAATAACCCCAGACTTGGCCGAAATTTGATCAAGAAACTCGCCGGTTTCCGGCGGGTTCGACGTAAACTTCAAAACACAACTCCCTTCTCTACAGACCTCGTTGATTCATGAAACTTGTACGACTAGATTGCAAATTTCACAGAGAATACAATACACTATACCACAACATCAATCTATTTCAGAATAAGAAACCCCCAAATTTCAATTAAGAACATTCATACGGGTTATAAACCCTAATTTTAAAATTCGAAAATCAAACTCAAATTTGAACATGTTATTGAACTCCAAATCAGACGTATAATATATCAAAATCATCAGGAAAACAAGCTCTACAACATGCAGTCATCAAATCATACAAACAATCATCCGAACAAAAATTCATATTTTTAATAAATTTAATTTGAAAATAAATAAATTTCTAGAAAATAAACCTTTGATTCTGCAGTGAAACAAAGCTCAGAATCTGATAGAACACTTCAAATCCTTCATTTTGGTTACTCAAGCTTTGAAAACAGGGATCGGTAACGCCTTCGTTTTGCTGTTTGATTCTTAGAACAGTTTTTTGTAATTAGGGTTTTTCTCTGAAAATTATAGAATTAACTATCTGTAAATGATTTTGATACGAAATAAAATACGGAAAAAGGCTATTTATAATTACGGAAAATTAGTATCCCGTTGGATCATTCCGGATATAAAACGGTACATTTATTTATAAAAACTGATCCAAACGGTATCGGTTTTCAGGATAATTATCCAAATCAGTACAATTTGTACTGCGGTCTTGGTCACAGCGCCTGGTTACACGTACTACGAAGTGATAATTGGGATAGTTTGATAAAAAGCTCCCGTTTATCGAAAATACGGGTTTTATTGATTTACCGAAAAGAATATTGTATCGAAAATGTTGTGCCGGGACCTGCGCAGAACAAACCGTACGCCGGATCGAAAAAGTCAAAATATGGAATATGCTCGGAATATTACAATTAGGTTAGGAAGGAGTTCTCGGAAGAGTTTCGGTTTCAAAAAACGTAACAACGGATGACGTCGATTGGTTCCCGTTTTTATAAAATAGATTTTAAATACTCGGAAAAAGATTTTATAAATTTCATATGATCCTTATAAATCCATAAATCAACATAAAAATAATTAGGAAGATATGACAATTATCTATTTTTTATTTTGGACATATAAAAATTAAAATACTCAATTAATATTATTTTTTGAATATCCAAGTACAGATAACATTTAACAATTAACTCACAGAATAGATACTGAACACACATAATAATTATTTAATAGCAAAATAATTACACGATATATCCCGGATATTATAATAGATGAAGTAATTCAACAGAAATTTGGACCAATGCAGAACTCAGACAAAATCTTTAATCTTCACTCTAAAGTCAAGCAGATTTCTGTGAATGAGATGAGTTTGAATTATCTTGAAAAGGGTCAAACTTCTTGCATCAAATCTCCAAAGGCAAACCCGGTCTCAAAGCCTAAAAGAAACTACTCAAAGCTCTCAGACAAAAATCCTATAGATACTGTGTTTGAGACACCTAGGCTAGATGAGAAGAAGCTGTTAGATAAGTCAATTGCCTTTTTTTAAAGATCCTATTGATTCAACACATAAAAGAAGAATTGCCAAAATCTACAAAAATGGTAAAGAAATTTGTGTGGTGGCTGGACACCCTCTATTTATAGAAGCTAAGAAGGAAGAAAAAGTAAGAATCAGGCAAAAAAAGCAGCAGGCTGCCTTAGATGCTAAGAAGCTCAAACAAAAGAAGGAGAAAACTGCTATCTTGGCCAAACTTCAAGCTGTGAAGACTATAACTGAGATTTCTACACAACCGTCTGTGATTGTTGAACCTCAAGATCAGAAAATGCAACAGGGACCCCAACAGATAAAGAAACCAAGGTACAAGCAAAGAATCAAAAGAAAATTGGACTTTAGTGATGAGGAAATGGAAGATTACATTCCCAAAAAGTCTACAACTTCAACTCAGACAACCAAACCCTCAGTGGTATTTGAAAAATTCAAAGTGGTGGATCTAACTAGGAATATTCATGATTGAGCCCATAATTCTAAAAGATGAGCCAGTAGACTGGGATAGTTTGATAATTCCTGAACTAAACTTTCTCATCTTCAACAAGCCAAAGAGAACAAAGACTAGAGCAATCAAGAAAGTGAATCATGTGACTCTTAGATCCAAGACCCTAACCAAATCTCAACCCACAGTCAACAAGAAAGATCTCTTATAGATCTGTGACATCAAGGAGTTCTCTGAAACAAACCTCTATTTAGAAGAATTGGAAGAAGTAACAGGGATTGATGCTTACAGACATCTTCCTGAAAGGCTAGTGTTCAAATACAAGGGAGGGAAAGAGATCACATGGCTACTTCACAGGATTTTTCAATAAAGCCAATCTATACCGATAAAGGTTTATTCATCCTTCAAGAAGAACTTCGGATTTAATGTGACTGCAAGGAGAATAGTCCTAAAGAAAATAGAGGAGCTAAGGAGCAATAGAGCCAAAGATGCACTTCCAAAAACCCTATCTATTCCCTTCACAGGAAAGAGAGTGCATTTGAAGCCTTATTGGCTGATGGAATTCATGGATGATAAGGGATTCAGAAGATTCTTCAGACTGGATGACAAACTGAGTATCTCTAGCAATGAGACTCTTTTTGAAATGCAAGAAATGTTGGATTTATCTTAAGCTGATTTACTTTAATTCTACATAAAACTCCAGAATCAAATAGAAGAGAACAACATGAGCCTTGGGAAGAAATCCAGACAACCAAGGAAATAGATTTAACTGCTCAGACTAGAGGAGCTCCTTGATCATGATTGTGAGAACTCTTTGTACACTTTGCTTTGTTCAATTTTCAGTAAATATTGTAGCACTTATCAGTTTTATCTACTATTTTTCAATCTATGTTTTTAGGGTGTTTTGTTATCATCAAGTTTCTCTTAATTTATAACTACAATTCCAGTAGACATGAATTGGGGGAGATTGTTAAGAATATGTTGTGAACTTGATGATAAGTTAAACAAATCACCTTAGTAGATTTAACTTAGTGAATTTTGTAGCAATCGATGGATGATCTAATATAGTCCCGACGGATAAATCTTACAGACCCGATGGATGACATATTAACATCCATCGAGTAAGTAGCTTATATAATAATAAGAATTGTAGCACATTTCTGCAAACAACTTTGTGTAGATTCTGTAAAAGTATATGAGTCATGTTGACTACTAGTGGATATGCAGAATAGGTTGATTAAATTGTAAATATGAGATATCTTGTAATTCTGTATAAGTGAAATGGATTCAAGTGACAGATAGCTACCCGACGGATGATCAACAAAGCTTCCCGACAGATGACAAACATGTACCCGACGGATGATCAAATTCAAATATCTGTTGACAGTGACAACATAGTCACATGCGTTGGGTGTTTGCAGAAGGAATGTGTCAGCCTTTTAAGCAGGAATTTGAGAACAAAGAAGCATTACCATTTCCATGCAATTGTGAAGATATTCAAAGATGCTAGAATAGAGTAGTGAAGTAGCATAGAGTTAGACTAGATATGTTTTGTTTTATTATCTTGTCTTATTATCTTGTAAACTTGGTGACATATAAACCAAGTGTAGCTAGTAGAACATTCAACTAAGCAAACATATTTTAAAGAGAGATAGAAAAAGGTGTACTTGTCAAGGATTTCTCTGTAGTTTGTTTATTCTACTTGTAAAGCAGCTGCATTTTTTTTCTGCTTTGTTCACACAACCAAACAAATCTAAAAAGGCTTAAAAATATCAAAAAACACATTCACCCCTATGTAGTATTCAATATCTAACAGTAGGGTTACTTGCCTCAAGAGCTTTCCTTTTTCACAGAGATGGAGTTACTGCCACCTAGAACCTCTTTTCCTTTCCTAGTTCGAATGCCTCCTCTTTACAAATCTACAATATAACAACAAACCCTAATTAGAGATCTTATAAACAATAGACGTTTCTCTGAACGTCTAACTTTCTACCCCATTCGCGTTAATTAATCCACCTCATAATATTACTCATAATTTTGACCACACTACACACGTAGCAGATAATCACAGTTATCTATATATACCTTATACCTTTAAATCAATTCATACCTACTTTTGCACATAAGCAAACAATCATATATACACGTACTTTATGTTGGAAAATATGGGTATAAGTCCCATATTGGTAAGTCATATTTTTGAGCATTATAACTAAAAGATGTGTAAGATATGATGATATTCTCTTAATAATGGAAATTATTATTTTCCATTAGAATTTGGCTCAAATATTATGGCATAAATTAATTTGATTTTGTTTCAAATTAATTGATATGGTGTATGTCTTGATATATTTAATCTGATTCTGTTTCAGATTATTTATGGAATAGAGTAGCTTGCAAGTATTACACCGATTCCATAATTAATGATATTTAATTATGGAAAAGAGTAGCGCACAAGTCTATCTACACCTATATAAACACCTCTAAGGCGTTAGGGTTAGACACACCAAAAAATTATATTCGCCTTTAAACACAAAACTCTTTCTCTCTCTCGGTGATAGTTTCGTACCCGTTCAAGCTCGCTGAAGGTGCTCGTTATCCGTAACGCCGCCGCTACCTCGTTTTATCCTGGGAGGCTATCGACTCGCACATACGGTGAGAGGCGAAATAGCTTTAAGGAGACAGTTTCAACTGGACTCGAGGATCTCTCTTCTGTTTATATCTTTTCTTCCTCCGTTTGATTTCATTTACTCACGCACACATTTGTTTGATTATATGTATTAATCGCAGATTATATTCAGAATCTTAAAGCTATTTATTTTATATACATCTGTGACTGATACATCTGTATCTGCTTGTTTTGTTGAGTAACAGATCGATGGAGAACCAAACTATGAACGATTCGATGAACATGACGGCTGATCCCAACGCACAGATCACTGGATCTGATGGGGTTCACCAGCAGCCGATTAACCCTAACGCACGGATCGTACGATCTGATGGGGGTCAAACGCCTGTTGGACATGTGCCTTTGGGACATGTGCCTGTGGGACACACTGTCATTGGACAGTTTAGTGTTCCTCTTGAACAGATATCGGCAGGATTCACTCCTCCGATCATACCTACGGTGCCTACTGGTGTGCATACACCTGTAGTACAGACGCACGTAGCATTTGTTCCACCTGTGGTGCCTGCTGCACCTGTTATACCAACTGTGCCTGCTGCACATGCTGAAAAACCTGAGAAGTTCAACGGAACGAACTTCAAACGTTGGCAACAAAAGATGCACTTTTATCTGACCACGTTGCATATGGATCGCTTCCTTAAGGAAGAACCACCGTTGCTTACTACTGAGAGTAACATGCAGACTGTGTATGCTGCTGATGCTTGGAAGCACTCCGACTACATCTGTCGGAACTATGTGTTAAATTGTTTGTCTGACCCGTTGTATAACATATACAGCGTGAAGCCAACGGCTAAGGTCTTATGGGAGTCACTTGACCATAAGTATAAAACCGAGGACGCTAGGGCAAAGAAGTGGATTGTTGGCCGCTTTCTTGATTATAAGATGACAGACTCTAAGACTGTGGTCAGTCAAGTGCAGGAACTGCAGGTGATCATTCATGACATTCATGCTGAGGGAATGGTCATAAGTGAGTCTTTCCAAGTTGCTGCTGTTATTGAAAAGCTTTCACCTGGATGGAAAGATTTCAAGAACTACCTTAAGCACAAGCGAAAGAAGATGTCTATGGAGGATCTTATTGTTAGACTTCGTATTGAAGAAGACAACAGAGGGTCCGAGAAGAAAGTTAATGTTGCCACTGAGAAGGCAAACATGGTGGAGCATGCTCAAAGCTCCAAGCCCAAGAAGACTAATTCTAGTAAAGGGGCAAAGCTGGCACCCAAAGGAGGGATTTTGAAGTCGAAATTTCAGGGGAAGTGCTACAACTGTGATAAAGTTGGTCATAGGTCTTCTGACTGCAAGAAGCCCAAGAATCCCAACAAGAAGAAAGAAGCAAACATGGTAGAGAATATCTCCAAGGATATGGGTGATATAGACCTCTGTGCTACGGTCTCTGAAGTGAACCTGGTCGATTCTAATCCACGTGAATGGTGGATTGATACTGGTGCTACTAGGCATGTTTGCTCAGACAAGGCGATTTTCTGTAGCCTCAAAGCTTCTGATGCTGGTGAGAAGCTCTACATGGGGAATTCAGCAACTTCTACCATTGAGGGTGAAGGCACGGTGATCTTGAAGATGACCTCTGGGAAGAATCTGACTTTGAAGAATGTACTTTATGTGCCTGATATTCGCAAGAACCTTGTGTCTGGTTCTCTGTTGAGTAAGCATGGCTTTCACATTGTAATAGAGTCAGATAAAGTAATTTTGTCTAAGAGTGGTATGTTTGTAGGCAAGGGTTATTTAACCGATGGGCTTTTTAAGCTCAATGTAATGTCCGTTAAGGACGATAATGAAATGAAGAATTCTTCTGCTTACTTGCTTGAGTCTCCTAATTTATGGCATGCTAGATTAGGACATGTAAATTATGACACTTTACGACGTCTAAGTGCAAAAGAATACATACCTAAATTTACTATCGATTCAAAACATAAGTGTGAGACTTGTGTTGAGGCAAAATTAACGAGATCATCATTTAAACGTGTGGAAAGGAACACCAAAGTGCTAGACCTAATACATAGCGACATATGTGATTTAAAATTTGCTCCAACAAGAGGAGGAAACAAGTATTTTATTACATTCATTGATGATTGTACAAAATACTGCTGTGTATATTTGTTGAAAAGCAAAGACGAAGCTATAGATAAATTTAAAATCTATAAGGAAGAAGTTGAGACACAACAGACTGAGAAAATCAAAGCGATACGAAGTGATCGTGGAGGTGAATATGTTGAACCATTTGGAGAATTCTGTTCTCAACATGGTATAATCCATGAGGTCACTGCACCATACTCCCCTCAGTCAAATGGTGTGGATGAAAGGAAGAATCGCACTCTGAAAGAAATGATGAATGTGATGTTGTTAAGCTCTGGACTTCCATAATCGATGTGGGGAGAAGCCATCTTAAGCGCAAATAATATTTTAAATATTACGATGCGCAAGAATAAGGATGTAAGTCCTTATAAAAATGTGGAAGAAAAAGAAACCAAGTTACCAACACCTGAAAGTGTGGGGGTGCCTTGCAAAGGTACTGATCCCTACACCGAAGAAGGTGAAGATAGGTCCTAAGACTGTGGATTGTATCTTCATCGGATATCCTCCACACAGCACTGCATATCGGTTTCTTGTTCATGAATCCAAGATTCCTGATATTCAAAAGAATACCATTATGGAATCAAGGAATGCCTCATTCTTTGAGACGATGTTTCCCTGTAATCTAGGAAACCAACAACCTACGACGTCTAAACAATCTCATGAGTCTGTAGATGACGATAATGAGAGTGACGAAAGTGAAGATGAAAATATGGGGGTAGTGAGAAGGAGCAAAAGACAACAAATGGAGAAATCCTATGGGTCTGATTTTATGACCTATTTGCTCGAAAAAGGTGACCCAAAAACTTATAAGGAGGCGGTTACCTCACCTGATGGGCCTATGTGGAAAGAGGCCATCAAGAATGAAGTTGATTCAATTATGCAAAATCATACTTGGGAATTAGTGGACTTGCCAACTGGTTACAAACCATTAGGTAGCAAGTGGGTTTTCAAGAAGAAGTTGAAAACTGATGGCACTATTGATAAGTATAAGGCCAGACTTGTAATTAAAGGATACAAGCAACAAAAAGGCCTTGATTACTTTGATACATATTCTCCTGTAATGAGAATAACGTCCATAAGGATGATGTTTGCTATTACTGCAATGTGTAATCTAACTGTACATCAAATGAATGTGAAAATAGCCTTCCTAAATGGGGACATAGATGAGGAAATCTATATGGAACAACCCGAAGGGTTTGTTGTCCCAGGACAAGAAAGGAAAGTTTGTAGATTGGTGAAATCATTGTATGGTTTGAAATAAGCGCCTATGAAATGGCATGAAAAATTTGATGAGGTCGTGCTGGCCAATGGCTTCAAAATCAATGAATGTGATAGTTATGCCTATTACAAGGATAACGAGAACAGCTATGTCAAGGAGAATGACAATGGCTATGTCATGATGACGCTATATGTAGATGATCTACTTATTGCCGGAAGCAATGATAAAGTGATCAAATCTACGAAGGACATGTTGAAATCAAGATTCGACATGAAAGACATGGGACTAGCAAATGTAATTCTAGGAATTCAAATTTCTAGAACATCAGAGGGTCTCGCATTAAGTCAACCACATTATGTTGACAAGATCCTTGAGAAGTTTCTTAAGGATGACTTTGAGAAAGCTAGGACATCTGTGGATATGACTTTGCACCTATCCAAGAACAAAGGTGTAGTTGTTTCCCAATTGGAATACTCGAGGATAATTGGTAGTCTGATGTACCTCATGAGTTGTACAAGACCAGACATTGCATACTCAATTAGCAAGTTGAGTAGGTGTACGAGTAATCCGGGAGCTGATCACTGGAAAGCGATCATAAGGGTACTAAGGTACTTGAGGGGAACTCGAGACTATGGACTGCACTATGGCAGATACCCAGCAGTATTAGAAGGATATACTGACGCAAATTGGATATCTAGCAAGAAAGTACTTAAGTCTATGAGTGGCTATGTGTTTACATTAGCTGGAGTGGCAATATCATGGAAATCCTCAAAATAAACGGTGATAACTCATTCCACGATGGAAGCTGAGTTTGTGGCACTAGATAAATGCGCCGAAGAAGCTGAATATCTACGTCAGTTTCTGGAGGATATTCCAAGATGGCCAAAGCCTGTAACTACAATAGGGATTCACTGTGATAGTGAATCCGCTATTGGCAGAGCACAGAGCATGATGTATAATGGAAAGTCTCGTCATATACGATGATGACACAGTTCCATTAGACAAATGATCTCAACCGGAATTATCACTGTTGACTATATACTGTCAAAAGATAATATCGCGGATCCACTAACCAAAGGGTTATCAAGAGAAGTGGTTGAGAAATCATCGAGAGGGATGGGCCTTAAGCCTATTGCTTAACGGCATCATGGTGGACACCCAACCATTGCTGACTGGAGATCCCAAGAACTTGGTTCAATGGGACAACTAAATCATGATGACCAAATCACTGTGGGGGTAACCCCTGGCCTGTTCCTATGATGAGGAAATAGTGAGACCCGTAAGGTACGAGGTTAAGCTTTGAGCTTTTAATGATCTTTGATGAATACATGGAGTTCAGGAGTGAACGTATGGAATTCAGTTGAGTAAACGCGGGTTACTCTATAAGATAAAGATCACCTATGTGGGAGAGAAGTGGGGCCGCTTCAAAGGAGAATTGTGAGGCACAATTCTTTAGAAACTTCTGCAGAACCAGGACGATGTTCCATGGACAAAATGGACATACTCATTAGAGCTGAACGAGTCAGAAACGATATAGTGATAAGTATATCATCGTTTACACAAACGATCGAACAGTTCAAGGAGAAGCACGTCTACTGTCTACCAGTAAAGTCGGTATGCTTATTCGAGCGAAGGTTCAAGGAGCATTCTCTACCTATCGTATGCTATATCTGATCGAAGAAACTATCACCAAGTCAAACTCCGTGTCTGTCTGTCTGTCTGGTGTGTGCTACTAAGATCAACAATCTCACCCATGTGGGGGATTGTTGGAAAATATGGGTATAAGTCCCATATTGGTAAGTCATATTTTTGAGCATTATGACTAAAAGATGTGTGAGATATGATGATATTCTCTTAATAATTGAAATTATTATTTTCCATTAGAATTTGGCTCAAATATTATGGCATAAATTAATTTGATTTTGTTTCAGATTAATTGATATGGTGTATGTCTTGATATATTTAATCTGATTCTGTTTCAGATTATTTATGGAATAGAGTAGCTTGCAAGTATTACACTGATTCCATAATTAATGATATTTAATTATAGAAAAGAGTAGCGCACAAGTCTATCTACACCTATATAAACACCTCTAAGGCGTTAGGGTTAGACACACCAAAAAAACATATTCGCCTTTAAACACAAAACTCTCTCTCTCTCTCTCGGTGATAGTTTCGTACCCGTTCAAGCTCGCTGAAGGTGCTCATTATCCGTAACGCCGTCGCTACCTCGTTTTATCCTGGGAGGCTATCGACTCGCACATACGGTGAGAGGCGAAATAGCTTTAAGGAGACAGTTTCAACTGGACTCGAGGATCTCTCTTCTGTTTATATCTTTTCTTCCTCCGTTTGATTTCGTTTACTCACGCACACATTTGTTTGATTATATGTAATTATCGCAGATTGTATTCACATTTTATTCATATCGGTCACATAAAAACACATTGATATCCATATTCTAGTATATACTGATTCTTCTGATGCATTATTTATACTCTAGTAAACATGAGGCCACTTAAGCACATATTCAGTTTTACAATCATCTCTTATTTGCAATTAACATGTAAAAGTTTATAACAATAATACTATAACATTTTAATCACATTAGTTTCCCTTTTTAACACATTATTTCTGCCAAAAATCTGACATGACCCGTTCATAAATACGCTATCTAATTAACCAATCCAGTCAACAATACACAACAACATTACAAACGAACTATAATCTACAATTTTGATCTAAAACTCACAACCAACAATAAATTAAAATCTAATTTTTTTGCTAAAGCACACATGCACGATCTCAAGTCATAATTAAGCACATAAATGAATTATATTATCGATCAAATATAAAACCTAACCAAAATAAAAAATTTAAACCTTTAAAAATTTGCATAAACATGATAAAAAACATGTATCAATATCAATTAATATTTTACACATAATCGAGCAATAATCGTTAATAAAACATCAATACCGAACCAAAATTTGAATTTAAAAAACCAACAATTCAAATTATTGACTTGAACTTAACATGCACGAATTAAAATAGAATTATAACGATTTGCAGGGATCAGACGAGCATCACCGCCCACCACTGGCTCGCCGGAGATCACCTCCGATCGAGGTAAAGTCTCGGTGGTGCCTAACTCGGGGTTTCCACTCGAAACCCCACCGATTTGGATAAAAAATATTACAAGCATGTTTAATATCAAGAATCCTGCTCGAAAACACTAAATTCATTCATGAATTCGGTAAAACCGAATTAATCAAGAAAAAGGGTTTCCAAAAAACTTTCAAGAAACACACATGCATATATATATATATATAACTGTAGAGGAAGCAACACCACGCACCTGGTGGGAAGAAATGAGGTAGAAGTTGAAGAGAGGAGTACCGAGTTAGAGAGAGAGAGAGAGATAGGGGAAGAAAGAGGGAGGCTGCACTTGGGTTTTATATGCCCAGGGGCAGTTTCATAATTTCACAAAAAAAGATTCCAATTAACAACTTTTAGATTAAAATAATGTTGGTTATTATAGGTAAATTGAATAATAAATAGGAAAAATAAATTATAAATTTGAGACTTATTTTTAAAACGAAATTATGAAAATATCTATCTTCCAGTATTTTTAAAATAATGATTGATGAGCGGTTTATTTTCTACAATTTTTCAAGATAACTAAGAAAATAGAAATAACTTTTGAAAAAATCATTTTAAAATACCCAGACTTTAAAATAATTCCAACTCTAATTTTTTAAAAGTCTCTAGGACCATTCTAGAGATAATAAAACAAGTTTCATATTTTAAACAAATTGTCATGATTTTATAAAAGTATTTAAAGGTCAAATAACCCTTATTTCTCACTCAATAAATCATTTAAAAATATTTAAAAAATTCCAAAATCACAAATTCAAACACGTAAGGGTCAAGTAACATATATTCACACATCACATCATTAAATCTCATATATACCTAATTTTCCATTTAAACTATATTTATAACCATTTTCACTTTTAGCGAATAATCGCTAATTCAAATAACGATATGACTTCACTTATTGCTATCTAAATAATCACATATACACATAAGACTCTTCATATCTTATATTATTCACATAATTCACTAAATTCTCATTTTCAATAATAAAATCAAATCCACTTTTCGCATAAACATTTTTTACGGGTCGCATCTCAATTGACGGCCCAACAGTCACTCTGACTCGATCATTAATCATATCATAATTTAAGTCTTATACTGACCCGTCAAACTGGAATACATTATATTTAATATTCCTTCAGTAATTCACAAATTTTGCACATAAACCACAAAATTTATATTTATTCACATAATATAATTCGTGAAAATCCCAGTCGCTGCATTTTACCCCCTTAAAAGGATTCTGTCCCCGAAATATCACTAAAGAAAATAAATGGGGATACTTTTGAAGCATTTCACTTTCAAGTTTTCAAGTTAACTATTCGAACTTAAGCTTTCTCCATAAAACTCTTACGGTACTATCTTATTTCTAAGCGTCTTTTCTTTTCAATCTAATATCTGAACTGGTTGTTCCACATAGGATAGATCTTGCTGAATTTTAACATATTCGTGTCTCAATTGATGTCCCAACAGTCATTCCGACTCGATCATTAATCATATATCATAATTCAAGTCTTATACTGACTCGTCAAACTGGAATAAATTATATTTAATATTCCTTCAGTAATTCACATAATTTGCACATAAACCATAAAATTTATATTTATTTAATTAATGTAATTCGTGAAAATCCCACTCGTTGCATCTTACCCCCTTAAAAGGATTCTGTCCCCGGAATCTCACTTAAGAAAATAAATGGGGATACTTTTCAAGCATTTCACTTTCAAGTTTTCAAGTTAACTATTCGTACTTAAGCTTTCTCCACAAAACTCTTACTAATGGTACTATCTTATTTCTAAGCGTCTTTTCTTTTCCATCTAATATCTGAACTGGTTGCTCCACATAGGATAGATCTTGCTGAATTTTCATATATTCTAGTTCTATTACATGACTGGCATCTGGATTATATTTCTTCAATAACAAAACATGAAACACATTATAACAATGTTACATTTATGGGGTAAAGATAGTTCATACGCAACCTTTCCAACCTTCCCAGTTTTATTAAATGACTAGCATCTGGATTAACACTTTTTCTCCAGTTTCAATTCCGTATCCTTTCGATTTTGGTCCGCATATTTTTTTTGGTGTTGGGCGGATATCAGCCTTTTATGAATCAATTCCACTTTTTCCTTTATTTGTTGAACCAATTCTGAATCCAACATTTGCGTTCACCAACTTTGTCCCAATATACAGGAGATCTGTACCTTCTTCCATACAATGCTTCATATGGTGGTATGCTAATGCTTGCGTGATAACTGTTATTATACGAGAACTCTATTAATGGTACATGAGCACTCCAATTTACTTCAAAATCCAATGCACAAACTCTTAACATATCCTCAATTATTCTAATAGTCCTTTCGCTTTGTCCATCGGTCTGTGGATGATAAGCAGTACTCATATTCTATTTCATGACCAAATGATTTCGAAAATGTCACCAAAATCTTGAATTGAATCTAGGATCTCTATCTGACTCAATAGAAACTGGTACTCCATGTCATGCCATAATTTAGTTTAATTATAGTTTGACCAACTTGGTCGTTCATGTTCTGCTTTCACTCTTTGACATGTATAACACTTATTTATCCAATCAGCAATCTCTTTCTTTATGTTTGGCCACCAGAAGTTCTCCTTCAAATCCCTATACATTTTCTTACTTCTGAGATGAATTGAAAATATTGAACTTTCTGCTTAGTGTAAAATCTAATGTTTCATCTCTGTAACATTAGGAATCCAAATGCGGGAACATAATTTATATATACCTTTATCATCCTTTCGAGCTTTGATTTCTTCGCCGGCCAGTTTATCCCTTTCATGATACATTAATTACTCCTGATAACGTCGAATCTTTTCTAGTATTTTGGGCTGAACGTCATTGCGTAAACCATGTAGTTTATGGACTCAGGTACTCGTACCTCAATTTCTATTTCCTCAAATTTCTTTGCCAATTACACCGAAGTGATTAACATGTTCAATCTCTCCTCGCGACTCAACAAATCCTCCACAACATTCACTTTTCCAGGATGGTAATTTATAGTACAATCATAATACTTGATTAGTTTCAACCTTCGCCTTTGTCTCATGTTCAATTCCTTATGAGTATTATACTTTAAAGGAAATTTGTATAACATGTCCCATAGTAAGGAGTTTCTTTATCAATATATCCCATTTTATTTAACTATTATTAATATGTCCCATGGTTAATTTTTTACTCATATATAACTCATATCATATCATATATAAATATTTGTCACTAAATAAAACTAAAATGTCCCTAACATAAAATTAATACTAATTGAATACCATATCACATGCAAAACAATTCAAGGTCGAGCAACTATTTGTATTCCATTATATAGTATTGATTTTTTTGCAAATCAGATGGGGAAGAAAAGGTAGTGGGTAGTTTTCTACTTAGAATACTACTTTAACCTGCCAGTATAAGATAATAATTTTGTTCTCTGCTCCATATAAGTTTCAACACTAATATTGTTCTTACTCTAAATATTTCTTGATGTTTCATCTTTGTTTACAACTAGCTAGTGAAGTTGAACGGTAGTAATGTAGATACTATTTTTATTATATGTATGGAATTTAATTCCTCAATTAAATTAAAACATATTTTATTTTTATTAAAGAATAAATACACATTTTAGTATTAACACCATATAGTATTAAAAATTAATATGTAATTTATTTCTACTAAAAAGTAATACATACGTAGAATTAATACTATTTTACTATTAAAAAAAGTTTATACTTCTTTCCCTTTCTTTATTGAATTTCTAAAAAAAATTAGAATTAAAATTGCAAGTCACAACATATAATAGATAAATGAGTCCAACGTTCATACTTGCACGGGACAATATCTAAAAGTTATAGAAAGGTTACAAGGCTATATATGTAATTTAAATATTTAAAATAGCAAAGTTAACCATAGTTAGTTAACCATAATTATATTTACAAATATTATTATAAATGAGATATTTTTATAAATCAGTTTTTAGAATGGGATATATTAGTAAAATACCCTACTTTAAAATCTTATGATCCTTATAAATCTCACACTTCTCTCTGTATAGACAATGTCTCCAAATCTTAAGTCCGAACACAATCGCGGCCAATTCCAAATTATGCGTACGATAATTTTGTTCATGTGGTTTTAGTTGATGAGAGGCATATTCTATCACTTTTTCATGTTGCATTAACACACAATCTTTTTCTTTATGAGAAGCATAACTATAGATTACAAACTCACCCTTTTCGTCGGGTAAAACCAACACCGCCGCAGAAACTGGCCTTTTTTAATTCTTGAAAACTCTCCTCACACTTTTCTATCCATACAAATTTCTCATTTTTCCTCGTTAACTTAGTCAATGGAACAGATATCTTCGAGAAATCTTGCACAAATCTCCGATAATAACCAGCCAATCCTAAAATGATTCTTACTTCCGTTGGAGTCCTAGGACTTTCCAATTCATCACTACTTCAATTTTGCAGTATCCACTTTAATGCCTTCACTATTAACTACATGTCCACAGAACTGGACATCTTCTAACCAAAACTCAAAATTTGAAAATTTTGCATATAAATTTTCTTTCCTCAAGGTTTCCAAAGCAATCCTTAGATGTTCCACATGTTCTGCTTTCGACTTGGAATAGAGTAAGATGTCGTCGATGAACATAATCACAAACTTATCCAGATATCTCTTAAAAACTTGATTCATAAAATCCATGAAAGCAACATGTGCATTTGTTAGTCCAAACGCCATACTAAGAACTCATAATGTCCATATCTCGTTCAAAATGTCGTTTTGGGTAGATCTTCTGCCTTTATTTTTAATTGGTCTTAACCAGACCTTAAGTTAATCTTAGAAAAACACGTAGCTCCTTTAAGTTGATCAAAAAAATCATCGATTCATGGTAGAGGATACTTATTCTTGATAATCAACTTGTTGAGTTCGCGATAATCGATACGTAAACTCATGCTTCCATCTTTCTTTGTCACAAACAGCACTGATACCCCTATGGTGATACGTTTGGTCGAATAACTTCTTTATCTAGGAGCTTCTATAACTGAATCAAGTTCCTTCATCTCTAATGGTGCCATACAATAGGGAGCCTTCGAAACTGGTTCCGTCCCTTGAGCCAAATCAATGGTGTATTCAATCTCTCGATTTGGAGTTAGTGTATGAAATTTATCGGGAAACACGTCAGGAAACTCATTAACTACAAAAATATCCTCGATCTTAGGTGATTCCTTCTCAATGTCCCTTATATCTAAATTGATTAATTATTTTGATAATTATTCAGTTTATTTGAATAATATGTATTATTTTCATTTAAATTCCAAAATTTATGGGAAAATTAGTTTTAATTCTGATTTTTCCTAAATAATTATTTAAAAATATAATTAATATTTAGTTAATTTAAATAATTAATTATTTTGAATAATAATTCAATTATTCTTTTTAATTGAATATTAATTGAACCGTTTATCTGTTTCAAATGAAACGGACGCTCCTAAAATCAGAAAAATGATATGATTTTGATAAAAATAGTTTAAAATCCTAATTTCTTTCGGAAACGGGTCAGATTTTGATATTTATTTATTTATTTATAAACCCGATTAATTAGGAATACGAGTTAAATAAATTCTAAAAATTTGGAAAATGAGTCAGATATTCTACAATAATGCGAATAACAACTCCATTTCAATTTTTAAAATATTTTAATAACTTGAGTAACTATCTGACTTATGTGCTATGTGATTTCTATGGTTAATTGAATCTTAAATGCTAGTTTAATTATTATACGAGTTAATTATTACCGTACGGGTAGACGATAAGGGTTGCGTGGATTTAGATTGATGTATAATTAAGATACAAGTCAATTGAATTGGTATCTTTCCTTAAACGAATCAAGAAATGTAGTACAAGCTGGAGTTAGATAATAGTAGTAGATTAGGAATAAAATGCATACTAGGAAAGTTTTCTCCCCTATTCTAAATTCAGAATTGTGAACTGCTATGCTTATCCCTATATCTGATACAAACTCTTGATATATTGAACATATAATCTTCATTCAAGTTCATTAAAATTCAATTACTGTTCTTTTGATAGTTTCTTCATAATAGTTCTGATTATCCTGGAATTTTTGAATACCTGTATTCATATTCCAATAGATTGCACACTATCTATACCTAGATACAAATCTTGATGTGGGGAAAATATCAAAGCATACGGATTGTTCTAGATACTTATCTTATGGACTAGATGGTTACAAATAGGGCCAATGATGGACTGGACCCTTTGTTATTAGGCTAGAATGGGCCTAGGTAGCCGATATGATGATGGGTTTATACGGATAGGTATATATTCGTACTGTATCCTGATTGAACAATAGATTATAGTGCATATGTTGGTTCTTATTACCAGTCTAGTTTATTGCGATCGTCAGTAGAGGCCTTCTTTACTCCTTATAGAAATAGCAGATACCTATGGAATCTGATTACTTATTTCTTATCAGATTCACTTGTTTTATCTTGAGATACTATATATATACATTGTGGACTTGTTGACCAATTATGGCTCATATTTGTTGTTACTCACTTTTATCTTTCAGTAAAGCTTGAGAATGAAGCCTATTCACACAAAGGTAGTAAAAAAGCGAGTTAAGGTCTCACACGCTTGTCATAACATCGCGTCAATTCCACTAAATTTATGAATTCTAACGGTGTCCTTACTTCCTCCAAATTTCTAATTGCTTTGACTTCAGGTCGGAAAATCATGTCAGAATTTGACTCAATCTACTTGGAATTGATTTTTCATCTAACTGGCCATAAGTTGGTAAAATTAACCAATTAACTCTTTTAATTGATCCCTGGAACCAAGTACACCATTATTATCTTGGAAAATAATATAGATTCTCTCTACAGGCTCTTCTTAAAGCGGTTGAAGGCGCACGCTAATAAAAGAGTAAGAGTTGAAGTTTTCAATTTAAGCTCCGGAGGTTGAGAATCGTGTTCGGATACATATTTATATAGAATTGTGTTAGAATATTTTTACAGAACTTACTGATACAAGAATGTAATTTTTGCATAACATGATTCATCACTTTGTAAGAGTTTATATTTATTAATTTATATTCAGTTAGTCTAATTATTCTCAAAATATTTTCATTTATATTTTGTATTTAAAGATTTATCTATTTATTATAATTTTAAAAATTAGGGAAAAACAAGTAAAATCTAACAATATTATCTAAATTTTGAAAAATTATTTATGTGGGCCCCAAAAAATGTAGGCCCGGATTTTTGGGGCCCATTTTTTTAAAACAAAATTAGAATATCTATTACAAATTCTAAATTGTGTTGCTATAAAGTGCTATTACAACATATATATTGGTCTATTGTAACAACTGAGACTATGTTAGATGAGGCATGCTTTGATGTTGCTATAGATACCTATAGTTACTGCTCAGGACTTAACATAGCAAATGAGTTGCTATAGCCTTTTTTGCCTATAGCAACACCAAACAGGCTCTATAGAGACACAGTTTTGATGTTACAAGAAGCAATCTATGGTGTAGTGATGATTAATTAATAAGTTTACTATTCTTTTCCATTATCCAACACAATTTATATTTATACATAATTTGATTCCCAAAAGTTGAATGCCTAAACTAAAGATAGATCTAAGATATCAGCAGATAGACGCAGTACGCTTCCCACGCTCTTGCGATGGGTCTTCTTCAGTCTGGCCATCCTTCCTAACTGTTGTGTGATGAAGAAATGAAGCAAGGGTGAGAAAAATAGCTCACTAAAATAACATGTATACTATGATTAATAATACAAAGTATCCTTATCGATAGTTTTTCTGAAAATCTTTGTTGTGCATAGGATAATCATTTACTAAATATAACTTAGATGATGAAGTTACAAGATACTTCAAAATACTTATATATCATTTTAGAAAAACTACTTGAACTAATACTGTTCAAAGTATACATAGTTTCAAAAGTTTACCATATAGATGAAGTTACAAGATCAAAGAGGGCTCTAGAGGGTACTGAGATTGTGGCATTGGATAGTTTCACTGAGTTATTTTTGGAGAAGTATTTCCCATTCTGTATGAAAAACCAGATGGAATTAAAGTTTCTAGAGTTGAAGCAAGGAAACCTGTCACTGGAAGAGTATGAGACAAGGTTTACTGAGGTGTCTAGGTTTGTACCGGGGCAGGTAGACACAGAAGAAAAACAAGTGAAGAGATTTCAACAGGGGTTGAAGTCATAGATTCGTAGTGGGGTAGCAGTTTTTGAATTGACAACATATACTGCAGTCGTTCAGAAAGCTATGATAATTGAAGGAGAGAGTGAGATGTCCCAGAAAGAAGGGGACAAGAAAATTTTCAAAGCCGTTTCAACAAGAAGCCGGGATTTCAGGCCCAGACAAATATGAACTTCAGAAGGTTAGACCAAGGAAACCAAAGACCAGGTAATCATTTCCAAGTTATAAATCAGCAGAGAATAGAAAAACCACCATTGTCGGACTGTAAGACATGTGGCCGGAAGCATACGGGTATCTGTACCAAGCCGAATGTTACATGTTTTAGATGCAAGCAGAAGGGACATTATTCCAATAAATGCCCAACAAGAAAGACAGATGTTACACGTTTCCAATATGGGAAGAAAGGACATATTGCCAGAGATTGTAAAGGACCAGCTATAGTTTCAAATGTTTCGAGGATTATGGAACCACCGCCACTACCACAACAGAATCAGTCCAAGGCAAGGACATGACAATGAAGGAGGCAGTGCAGAATCCAAGCATAGTTGCATGTACGCTTTCTGTGAACTCCGTAAATGCAAAAGTATTAATTGATTCTGGAGCTACAAGATCTTTTATCTATGAAGAATTTATTGATAAATTATACTGTGAAGTTCAATGGTTGGGTTGGACGTTAATTATAAAGTTAGCCAACGATGATCAAGTTCGCGGTGATCAAGTTTGTCCAAATCGTGTCATCGAAATAGCAGGACATAACTTCTCTGCTGACTTGATACCTTTCAAGTTGGGAGAATTTGATGTTATATTAGGAATGGATTGATAGTCGGTCATGATGCCCAAATTGACTGTGCAAATAAGAAAGTAAATCTACGAACAGTGGACGACGCAAGGGTAGTATTAAGGGGTGAGAAACAGAAGAAGAAATTCCTCACGATGATGCGGACTAAGCGATTGCTACATCAAGGATGTAAATCTTATCTTGTCTATGTGTTGGATGTTAACAAAAAAGGTCTGAGAATTGAAGATATTCCGATTGTATGTGAATTTCCATACGTATTTCTTGATGAATTTCCAGGGTTACCTCCGGATCGTGAAATTGAGTTTACTATTGATCTAGCGCAAGGTACTAAACTAGTTTCAAAAGCACCATATCGAATGGCACCATTTAAAATGAAAGAGTTTACGCAATTACAAGATCTTTTGGAGAGAGGGATTATAAGACCTAATGTATCCTCATGGGGTGCACCGGTACTGTTCGACAAGAAGAAGGATGGTAGCATGGGATTGTGCATCGACTATCACGAGCTGAACAAATTAACCATTAAGAATAGATATCCTTTACCGGGGATTGATGATTTATTTGATCAATGAAAAGGAGCAGTATGGTTCTCAAAGATTGATTTAAGATCAGCTACCATCAACTGAAGATTAAGGCAAAGGATATTCCTAAAACTGCATTTCATACTAGGTACGGTTAATATGAGTTCTTAGTAATGGCGTTCGGATAAACAAATGCACCAGAAGCATTCATGGATCTAATGAACAGAGTTTTTAAGAAATAATTGGATAAATTTGTGGTTGTGTTTATCGATGACATCTTGATCTATTCGAAGACTGAAGCTGAACATGCAGAGCACTTGAGAATTGCCTTGGAAATCTTGAGGCGCGAGGATATAGCAAGTAAGCAGCAAGGTTCTCCCTTTAGGAAAGAAGGAATGACTTTACGCAAAATTTTCTAAATGCGAAGTTTGGCTAGGAGAAGTACAATTTCTAGGCCATGTAATCAGCATTGAAGGAATTAAAGTTAATCCAGCAAAGATTGGAGCTATTTTAAATTGGGAAATACCAAAGACGCCTACCGAAGTCAGGAGTTTCATGGGATTAGCGGGTTATTATCGAAAATTCATTAAAGATTTTGCGAAGATAGCCACGCCATTAACGAAGTTGACTCGAAAAAATGAAAAGTTCATAAGGAATGAAAAATGTGAGGAAAGCTTTCAGGATTTGAAGAATCGATTGGTAACTGCACTTGTATTAGTTTTACCAGATGATCAAGGGGATTTTTTTTATCTACATTGACGCTTCTTACAGAGGACTGGGATGTGTACTGATGCAATATGGTAAGGTGATTATATATATTTCCAGACAATTGAAGCCTCACGAACAAAAGTATTCGACTCGTGACTTGGAATTAGATGCAATTGTATTCGCATTAAAACTTTGGAGACATTATCTATACGATGAGAAGTGTGAAACTTACACTGATTACAAAAGCTTGAAGTATATCTTCACTCAGAAGGATCTCAACATGAGACAACGATGATGGCTAGAATTGATCAAAGATTATGATGTTTCAATCAACAATCACTCGGGAAAGGCAAATGTTGTGGCAGATGTGCTGAGTAGAAAGGAAATATTAAACATGTTAACTTCCTCAAAAGAATTAATCAGGTAATTTGAGAAATTGGAAATTAAAGTTCGTAGTCCAGGAGGATCCACATAGATGAGTTATGCAATGATGTTTCAACCAGAATTATTAGAAAAGATTCGAAGATGTCAAGAAGAGAATGATTCATAAAAGTGAAAGCTTAACTAGAGAAGAGATTTCAAGTCAGAAGGATGACAAGGTGATTCTACGATTTTCCTCGAGAATTTGGGTACCTAATATAGCAGAATTAAAAGAAGAAATCTTACGAGACGCCCATAGCTCAAGATATTCTATTCATCCGGGTAGCAGCAAAATGTACCGAGATTTATACGGGAAGAAATGTAGATCTCTAGTATGTTGGGATGAAGTAGGTGAGCGGAAGATTCTAGGTCCAGAATTGATCCAGCAAACTATAGAAAAAGTGGAACTTATTCAGAAGCGACTGGAAGCAGCACAAAACCGTCAATGGAAAAATGCAGATCAAGCCAAAAAGGATATGGAATACAATGTGGGAGAGCCCGTGTTATTGAAGATATCACCATGGAAGGGATTGACAAGATTTGGAAAGAAATGCAAACTTAAACTGCGTTATGTTGGACTGTTTGAGATATTGAATAGGGTAGGAAAAGTTGCATATGAGTTAGCCTTACCGCCCAATATGCAGCATATTCATAATGTGTTTCATGTGTTAATGCTTTAAAGATATAATCCAGACTCAAAGCATGTGATAGAGTACGAGCCGATATAAATTCAAGATGATTTATCTTAGGTTGAACAACCGGTATGAATTCTAGGCCTGCAGGAAATAGTGCTAAGGAATAAGTTAGTGACATTAGTAAGAGTTTTCTGGAGAAATTCTATGGTTGAAGAGTCAACCTGGGAGCTTGAGAGTGAAATGTTAGAAAAGTATCCCCAGTTATTTTCTTAGCGTGATTCTGAGGACATAATCCTTTTAAGGGGGGAAGGATGTAACGGCTGAGAAATTATGACTTTTTTGTAAGATATTAAGTGAGTATTATGTATTTTATTTTATTATAAATAAGTGTTGATCATAAAATATTAGGTGTTATGTGATGTATGTGTTTCGTGTGGTTCAGGGTATTTTTTTGGTATTTTATTACGTGTTAAATGCTTTTATATCAAAAGTTATAATGATCATGCTTCATTTAAATAGATGTTATTTTATATAGAACAATTGGCCTTATTTTTCCTAATATGGCATATACCATATTGATATTCTGAACATCCAGTTAATTTAGAAAATATCTCGTTTCGTGAAAAATGATTTTTCAATGTACCTATGGGTGCTCAAATCTCTACAAAAATCATTTTTTTATTTTTATAAAATTAGGGGACTTTCAAATATTTTATATCTTTGCATTTTTGAATTATTCATAATTTTGGGAAATTTTGGAATATATTTTGTATTTATTTAAAATTAAAAATTTAAAAATTATTCCCCATATATTATTAATTAAGGGCCAATTAATATTATTAGGAAATATAATTAATGGCTATATTATAATTAGGGATAATATTTTTTTATTATAAATATGTTAATTTAATTAATTAATTATATAAAAATTATAAAAAAATTAGAAAAAAATAAAAAATTCTCTGAAAATTGGGGCTTAGGGTTCTTGATCAGCTTGAGAATCAATCTATGATTTCTTGCGATTCTGAGATTCAGATACCATCATGTAAGTATTCAAATCGAAGCTCTTGATTTGTTCTACATGATTATGCCATCAATTTCATGCTAAGATTCACATATTTTGATTTTTAATTTTAGGTTTCTTGACTGAAATTAGGGGTTTTTGATTCTAGGGTTATTTGATTCATTTAATGATTAGAATAGCTTCATATGAATGTTTGCAGTCGATTTAATCGATCAATTACATCAAATGATTCCTAGATAGTATAATTTGATTATTAGGGTTTATGTTAAATTTTTAATTAATCATTTTTGATTATACAAGAATCTAAGGTTTGTTTGATTATAGGGGTTCGATTATACAAGTTATTACCTTTGTTTTGGTATATTAAAATCGTAATTTCAAGTACAAATGAATAAGAACGGGATTTGGCCAGAAAATTGTTTGATTTGGCCGGAAGACGGGTCGTGGGGGTTATCAGGATTGAATAAGGATAGGGTTATATTCCTGAGGTGATATAGAACAGAAACCCTGAAGAAACAAGATCAAACGATATTGATTGGCCTCGAATCAAGCTCCCGGAACTTGCAGTCGAGCTCATCGGAATTTGTTCGGTTCTCATTGGAGAATACGACTCCGGTGTTGTATATGACCCTTGAAACCAGGGTTGTGATGCTGTCAAATTGGGGAATAAAAACCAGGTGGGAAACAGGCCAAACAGTGTTGAATTAGCCTAAATTAGGTGGCCGGAAAACAGGTCAGTGACAGGAATCCTCACTGGATTCTAGGTTCATCCCGACCCCTTCAATTTCTTCACGATCCGAATCAAAACCAAGTTCCAACCAGGTTTTGATCCATTTATCCCCAATTCCTGTTTCCCAATTTTTTTTTTGAATTTTCTTTTTACTTTTTTTTTAATTTCAAAAATCAGTTTTATTAATTAAATAAATTGATTAATTAATTTAATTTATCAACTAATTTATTGTATAAATAAAACTGAATTATTTTAAATATTTTCCAAAAATTAAATTTTTTATTTATTTGTGATTTATTATTTATTTGTTATTTATTTAAATTGATTAATTATTTTGATAATTGTCACACCCTAAAACAACCACACACACACACTCGAAACAATATCAAACCATAATTATATTACAAACTTATAAGTCTAAAAGATGATAATAATATGATTACAGACCCAACCAAAATAATAACAATCACGAGATCTTTACAAGTTCAGAGTTTGGAACAGCCCATCTAACTGATACCACAATTAAAAATCGGCGGATTTCGCCTAATCTATATATTCTACCTACGCCCTCAAATGGTCTTCACCCATGGCTACCGGTTGACTTACGGGCGGTCTTCTTGGTACGAACCATGATTGCTAGTTGTAGAACAGGGTTAAATACAAGAAAATGAGCTAAAATGCTCAGCAAGTACTATCAGTTCTACTATACAAGGCATTATCACAAAATCACGGGTTCATGAATCAAGAGGTTATAGATGCTTGTAAAAAAATGACAATAAGAAACATGAAGTTTTAATATAAGGACATGGTAGAATTATAGCAACTGAAACATGGCACATAGTATCATGGCATCGGGCAACATGTTATAATCAATTTAAATATCAAATCATCAAAATTCATTTTAGGACGCTATGGATTACAACCGGTGATCAGCCATGAAGTAATCCCGAACCGCGCTGGGTTCTCAAATATAATGGGATCCCTAGGCTATATGTGAGCCTATCAATAAGTGTCAAAAGGATTTGCGTCTAGTCCAATCCACTAAGTCAAGAAAACATTTATTTTACTTTTAATGATTTATAACATGGATGTCGGGGAAATATTTGGTATCACTTTAATGGAATTGTAACAAGGGAATTTAAGTTCACTAACGAGGTTCGCTTTAGGGAATTTGATAGAGAGTTTAGTATTCACGGTCTAATGGATAAGGGATGTTTTGAAGGTAAGGTACTAACAAGATTAAGAGTTATTAAAGGTAGTATTTGAATTAGTTAATGACATGGTGATTATTACAACTACGCATTCACGAAAAAGTATGTATACTTGAAAAAATTATAAGCATAAGGAGGTAAGTAAATTGCCTTCCAATAGTTCTAAGATTATTCAATCTTGACGACACGAGTCTTCCCCTTCGCTTCGGAACCTACATATTATATTAACTTCATTACTATTCACCTTTTGACACCTCATAAACCTATAAGCTCCTAGACTCACTATTACCTTTATCATAACTATTATTACACAAGAACGTATGATTATAATAATACACATAACTTAATCATATGTAATTCAAGTAATCCACATAGTTACATAATCACATAACGGCATGTCATATAATACTAGTTATTTATACTATAATATCACCTAAATACCCAAGCACATAAGCAAGTAACACATAAGAACTATTATTGACCTTAACTTAAACCTAAAGATGATGTGCAACACTCATACTCTTCACCACAAAGTCCCAATTACAGTGAATACCGCTAAAGTTTCCTAAGGCCACTCTAAAGGTGCTCTCGGGTTTCTTGGTTGAAATGGGATGTGTCCACCTTGGGCCTTCACTCCAAACCACTTCCTAAAGGTTTTTAAGACTCTAAATTAACTTTTAAAGTTTGTGAGGCTCAGGGGCCTCACTCCTATAGGCTTACAAAAATCAATACTCACACTAGTGTTTCCTCCTAGCACCAGTTTGCACTACCCGCACTCTATGACATAACTCTTGACTTCTACATGGGGCTTTTTAACAAAACCAATTCCCATGGATTCTTAAGACCTAAACCTAACTCTCAGACTTGGTTTCATGGCAAATCCTCACCTAGGCTTCTCTAGGCCTCCGCTCAAAGTTGACACTGCCCAGCCTCCCTCGAATTCACTCTGCTATGATTTTACTTACATAAAACTCATTTCTCTCACTCAATTTTTAATTCTAATGGTTTGTTAAGCTTTATAAGAATGTATTATTCTTATTTAAGCCAAGGCCCCATGAAGGCCTAGCAATGGCATGGTTATAATCGACCAAAGTTCAAGTTTACGCAGTCCTGCCCTGTTCTGAGTTACTCTCGGATATGTGTGTGTGCACCAACCTAAATGCAAGTTAAAGCCACTGGACTCTAGTACAACTCAAGTCATAACTCCATTAAACTTAGTCCTAGCTAGGCCTCACCAATACTTACCTAAAATAGCCTATACTTGTGGTGAAAATTCTGCTACAAAGGGCCTAGTATACCTCCTTCCACCTTAACTCCCATTTCAACACCAAAACCAACATGCAAGCCAACAAATCTATCCAACAGTGTACACAACTCTATTATCTATCATTTTATGGAAAAATATGAGCATAAACCTAACCATATTAGCCATTTACCGAGGCAAAAACAGAGAGCATAGCAGAGCAGATTTTACTTATGCAAATTTTAAGCAAATTTTCGAACCAAAATATATGGTATCAACTTGATGGCTACAAAATTTGATCATGAATTATCAAGGAATATAGAATACTAGCATTTCAGAGCAAAAATCATGGCATTCATTTCACAAAAACTCAAATTTAAATCACATAACATATTTGTCCGAAATATCACTTATATCATGACATGCAAGTACTAATTTCAACTTTTATCACAAAAATCATAGCATGCAAGGATAGAAACTTTGTAAAATATATTTTTAAAAGATCATAAGTTCTTTGAAAGCCACATGCAAAGTCTCTTTCTTTTTGAAAACAAACAAAACTATCACACAAATAACAAAATCCATTCGGCTCCTTGGAAGTCATTGTCGAATGCTTGAGGCCAAGATCATGGCTTGAAAATTGAAGCAAAACACTTCATCAAGACCATCTCTTGCTCAAGTTTTATGAGCCAAATTAGGTTCAACTCTAGATTCACAAGAATCAAAGTTAGACCCTTGGCTTTAGCCACATGCAACTAAGAAACTAACCTTAAATGAAGATGTAGCACTAAGTGTAAATGTCCCTTGCTTAGATGAGTTGAAAAGTGTTAAGAAAATGAAGAAATGAGGAAGAAAAATAAGAGGGGTGGGGGAGGTTTAGTTGCGGCTGAGAGGGAGTAGGGAGAAGAGAGAGTCGAGTGATGTGTTGATGGAAAAGAAAATGATTTGAGATGAATGTTTTTCTTAGTTTTTGTCTCACCCAATGGTAGTGGAGTTTGAGTTTACTATTTTATCCTTCATCCACTAATAGCAAGCTTTTGCATGCAAGGATTTATTGGTCATTTTTTTTGGTCAAATGGAGTTAGTGGAGGGTGAAAGCACGGTCTTACCCTTGATCTCTATTTGGGTGGAATTTGCATGCAAGGGTACACTTGTAATTCAATAACTATTAAAAGTATGATTTAAAAGAATGATTTTTAGTAATTAAAATACAAACGCATAAATCACCAAATTAATACCATAAATACTATGAGAGTTTAGAAGTTTAATAAAATTGTTTTAAAAAATTTCGAACAAAAATTTATTATTTTAAAATAATTTTCTAATATTATCACACTAATAAATAAGTCATGTAAAATATAATTAACACATTAAAAATCACACAAGAAATTGAAAATAAATTGACTCTACTCCACAATATTAGGACATAATTTATCACATAATCGCAACTTATTCAAATATCACTAAATCGCGAGAATCTCAATTATTACTTAATCGCGTAGTCGCAAATATTCGAATAATCTTAAATTGCACTACTTAATTAATCGCGTAACGAAAATCTTACTTGCGTACAAAAGCTATAGACTTAAAAATATTCCAGCAACATTCGTAATGCCATACGATAAAATTATATAATATATAACGAATATACATAATTGTCATTATATCACAGAATATTTATGAATATATACATCGCACTTATAAAATAGTTCAAATATTTACTGGTTGTCACATCCTCTCCCCCTTATGGGATTCTGTTCTCAGAATCTAGGAGAATAGTTACGGATACCGATTCCGCATTTCAGATTCTAATTCCCACGTTGCCTCTTCAACTCTAGGATTCCTCCACAATACTTTCACCAAACTTACTGCTTTAGTTCTAAGAATTCTCTCTTGTCGATCCAGTATCTGCACGGGTTGATCTTCATATGATAAATCAGCTTGAATTTCCATTGGCTCAATCTCTATCACATGATTGGCATCCGGATTATACTTTTTTAGCAATGATGCATGAAATACATTATGCACGTGCTGATATTATGGCGGCAAGGCTAGCTCATAAGCAACTTTCCCTACTTGGTTCAAGATTTCAAAAGGTCCGATGTATCTTGGAGCTAATTTCCCTTTCTTACCGAATCGGGTTAAACCCTTCCATGGTGATACTTTTAGCAATACAGCTTCCCCAATTCCAAATTTCACATCCTTCCGACCGGGGTCCGTTTATTTCTTTTGTCTATCCTCTGCAGCAATGAGTCTCTTCTTGATCACAGTGACAGTGTCCTTCATTTGCTGAATTAATTCAGGTCCAAAAATCATTCCTTCCCCAACTTCATCCCAACTCGTCGGTGTTCTATACTTTCACCCACATAAAGCTTCGTATGGTGGCATGCCAATACATGAATGGTAACTATTGTTATATGAGAATTTTACGAGTGGTAGATGATCGTCCCAACTTCCAGAAAAATCAATTGCACAGCTTTGCAACATATCTTCAATGGTTTGGATTGTTCATTCGGTTTGGCCATTGGTTTGTGGATGATACGTCGTACTCATGTTTAATTTCGTTTCGAGATTTTCTTGAAATTGCCTCCAGAACCTCGAATTGAATCATGGGTCTCGATCTGAAACTATCGATATAGGTACACCATGGCGTAACACGATTTCACGTACATACATATGAACTAGTCTTTCTAACAAATACTTCTTATTTATTGGAAGAAAATAAGCCAATTCCGTAAGGCGGTCAACTATCACCCAAATTGCGTCGTGTCCAGAACGTCTTCGCGGTAAACCCACTACAAAATCCATGGCAATATTTTCCCACTTCCATTCTGGAATCTTCAATGGTTGAATCAAACCACTTGGTTTCTTATATTCTGCTTTCACTCTTTGGCATGTGTCGCATTTTGAAACCCAATCTGCAATTTCTCTTTTCATGTTCGGCCACCAGAAGCTCTTCTTCAAATTATTGTATATTTTGGTACTTCCCGGGTGAATCGAAAATCTTGAGTTGTGTGCTTCTTGCAAAATATCCTTCTTCAATTCAGTCACATTTCAGATCCAAATTCTTGTCAAAAATCTCAACACACCTTGTTCGTCTTTTTGTGTACATATCTTTTCCCCTATCAACTGATTATTTTCTTGAGTCATTACTTCATCTTGGCATTTCTTTATCCTCTCTAGTAGTGTTGGTTGAAAAGTAATGGTACAACACATTTCTTCCGCTCTTCCATGTTCACAAAGCTCTATATGCAATTTTTTAACTTCATCAAATAATTCCTTCGGCATTGTTATCATACTTAGCTTTTCCTTCCTACTCAGAGCGTCTGCTACCATGTTGGCCTTTCCCGGATGATATTGTATCGAATAATCGTAGTCTTTGATCAATTCCAACCATCGGCGATATCTCATATTTAGCTTCTTCTGTGTAAAGAGGTACTTCAGACTTTTGTGATCCGTGTATATCTCGCACTTTTCCCCATATAAGTAGTGTCTCCATAGTTTCAAGGCAAAGACTATCGCAACTAATTCTAAGTCATGAGTCGGGTACTTCTGTTCATGTGGTTTAAGTTGTCTTGAAGCATACGCTATATGTTATTCCCCAACAATACAACAAGAATTACAGAAGGGGGGTTGAATGTAATTCAGGCTACTTTTTAAAGATTTTAAAATAGTTCTAATTCGATAAGTATATAAGTGTTTGATTTGTAGAGTGCAGAATGAAGAGATATATAAATCAAAACACAAAGTAATAAAAATATAGGCTTTTAAAACTTTCTGGTGGATTTAAAAGTATCCACCAGATATATATATATATATATATATAGAATGAGAACCCTGTGAAGCTTGAATAGCTCACAGCTGCTTACAAGTAGAACAAGTAAACTTACAGAGAAATGCTACAGACTACAGCTTGAAAATGTTTCTCTGAAAATGTGTGTACTTAGTTAATTGTTATACTAGCTACACTTGGTTTATATATCACCAAGTTTACATGACAATAAGACAAGATAATAAAACAAAACATATCTAGTCTAACTCCATGCTGCTTCACTACTCAATTCCAGCATCTTTGAATATCTTCATAATAGCATGGAAATGGTAATGCTTCTTTGTTCTCAAATTCTTGCTTAATAGGCTGCCACATTCCTTTTGCAAACACCCAACGCATGTGACTGTGTTGTCACTGTCAATAGATATTTAAATTTGATCATCCGTCGGGTACATGCTTGTCATCCGTCGGGTAGCTTTGTTGACCATCCGTCGGGTACATGCTTGTCATCCGTCGGGTAGCTTTGTTGATCATTCATTGGGTAGCTTTGTTGATCATCCGTCGGGTACCTATTTGTCACTTGACTCCATTTCATTTATACAGAATTATAAGACATCTCATATTTACAATTAATCAACCTAATCTGCATATCCACTAGTAGTCAACATGACTCACATGCTCCTACAGATTTTACACAAAGTTGTTTGCAGAATGTGCTACAATACTTATTTGTTACATAAGCTACTCACCCGGTGGATGTCAAATCATCATCCATCGGAACTATATTGAATCATCCATCGGGACTATATTTGATCATCCGTCGAGTGCTACAATATTCACTAAGTTAAATCTACTAAGGTGTTTTGTTTAATTTATCATCAAGTTCACAACATATTCTTAACAATCTCCCCCAATTTATGTCTACTGGAACTGTAGGAATAAATTAAGAGAAACTTGATGATAACAAAACATCCAAAAGATACAGAATAAAAATAGTAGATAAAACTGATAAGTGCTACAAATCTTATTGAAAATTGAACAAAGCAAAGTATATAAAGAAGTTGCTCACAATCATTATCAAGGTGCTCCTCCAGTTTGAGCTGATAAGTCTATTTCCTTGATTGTTTAGATTTCATCCCAAGCCTCCTGTTGTTCTCTTTTATCTGATTTTAGAGTTTTCTATGGAACTCAAGTTCATCCGCTTCTCAGAGATATAACATTTCTTGCATTTCCAATGGAGTCTTATTGCTAGAGATACTCAACTGGTCCTCCAATCTGAAGAATCTTCTTACTCCCTTTTCATCCCTGAATTCCATCAGCCAATAAGGCCTCAAATGCACTCTATTTCCTGTGAAGGGAATTGACAGAGTTTTTGGTAGTGCATTTTTGGCTCTATTACTCCTCAGCTCCTCAATCTTCTTTAGAAATAATCTCCTTACAGTCACATTGTATCCAAAACTCTTTTTGAAAGATGAGTAGATCTTTATTAGAACTGATTGGCTTTTTAGAAGAATCCTGTGAAGTGGCCATATTATCTCTTTTCCTCCCTTATATTTAAACACCATCCTTTCAGGAAGATGTCTGTGAGCATCAATTCCTCTTACTTCTTCCAATTCATCTAAGTAAAGGTTTATGCCATAGAACTCCTTGATGTCACAGATGTATAACAAATCTCCCTTATTGACTGTAGATTGAGATTTGGTTAGGGTCTTGGATCTGAGAGTCACAGGCTTCACTTTCTTGCTTGTTCTGGTCTTTATCTTCTTTGGCTTGTTGAAGATTGGAAAGTTTAGTTCATGAATTGGTAAGCTATCCCAGTCTACTGGCTCATCCTTTGGGATTATGGGCTCACCGTGAATATTCCTTGTTGGATCTACCACCTTGAATTTTTTAAATACCATTGAGGGTTTTAATGTCTGAGTTGAAGTTGTAGATTTTTTGGGAATGTAGTCTTCCATTTCCTCATCACTGAAGTCCAATTTTCCTTTAGAGCGGAGCTTGTATCTGAATCTTCTTTTTTGTTGTGGTTCATCTTGCACTTTTTGATCTTGAGGTTCAGCAATTACAGATGGTTGTGCAGAAATCTCAGTTGTAGTCTTTGGAGCTTGAAGTTTGGCTAAGATAGCAGCTTGCTCCTTCTTTTGTTTGAGCTTCTTAACATGTAAGGCTGCTTGCTTCTTTTCTTGCCTGATTCTTTCCTTCTCTTTCTTTTTAGCTTCTACAAACTGAGGGTGTCCAACCACCACACAGATTTCTTTACCATTTCTGTAAATCTTGGCAATTCTTTTTTTAAGTGCTGAATCAGCTGGATCCTTGGAAAATGCAATTTGCCTATCCAACAACTTCTTCTCATCTGGCCTAGGTGTTTCATACACACTATCCATAGGATTTTTGTCTGAAAACTTTGGGTAGTTTCTTTTAGGCTGCATGATCAGCTTTACTTTTGGAGATTTGATGCAAGATGTTTGACCCTTTCCCAGATAATTCAAACTCATTTCATTCACAGAGATGTGCTTTATTTGAGAGTGATGATTGAAGACTTTATCTGGTTTCTGAATTGGTCCAAATTTTTATTGAATTTCTGCATCTATTTTCCTTTATTTCTCTTTTAACTCCTTCTCAGCTGCTACACCAATCTTTAGTAGTTTGTCATTTGTTTCCAGTTTTGCTGTTGCCAGATTTATGATGTCAATGCTATCCATGGCTGGTGGCTTTGTGAAAGCAATTGTGGGCACAATTACCTTGTTGACTTGTATGTTGAGCTGTTTCTTCCCCTCACTAGATGAGCCTTTCTCCCCCTTTTTGTTAGAATCAAGTTGGAGAGTGGAAGGGAGTTGAGTAGCCACCAACTGTTGGAGTAGAGCAGTCTGAGTTTCTTGATTGGAAAGTATCTTGGCCATTGACTTCTCCACATCAGATAATCTAGAGTCCATGGCCTCAACCTTTCTATTGAGATCAGCATCCTACCTTAGCTTCTGAGCTATCTCAGTCATGGTGGTTCCAGGAAGTCTAGCATCCAACATTGCTATGAAATCCTGTTTTACTTCATAGACTTCCTGCTTGATTTCATCCACACTCTGACTGTGTTGGAGAGCTTGAATCTTATGCAGATGGAGTGCTTCAAGATGTGTTGTTAGTAGCCTCTTTGTGCTGGCACTTGTAGATGTCTGAATGGCTGTTTCGGTGTCACGAATCAGCTTGAATAGCATTGATTAAAGATGCGAATAGGAACATTCCTTTGTTAGCATCCAGGCAGAAACATCTGCATCTTCCCTATGCTCATGTTGTCTTCCTCATCATCCCCACCAGCATCCCCAAATGAGTCTTTAGCCAGTTTAAAATCACTGCCAGTATTTGAATGCATAAAAGTGATTGCATCCTTTGCTCTCTGTAAGGATTGAGTAGTATGCACCAGATTAAAAATCTTTTCAGCCTCCTCATTGCCCTGTACAGCTAATGTTTGATAAGTCGTAACATGATGGGTAAATGTCTCAGCATCTATGGAAATAGAGTCTATGATAGCTTGATATTCTTGCTGAAATAGTCTTTTCCTTTCTGCCTCATTGACATTTATTGACTCACTAGCAATGGTGTCCATCCTTATCTCTCCAATACCTGCATTTCTCTCATGATCTCTCTCTTTTTGCATCAAGGGCTCCCCTTGGCTTCCCACCCTCACACCCTCACCTTCACCATCTAAGGTGGGACTCCTTTAACTCACTTTTTCCAGTCCTGAAGAAATGGACTGTATTTGTTCACTCATATTCTCTCCTTTTGCCTGGGAACGACCCAGCCTCTCACTCAGTTCACTCCCTTCCCTTAGTCCTAAGAGTGATTGCACTACCACTAGTTCTTCTGCACTTGTGATAATTGAAGAAATTTGAAGTTATGCAGAGACTCCCGACGGATGAGGAATATCCATCTGGTTACTAGTATGGCTATCTGACGGATGACTGCTGTTAGGCTTATCCATCAGGATACGATCACTACTCGACAGATGATGAATATCCATCGGGATAGAATGTAATATCCGGGAAATATTATGTGAATATTATATGTTAAATAAATAAATATTATGTGTTTTATAAATTTAAAGTTATTATTGCCATGTTATTAGATGTTATAGCTGTTATGTGTGTTTCCGTGCGAACCAGAAAATTTTTCGATTGATTAAAATCGTTTAAACAGCAATTATATGAATCAGTCTGTAATTTGGACCCTATTTAATTATGTCTTTATCAATGTTCCTATTTTATCTCGTTTATGTGCAATGGAATGTATTTTAAGCATATTCGAGTTTTTCTGTTAATTAAAATATCGTTTTGTTTTTCGAAAATAGACAGACCGGGACCTCTTCGGGACGTTAAACTCCACAAAATATGTGTTTTTATTTTTATAATTTTTTTGTATTTCAAATACCCTTTATTTTTGTATTTTTGAATTATTCGCATTTTTGGAAAATTTTGACATTAACTTTGTAGTTAATTATTTTTAAAATTATTCCCCGTAATTATTATTTTGGGGCTTAATTATTGTAATTTAGGGATAAAAACACCCTTAATTTATTTTGGGGTATAATTTCTGTAAAAATATAAATACCAGCAGATATATTTGTTTTTTCATTTTTTTCATTTTTTTCAGAAATTTAAGAACAGTTTGGGGGTATAATCTTGTTCTTGACACAAATTCCTTGATTTTGAGAGATTTACTGAACCTCTGTTAACGCTCTTGTAATCACTCCAATCTTCTCGAAGAGACGGATCATTTGGTACCAAAATCACAAACTGAGGTGAGCTGATGATTAAAATCATTTTTTATATCTTTGTTCTTGAAATCGTTTTTGATTTGTGATGATTTTTGGTTGATTTGGATGTTACCAGTAGCTTTAGAATGATGTTTAGGATCGATTTATGTATTTGGTTGCATCGTTTTAGTCCTGGATTGTTGAAACCGTGTTCTTGAGTTTTGGGTTTTTTTGATTCGATTTTTCTGATTATTCTTGAATTTGGGTTAGTAGTTTATGATATAGTTAGTTTGCAAATGATCCCAACTTTATTTTGACGCTAGTAACGTTGTTTTTGGTGGCAGTTTGGTCGAAATCGGAGTTTTCCGATTGGGTTGTCGGACGTGGGACTGTTCTTGGCCGGAGATGGCGATTGATAAATCTGAGATGGAGGTTGACTGCAGAAACACATAGCTGGGTTTGTATGGAATGGTTTGATGTTGAAATCGAATAAAAAATAGCTCGATTTAAGGGTGTTGTGGTCACTGGAGTTTGGCCGGACGTCGGCCGGATTCTAGAAAACCCAGTTTCCGGCGACGTGTTCGTCAACTCCGGCGGTCCCTCCGGCCACTCCCCACCGCCCTTTGATCTGTTTTCTTGCTTTGGCTGTTCTAAATTTCTGTTTTTGCATTCCTGTTTTAATTTTAAATCAAAATTCATTTTTCCAATTTCTAAAAATCATTTATGTTATTCTAAAAATCAATTACTTACAATTTTAAATCCTAAAAATTATCTACTTAATTATTTTAGATTCCTAAAATTATTTTCTTTTATTATTTTAAAAAAATCTAATTTGATTTTATTATTTATAATTTATTTTAGTTAATTATTTATGAATCTAATTAATTGATTAAAATCATTTAATCAATTAATTTCATTTATAAATAGTTAAATAAATGTAAATTATTTATAATTTATTCAAAAAATTTCTAAAAATTATTTTTAGGTTTTTAAAAATTATATTTTGGTATTTAATAGTCAATTAATATTAGTATTAATTGTTTTAATTCCATTTATTTCTTATTTTATTCATAATAAATAAACCGTTCGTCCGTTTAATATGAAACGAACGCGTATAGACTCGGAAAAATATTACACTTTCAATAAAAATACCTTTGAGTCCTAATTTCTTTTGTATTGTAATGAAATTTGATTTGTGTATCAGTTTGAGACGGTATCTGATCGGTAAATATTATTAGTGACCCGAATTTAATTCTGAATATACTAAAACCTATATTTTGACAACCTGACTTATGTGTTATATAAAATATGTGATTACATGATATATAAATTACATGATTACGTGCTATATGATATGCATGCTACCTGTTTACAGTTTAAAATGCCATGCTTAGTTATAAACGAATGGGTAGATGTCAAGTCGTATAGTTACGTCGATTGAGTTTGGTTCTGTCAGTTAAGATAGCCCTTTTATTTATAGAATCAAGTAGCAAGGAGTGCAATCAAGTACTAGATGGAGTTGGTAGCCAGCAGTTATAAGACAGGGTTTTAGTGAAAGTTATTGAGCATACCAGGCAAGTATTCTCCCCTATTCCAAATTCAGAATAGATTAATGTTTTACATATTCAAAATATATGAACTGTTTTAAAATACTCGGATAGCACATTGAATATCAATACTCCTATATTTATTGACATTCTCTTATTCTAGCAATCATTCTGCTAGAACCAATCTTTTGATTTGATAGATAGTGAATAACTATACTATCCAGATATACTCTATACAGTTAAACATTGAATTGAGATTAGCGAATGACTAATTATTCAGGTTATTGAGTTGAATAGATAAGGATGTGATTGATCCAACTCCTTTAATCAAAATTTATTTTGTGAATTGATTATTGGTTAGCGTAAGAGGCCGAGGCACCGGTCCAGCGTGAGCTATTATACGAAAGTGTAATTTCTTATTAGGCGAGTATATGCCTTTTTCATGGATATCCAATAGGTACGGTATGGCTGCGGGATATCGATACCTATATTTACAGTATGGTTGCGGGATACCGGTGTCGTTTCATGACTGATCATTAGGAACAACATGGTGCATAATTGTGTTTGATTAAAATGTCGCTTAAACTTTAAAGTTTATATCAGCTTTGATTTTTACTCAGATATTGTTATTGTTCTTCACTTACAAACTTCATATCACTTGCTGAGCATCTCTTCACTCATACTTGTTTATCAATCTAATCTTTCAGCTAAGCCAGATGTAATAACCCCAATTTTTGGGAAATTTTTAAAACCCTTTTGAATAGTGTTTTTGCTGAATGAGAAAACTTTTCATGCCACACTATGTAGGGGTTCTGATATGGATATTCTGAGATTTTATTAGTACTTTATATGGGATATAAGTGTATGTAAAGATCGTCAGAATCCAAATCTGAACACTTTGATTTTTCCCGGAAATACACTAGATACGGAAAGATTTGAGAAAAAGGTAACAGGATAAAAAGGATTTAAATTAAAGGATTATAGGAGATGATCATAAAAGGAATATAATATATTGAGAAAGGTTAAGGGAACCTAAGTAATAAGATCCTGGGTATGATCCTTCAAACGATAAACGAAAATGAAAGTTAAGCGAACCGTATAACAGATCAGCGGTCATTAGGCAAACAATTAGGAAGTTAATCAAAGGGATTAGAGAGGATGATGTCTCCCAACCAATGAGAAGAGGACAAGGAGGGGAGGATGACATCATGAGGATGACACAAGCATGACATGGGAAGGAAGGAGATGTGGTGGCTTTTTAACCACACAAAATCAAGGGCAACTAGGTAATTTACTAAAACAAACACAAAAATCAAACCAACCAAGCCAAGCAAATCATTTTTCATCAAAATCAAAAAGAAACCAAGGCATTGTTCTTCATGCTCTCGGCCAAAACAGAACCAGAACACTAAAACTGCTGTATCTCCTTCATTTCTCACTCAAATATTGTGTTCTATAGCTCATTGGAAAGGTATTGAGATGGCCTACAACTCTTGTTCACAAGTCTCATCCAAATAATCATGGTAAGACCCTCATTTTTACAGTTCTTTAAATCGGACTTTTAGAAACTTCAAAGCCTAACTTTGTGTTCTTGATTTCTTTGGAAAGATCAAGCTTGTAGGAGGCTCCCTAAGGCTTCCTAGCAACTTAACACCTCCCAAGGAAGGTATAAACTTCAAACCCTAGCCTTTACTTTATTTGTTAGTAAGTTTAATGGTTGGTGTTGTGAAATGAGGAGCATGGATTGTGATTATTAGTAGTTTGGTTTGATTTGGAAGTGTTTTGGTAATTGAAGCTTGATTATAGTTCATAGGTCTTGATTGTGGTTGTTTGAGTTGAAAACCTTGGAGATTATGGACTGATGTGGTATGGTTTAGGTGAAGTTTTGTTGTATTGATGGTTATGAGTTGGTTGGTGGTTAATTGGAGTAGTTTAAACATTGGTAATCGCGTAAACATAGTCGTCGTAACGTCCGATTTTCTTTGGACTGTTTTTGTACATAACATTAGGACCCCAGAACCCCCTGCTAGATTATGACCACTGCCATTCTTAGATAGCTCATGTGACGAGCTTCGTTTTGATATGTAGTTCGTTCGATTCCGATGCACGGTTTAGGAGAAACGACCGTTTCAAGTAACGGCGTTTCGCGAACGAAACTTTTCCCCTCGCCTTACTTTGAAACATAGGTTAAAGACCGAAAAGGGTTAATTAATGTATGAAACATTTATGGTAAGTGTGTTAGGCAGTTGGTAAGACACTCGCGAAGGAATCGCCTTAAAACTCGTAAAGGATTAAATTATTAAAAATGGTGGAGCCGAGGGTACCCGGGTGACTTAAGCAAATCAGTAAGCGCAAAACAAGCGTTAGAGTCTAAGTTAGTTAAAGAATAGATTTACAAGTGACTTTGGTTTAATTCCAACTTACTTGTTGTTTATAGGTTACCAGACTCGTCCCGAGCCTTTTATCACCCCAAGTCGCTCAGACAAGTTTTCTACCCGTATAACTGTTGTTGTGATGTATATGTGTATATGCATGATCTTGCGATAAATGCATATTGGTTATTAGCAAATTCTTGCGATATATTGTAGCATGTGATATGGTATATATGCATGCCTGTTTCATATTCTTGATTTATATATCTGTTGGTTCAAATGCTTATAGTTGCATAATACCTATGCTAGAGATAAGCGGTATTTGAGTTTACCCTTAGTATAGGGGATAAAAGGTGAACATGTTTCTAAACCGGGAGGCGAGGCTCCCGAGTATAATATATATTTATATATATATTGATATAGTTTTTAAAACTATTAATCGAATAAGGTTTATTCGATAACTTTATTTTATTTAATGAATATTATTACGAATATTCATTCGAGGACTTATGACTCCTTTTATTTTATTATTTGAATATTATTTGAATATTCATTCGAGGGCTTATGACTCTTTTATATTATTTATTGAATAATATTTGAATATTCATTCGAGGGCTTATGACTCTTTTATATTATTTATTGAATAATATTTGAATATTCATTCGAGGGCTTATGACTCAGTTTATATTATTTATTGAATAATATTTGAATATTCATTCGAGGGCTTATGACTCAGTTTATATTATTTAATGAATATTATTTGAATATTCATTTGAGGATCTATGACTCCGATTATTTGCTGAGATATATTCTTTATTTTATTAAAGAATAATGTTTCGATAATCAAACTTATTTTCGATTATTCAAATAAAGATAGCACTTTCATATAAGTATATTTTTGGTTATTTAATACTCATTTCAAGTATAAGTCTTACAACTTCTACTTCAATTATTTGTATAAAGATTATTCTTTATGGGAATATTATTTAAATAATAATATTCAGACATTTTCTAAATATATTGGGACTGATTTACTTCATTAAATCAGCATTACTCCAAACATTCTTAAAAATATTTTCGAGTCTTCAAAATGATTTTTAAAAGTTAGAGCGGATCCCAAAACTCATTTTTATATTTAAGATCTTCCTTTTAAAGGGGATTTAAATACTCGTTCAAAACCTGAGGGATCCGGCTCTATGGTATATTTTATATTCGCAACAAGGTTGCTGTTTTGATAAATGAATTGATTACTTGCCCAATGTTCGGGAAGTAAGCCCATCTAATTGAGTCGGCATAAGCGACAGGCCGGGGTACGGTCTATCAAAGTGTAAGTGGCTGGGTGGCAGTCCATCAACGCGTGAGTGGCCGGGTAACGGTCTAGCGCGAGGTCCTAATGCGGCCAGGGTGATGACCGGTGAGGAATTCATCCATCTATAGTAGAAAAGGTTACTTATTGGTATCTTTGCCTGATCAGCAAGATATCTGGTTTATGCCAAAATTCTTTTCCTTTCCAAAATTCATTGGATATTATAACTCTGTTCATACTTTACATGACAGAGATTTTCAGGAAATGTATGAGATATATATATATATATGGATATATATATCAGGACTTAATGAAGTATCTCGTAACTTCATTATTTATAATGATATTTCAAAGATTGAATCTATTCAAGTCTTATCTTGTAGTCTCATCTGGGTGATGAACTTTGAAACTAATTATAACTTGAACGGTGGTAGTTCAAGTAGTATTTGGAAAAGATATAAGTATATTGGAGTATCTTGTAACTTCATCTTTTAAACTTATATCTAGTAAATGATTATCTTATGCATGACAAAGATTTTCAGAAAAAAACGTTGAGACAAGGTTAGATATATGAGATCACCTTGCAACAATATTTTTATATAGTTATAAACTGGAACTCTGTGTATATTATGTATAGAAGAGGACTTCCAAGATTGTGAGAAGTATATATGTATATATACTGAATATTTTGCGACTTTATCGCATTAAGATATCAACTTGGTTCATTTCTTTTGACCAAGACTTTCATGAGTACTATGAGAAGGCTCATATACTATTAATCATTATACATATTATTTTGGTGGGCTTGCTGCTCACCCTTGCTTTCTTCTTTCATCACACAACAACAGATAGAAAAGATGAACAGAACCAAGCTCCCGATTCGCAAGCGATTAGGAGACGTTCCGCAGTTTTCTAGAAGCACTGATGCCGCCGTAGCTGAGGTAGGAACTACCAATAGGCTAGGCTTTCAACTTCTGATGTACCAGATTTATGTATATTTATGAATTGTAATAATGGCAAAGAAATGTAAATTTAGTCAGAAAACCTTTTAAGGTGTATTGGCAGATAATTGTGGAATATAAGGACTTGTGATTATTTTTTGGATGTTCATCTGTGAGACTATAACGCGTGGTGTGTGTGTTTATTGTGGGGTCACAGTGCAGAGTAGTTGAGAAATTATTAAGATTGGATGTTATTAAGGGAAATGGAACTCGTGACGACCCGGATCCCCGACCCCGGATCTGGGGGTGTTACAGAAATGGTATCAGAGCTAAGCGTTATAAACCTCAGAGATGATGTGACGTTAAGATAATAAGTTCACTAAGATAATAAGAACTCTTGCCAAGTTCATAGTCGGGCTACCTAACGTAGTACTGACAGTTAAAACCCTTAGGGAACCCTTATAAATATCGTGATAGGAGCGTAGTTCGTTATCGTATATGGTAGCGGGACTCCGAACCCTAAGGTTGAGGAGCAACAGCGCGATGATGTTTTATTACTAATTGGAGATCGGATTGTGGATCCGATAGAGCGTCCTAACGCAGGACCGGATGATGTTGATATTGAGGATGTTGTCCTAGAAGGGATAGTTGCTGAGGAGGATCCCATGGAGGATCCTGACAAGAATGGATAAAGGACCACTGATGAATTGATGACCATGGTTAGGTCGACTACCAGAGGTAGGATTGGTCGATCACTACCGGAGGTTCGTTCAAGTTTGTAAAGATAGTAGCCCCTTTAACGCGGCTTACTCGTAAGACTGAGAAGTTCGAATGGACAGAGAAATGCGAGAACAGCTTTCAAGAACTGAAGCAGAGGTTGGTGATGGCCCCTATGCTGGCATTGCCGGATGGAAAAAGGAGATTTTGTGATTTGTAAGTGACGCTTCGCATAAGGAATTAGGGTGCTTCTTAGCACAGCAAGATAATCGCGTCTGCGTCAAGACAATTAAGGTAATATGAAATTCGATATCCCCACCCATGAGCTTAGGCTCGTGGCAATAGTTTTACCCTAAAGATTGGAGGCACTACTTGTATGGAGAGGAGTGCGAGAATTACCTAAGCCATAAGTGCTCTAGTACATTCTTACGTAGAAAGAGCTCAACATACGCCAGAGGAGGCGGTTAGAGCTAATCAAGAATTATGATTGGGAGATTCTTTATCATTCGGGGAAAGCCAATATGGTGGCTGATGCCCTTAGTAAAAAGGAGAGACTCAAGATGATAATGTCTTTTGGAGAGTTTATAAGAGATTTTGAGAAAATGGAAATAGTAGTGAAGGTAACCGGAGCCGGTACCGAAAAGCTGTTTGAGATAGCAATACAGCCCGAATTATTGGAAAAGATCATATTGTGCCAGAAAAAGTTATGAATGAAGGCAGAGAGCCAACAAATAGATAAGAGGTTAATACCGAGAAAGATGAGAAGGGAATAATGAGGTATTCCTACAGAATTTGGGTTCCAAATGTTCAAGAGCTTAAAGATGAGATCTTAGATGAAAGCTAGTTTGAGGAATAAGATTTAGAGCAAAACCTGAATGTGATAGTCAGGGAGGTCGCCATCAAGATAGAAGGAACACATGACATAATGGAGTGGAAAATGAGGATTTTAAATTAAAAGATGACCCCAATTATGGGGAGTAGGATGAAACATTTCATACTAAGGAAACAAAAAGTCGAGTAAGGAAAGGAGACCCGAGATGGTACCCCTATACGACAATTCATGGACCTGTCTAAAGAGAACTTAGACTATTATCCCCAACCACCACTCTGAGGAGACAGTGCGGTGGGAAATTCTTTCAGGACCTTTAAATCGCTAAGCTCTCAGAGTTCCAAGGAACAAGCTGACCCAGTCAAGGCAAGAGCCTGGCTAAAGGAAATATAGGAATCATTTGAGATTCTAAATGATTGACGAATCACAAAAGACTGTTTTTATCACTTACCCTCCTAAGAGAGAGACCACCCGCCGGTGAAAGGCCAAGGAAGGCACGGAGCAAGAGATTATAATAAACTGATTTAAGTTCAGTCAATTGTTTTCGGGAAAGTAATTCCCAAAGATAAGGAGATAGTATAAAAGATTTAGAGCCAGAACAAAGGCAGACGAGTATGATAAATTATGAATCTAAGTTGTAAAAGTTATCAAGATTCGTTCTGAGGACACGAATCCAGAATGACGGGATGTTTGAAATCAATGCTTATGTTATGTTGGTTAAAAAAAACTGATAAGAGAAAGGAAAATAAAAAAGAAACTGAAGTGGAAAGGAATACGAGGGCAATAGAGTTGAGGTATGATAAGGGAGTTGGGTATGAGGAAACCCTAAAGACTCGTAGCAATAGAAATAGAAAAGTATGTAATCGTCAGGATGAGGGTGATTCACCATGAGTTAAAATAGATGGTTGAAGGTGTAAGAGATACATATATTTTATCCCCTGTAAGTTGGGAGGATTCGAGGAAACCTTTAGATAGTTCGAAGGATAAATAATAAGACGCGGATAGACTAAGGAGACAAGAAAGTAAGAAAGTAGGAAAGTTGGATGAAGGAAGTGACCTTCAATAATGTGAAATGTAAGACCGGTGGCTCGATACCCAGAAAGGGAGGCGCCAGGTATGAGAGATATCCCAACATTGAGATGACTGTTGAGATAAACAACGAAATTAAATAAGGAATTATTAAGAAGAGGTTCACGTTGAACACGACCAATATCTTCCAGAACATCCTTGTTATCGTTACCAAATTAGGCAAGACAAGCGGATAACCGTTGCTATCTTTTGGAGGCCATATTGATTGACCCCATTTTGAATACAGATGTTATGGTGGAATTAGACATATACTATCAAGGTGGGAATGATTGAATAAGACACCCTTATCAGGGATATATGACTTGATTTATCCATGGAAGGATGCAGGTACCTTTTAAAGGTGGAATTAAGGATAGAACATCGGTAACTTAAAATGAATCCTAGGGGAATGCATAAAGGTTGGCATTTCACCCTTAATAGGGACAGTATGAGTTTTGACAGGATGAATTGGAAAGGGTTAAGGTAACAACAACCTTTAAGGATCAGTGGAGAATTTTTTTTCAGAAGTATATAGACAATGGTTCTAGTAATAGTGAATGGTATTTTGATATGCCCTGTATCTAGGGAATACAGGAGGAACGATTGAAGGATAACCTTAGAGGTTTTACAAGGAGAAAGGTAATATTCAAAATTCTCAAGAATAAAAATGTTGATAAAAGAAAAATGACGTAATTATAATGATGCCAAGTGGGGCACGTGTTAAACCACAAGAAATTATGAATCGAACCAGTAATGGTCGAAATTGTTCAGGGTAATTAGGACTTAAGATAAAAAAAAATGTTCTAAGTATGATTGAGAGTCAGTCTTGACAGTGATTAGCCTCTAAAGGCTGAGGTAATAACTTATGGAAAAAAATGGTGATATTTTTTTCCCATCTGATTTTAAGGAAAACATCTTCACTCAAGCAGTGATTGGAAATAAGGTAGAAAATTTATTTGGAGGTGGTTAAAATGACATTGACTGTAAGGAAATTTTACTATCAGGAAAGGCCAAAGAGGTGGCCGACACTTTAAAGGTAAGTGGATAATTATAGGCGCGTGTGCCAAAAGAATACAGTGATGATGGTTAAAAATGTGAAGGTTGAATTATGGTTTGGAAGATTGACATTCCTTCTGATGACTGTGCAATACCCAACCGTAATAGTAGTTGGTAAAGGTTTAATTCGTGTAATGGCCATGAACGGGCTATCTATCTTAGAAGGTCCTATCTTGAGATAAGCCAGGACCATGTTTCAAAAAGGACTAGACGAACTTTTGAGTTAAGTCTTCTATTTAAGGCATATGATTAAGAATGGTATTAACCTGCTATCGTTGCTTTGATTGAAACTCTTCTGCACTTTTATCTGCTTCATGTCATGAAAGTACGTCAGAGTTTGGAGTGTTCTTCATGAATTGTGATTGGTGGTTATGTTAACTCCTTAAGAGAATTAGATACGAGATGTATGGACTCCGTATGGTTAGCTATTAAGACTTCATGGAAAATGAATGACTACAGTAGGTCAGTGGTGGACCATAGTAAGGCAGCAATGATTCTGCGAGTAATGAGCTGATTACAACCGTGAGAGTTGTATTGGAATGGGTGTTGAGATTGAGTACCACTAATCGGGTCGTGGTAGTGTATAAGTTATCATTGATAGACTAATTAAGTAGAGTATCTACCTATTGAATATTTATTCTTTCTTATCAATAGAGAGTCGTATTACTATACGAGGAAGGTTGCAGTGCAAGCATAGAATCCGAGTAACGGTGATATATAGAAGGAGGTCCCAGATTCGATTTTCGATGTCGAAGGAGTTTCAAAGGTGATTATGTATAAGCTCGAGGAAGAGCATGGGTCCATAGAATGATGGACGGAATGGCGAAAATATTTAGGCATGGGAAATACGATGTTATAATACTTGATGCTGATATAAATACGTTTATGTTTTGTTCTCCTATGACAAACCTCTATAGTTCAGAGGTAAGTTCCAAGCCAGATATTTTGTGGCAGTATATTTTTCATATATACAATTCTCTTCAATTCGTTCTTTTCTCTTCTTTTCATTTCATGTAAGCTGAGAAGAACAACCCTTCCAGAAAGGGGAGGTATTGCCGAATGACTATCTATCTGTGTGATAGAAGCCTAGTAGGATACCATCTATTGTTTAATTGCTTGTCAAGTACTAAAGGCTGGCCACCTTCTGTACTAACTATGCGATATAACAAGTGTTCATGATCATAGTGATCTCTCAACAAATTCCTTTACTTCTATATGATTGATCAACTTTGGGAAATAGAAACAGCTGAAAAAAGAGAGTAATAAAGTTGTGGTAGCATTCGGAATGGAAACACATTCGTAATACTAAGGTTGACGTGGTTATTAAAAGGTTATAGAACGCTAGCGAGCAAAAGTATAACCAGTATAATATTAGGAACGGAAGGTAATAGCGATTACGAACTGGAAAAGAATGGGTATTAAGAAGCAAAAGCTATAATGCTAGAAGCTATAATGAGAGTCTGTGCAATAGACTTGAAAGAAATTGGAATGATCACATAACGCGGATTGAGTTTTCTTACGACAATAGATCATATGTCAGTATTGAGATATCGCCTTATGAGATCCTTGAGGGATGACAATGTCGATCTCCCTTATGTTAGGATGAAGTTGTAGAGCGCAAGATGCTCGGACCCGCAGTAGTCCAAAGGATCAAGGATATAATAGATCTAATCAGAGGACGGCTGGTAGTAACCCAAGATGGACATAAGAAGTATGTTGATTTGACACGAAAGAACAAAGAATAGGAAGTAGGGGACCTAGTGTTGTTAAAGGTATCCCCTTGGAAACCCTTGGAAAGGATTGATGAGATTCGGAAAGAAAGGAAAGTTAAGTCCCCAATTTGTCGGACCCTTGGATATATTAAGAAGTATTGGGAAGTTAGCATATGAGCTAGCCTTACCCCAGAACATGTAGCAAGTCATAACGTGTTTCACGTATCAATGTTAAGGAAGTGTAATTCGGATGCCAGATAATTAGGGGCATATGAGCGCATAGACATGCAACCAGACGTAACCTATATGGAGCAACCAGGAAGGGTTATAGATTGAAAAAGGAACAAGTGCTTAGGAGAAGGGTTATCAAACTATTCAGAGTTTGATGGAAGAACCACAATGTGGGAAAATTTACTTGAGAGTTAGAAAGTGTAATGCTAAGAGAGTATCCCTATTCATTTTCTATCTGATTCCGGGACAGAATCCTTTTAAGGAGGGGAGACTGTAATAACCCCAATTTTTGGGAAATTTTTGAAACCCTTATGAATAGTGTTTTTGCTGAATGAGAAAACTTTTCATGCCACACTATGTAGGGGTTCTGATATGGATATTCTGAGATTTTATTAGTACTTTGTATGGGATATAAGTGTATGTAAAGATCGTCAGAATCCAAATCCGAACACTTTGATTTTTCCCGGAAATACACTAGATACGGAAAGATTTGAGAAAAAGGTAACAGGATAAAAAGGATTTAAATTAAAGGATTATAGGAGAGGATCATAAAAGGAATATAATATATTGAGAAAGGTTAAGGGAACCTAAGTAATAAGATCCTGGGTATGATCCTTCAAACGATAAACGAAAACGAAAGTTAAGCAAACCGTATAACAGATCAGCGGTCATTAGGCAAACAATTAGGAAGTTAATCAAAGGGATTAGAGAGGATGATGTCTCCCAACCAATGAGAAGAGGACAAGGAGGGGAGGATGACATCATGAGGATGACACAAGCATGACATGGGAAGGAAGGAGATGTGGTGGCTTTTTAACCACACAAAATCAAGGGCAACTAGGTAATTTACTAAAACAAACACAAAAATCAAACCAACCAAGCCAAGCAAATCATTTTTCATCAAAATCAAAAAGAAACCAAGGCATTGTTCTTCATGCTCTCGGCCAAAACAGAACCAGAACACTAAAACTGCTGTATCTCCTTTATTTCTCACTCAAATATTGTGTTCTATAGCTCATTGGAAAGGTATTGAGATGGCCTACAACTCTTGTTCACAAATCTCGTCCAAATAATCATGGTAAGACCCTCATTTTTACAGTTCTTTAAATCGGACTTTTAGAAACTTCAAAGCCTAACTTTGTGTTCTTGATTTCTTTGGAAAGATCAAGCTTGTAGGAGGCTCCCTAAGCCTTCATAGCAACTTAACACCTCCCAAGGAAGGTATAAACTTCAAACCCTAGCCTTTACTTTATTTGTTAGTAAGTTTAATGGTTGGTGTTGTGAAATGAGAAGCATGGATTGTGATTATTAGTAGTTTGGTTTGATTTGGAAGTGTTTTGGTAATTGAAGCTTGATTATAGTTCATAGGTCTTGATTGTGGTTGTTTGAGTTGAAAACCTTGGAGATTATGGACTGATGTGGTATGGTTTAGGTGAAGTTTTGTTGTATTGATGGTTATGAGTTGGTTGGTGATTAATTGGAGTAGTTTAAACATTGGTAAACGCGTAAACATAGCCGTCGTAACGTCCGATATTCTTTGGACTGTTTTTGTGCATAACATTAGGACCCGAGAACCCCCTGCTAGATTATGACCACTGCCATGTTTAGATAGCTCATGTGATGAGCTTCGTTTTGATATGTAGTTCGTTCGATTCCGATGCACGGTTTAGGAGAAACGACCGTTTCAAGTAACGGCGTTTCGCGAACGAAACTTTTCCCCTCGCCTTACTTTGAAACATAGGTTAAAGACCGAAAAGGGTTAATTAATGTATGAAACATTTATGGTAAGTGTGTTAGGCAGTTGGTAAGATACTCGCGAAGGAATCGCCTTAAAACTCGTAAAGGATTAAATTATTAAAAATGGTGGAGCCGAGGGTACCCGGGTGACTTAAGCAAATCAGTAAGCGCAAAACAAGCGTTAGAGTCTAAGTTAGTTAAAGAATAGATTTACAAGTGACTTTGGTTTAATTCCAACTTACTTGTTGTTTATAGGTTACCAGACTCGTCCCGAGCCTTTTATCACCCCAAGTCGCTCAGGCAAGTTTTCTACCCATATAACTGTTGTTGTGATGTATATGTGTATATACATGATCTTGCGATAAATGCATATTGGTTATTAGCAAATTCTTGCGATATATTGTAGCATGTGATATGGTATGTATGCATGTCTGTTTCATATTCTTGATTTATATATCTGTTGGTTCAAATGCTTATAGTTGCATAATACCTATGCTAGAGATAAGCGGTATTTGAGTTTACCCTTAGTATAGGGGATAAAAGGTGAACATGTTTCTAAACCGGGAGGCGAGGCTCCCGAGTATAATATATATTTATATATATATTGATATAGTTTTTAAAACTATTAATCGAATAAGGTTTATTCGATAACTTTATTTTATTTAATGAATATTATTACGAATATTCATTCGAGGACTTATGACTCCTTTTATTTTATTATTTGAATATTCATTCGAGGGCTTATGACTCTTTTATATTATTTATTGAATAATATTTGAATATTCATTCGAGGGCTTATGACTCTTTTATATTATTTATTGAATAATATTTGAATATTCATTCGAGGGCTTATGACTCTTTTATATTATTTATTGAATAATATTTGAATATTCATTCGAGGGCTTATGACTCAGTTTATATTATTTATTGAATAATATTTGAATATTCATTCGAGGGCTTATGACTCAGTTTATATTATTTAATGAATATTATTTGAATATTTATTTGAGGATCTATGACTCCGATTATTTGCTGAGATATATTCTTTATTTTATTAAAGAATAATGTTTCGATAATCAAACTTATTTTCGATTATTCAAATAAAGATAGTACTTTCATATAAGTATATCTTTGGTTATTTAATACTCATTTCAAGTATAAGTCTTACAACTTCTACTTCAATTATTTGTATAAAGATTATTCTTTATGGGAATATTATTTAAATAATAATATTCAGACATTTTCTAAATATATTGGGACTGATTTACTTTATTAAATCAGCATTACTCCAAACATTCTTAAAAATGTTTTCGAGTCTTCAAAATGATTTTTAAAAGTTAGAGCGGATCCCAAAACTCATTTTTATATTTAAGATCTTCCTTTTAAAGGGGATTTAAATACTCGTTCAAAACCTGAGGGATCCGGCTCTATGGTGTATTTTATATTCGCAACAAGGTTGCTGTTTTGATAAATGAATTGATTACTTGCCCAATGTTCGGGAAGTAAGCCCATCTAATTGAGTCGGCATAAGCGACAGGCCGGGGTACGGTCTATCAAAGTGTAAGTGGCTGGGTGGCAGTCCATCAACGCGTGAGTGGCCGGGTAACGGTCTAGCGCGAGGTCCTAATGCGGCCAGGGTGATGACCGGTGAGGAATTCATCCATCTACAGTAGAAAAGGTTACTTATTGGTATCTTTGCCTGATCAGCAAGATATCTTGTTTATGCCAAAATTCTTTTCCTTTCCAAAATTCATTGGATATTATAACTCTGTTCATACTTTACATGACAGAGATTTTTAGGAAATGTATGAGATATAAATATATATATATGGATATATATATCAGGACTTAATGAAGTATCTCGTAACTTCATTATTTATAATGATATTTCAAAGATTGAATCTATTCAAGTCTTATCTTGTAGTCTCATTTGGGTGATGAACTTTGAAACTAATTATAACTTGAACGGTGGTAGTTCAAGTAGTATTTGGAAAAGATATAAGTATATTGGAGTATCTTGTAACTTCATCTTTTAAACTTATATCTAGTAAATGATTATCTTATGCATGACAAAGATTTTCAGAAAAAAATGTTGAGACAAGGTTAGATATATGAGATCACCTTGCAACAATATTTTTATACAGTTATAAACTGGAACTCTGTGTATATTATGTATGGAAGAGTACTTCCAAGATTGTGAGAAGTATATATGTATATATACTGAATATTTTGCGACTTCATCGCATTAAGATATCAACTTGGTTCATTTCTTTTGACCAAGACTTTCATGAGTACTATGAGAAGGCTCATATACTATTAATCATTATACATATTATTTTGGTGGGCTTGCTGCTCACCCTTGCTTTCTTCTTTCATCACACAACAACAGATAGAAAAGATGAACAGAACCAAGCTCCCGATTCGCAAGCGATTAGGAGACGTTCCGCAGTTTTCTAGAAGCACTGATGCCGCCGTAGCTGAGGTACGAACTACCAATAGGCTAGGATTTCAACTTCTGATGTACCAGATTTATGTATATTTATGAATTGTAATAATGGCAAAGAAATGTAAATTTAGTCAGAAAACCTTTTAAGGTGTATTGGCAGATAATTGTGGAATATAAGGACTTGTGATTATTTTTTGGATGTTCATCTCTGAGACTATAACGCGTGGTGTGTGTGTTTATTGTGGGGTCACAGTGCAGAGTAGTTGAGAAATTATTAAGATTGGATGTTATTAAGGGAAATGGAACTCGTGACGACCCGGATCCCCGACCCCGGATCTGGGGGTGTTACACCAGAGCAGGCTTGAGTTCCAGGTTTGATCAGAAGTCGAGTGCTTGTAGATAGTTGGGTTTGTTTTCCAGGTAGACTGTGTTGGGACGCTTGAATAGTCTAGAGGTTTGTAATAAAATTTGAATAATTTGTAATACTAATTAGACTTATGGTTTGTAATAATAGTTGGTTTGTATTAGTGCCTGTTCCATACTATAACATGTGATTGATCCAGTTACATGCAAGGGGTCATATTTATTATATTATTTTGTTGTGATTAGTTTATCATGGTTTTTTGGTTAGTGACCCCCAAACCTAGACCCCAGGTTTGGAGGGCGTCACAGGTTGGTATCAGAGTTACAGGTTATGGTCACTGAAACAGGCTTAGGATTTTCATAGATGAGTCATAGGAAGATCACATAAGATAGGCGCGTGTAGTTTAACTATTATAAGGTTAACTTTAGGTTATTGGGCTGGGTTATAGTTAAGTTGTTTAGGTTCCCTGTTTTGCGTTTTGCCTTAGGCCTGTGTGTTATTGCTTTGCTATTTTGTTGGTTTTGAGAATGGTAAGAAGTGTTGGAAAAGAGGTTGGAAGGTTGTGTTGCAACCCTATCCACTGTTTTTTGTTTATTTGAGATTTTGAGGAAGAGTTTAAAAGGTTTGGATAATCTTTCATCAATTTTCTTTGTGTTATTATTCTCGAGATAATAAGCAAGATTATGTGATGATCATGTTGCTTGTGTTAATATGGTAGCAAGTTTATAATATTTTGAGAAGAGATAATGCTTGAGAATTTTGATATGCTAAAGAATTGCTACATATTTGACACAATATTTGACATATTATTATATATGTTGCTTGTTTCTTATCAGAATAATGGCACGAAAGAGGAGGAATAATTCAGGAGCGGATCGTACCGAGAGTCAGACAGATCCAACGATTGTCCAGATGTTGGGACTAATGCAACAACAGGTATTGCATCTTACGCAGCAGCAACAACAGTAGCAACAACAACAACAGCAGCAAGCAGCAGCACCACCTGCAGTGACTTTCAAGAAGTTTCAAGCTGTGAAGCCACCTGAGTTCAAGGGAAGTGTTGATCCCGTGGAAGCCAATGCATGGCTCAAGGAGATGAAAAAGGCTTTTGAATTAGTCGGAGCAGGAACTGAATAGGAGACCAAGTTTGCAAGCTATGTGAGCATTGGAAGGAGGTGAGTTTATAACTTGGGAAAGGTTAGTGAGCTATTTCTGGAGAAGTATTTCCCGAGGTATATGAAGAATGAAATGGATCTCAAGTTCTTGAACCTAACCTAGGGAGATCTTACTGTCGATGAATATGAAGCTAAGTTTACTGATTTAGCGAGGTTTGTGCCGGATCGAGTTGACACAGATGAAAAGAAAGCCAGGAGATTTGAACAGGGATTGAAATTTTGGATTCAGAATAGGGTGGCCATGTTTGAGTTGACTTCATATGTGGTAGTGGTTCAGAAAGCAATAAGGATTGAAAGCAGAAGCGACATGTCTCAGAAAGGAAAGGATGGGAAGAAAAGGAAAATAAAACCTCAGAAGGAGGTCAGCAGCAAGGTAATTTTTAGGGCCGTCTCAACAAAAGGCCAGAGTTTCGGGGTAATAAGAAGGTGGGATTCAGAGAACCACAACCAGGAAATGGAGGACAAGGCAACCATTTTCATAATTCAAATCAGCAGAGGCCCAATCATTTACCAATGCCAGATTGCAAGTTTTGTGGCAGAAAACACTTTGGGGTTTACAAAGCTAATTTTATGTGCTACAAGTGCAATATGAAGGGACATCATGCATATGAATGCCGCAATAAGAAGCCAGAAGTTACATGTTTCCGATGCGGGAAGACAGGACATTACACCAACAACTGTAAAGAGCAAGCTCAAGGTGTAAATGTACCACAGATCACATGACCATCCTCTCAGGGTGTGCCAAGGATTGAGGGGGAACCAGGAAAGAACCAGCTAGAACATTCAATATGACTATGCAGGATGCTGTTCAGAGCTCTTACGTGGTTGCAGGTACGCTTCCAGTCAACTCCGTAAATGCTTTATTTGATTCTGGAGCTGCAAGGTCATTTATTTCTTAAATTTTTGTTGATAAACTGCATTGCGAAGTTAAGTTGTTAGGACAAGCATTAATGATAGAGTTAGCTAATAAGGATCAAGTTCCCGTCGACCGAGTATGCCCGAGGTGTGACAGCGAGATAGGAGGACATCATTTCTATGCTAACTTAATACCTTTTAAGTTGGGAGAATTTGATGTTATCTTAGGAATGGATTGGTTGTCCAGAAATAACGCTCAGATTGATTGTAAGAATAGGAAAGTGAGACTTCAGACCTTGGATAGCAAGAAGAAGATAATATTTTGAGGAAACAAGCAGGAGAAGAAGTTTTCAATGATAGCTCAAGCGAAGAAGTTATTGCGTCAAAATTGTGAGGCGTATTTGGCCCATGTGATAGACACCAGCAAAGAAGTTCCAACACTGGAAGCAATTCCTGTTGTCAATGAGTTTTTAGATCTTTTTCCAGATGATCTACCGGGATTACCTCCCGACAGAGAAATTGATTTTGCAATTGACTTAGCACCTGGAACAGAACCAGTTTCTAAAGCTCCGTACCGGATGGCACCAGTGGAAATGAAGGAGTTGGCAACTCAGTTACAAGATCTTTTGGAGAAAGGAGTTATAAGACCCAGTGTATCCCCATGGGGTGCACCAGTACTGTTTGTCAAAAAGAAAGACGGGAGTATGCGACTGTGTATTGATTATAGAGAACTGAATAAGCTGACCATTAAGATCAAGTACCCGTTACCAAGGATCGATGATTTGTTTGACCAATTGAGAGGCGCTGTATGGTTTTCTAAGATTGATTTAAGATCTGGATATCATCAATTGAAGATCAAGACAGAAGATATTCCGAAGACCATATTCAGAACCCGATATGGGCATTATGAGTTTCTAGTGATGGCATTTGGATTAACCAACGCACCAGCAGCTTTCATGGATCTGATGAATCGAGTACTCAAGAAGTATTTGGATAAATTCGTGATTGTGTTCATAGACGACATTCTGATATATTCTAAGATAGAAGAAGAGCATGTAGAACATTTGAGGGTAGTTCTGGGGATACTACGACAGGAGAAATTGTACGCAAAATTTTCCAAGTGTGAATTTTTGTTAAAAGAAGTACGATTTCTTGGGCACGTGATTAGCAATAAAGGAGTGGAAGTGGATCCAGCAAAGATCGAAGCCATAATCAACTGGGAGAGATCAAAAACACCAACGGAAGTAAGAAGTTTTATGGGATTAGCAGGTTACTACAAAAGATTCGTGCAAGATTTTGCGAAGATAGCTACGCCGTTGACAAAGCTCACCAGGAAAAAACAGAAATTTGAATGGGATGAAAAATACGAGGAGAGTTTCCAAGAATTAAAGAATAGATTAGTATCTTCTCCAGTGCAAAATTTTGTGATCTACATTGACGCGTCATACAAAGGATTGGGATATGTTTTGATGCAGCACGACAAAGTGATAGCCTACGCTTCAAGACAACTGAAACCACATGAAGAAAAGTATCCGACGCATGATCTTGAATTGGCAGTTATAGTGTTTGCATTGAAGATATGGAGGCATTATTTGTATGGAGAAAAATGCGAGATCTACATGGACCACAAGAGTTTGAAGTATATCTTTACCCAGAAAGAATTAAACATGAGATAGAGAAGATGGCTAGAACTGATCAAGGACTACGACTACACCATCAACTATCATCCAGGTAAAGCAAATGTGGTGGCCGATGCTCTCAGCAGAAAGGAAAGGTTAAATATGATCACTTCATCTGAAGAATTAGTCAAGGAATTTGAGAAGGTTGAAATAGAGTTTAGTACACCAAGTATATCTATAGATGTATTGTGTGCAATGTCTTTTTAACCAGAACTATTAGAGAAGATAAGAAGATAAGAAGATGTCAGGAAGAAGTCATGAGTCATGAACGAGACAGTTTGACAGGAGAAGAGATAGGGAGTCAAAAGGATGATAAAGGGATATTAAGATTTTCTTCCAGGATATGGATACCCAATGTAGCCGAACTAAAAGATGAAATTCTTCGAGACGCTCACAAATCCAGATATTCGATTCATCCTGGGAGTACGAAGATGTACAGAGACTTAAGAGAACATTTTGGTGGCCAAGCATGAAGAAGGAAATTACCGAATGGGTGAGTAAGTGTTACACTTGTCAGCGAGTCAAAGCGGAACATGAAAGGCCCAGTGGACTGATACAACCATTGGACATTCTAGAATGGAAGTGGGAACATATTGTGATGGATTTTGTAGTTGGATTATCGAGAACCAGGGCAAATCATGATGCTATTTGGGTTATTATTGACAGATTGACGAAGTCAGCGCATTTTCATCCTATCAACGAGAGATTTTCAATGGATAAATTGGTTTGGTTATATATGAAGGAAATTGTGATACGACATGGAGTTCTAGTATCCATAGTTTTAGACAGAGATCCTCGATTTAATTCAAGATTTTGGAGAAGTTTTTAAGATTATCTCAGAACGAAGCTAAACATGAGTACCGCGTATCATCCGCAGACAGACGGTCAAAGTGAAAGGACAATTCAGAGTATTGAAGATATGTTAAGGGTATGTGCGCTAGATTTTGAAGAAAGTTGGGATGAACATTTTCCATTGGTTGAATTCTCCTACAACAACAGTTATCATACCAGTATTGGAATGCCGCCTTATGAAGCCTTGTACAGGAGAAGATGCAGATCTCTAATATGTTGGGATGAGGTTGGTGAGAGGAAGATTTTGGGTCCAGAATTGATCCAGCAGATGAAAGAGAAAATAGAACTCATTCGGAAAAGATTAGTGGCAGCTCAAGTCGTCAACGCAAATATGTTGTTCCTACCAGAAAGGATATGGAATTTCAAGTTGGTGAAGCAGTGCTATTGAAGGTTTCACCTTGGAAGGGTTAATCGAGATTTGGGAAGAAAGGAAAGTCGAGTCCGCGTTATGTTGGCCCTTTTGCGATCTTGAACCATGTGGGAAAAGTGGCTTACGAGTTGGCGTTACCACCTCACATGCAGCATATTCACAATGTGTTCCACGTGTCAATGTTGAAGTGTTATTTTCCTGATTCGAACCATGTGATAGAATATGAGCCAATCGAGATTCAGCCAGACTTGTCTTTTATAGAACGACCAGTGCAGATTTTAGATAAGAAAGATAAAGTGCTTAGGAATAAGTCTGTGTCTTTAGTGCGAGTCTTGTGGAGGAATCTTAAGGTTGAAGAGTCGACTTGGGAGTTGGAAAGTGAAATGCGATCCAAATATCCTCACTTGTTTTCTTAGGCTGATTCTGAGGACAGAATCCTGTTAAGGGGGGAAGGATGTAATATCCGGGAAAAATTATGTGAATATTATATATTAAATAAATAAATATTATGAGTTTTATAAATTTAAAGTGATTATTGCCATGATATTAGATGTTATAGCTGTTATGTGTGTTTCCGTGCGAACCGGAAAATTTTTTGATTGATTAAAATACGTTTAAACTGCAATTATATGAATCAATCTGTAATTTGGACCCGTATTCAATTACCTCTTTATCAATGTACCTGTTTTATCTCGTTTATGTGCAATGAAATGTATTTTAAGCGTATTCGGGTTTTTCTGTTAATTTAAATATCATTTCGTTTTTCGAAAATAGACGGACCGGGACCCCATCGGGACGTTAAACCCCACAAAATATGTGTTTTTATTTTTATAAAATTTTGCGTATTTCAAATACCCTTTATTTTTGTATTTTTGAATTATTTCCATTTTTGGGAAATTTTGACATTAACTTTGTATTTAATTATTTTTAAAATTATTCCCCGTAATTATTATTTTGGGGCTTAATTATTGTAATTTAGGGATAAAAATACCCTTAATTTATTTTGGGGTATAATTTCTGTAAAAATATAAATACCAACAGATATATTTGTTTTTTTTCATTTTTTTCATTTTTTTCAGAAATTTAAGAACAGTTTGGGGGTATAATCTTCTTCTTGGCACAAATCCCTTGATTTTGAGATATTTACTGAACCTCTGTTAACGCTCTAGTAATCACTCCAATCCTCTCGAAGAGACGGATCTTTCAGTACCAAATTCACAAACCGAGGTGAGCTGATGATTAAAATCGATTTTTATATTTTTGTTCTGGAAATCGTTTTTGATTTGTGATGATTTTTGGTTGATTTGGATGTTACCAGTAGCTTTAGAATGATGTTTAGGATCGATTTATGTATTTGGTTGCATCGTTTTAGTCCCGGATTGTTGAAATCGTGTTCTTGAGTTTTGGGTTTTTTTGATTCGATTTTTCTGATTGTTCTTTAATTTGGGTTTGAAGTTGATGATATATTTAGTTTGCAACTGATCCCAACTTTATTTTGACGCTAGTAACGTTATTTTTGGTTGCGGTTTGGTCGAAATCGGAGTTTTTCGATTGGGTTGTCGGACGTGGGACTATTCTTGGACGGAGATGGGGATTGAGAAATCTGGGATGGAGGTTGACAGCAGAAACACATAGCTGGGTTTTTATGGAATGGTTTGATGTTGAAATCGAATTAAAAACAGCTCGATTAGAGGGTGTTGGGTCACCGGAGTTTGGCCGGACATCGGCCGGAATCTGGAAAACCCAGTTTCCGGCGACGTGTTCGTCAACTCCGGCGGTCCCTCCGGCCACTCCCCACCGCCCTTTGATCTGTTTTCTTGCTTTGGTTGTTCTAAATTTCTGTTTTTGCATTTCTGTTTTAATTTTAAATCAAAATTCATTTTTCCAATTTCTAAAAATCATTTATGTTATTCTAAAAATCAATTACTTATAATTTTAAATCCTTAAAATTATTTACTTAATTATTTTAGATTCCTAAAATTATTATTTTTATTATTTTAAAAAAATCTAATTTGATTTTATTATTTATAATTTATTTTATTTAATTATTTATGAATCTAATTAATTGATTAAAATCATTTAATCAATTAATTTCATTTATAAATAGTTAAATAAATGTAAATTATTTATAATTAATTCAAATAATTTCTAAAAATTATTTTTAGGTTTTTAAAAATTATATTTTGGTATTTAATTGTCAATTAATATTATTATTAATTGATTTAATTCTATTTATTTCTTATTTTATTCATAATAAATAAACTATTCGTCCGTTTTATACGAAACGAACGTGTACGCTTTCAATAAAAATACCTTTGAGTCCTAATTTCTTTTGTATTGCAATGACATTTGATTTGTGTATCAGTTTGAGATGGTATCTGATCGGTAAATATTATTTTTGACCCGAATTTAATTCTGAATATACTGAAACCCATATTTTTACAACTTGACTTATGTGTTACATGAAATATGTGATTACATGATATATAATTGACATGATTACGTGCTATGTGATATGCATGCTACCTTTTTACAGTTTTAAAATGCCATGCTTAGTTATAAACGAATGGGTATATGTCAAGACGTATAGTTACGTCGATTGAGTTTGGTTCTGTCAGTAAATATAGCCCTTTTATTTATAGAATCAAGTAGCAAGGAGTGCAGTCAAGTACTAGATGGAGTTGGTAGCCAGCAGTTATAAGCCATGGTTTTAGTGAAATTTATTGAGCATACCAGGCAAGTATTCTCCCCTATTCTAAGTTCAGAATAGATTAATATTTTACATATTCAAAATATATGAACTGTTTATAAATACTCGGATAGCGCATTGAATATCAATACTCCTATATTTATTGACATTCTCTTATTCTAGCAATCATTTTACTAGAACCAATCTTTTGATTTGATAGATAGTGAATAACTATACTATCTAGATATACTCTATACACTGAAACATTTAATTGAGATTAGCGAATGACTAATTGTTCTGGTTATTTCGCCATTAGTTGTTGAGATAACTCCGAACCATGTGACATGGGGAGTTGAATAGATAAGGATGTCATTGATCAGACTCCTTTAATCAAAATTTATTTTGTGAATTGATTATTGGTTAGCGTAAGAGGCCGAGGCACCGGTCCAGCGGAGCTATTATATGAAAGTGTAATATCTTATTAGGCGAGTATATGCCTTTTTCATGGATATCCAATAGGTACGGTATGTATGCGGGATATCGATACCTATATTTATGGTATGGCTGCGGGATACTGGTGTTGTTTCATGACTGATCATCAGGAACAGAATGGTGCATAATTGTGTTTGATTAAAATGTCGCTTAAACTTTAAAGTTTATATCAGCTTTGATTTTTACACAAATATTGTTATTGTTGTTCACTTACAAACTTCATATCACTTGCTGAGCATCTCTTCGCTCATACTTGTTTATCAATCTAATCTTTCAGCTAAGCCAGAGCAGGCTTGAGTTCCAGGTTTGATCAGAAGTCGAGTGCTTGTAGATAGTTGGGTGTGTTTTCCAAGTAGACTATTTTGGGACGCTTGAGTAGTCTAGAGGTTTGTAATACAATTTGAATAATCTGTAAAACTAATTAGACTTATGGTTTGTAATAACAGTTGGTTTGTATTAGTGCATGTTCCATACTATAACCTATGATCGGTCCAGTTGCATACAAGGGGTCATATTTATTATATTATTCCGTTGTGATTATTTTATCATGGTTTTTTGTCTAGTGACCCCCATACCTAGACCCCGGGTTTGGAGGGCATCACATAGAAGAAATGAATAAGTTTGGAGTGGAGACTATTGTAGACTCTGTGCAGATTGATGAAAATTTAGGCACAGATATCTCAACAGACCCAGAAAGAAAAGGCAAGTGAGCCAACAAATCATCTAAAAAATGATGCTCACTTGCTTGGATTTTTGGCTTCTCCAAGAGAGTTAAAGATGGAGAATTTGGAAGTGATGTATTGATCATGTCAACATCCAGTGAGTGTGTGGGTGAATTTGGCTGTGACTCCACATTTATTGGAGCCACATCAATCTGACTTTGAGATGGTGCAGTGACTGGGTCTTTAGCTCCAGTTTGCACTGTGTGTGTTTTCTGTGCATTCCCAAGGGTGTTTGATCTTTTCTTTCTAGCATAAGTCTATGGTGAACTTATATCTCTAACCCTCTTGGCCTGTGCTCCTGGTCGGGACCTTGTTTCAATAGTAACATCCTTTTGGGAAGATGAAACTAGAATTGATCTTATATCCTTATTAACAACCACAGTTTGTTGGGAAACTGTGGTGTGGCTAGGCTTGGGTACACTAAACTCACCAGCCTTATCTATAGGGTTTTCTTGATTTTCACCCTGTCCCTCACCTTGCTCACTCTCCTTCACACTACCATCTTTGTGTTTAGTAGATTTTGCAACTGATTTCTTTTGAGAGAAACCAGAGGGGGCTTTCTTAGATTTGGATTTAGAAATTATTGTTTTGGTAGCTTGGGTAGGCATCTGTTGGGTCATTGACACAGATGTCATTGCTACAGTTGAAGGCAAAGAAATGTGTGAGATTGGAAGAGGAGACAATGGTGCTTACCTCACTTACCTGAGGATCCTCCATGATTGGAAAATAATGGAGAGGCACCTCTTTGTGATGATTTCACTACTAGAAATAGTGCCTATGACATCACCCATTTAACATCGGTTAGAAATATCACCGATGTTAAAAGCAGTTTTAACATCGGTTGCTTTAAAACCGATGTTAAAGGTGTTGTAAGACATCAGTATCTAAACAAACCGATGTCTATAATCGTTTTTAAAAAAAATAAAAAATGCCTGCTTCTTCTCCCACCCCCGTAAATACACCAAAAAATTCCCTCTTCACCAAATTTTTTATTTTCAGTTGCCCCCCCATTAACCAAAACAGTTTCCCCCTTCTCTCTCATTCTCTCTTCTCTCTCTCTCATTCTCTCTTCTCTCTTCTCTCTTCTCTCTTCTCTCTCACTGTCTTGTCTCTCTTCTCTCTCATCTCTCATCTCTCACTGTCTCTCTTCTCACTCACTCTCTTTAACCTAAAACCCCTAAAATTTATATGAATTAAACTTGATTAATTCATAAATCGAGGTCGATTGGTGCTGAAGAGCCTTGAAGGAAGTCTGGACTACTCCATTAGTGTGTAAAAAGTATATTTTTTTTGAATTTAAATTCAAATTTTATGTTTTGATTTTAATCGAGTTTGTTTTTTTATTTTATGTTTTTTTAGTTTAATTTTAGGTCTCTGGAGCTGGGTTTGGTTAATCTTGAAGTGGGTTTGCTCGATTAGGTAAGATTTCACATGCATGTGTATGTTTTGTTAATTTAATAGTTGCATGTGTTCCTCCCTATTCTTGTTTAATTTTAATAGATGCATGTGTATAGATCCTGTATAGTTTATGTTATGTATGTTCTTGTTCTTCTTCTATTTAGTTTATGTTGTTTATGTTGTGTTCCTCACTGTATGTTCTTGTTCTTGTCCTTGTTTATGTTCTTGTTTATGTTCTTGTTTAGTTTAGGTGTGGAATTATATATGTGTAAACATATGTAGCAGTAAATTTTTAATTTTTGAATAACTTATCATTTGGATTAGACAGTTGATGTCACCATCTATATTTTTTCAGGTAGGGGTTATTATCATTCCAAGAAAGTACATAATGGGAAAGGTGGACAAGAGAGCCATGAAAACATTGGTGATACTGATATCTGCTTCTTTGGTGTACTGGTCACTGGATGTATTTTTATATTCATATTGACAAATGGAGTGTCAAAGGAGATAAAACTAAGAGCAGAATTAATAAGCCATTTAGATGCAAGAAGGAAGGCAGAGGCCTCAAGCAATTACAAAAGCCAGTTTTTAGCAAACATGAGGTGACTATGAATTTTAACTCTTAATCCAACATATTATGGAAGATGTAACTCTTTGTTTTGCACCCTCACTGAGATGGGATACAAAAACCAAAACCCTCCAGTTTAAGATTTATAAACCTATATCTATTTATTGTACGGGGTATATATGGTCTAATCAGTTTATGAAATTGAATCTATGAAACTGACTAATGTTTAGGAAATTAGAACAAAGTATATAATATAGGCTTACATTGTATTATTATACACATTATTGAAGACTTATATCTAAATAGGATATTTGGACATCATGTTGGTAGCTATTGCTTTATGCTTAGACGTATCAAATATTTGTAAATCTTTTTGTATTTTTCTAGTGTTATTTCTGGATTTATTTTTTGAAAAAATAGCATACCTCCAGAATTTCAAAATATGTGTTCCCGAACTTCTTACAAATAGAGCGCGAACCTACCTCTGTTTTTATGTAAATTTTAGTAGTCATCTTAGAAGTATAACTTGTCTGTTGTTCTAGTTATAGTTATATATTCTTTCTTATTTCATTATTAGCTTTAAGAATAACTTTCACCTAGCATCTTTTGATCAACTACATATGCAATTTATGCTTCATATGATATTTTATACAGGTTGAATCTGGAAAGCTGGTGCTGGAAGTAGCGGAATTCAACTTAGAACAAGAACTCGAAGGACTTGTTGATATGTTTTCCGTCTAGTGTATTAATAACAAAGTTGATATTTTTCTAGATCTTTCAGGTATACCAGAATTACACATTACTGTATTTTTCATTTTAGTGCAATTTTGTGCAGAGTTGTGCAGATTTTTGCAAACCTCATCAGCAATTCTATTAAGTTTACAACATGTACATTTACCCTTTTCCTTTCCTAGTGTGAAAATAGATAGTACAATATTACAATTACAACAAACAAGGCACTGCATAATTGAAGAATGGAGTATAGAAAATCTAAGACTAAAAGCTATATAAAATTTTACAATAAGTCATTATTAGTATCTGTGCATACATAGCCTGAGTTTATGTTATTTTAAACTTCCCCTTAAATATATTAAAGCAAAACTTCACCGTCGATAATTTTATAAATTTATAATTTAAACAATGATCAATAATGTTAGCAGATCAAGTTTGAAATGACTAGTTCTCTGGGGAAAGTTTGTGTAACTTGTAACGGTTACGGTTTTCTGGCTTGCAGCGGGAAATATTGTTCTTCGAGGATGGAATGAGAATAGTAATGCCAGGCCAGCTTCCTTTTCTCATACAAATTCAATATTACCTAATATAACACACGACAAAAATTTATGGGAAGAAGACAACCAATTGATTCTCTACTTCGAAGTTGAGGACACGGGATGTGATATAATTTCTTAGTCTCTTAAAAACAAGACTGATTTAGCATAGCCAGATCAAATTTATCATCCAAGTATTGTAGGTCATCATTTATACCCCACATTGGTGTGTATGTATTTGTAATTATTTAATTTTTGCAGGAATTAATCCAAGCAAATGGGAATCTGTATTTGAGAGCTTGGAGCAAGTCGATCCTTCAACAACTCGATTGTAAGCTATCTTAGAATCTCAATTACATATTGTAGGAGCTTCTAGTTAAAAAATAGCGCAACATGTAATGTACAAGTTTTCAATTTTGTTATCATTTTGCTGAAGGTTCCCAATTTTATGAAACTTCATAATTTTCAGGCATGGTGGAACTGGGTCGGTCTATGCATTGTCCGGACCTATTGGTGAGCTCTTAATTTCATGCTTTTGTTCTGATAAAAACAGGTGCAGGAAATGAGAATAGAGACTTTGCACCCAATGAAAAAAATAAGCCGTCAAATATTACATGTCACCTGCCTTGCCAGGTGAACATTTTAAACTCCTCTTTCTCTGGAACACATGATGTCCTTAATATTTTATGAATCAGGCGGTCTAATAATCTGTGAAACTTTTACTTTAAAACAAAGGTGATATGTACAATGGTAATGTGATATATATAAAAACAGCCATCCTGTTAGGTACCATCATCGGGTGTCTTTGTATATTTCGTTCAGTATTTCCCTTCTTTTCTTTAATCCATGCGGATAGAAATGAAGAAAGCCTTAGTGACCTACATCTTGCTAAATTATAATTTACAAGCAATCGGCCTTGAACAATACTTCAAAAGTAATCCCTTTTTTTTTGTCTATTAGGTAATAGTCTTTCTAAACCACTTGCGGTAGTCTGTTCCTGCAAAGAAACTTGTCTCATCTGGATTAGAAGAGTGGATGTTAAAGCATCAAACTTAGGCAGTTATCATTTTACCTACATCTAGTTATAGCTATCTGGATAGGCTAGTAGAATGTTTTTTTGTTTTGCTATATATATATTGTATCTTAAATTTTTTTTGGTACTATAATGGCAATGGATATTAATTATAATATACAACCAAGGCAATGTCTAATATACATATATGCAATGATTCTAGTGAGTACAGTGAGAAGGATTGTTCTAAAAGTTGCATAATTGTTCTGCACATGTATTACACCTTTTGTATTATATTGTTCTGCTCTACACTTTTTAACAGTAATCTTTTGATTATGTTCAGTTGGCTGCAAAAGTTATAGCAGCGGGAGATGGTATGCACGTAGTTAATGCATTACACTTTCAACCCAAGCCAGAAAGTTATGAAGATGGATGTTTCCGGGCAGATGACAAACCATGTAATCAAATAGAAGAATCTGACTTCCTCGTGTATGATTTAATGCTTATGGATTGTCAGGTAAAACTTGACCTATATGCCTACATTTACTTTTTCCTTTGGAGAAGCAGTCCCGTTATGTCAACATTTTGATATAATCTAGTAATGGAACATGGAGTGGGTTCTAAGTATAGTCCAACAACTGTTTTTTCATCCATAAAATATGTGCACAGCAACTACCAGCAGCAATATATTCAGCTTCAGCTGTAGAAGTAGAACCTGAATTTTGCTTTTTACTGAACCAGGACACAAGCTTGTTCACTAGAAACTGACAGGTTCCTGTTGTACTTTTTCTGTCTATTTTACAACCTGCATAATCTGCATCTGAATAACCAGTTAGATCAAAACCAGAATTTCTAGGGTACCAAATGCCAAGTTTTGGTGTTCCCTTGAGATATCTGAAAATTCTCTTAATAGCTATTATGTGAGATTCTCTAGGATTAGCCTGAAACCTAGCACAAAGACAAGTAGAAAATATTATATATGGCCTACTAGCTGTTAAGTACAAAAGTGAGCCAACCATGCCCCTATAGCTTGAAATATCTACAGACTTTTCAGTAGTGTTTAATTCAAGCTTGGTTGCAGTGGCCATGGGAGTTTTTGCAGATGTGCAATCCATTAGATCAAACTTCTTTAAAAGATCATGAATATATTTAGTTTGACTAATGAATATTCCATCACTAATTTTCTTAACTTGTAAACCATGAAAGTAAGTTAGTTCTCCCATCATGCTCGTTTCATACTTACTTTGCATCAATTTGGCAAACTTTTTGCAAATTTTTTAATCTGTAGAACCAAATATAATATCATATACATAGATTTGAACAAGTATACTAGGGCCATTAACATTTCTAAAGAATAAAATTTTATCAACAGTACCTCTTGTGAAGTGATTTTCCAAAAGAAACTTTGATAAAGTGTCATACCAGGCTCTAGGTGCTTGCTTTAGTCCATAAAGTGCTTTCAAAAGATATTAGATATATCCTGGAAAATTTGGATCTTCAAAACCAGGAGGTTGACTGACATAGACTTCCTCCTCCAAATCTCCATTTAGGAAGGCACTTTTGAAATCCATTTGATAGACCTTGAAATTGGCATGGGATGCATAGGCTAAGAAGATTCTGATGGCTTCAAGTCTTGCAATAGGAGAAAAGGTTTCATCAAAATCTATTCCTTCTTGTTTATAGTGAAAGAGATGTGTCCTAAGTTCAATCATGTATGATGATTTAGGAATAACTTTTATGTAATCTATTTTGATTTCATTGATATTGATAAAAGTCTTGTTTTGGTTTTATTACGGGTTTTATCTATTTAAGTGTTTAAATAAGATATACCATAGTTTAGAGTAAAGCTTTTTATGGATTATGATGAGATCATAATAATGAGACCTAAAAGATAATAGCTCTGAACTTAAATATTTCCTGGTCGTAGGATTACTAACTGGTAATTAGTAATCCGCAAAGATCGGTACATACTATGTTTGCTTCATTATGAAGGATGTCTGTTCTCATAGACATTTATGTGGTGACATTATAGCTAGTATGTAGGTGCTTATTATAGAATAAGTTCACTGAACATGACTCACACAGCTGAACAACTGATGGAGTTCACTCACGTGTCAGCAGATGTTCACATAGTGATAGTTGTACAAGTATCCTTAGACTTGAGGTCATCATAGTCATCTTGTGTACACTGAACTATATTTCGGTTTAGTTCTTAGTCTCCAGGGACAATAATAAGGGCTCTACTGGGTGTAGAAATTTGTACACGAAGATAGTGTTAATCAATAAAGGATCTACTCCTTCCAGTGAAAGGAAGAGAATGTTCAATGCTGATCCACTTATGCTAGTTCAGGAATCTTTGGCCAGAGTGAATGAAATTAGAAAGGAGTTTCTAATTCACATTAATTAGAACTAAGCATAGTGAATGGGAAAGCATATGATTAAATAAGATAGGCTTGACATGAGTTTCATGCCTTGTATTTAATCATGATATTGCAGGGTAGAAGGAATTAATTGTACGGTAACTATTCACTGAATGGGTTCTTGGTATTCTAAGCAGTGAATTCGTATTATCCGGATAGTTGCGATATGCTGAGAAGTATCCTTCACGATGTAGAATAAATATGATTAATTAATTAATCATATTTAATGAATTAGAGAATTTATATAAATAATGATAAAATAGTTTTATTATTATTTATTTCTACTACCGGCTTAATATTGAACCTACAGGGTCACACCATAAAAGAGAATGATTTAATGGTGGAGGAATTAATTAATAATGGATGATAATTATTTATTTATGTAACAAATAATTAATTGAAAAATTTAATAATTGATTAAATGAGATTTAATTGATTATAAATTAATTAAGAAAAAGTTCTTAATATTATTAATTAAGAATTTAATTTTTGGAAATTAAATCAAGTGAGAGAATTATTTCTAAAGTGTTTAGAAAAAGGATTAATAATTAAAAGGTGTTTTAATTATTAGTTATTTGGTTAATAAGAATAAAGGGTTAATAATAATAATATTTTATAGGAAACTTTTTAGCTGAAAATTTTGCCTATAAATATACTATTATAAACCCTATTTTTGTTTTAACCTAAACAGTTAAGAAAACCTTAATTCTCCCACCCCTTCCTCCTCCATCACATTGATCTCTTGGTGGATACCAGTGGAGTGCTTCACACTTAAGGAGCAGCTGCTAGGGATCTCCGCTCGTCGTTCTTGGATCGATTTTAAAGGTTCGAAACGATCCCTTATGATTTAATCACGATTTGTATGCCTTTATTTGGATTTTATATCAAGAAAATTGTTTTACCATGCTTCCGTGTTGTATAAAATCCTACAATGGTATCAGAGCATAGGTTGTATGCATATAGATCTGTGATAAAAATTTCAGAACTTTATGATCTTGTATGAATTTATTATGATTTTTGCAAGTTATATCATGGATTAATTATGATTGATTAGAAATTTTTTATCATAATTGTTTTCACTGTAGATCTGGGTTCTACAAGTGTTGTAGATCGTCTGGGTATTTTTTTCATAATTTTCTGATGAGTGGATTAGTTATTATGATTTTTTGAAGTTGTTTTAATTAAAATTCGTAATTTAATATATATATATATATAATTTGTTATGTATATATATGTATTTTATATGCTGATGGAAATCAAAAAGGGGGGGGGGTGTACTGATTTGATGGGTGGTACGAAAGAAGCTGACAGGCGCAAAAGAGCGTTGCACGCGCCTGGTGGGGGGTGTCGGGCATTCCGGGAATGTGTTACACCCTATGTTGCATTCACGGAATGCGTTACACCTGTTAAATTTTATAAATTTAAAAGGGTTGTAACGTATTACCGGAATGCGTTACAGGGCTTGTAACGCGCTCCTGTAATGCGTTATAGCCCATCTTTTATTTTTTAAATTTTGATTTTTGGGAGTTTTGTAACTCCGTTTTGGGCGTGCAATATATCGTTGGATTCGTTTTTCCGAGACGGATCTAATGTAGTGGTCAAATATTTATTATATAAAATTTTTGAACTATTTATAATCCCGAAAGTGTTTTAAAGCATGTTTTAATTGTTTTAATTGCTTTTAAATGCTATAATAAATTCATACATCATTATATCAATGTGTGACATGATAATTGCTTGCATACTTACTTGTTTATTTATTTTTGTATATGAGATATATGCCTATGTTTACCATGCGATGATAGATTTAGGTGAACTTAAATCAATATATGGCGTGCTCTAGAAAATCTAGAATATGAATCGTTTCTTGCCTTAACAATAATATTATGAATACAATCATGAGATTCTTGTGTTTATGAAACACGTAATTGAATATGAATTTTCAATATTGAGAGAAAGGATGATTCTGTCAACAACAGATTTCTATGTGTAAGAAAGGGTTATTAAGTGACGTCTCTTGACAATGCTCCCCCCGATATGAGAATCATCTGATTATCGATGATTTATTTGAAATATTTAATTTAAAAGGAAGAATCTCTTTATAATATGATTATGATTGTAACATAATATAATCCCTTTAAAATTAAATAATATCAAGTAGTAATTGGCCAATGACACAACGGGCTTATGTCGGTCAAAGCCTTCCAACATGGTAGAAAGTAGTTCTTATTTTTGAATCATTGTCATTTCGTGCTACAGCCGAGGGCTTTGATTTCGAAATAAGAAATACTTGTCTATTACATAGAGATGTGTACATTGAATTAGAATCTAAAGGTCGTTACGTGCTGCAGTCGTGGGCCATTGGAGACTGATTCAATTGTACGAAATGTTGGGTTAGACTGGACTTAGAATATTGAGTCTGTCGTGCTACAGCCGTGACTCAATTATTCAAGAGGCTAAAGTTTTATTAGGCAATAACATAAGATGTAATTGACAAGAGTTGTCTGCCTATTGAACATCACATGACGTTTCGTGCTACAGTCGAGGTTGTGTGATGGAATGTATGATCCCTATTCCCACTAGCATTATGAATGCTTAATTTTCACTTAGGGGTTGTACAAATTAGATAAACTAGTGGGAGTCACTTATGAATAAAGACCCGATTCATATAGTATTTTTAAATGAAATTGAATATTTGCTAAGTGTTGTTATGTGTTCATCATTTACAGATTTACTATACACGTTATGTCTTCTGCACTATCACTCCGGAGTATATTAGATGCTCACAAGTTGACTGGTCCTAATTTTTTTGACTGGCTTCGAAACTTGAGAATCGTTCTCAGGGTGGAGAAGCTGGAATATGTGCTTGACTCACCTAAGCCTACTGAACCTGCTAGCGATGCACATAATGATGAACATGTTGTGTATCGTAAGTGGATAGATGATCCAAATGTTGCTCAATGCATCATGCTAGCTTCCATGAACATTGAGCTACAGAAGCAACATGATCATATGGATGCTCACACTATCCTTATGCATCTACAAGAGTTGTATGATGTGGCAGGGAGGACAGCTCGATATGAGATATCGAAGGAGCTGTTCGGTTGTAGGATGTCTGAGGGATCATCTGTGAATGACCATGTACTTAAGATGATCAATTTGATTGAACTTCTTGGACAACTTGGTTTTGCCATGGATGGAGAGCTGAGCCAAGACTTGGTCTTGCAATCACTTCTGAGTTCGTTCTCGCAGTTTGTTGTGAACTTTCACATGAATAAGCTGGATGTCAGCCTGCCTGAACTCCACAACATGTTGAAGACTGCGGAATCGAATTTTCCCCCTAAGAAGAGTTCTGTTCTTCTAATTGGTGAAGGTTCCAATCCTAAGAAAATGAAGAAGAACCCTTCCAAGAAGAAGAAAGTAGGTGAGAAAAAGCCGGTTCCACTAAAAGCTGAAGACCCCAAGAGCAAAGGTGTTTGCTTTCACTGTAACAAGGTGGGGCACTGGAAGAGGAACTGTAAGGTTTACCTTGCAGAATTGAAGAAGAAGAAGGGTAGTGAGACTACCGCTTCTGATTCAGGTATGTTCATGATTGAAGTTAATATGTCACTAAGTCAAATTTCTACTTGGGTATTAGATACCGCCTGTGGTTCTCATATTTGCAATTTGTTGCAGGGACTAAAGGGAAGTATGACTCTTGAAAAAGATGAGGTGATTCTACGTATGGGCAATGGAGCAAGGGTTGCCGCCATATCTGTAGGATTATTTAGTTTACATATGCCTACGGGCAAGACTATTATTTTGAATAATTGTTATTACGTTCCCTCTATTGTGAGGAATATTATTTCTATTCATATGTTGGATTTGGATGGTTTTTCATTTATTATTAAGAATAATGAATGTTCTATTCTTAGAGATAATGTTCTTTATGGACGTGGTACTTTAAATAATGGTATGTATGTATGTGACGTAGAGCATAATTTACTTCAGATTGAACAAACTAATAAAAGAAAAAGGGATGATGAAAATCTCACTTTCTTGTGGCACTGCAGACTTGGTCATATTAGTGAAAACAGACTGCGGACATTGCATATAGAAGGGTTACTTGACCCCTTTGATTTTGAATCATATCCTACATGCGAGTCTTGTCTATTGGGTAAAATGACCAAATCTCCATTTAGTGGATGATAGGGATAAATAAATCCTGATTGTATAATTAAATATTGCAAGGTATGGGCTACTGGGCCCAATAAGAAGATGTATGTCATTCAGACCAGAAAGGTTAACATGCTGATCAGGCCTGATGGACCAGATCAGGCCTGATGAAACAAAGAAGGCCCAAAAACCCTGATTATTAATTAATTTCGTAATTAATTAATAAGGGAAAAATCAGCTATTGAGAAGAGTCCCGATAAGGATATAAATCCTTACAGATTAGCCTCAAGGGGACCTAAAAGGATAAGGAATCAGTTTCCTACTATCTAGGACTCCAAAGTCCATTCTAATTATGAGACTTGCCCACCAAGTCTCCTATACCAAGTCCAATTCAAGGACTCCCAACATCTATATAAGGGGCCTCACCCCACACATCAGAACTACATTTTTTGGCTTGATTCTCTAATTCACAGAGATACGTAGGCATCTCATAAAGGCAGAATTAAGCTACGAAACACGAGAGTAGCCATTAAAGGCCTTGAGCTCCCGAATCTTAGTAATAAATACAGCAAATAATAACCTTAGTTTTTTATCCATAACATTTGGCGTCGTCTGTGGGAAGGCACAACAACAACCATGGCGAGAACACGGAGAACAATTAGAGCTCTAGAGGAAGGAACACCATCAGGGACAACCCAGGTGATTTCGTCAACCGTGGAGATTCCTCCCCATTTAACTTATGCATCTACTCAAGGGGAAGCCCAGATAGGGGCAACTCAACCTCAGCCACAAGGGACAACTCCCTCGACTATTCAAGGTACGAATCCTCAAGTTCAACAAGTACATGTACCTGTGAATTCTCGACCCGTCGGGTATGAATATTCAACTATTGTTACTACTAACCCCCCCTTATGGGATGCCCCTTCACCCTGAGGTTGGAGGAAGTGGATATGCTGGGCGAAGTGAAGCACGAGGGCAGTCGCCCCCTATATACGAGGTTTGGCTCCTATCCCCGAGGATCGGGAATTTTCTGGTCCTTACACTGAGAGAGACTCCGAATCTTCGGATGATGAAGTGGCCCCGAGAAGGAGGCATCCTGGCAAGAGCCAATGGCCGATGGAAGGCAACGCCCTCAAAGCACCCCAGGGGCAAATCCCCAAGAAGTGCAGGAAAGGATCAGGGCTCATGAGGCTGAGATCCAAAGGCTGAGGCGTGATTTGGAGGCTCACCAGGCCACCAGACCCCAGATACCTCCTAGGGGGAGAAATCCTCCTCCTGTCATAGACCTGGATGGTCCGGTACGAAGAAGGGCTGTCGTCCCAAGAACTGATCCAAGCAATCTCCTTCCCCTTGGAGATCCTGATGATCCAAATCCACCCTTCACAGAAGAGATAATGAATGCCCATATCTCAAGGAAATTCAAGATGCCCACTATCAAAGCCTATGATGGCACGGGAGACCCCGCTAATCATGTTAGGACATTCTCTAATGCACTGCTGCTGCAACCCGTGAATGATGCTATAAAGTGTCGGGCCTTCCCTCAAACCCTGTCGGGTATGGCTCAAAGATAGTACAGCCGCTTGCCCCCAAACTCTATTGGATCGTTCAGAGAATTAAGTCAGGCTTTTATTAAGCAATTCATCAGTGGAAGAGTCCATGAGCAAAGTTCAGCATCTCTTATGAGTCTTGTGCAGGGAGCTAAGGAATCCTTGAGAGATTACCTGAATCGTTTCACAAAGGAGGCTTTAAAAGTCCCGGACCTTGATGATAAGGTAGCCATGATAGCACTGCAACAAGGAACTAGGGACGAGTTTTTTAAGATGTCATTGGCCAAACGTCCCCCTGAAAGCATATTGCAGCTCCAAGAGAGGGCAGGGAAGTATATCAAGGTTGAAGAAAGTATGAGGAAGACCGTAGTAAGTAATGAGCCCACTGGAGGCAAGAAGCGGAAAACTAATTTAGAATATATTACAAAGGACAAATATCCTAGAACCGAACAAAACCCTGATTCAACCCCCAAGAAGGGAGGACCTGGGCAAAAGTTCACTGAATACGCTAAGCCGAATGCTCCTAGAAGTCAGATTTTGATGGAGATTGAGAAAGATAGAGATATTCACTGGCCTAAGCCCTTGAAGGCTGATCCCGCCAAGCTAGATGAGAGCAAGTATTGCAGGTTTCAAAAGGATGTTGGACATGACACCGATGAGTGTAGGCAGTTGAAAGACGAAATTGAGTTTTTAATTCGAAAAGGAAGATTGAATAAGTATACTGGAGATGGAGGGGACAGAAATAATAATGGAAGGAAGAACTTTGAAGATCGTAGAAGGGACCAAGACGATCAGGGGCGGAATCCCCAACCTAGAGGGCCAGTTATAAATGCAATTTTTGGAGGGCCGCGACCTCGAGGGCCTGTGATAAACACGATCTTTGGAGGTCCAACTGCTGCCGAATTATCCAAAAATTCCAGAAAGGCATATACTAGAGAGGTTATGCATATTGTAGGAGAAGCCCCGAAGAAGGCCAGGACAGAAGTAACATTGGCTTTTGATGATTCTGACCTAGAGGGTGTAAAGTTTCCTCATGACGACCCATTGGTCATAACACCGATAATAGGAAATAGCCCGATTAAGAGGGTCCTTGTGGATAATGGTGCTTCTGTGGATATCTTGCTCCACGACACCTTTCTAAGGATGGGGTATAACGACTCCCAGTTGACACCAACTGACATGCCGATATATGGATTTGCTGGAGTAGAATGTCCTGTAGAAGGTTTAATCAAGTTGCCAACCACCATAGGTACGGAACCAAGGCAAGCAACACAGATGTTGGACTTTGTGGTAGTAAAGGCTAGTTCGACCTACAACGCTATCATGGGAAGAACAGGGATACATGCCTTTAAGGCAGTCCCTTCTTCTTATCATTCAGTTATGAAATTTCCGACTCGAGATGGGATTGGAGAAGAAAGAGGAGATCAAAAAATGGCAAGAAGCTGTTATGTGGCCTCTTTGAGGGCAGATGGAGTCGGGGGGCAGGTTCTTCCTATTGAGGATATGGATATCCGAAAAAATGATGAGAATAGAGGAAAGCCAGCAGAAAACTTGGTTTCGATTCCTTTAGACCCCGAGAATCCTGAGAAGATGACTTTTATTGGAGCCACATTAGAGGAGCCCCTTAGAGGGAAGTTGGTGAATTTTTTGCAAGAAAATAGTGATGTATTTGCTTGGTCAGCAGCTGATATGCCGGGCATAGACCCGGGGCTGATTACTCATAAGCTAAACGTGGATCCAAGCAGGAAGACAGTGAAACAAAAGAAAAGAAATTTTGCCCCCAAAAGACAAGAGGCTATAAAACAGGAAGTAGAAAAGCTCTTAGAGGCTGGTTTCATTAAGGAGATTCAATTTCCGGAATGGTTGGCAAACCCTGTAATGGTAAAGAAGGCTAATGGGAAGTGGAGGATGTGTATACACTTCACTGACCTGAATGATGCATGCCCTAAAGACTGTTTTCCATTGCCAAAGATTGATACTTTGATTGATGCCACTGCTGGGCATGAGATGCTGAGTTTCATGGATGGATTTAGCAGATACAACCAGATCAAAATGCATAATGATGACATTCTAAAGGTATCATTCATCACTGACTTTGGTGTTTATTGTTATCTTGTTATGGCATTTGGTCTTAAGAATGCAGGAGCCACCTATCAAAGGTTGGTAAATAAAATTTTTAAGGACCTTATTGGAAAGACTATGGAAGTCTATGTTGATGACATGTTAGTCAAGAGTCTAGTAAAACCTGATCATATAACCCATTTGAGGGAAGCTTTTGAGGTCCTGAGGTACCACAAGATGATGTTGAATCCTACGAAGTGTGCCTTCGGAGTAGGATCTGGGAAATTCTTGGGATTGATGGTCTCAAAGAGAGGAATTGAGGCTAACCCCGATAAAATAAAGGCGATCCTGGACATGGAACCACCAAAAACTGTCAAGGATGTTCAGAAGCTCACAGGAAGGGTTACTGCGCTGGGACGATTCATCTCCAAGTCAGGAGACAAGTGCCTATCATTCTTTAAGTCACTAAAAAATATTAAGGACTTTGTATGGAGTGAGGAAAATCAGAAGGCTTTCGAAGAATTGAAGAAATATATGGCGCAGGCCCCGTTGTTGGCCAAGCCATCTTTGAATGAAGTTTTATTCTTGTACTTTGCTGTTTTAGAGAGCGCCTTGAGCGCAGTGTTGGTTAAGGAGGAGCTGAAAGTCCAGAAACCCATATATTATGTCAGCAAAATTCTGCATGGTGCGGAATTGAATTATTCAACTATTGAGAAATTTGCTCTAGCCTTGGTAATGGCTTCGAGAAAACTGCGTCCTTACTTCCAGGCTCATCAGATTGAGGTGCTAACAAATCAGCCACTGAGAAATATCATTCACAGTCCCAAGGCAAGTGGGAGATTGATTAAGTGGGCGATAGAGTTGGGAGAGTTCGATCTCAAGTATAAGCCGCGAACGGCAATAAAAGCCCAGGCACTAGCTGACTTCGTGGTGGAATGCACCATACCCAACCAAGAAGTCGGGGGTCAGGAAGATACCATACCACAGGATAAGGGAGTCGATAATGGTGATAGAGAGAAGGATGATAAGGAGAAAGAGTATTGGGTTCTCTATTTTGATGGAGCATCAAAAACAAACTCCAATGGAGCAGGATTGGTATTGCAAAGCCCTGATGGGTTCTTAATTGAGTATGCTATGAAGCTAGACTTCCCAACCACAAATAATGAGGCAGAATATGAAGCCCTGATTGCTGGTCTTGGCCTAGCTGGGACACTTAGAGTCAAAAACTTAAAGGTCCGTGGAGACTCGAAGCTGATCATATCCCAGGTAAAGGGAGAATTTGAGGCAAGGGATGATACGATGGCTAAGTATGTCCGCCTAGTAAGGGCTGTGATGACCCAATTTAATGAGTGTCATGTTGAGCACATTCCAAGGGAAGAAAATGCTAAGGCGGATGCATTATCAAAGTTTGTTTCATCGGAGATAGAAGAAAGTTCAGGAAGTGTGTACTTCCGTGTTTTGAAGACTAGAAGCATAGATGTTAAACTTGTGGCTCCTATAGGCCTGGGGACGTCGTGGATTGATCATATTAAGGCTCACATTCAAACCGGTTGGTTGCCAAGCGATGCAGCTGAAGCACGAAAGTTAACTATTCGCGCACTAAGGTACTCTTTAATAGATGGGATTCTGTATAAAAGATCTTTCGTGGTTCCTTATTTAAGGTGTCTCAGGCCCGATGAGGCACGCTTGGCTCTTAAAGAAGTTTATGAAGGCATTTGTGGACAACACTTGGGGGGCAGGGCTTTGGCTCATAAGATAACTCATTTAGGCTTTTATTGGCCAGAAATGATGGCTGATGCCAAAGAATATGTGAAGAAATGTGACCGCTGTCAGAAGCATGCACCTGTTGTTAGACAACCCCCCGAGATGCTGACCTCTATCAACTCGCCCATTCCTTTTGCTATGTGGGGAATGGATATTTTGGGGCCTTTTCCCATGGCCACGGCACAAAGGAAGTTTCTGATTATAGCCATTGATTATTTCACCAAGTGGATCGAAGCCAAACCCTTGGCCAAGATCACAACTAAGCAGGTCGCACAATTCCTGTGGGAAAACATTATGTGCCGATATGGAATTCCCCGTATCCTCATCACTGACAATGGAACACAATTCAACAATGAGGAATTCAAGAAGTATTGTGAAGAAAATGAAATTGAGTTACGGTTCACCTCTGTGGCTCACCCACAAGCCAATGGGCAAGCGGAAGTAGCAAATCGAATAATCCTGGATGGACTAAAAAAGAGGATAGAGAAGTCAAGAAATAATTGGGTGGATGAGATACTTCCCATATTATGGGCCTATAGGACTACCTGTAGAGTCACGACAGGAGCGATGCCCTTCATGTTGGCATATGGGGCAGAAGCAGTAGTTCTAGTGGAGATATCACATTCCGCTCCAAGGATTTGGGCTTTCAATGCAGAAGAAAATGAGGAAGGGCAGAGGTTAACCCTGGATCTAATTGATGAAGTGCGAGATGAGGCACATGCAAAGATAGTGGAATACCGGAAAAAAGCTTCATTTTATTACAACCTAAGGGTTAAAGAGAGATTCTTCAAGCAAGGAGATTTGGTATTAAGGAAAGTGGAAGCTTCTGGTGTAGGACAGAAAGGAAAACTTGCCCCAAATTGGGAAGGGCCGTACAGAGTCAAGAGCTTTCAGGGTAGAGGAACCTACAAGCTGGAGAGTATGGATGGTTTTGAAGTCCCGAGAACCTGGCACGCACAAAACCTGAAGGTTTATCACGTGTAAGATAGTCGAAGTACGATTCTCACTTGTCATTGTGACAAGTAGGTTTAAAAGCACCTTGAAGCTTTGCTTGCGTAGGATTTTATATTCCAGTAGAATTTACATTGTCTAGTTATTATTGATTAGGGTCGAACCCATGCTATGTAAGGTTTTGGAAAACCAGACTTCATATTAAAGAGTTTGAAATTATTTCAATCTAAGGATATTTAAAGTTCAAATGCATATTAAGTATTGTAAAGATAAAGTAGAAAGAGGCAAGTAAGGAAAGCAGCATATGTAATAACCCCGAAGGGTAACAAGTTCTGACATAAACAAAGTTCACATATTGTCTAGAAAGAAGATATACAGAAAAAAAACTTAGGCCTCGGAAGGCTCGGATTCTTCGGAACCACTATCCGAAGTCTCCTCGGACGTCTCAGTCGTCCCCTCAGAAGTCCCCGTAGAGGTTCCATCAGAACCGCCTTCGGATGCTTTGGATGATGCGGGAGACACTGGATTCTGAGGCGCAGCCCTTGGAGGCTCTTCCACCCTGACCTTCTTCACAGCAGGCGTAGAATCTTCTTTGGAAGAAGTCTCCTCCTCCCCAGAGCTGGACTCGAGTTCTTTCCTCTTGTGGCCTGGGCTCCCTGAAGGGCCATCTTTGATCAAATCAACAAGCTTGTCAGTAACACCCCCAAGCTCCGGAACTCGCACAGGGCAAGGAAAGGAGGACTGCTCAAGGATTTCTGGAAATTCATCTTGGACGGCCTCCACAGCAGCATCCCAGCCTTCTTTATAGCTAACTGGGTGTAGGAGGGCATCGTGCTCCACCATCAAGTCTTTGAACTCCTGGGTGTCCATCCAGCCGTCAAAGGCTTTATCCTTCTGAGCCTTCAGAATAACATTTTCAGCCCGGTCCGTTTCCAGGTCAGAAGTGGAAGAGGCCAGTTGAGCTTCAAGGGCCTCTATTCTCTGGTTGGCCTCCTCCAACTTCTTATTAGCATCCTCCAGGCCAACCTCCCAAGCCTTAGCTTGGTGAATCGCCCCTTGGAAATGGGCGTTAGCCTGCAAGAGAAGTAGCAAAAGTATGAGAAAAGAAACGTAAAAAGGAAAGTATGAAGGGCATAGGAAAAGGACGTACCGTCGCTAAAGCCTGGGCACCAAAAAGCTCATTCCCCTTTAAGTCCTGTTGAAGGACAAAGTCTTGATACTCCACCGGGGAGATGGAATGCTTAGACCATTCCTTGGACAGCGACGTGCTGCCAACGATTGAATCCTTGCCCCGGATCCCCCAAGCAGGTTGAAAATAGGCCCCTGGCCTCTGCTTGGTGCGCAAAACCTGGCTGGGGCCTTCCTCGCCCGATTCCATTGCTTGAAGGAGGAACTCAGGGAAGCGGTCACCAAGGCGTGGGTCTTTAAAGACCTTTCCAGCCTTCTTCATCCTGGTTGTCTCCAGGTCTTTAGGCTTGGTAGCCTCCTCAATCTTCTCATCCACTGCAACAAGCGAAGTAAGTTGAAAAATTAGCGGAATAGAAAATGACGGAAATAAAAAGGAGATAAGGAAGGGAACTTACTTTTCTTAGGGATGGGCGAGAGGCCGCGTTCTACCAGGACGGTCTCCCGGATAAGGTCCCAAGAATGGGAAGTCCCATTATCTTGCGTAAGGAGGTTGAAAGCTCTAGCCTCCTCCTCAGAAAAAGTTATATCATTTGAACTCCCATCGACGGCCAGCCCAAAAGACAACCGAAATAGGGTGCCCCAATCTCCACCCTCCCAAACGACGAACGAAAAATCTTTTTTCCACCCCAAGTTGTTGTCAGGGATGGACTTCCCATTCACAATATGGGGAATAGTGGGGCGCTGGTTTAGAGAAACCCAACCCGGACTTTTATCAGGGCTGTTTTTGAACTGGAAAATTTTCCTGAAAACAGCAACAGAAGTAGGGACCTTGTGCTTGGCACATTGTGACAGGTAGCACAGAATAAGCCTCCAAGAATTGGGGGGGGAGTTGGCAAGGGCTGATGCCCACATCAGCCAGTAACAAGGGAATGAATGGATGAAAATGGAGTCTGATACATGCCCTTAGAGTATCCCTATAGACGCATAGTGCATCCTTTTTCCACTGGCAGGCCGTATCGGCCGGACCCGCAAGAACCAGCTTAAAAGGTTCCTTGATTTTGAAGCAGCTGCTCAACTTTTCCAGCTCATTGGGATCCCGTAAAGCACTAATATGATCGTGTGCGTCCAGATGCGCATCAGACGGGTACTCATCCCCTCGAGTGTTGATAATGTCGATCAAGGAAGTGTACCTCGATCGAATAGGAAATTAATTGGACTTTCTAGCCACGTTCATCTTGGCCAAGCGAGTCATTTTTTTGTCAGCCATCCGAAAAAAAGGGGGCACGTAGATAGGCTATCTTAAAAGGGAACACAATGGAAAAATAGACACGAAAAGTAAAGGGAGGGATTTTACCTGAAGAAGCGCTCCTAAAAAAGGCTTTGAGCTCCGACTTGCTGTTATTGCTTTGAGAATCTTAGTAGGAGGAGAAAGAAGAAAACTTAGAAATGAGAAGGTGGGGAGTAGTAGCCTCTCCTCAGTCCTTTATATAAGAGGAAAAGGAAGTTGAAGGGACGAAAGCCCATTAAGGACAAAGGCCCATAGGAAAAAGCCCAGAAAAAGGAATATTCCAGAATATTCCTAGGAATGCTAGAGGATTCTAGACAGGGTATATTAAGCCCAGATCAATGTTAAGCCCAGTAAGATTTGGAAAAGCCCAATAAAAGAGGCCCAGTAAGATTTGGAAAAGCCCAATAAGATTTGGAAAAGCCCAATAAGATTTGGAAAAGCCTAATAAGGCCCAGTTTTGGAAAAGCCCAATAAAAGAGGCCCAGTAAGATTTGGAAAAGCCCAATAAAAGAGGCCCAGTAAAATTTAATAAGGCCCAATAAAGAAGGCCAGGCCCAAATCCAATTAGGATTTGGAAAATACAATACCCTAAATTAAAGCCAAATGAAGAAGGCTAGTGGAAGACCAGAATCCAGGTCGTGAATCCTGCCCGAAATCATTCGAGCAGACACCCGAAAATAATGGGTAAAAAAGACCAGAATCCAGGTCAAAATTCAGGTAGTGAATCCTGCCCGAAATCATTCGAGCAGACACCCGAAAATAACGGGAAAAAAGACCAGAATCCAGGTCGAAATTAAGGTCGTGAATCTTGCCCGAAATTTTTCGAGCAGACACCCGAAAATTACTGGAATAGCAGGACTGAATTGAGGTCGAAACCTCGACCAGGAACGAGGTCAAAGGAATCAAGCATTTTTCAAAAATGGGGATTAAAAACACAGAAAAAACCCTGGTCGAAGATCGACTAGGATCCTGGTCGAAAACCAGGTCGTGGATCCTAGTCAAAATTCTTCGACCAGGAAGCATAAGAATCAAAGAATTCTCGAACAGGATCCAGGTCGAAGTATCGAATAGAATTCTAGTCAAAATCCTAGTCGATAGACTCAAGTCCAGGAATAAAAAAGGGGTATGTATTCGACCTAGATCCAGGTCGAAAGTTCGACTAGGATCCTGGTCGAATTCCAGGTCGTGGATCCTAGTCGAACTCCTTCGACCAGGATTGCAAGGCTGCCCCTTACTTCGACTAGGATCCTGGTCGAAAAAGGGCTGGAAATCTGATAAATCCCAGAAATTAAGGGAAAAATCCAGAAAAATAAGGATAAAACCTAGAAATTAAGGGGAAAATCCAGAAAGTTAGAGAAAAATCCCGGAATTAAGGGAAAAGTTCCTGGAAATTAAGATAATTCCTGAACAAAAGGAACAATTGTTGTAAACATGTAGGTCGCTCCACACTTTACGTAAAAACGAAACCCTGCAAGGAAATGAATAGACTTAACTTTTGCGAAACCTAATCAATGTTTTCCAAAAGTTGGGGGGCAAATGATAGGGATAAATAAATCCTGATTGTATAATTAAATATTGCAAGGTATGGGCTGCTGGGCCCAATAAGAAGATGTATGACATTCAGACCAGAAAGGTTAACATGCTGACCAGGCCTGATGGACCAGATCAGGCCTGATGAAACAAAGAAAGCCCAAAAACCCTGATTATTAATTATTTTCGTAATTAATTAATAAGGGAAAAATCAGCTATTGAGAAGAGTCCCGATAAGGATATAAATCCTTACAGATTAGCCTCAAGGGGACCTAAAAGGATAAGGAATCAGTTTTCTACTATCTAGGACTCCAAAGTCCATTCTAATTATGAGACTTGCCCACCAAGTCTCCTATACCAAGTCCAATTCAAGGACTCCCAACATCTATATAAGGGGCCTCACCCCACACATCAGAACTACGTTTTTTGGCTTGATTCTCTAATTCACAGAGATACGTAGGCATCTCGTAAAGGCAGAATTAAGCTACGAAACACGAGAGCTGCCATTAAAGGCCTTGAGCTCCCGAATCTTAGTAATAAATACAGCAAATAATAACCTTAGTTTTTTATCCATAACAGTGGACATGGAGAGAGGGCTGCAGATTTGCTAGGATTGGTACACACAGATGTATGTGGACCAATGTCTACGCAAGCCATGGGTGGATTTTCATACTTCATTACTTTCATAGATGATCGATCTAGATTCGGATATGTGTATTTGATGAAACACAAGTCTGAAGCCTTTTATAAGTTTAAAGAATATAAGTATGAAGTGGAGAAACAAGCCAAACCTAGTATTATAACTCTTCGATCAGATCGAGGTGGTGAATACTTGAATGGAGAGTTTCTAGCTTATCTCAAAGAAAATGGTATAGTCTCCCAATGGACTCCTCCATATACTCCACAGTTGAATGGGGTATCTGAAAGGAGAAATCGAACTTTGTTAGACATGGTTCGGTCCATGGTGAGCTATGCGAATCTTCTAGTATTCCTGTGGGGTTATGCATTGGAAACCTTAGCATATTTACTGAATAAGGTGCCTTCCAAATATTTTCCTCAAACTCCATATGAGATATGGAAAGAAAGGAAACTGAGTCTTAAACACATTAAGATTTGGGGATGTCCAGCTTATGTCAAGAAAGTTGACCCAGATAACCTAGAATCTCGATCCGTAAAATGTAATTTTGTGGGATATCCTAAAGAGACTTTAGGGTATTACTTTTACACCGATCATCAGGTGTTTGTCTCCAGACATGCTACCTTCTTGGAAAAGCAGTTTATCCTTGAAGGAAATAATGGGAGCAAGATTGAACTTGATGAAGTTCAAGAAGCACAAACTACTACGGTTCAAGTGGAAACACCTATTTAGACTGAACAACCTTCTGTGGAACAACCCATTCGTAGGACAGGGAGAGTATCTCGCCAACTTGAGAGGTATTATGGCCTTGTCATTGAGAATGACAATGAGTTGTCAATCATTGATGATGACGACCCTATGACCTATAATGAGGCTATGAGTAGTGTTTACATAGATAAATGGCAAAGTGCCATGAAATCCGAAATGGAATCTATGTATACCAACCATGTATGGACTTTAGTTGAAGCACCTGAGGGTGTGAAGCCTATTGAGTGCAAATGGGTATACAAAAGAAAAATTGGAGCAGATGGCCAGGTGGAGACCTATAAGGCCAAGCTCATGGCAAAAGGATTCAAACAAAGGCAATTGATTGACTTTGATGAAACTTTTTCACCTGTAGCCCTGTTAAAATCAATTCGGATTTTTCTTGCGATTGCTGCTTACTATGACTATGAGATCTGGCAAATGGACGTGAAAACGAGATCTGGCAAATGGACGTGAAAACGACCTTACTCAATGGGAAACTTGAAGAGGAAGTGTATATGACACAGTCAGAGGTTTTTCTTTCCAAGGGAAATGTACACCTAATGTGTAAGCTGCTGCGAACCATATATGGGTTAAAGCAAGCTTCTCGTAGATGGAACATCCGTTTTGATGAGACAATCAAAGAGTTTGGTTTTATCAAAAACATAGATGAACCATGTGTCTACAAGAAGGTTAGTGGCAGCGCGGTAAAATTTCTTGTATTGTATGTGGATGACATACTTCTTATAGGAAATGTTTTGCGACGCTTTCATCTTATTAGGGAGATTGTTGAAAGAGGAGATGTCAACGTCAAGAGAGTTGACACATATAACAACATAGCAGACCCTTTAACAAAGACATTTTCTCAAAGTCACTTTAATCGTCATAAAGACAAGATGGGTATTAGATACCAGAGTGATTGGCTTTAGTACAAGTGGGAGATTGAAAGAGATGTGTCCTAATTCCAATCATGTATGATGATTTAGGAATAACTTTTATATAATCTGTTTAGATTTCATTGATATTGATAAAAGACATGTTTTGGTTTTATTGCGGGCTTTATCTATTTAAGTGTTTAAATAAGATATACCATAGTTTAGAGTAAAGCTTTTTATGGATTATGATGAGATCATAATAATGAGACCTAAAAGATGATAACTCTGAACTTAAATATTTCCTGGTCGTAAAATTACTAACTGGTAATTAGTAATCCGCAAAGATCGGTACATACTATGCTTGGTTCATTATGAAGGATGTCTGTTCTCATAGACATTTGTGTGGTGATACTATAGCTAGTATGTAGGTGCTTATTATAGAATATGTTCCCTGAACATGACTTACACAGCTGAACAATTGATGGAGTTCACTCATGTGTCAGCAGATGTTCACATAGTGATAGTTGTACAAGTATCCTTAGACTTGAGGTCATCATAGTCATATTGTGTACACTGAACTATACTTTGGTTTATTTCTAAGTCTCCAGGGACAATAATAAGGGCTCTACTGGGTGTAGGAATTTGTACACGAAGATAGTGTATAATCAATAAAGGATCTACCCCTTCCAGTGAAAGGAAGAGAATGTTCAATGCTGATCCACTTATGCTAGTTCAGGAATCTCTGGCCAGAGTGAATGAAATTAGAAAGGAGTTTCTAATTCATATTAATTAGAACTAAGCATAGAGAATAAGAAAGCATATGATTAAATAAGATAGGCTTGACACGAGTTCCATGCCTTTTATTTAATCATGACATTGCAGGGTAGAAGGAATTAATTTTACGGTAACTATTCACTGAATGGGTTCTTGGTATTCTAAGCAGTGAATTCGTATTATCCGGATAGTCACGATATGCTGAGAAGTATCCCTCACGATGTAGAATAAATATGATTAATTAATTAATCATATTTAATAAATTAGAGAATTTATATAAATAATGATAAAATAGTTTTATTATTATTTATTTCTACTACCGGCTTAATATTGAACCTACAGGGTCACACCATAAAAGAGAATGATTTAATGGTGGAGGAATTAATTAATAATGGCTGATAATTATTTATTTATGAAATAAATAATTAATAGGAAAATTTAATAATTGATTTAATGAGATTTAATTGATTATAAATTAATTAAGAAAAAGTTCTTAATATTATTAATTAAGAATTTAATTTTTGGAAATTAAATCAAGTGAGAGAATTATTTCTAAAGTGTTTAGAAAAAGGATTAATAATTAAAAGGTGTTTTAATTATTAGTTAATTGGTTAATAAGAATAAAGGGTTAATAATAATATTTTATGGGAAAATTTTCAGCTGAAAATTTTGCCTATAAATATACTATTATAAACCCTATTTTTGTTTTAACCTAAAAAGTTAAGAAAACCCTAATTCTCCCACCCCTTCCTCCTCCATCACATTGATCTCTTGGTGGATACCGGTGGAGTGCTTCACACTTGAGGAGCAGCTACTAGGGATCTCCGCTCGTCGTTCTTGGATCGATTTTAAAGGTTAGAAACGATCCCTTTAGATTTAATCACAATTTGTATGCCTTTATTTGGATTTTATATAAAGAAAATTGTTTTACCATGCTTCCGTGTTGTATAAAATCCTACAGATAGTAGCCCTTAGCAACCAGTCTAGCTTTGTTCCTGATCACTATGCCATTTTCATCCATCTTGTTTTTGAATAGCCACTTGGTGTCAATTGGATTCTTTCCTTTAGGTTTGGCTAGCAGCTTCCATACCTTGTTCCTTTCAAATTGGTTTAGCTCCTCCTGCATAGCTAAAATCCAATCAGGATCCAACAAAGCTTCTTCTACATTTTTTGGTTCTTCCTTATATAGGAAGCTGCTATATAGACATTCTTCTTGAGTTGATCTTCTAGTTTGAACTCTAGAAGATGCATCACCAATGATGAGCTCAAAGGGTGATCTTTAGTCCATTTTCTTTGTTGAGGTAAATTAGCTCTAGATGAAGAGGCCTTATTGTTGTCTTGATGTGTGACTGAGTTTTGATTATTAGAAACTCCTCTTGAGTTTGTGAATCCATGATTTGATAAAGGGGAACTTTTTGTAAGTGATCTATTCTGACTTTCAGCTTCTCTTAGTGTTCCGACGGATGATGAACTTTATGTCCCGATAGATGAAGCTGATTGTCTCCTGACGGATAAGGCAGATTGTCTTCCGACGGATGAAGCATTTTGCAACTCGACAGATGTTGAATTGTGTGCTTCAATAGTTGTAGATTTTTTACATTATCCTTATTCACTGTTTCTTGATCACTTTCATCATCACTGTCATCACTAACCATCTCCACATTATCAAACTTGAGGCTTTCATGGAAATCTCCATATTGCAGTCCTTCAATCTTTTTGTCATCAAACACAACATGTATTAATTCCATAACAATATTGGTTCTTAGATTGTAAACCCTATATGCCTTTCCTACAGCATATCCAACAAAAATTCCTTCATTTGCTTTAGCATTAAACTTCCCATGTTGATCAGTTTGATTCCTCAAGATATAACATTTGCAGCCAAAGACATGAAGAAAATTTAGAGTTGGCTTCTTATTCTTTAAAAATTGGTAAGGTGTCATACACTTTACTTGATTAACCAAAGAAATATTCTGAGTGTAGCAGGCAGTATTCATAGCTTCAGCCCAAAAATATATTGGTAACTTTGATTCTTCAAGCATTGTCCTTGTAGCTTCAATAAGAGATCTATTCTTTCTTTCCACTACTCCATTTTTTGTGGAGTTCTTGCTGCAGAAAACTCATGCATAATCCCATTATCTTCACAAAATGATCTCATCACAAAATTCTTGAACTCAGTTCCATTGTCACTCCTAATTCTCCTTACTTTAAAATCAGGATGATTGTTGACTTGCCTTATGTGATTGATGATGATTTCACTAGCTTCATCTTTAGACTTTAGGAAATATGTCCAAGAGAACTTTGAGAAATCATCCATAATTACTAGGAAAAATCTTTTCCTTGAGATGGACAACACATTGGATGGTCCAAATAAATCCATGTGTAATAATTGCAAAGGTTCTTCAATTATTGAATCAAGCTTCTTTCTGAATGAAGCTTTGATCTGCTTTCCTTTCTGGCAGGCATCACATAATCCATCCTTAATAAACTCCACTTGAGGAATACCCCTAACTAGTTCTTTCTTGACAAGATCATTCATGATCTTGAAGTTTAGATGAGACAACTTCTTGTGCCATAGCCAACTTTCATCTTGACTTGCTTTACTGAGAAGATAAGTGAAAGATTCTGCATTAGATGAGTTGAAGTCAGCTAGATACACATTTTTTTTCTCACTCCAGTGAGAACCACTTTGTTGCTCCTTTTGTTTGTCACAACACATGCTTTTGAATTGAAGGTTACTGAATTGTCCTTATCACAAAGCTGGCTGATACTCAACAAATGGTGCTTGAGACCATCCACTAGGGAAACCTCTTCAATGATGACATTGTCTTTTGGAATCAAGCCATATCCCATAGTATAACCCTTGTTGTCATCTCCAAAAGTAATACTTGGGCCAGCTCTTTCCTTGAACTCTGTGAGCAGGGTAGAATCTCCAGTCATGTGCCTTGAACAACCACTATCCGGATACCAAAGATTCTTTCTGTTTCCCTGCACACATTAAAACCAAATCAAGTTGATTTTGGTACCCAAGTTTCCTTGGGTCCTTCCTTGTTAGCTTTCTTCTTTGGTTTCTTAGGTTTAATTTCATTTGACTTGGGAATTTTTGATTCATCCTTAGTCATTTGAGTTAGACCTTTAAAACTAGTCATTAAAACAGAATTATCATACACATTTTGATTAACAAGAAAAGGCATGTTGTTTGCAAACATGTTATTCCAGTAAGGCATGCTAAATGGCATTTGTGGCATACTAAATACAACATAATAAGGATTAGGTGCAAATGACATATTAGCAAATTGTGCATTCATATTCTGCATGGTAGGCATAGCAGTCATGTTGGGAAAAGAGAGAGATGCAGACATAGAAGTAGGCATGGTAAGTTTGCAATTAACAGACAAGTGATTAACATTACCACACTTAACAAAGATTTTTCTTGGTGCATATTTATCAGGTGTGTAATTGTTATGCTTGTTAATTTCTACTTTCTCATTTCTATTGTTTTTCTTTTTAGTTTCTATTTTTACCTCAATATTTTCTAGTATATCACTCAATTGCTTGATAGACAGATGACCAACATAAACTTTCCTCTCCTTCTTAACTTGACTAGATTCTCCTGGAATAAAGTTCTTAGAAACTGATCCATATTTCTCATTCAGCTTGGCAAGCTTAGCTTTGCTCACAGGTTTACACACAGCCGACGGGTGTGGCTCTTTATCACTCAAAGAATAATCCTTTTGATTATCCCACGGATGATTTTCATCATCCGTTAAGTCCACATCTGTCAACAATCCTTCAACCAAGTTAGATTCCAGCTTCTCCTTACTCTTTTTCCAGGATGCATCACAAAAGGACTCAATACCTTGAACTTTAGTGATTTGAGCGTGGACATCTCTGGATGATTTCCATGCTTTAATCACTTCATGTTCTCGTTCAAGTTGCTTCTTTAAAATCTCTTATTTCTTCAAGGACTCAGTTAATTCATCCTTAGCAATCTTACATTCAATTCTCAATTTTTCAAATTCAATAAACTGAGACTCTAGCACATTGTTCATCTTACTTAAAAACAAATTGTTTTCTTTAATTTTAGCATTTTCCTTAGTGAGGGACTTTGATTGCATCATTACACTCAGCTTTAGATAAATGTGCTAGGTTAGTGGTGATTACCTGATTACTTGAAGAACTTGTTTCTGTTTCATCAGACTAGGCCATCAGGGCTAGATTGACATAGTTTGTTTCTTCATCTTCATCCAAACCATCTGCAGCCCAGTCATTTTCTTGTGTGATGGAAGCCCTTTCCTTTTGCTTGAGCAACTCAAAGTATTTATATTTATAATCAACATGCTCAAACTTCTTCTTTCTAGAATCAGACTTTCTATATTCACTTGCAAAATGCCATGCCGAGCCACATTTGAAACACTTGAATTTGGATTTATCCACCATGTTTCTACTTGGCTTGGCTGCTCCAAAATTCCTTTTGAATTTGAGCTTGGCAAGTCTTCTATATAGGAATGCTAGATGTTCATAAATATCATCCATGTCATCTTGGCTCAAATGATCTTCATTTTCAGCTACCAGCCCTTTACCCTTGCTTTCACAGACCTTTGATGTAGACTCACCAGCTTCTACCTTCATCTCTTTCTCCTTCTCTAACTCAGCAACCAGTGCTATGGACCCTCCTTTATTCCTTCATTCTTTATCCTCTCATCTTGCTCTATTTCAAGCTCATAAGTCATTAGAATGCCATACAGTCTCTCCAAGGTGAACTCCTTATAATCCTGAGAATTTCTCAATGAGACTGTCATTGGCTTCCACTCTTTTGGAAGAGATCTAAGGACTCTTCCATGAAACTTCAGAGCGTTTAGTAGTTTCTGAAATCTACTAAAAATATCAGTGATAGACTCACTTTCTTCACAGCGGAAGTGCGCATATTGCTTAATTAGCAGCTGCATCTTATTCTCCCTTACTTGCTCAGTACCATCACAAATAATCTGGATTGTGTCCTAAACCTCTTTGGCCGTTTTGAAGTAAATTATGTTATCAAATATATCACCATCAACTCTATTGAACAATATATTCATGGCCTTCTTGTCTTTCCTGACTTGCCCAATATCAGGTTCTGACCATTTATGCCTAGGCTTGGGAATAGATGGTTTATTGCCTGTTGCAGCTCTCATTGGTACATGAGGACCTCTCTCTATGCAATCCACAAAGGCCTCATCTTGGGAAAGAAGATGTAGGTGCATTTTCACCTTCCAGTGGTGATAATTATCTTTGTCCAGAAATGGAATTTTGACTCCAACATCCTTCTTGTTCATCTTGATGTTTGTTGTGATCTTTACACTCTTTGTACTTCAAGAGCTTACTCTGATACCAATTGTTATTCCCTAAAAATATAACAAGAATTACAGAAGGGGGGTTGAATGTAATTCTGGCTAATTTTTCATGATTTTAAAACAGTTCTAATTTGATAAGTATATAAGTGTTTGATTTACAGAGTGCAGAATGAAGAGATATATAAATCAAAACACAAAGTAATAAAAACACAGGATTTTAAAACTTTCTGGTGGATTTGAAAGTATCCACCAGATATATATATATATATATATATATATATCAAATGAGAACCCTGTGAAGCTTGAATAGCTCACAGCTGCTTATAAGTAGAACAACTAAACTTATAGAGAAATGCTACAGAATACAGCTTGAAAATGTTTCTCTGAAAATGTGTGTGCTTAGTTGATTGTTCTACTAGCTACACTTGGTTTATATATCACCAAGTTTACATGACAATAAGACAAGATAATAAAACAAAACATATCTAGTCTAACTTCATGCTGCATCACTACTCTATTCCAGCATCTTTGAATATCTTCATAATAGCATGGAAATGGTAATGCTTCTTTGTTCTCAAATTCCTGCTTAACAGGCTGCCACATTCCTTTTGCAAACACCCAACGCATTTGACTGTGTTATCACTGTCAACAGATATTTGAATTTGATCATCCGTCGGGTACATGCTTTTCATCTGTCGGGTAGCTTTGTTGATCATCCGTTGTGTAGCTTTGTTGATCATCCGTCACTTGACTCCATTTTACTTATACATAATTACAAGACATCTCATATTTATAATTAATCAACCTATTCTGCATATCCACTAGTAGTCAACATGACTCATATGCTCCTACAGAATCTACACAAAGTTGTTTGCAGAAATGTGCTACAATACTTATTCTTACATAAGCTACTCACCCGGTGGATGTCAAATCATCATACCTCGGGACTATATTGAATCATCCGTCGAGACTATATTTGATCATCCGTCAAGTGCTACAAAATTCAATAAGTTAAATCTACTAAGGTGTTTGTTTAATTTATCATCAAGTTCACAACATATTCCTAACACTATCACCTTCCCATGTTGCATCAATACGCATCCAAGTCCTTTATAAGAGGCATCATTGTATATCACAAAATCTCCCTTGTCATCTGGTAATGCTAAAACCGGAGCAATTACCAATCTTTTCTTCAATTCTTGAAAAATACTTTCACACTTCTCCGTCCATTCAAACTTCTCATTCTTCCTTGTCAATTTGGTTAGTGGTACGGCAATCTTCGAAAAGTCCTTTACAAATCTTCTGTAATATCCCGCTAGTCCCATAAAACTCCTCACTTCTGTAGGCGTCTTCGGTGCCTCCCAATTCATTACAACCTCAATCTTTTCAGGATCTACCCTAATCCCTTCACTTCCAAAAATATGTCCTAGGAATCTTACTTTGGTTAACCAAAACTCACATTTCGAGAACTTGGCATACAATCTTTCCTTTCGCAATACTTCCAAAACTATTCTTAGATGTTCCGTGTGATCAGCTTCTGTCTTAGAATATACTAAAATATCATCGATGAAAACTATGACAAACTTTTCCATGTACTCCTTGAATACACTATTCATTAAATCCATGAAAGTAGTCGGTGCATTCGTCAACCCAAAAGCCATAACGAGAAATTCGTAATGTCCATATCTTGTTCGAAAAGCCATTTTCAGTATATCCTCAGACTTAATCTTCAATTGGTGGTATCTCGATCGCGGATCAATCTTTGAAAAATAAGAGGCTCCTTTGAGTTGGTCAAACAGATTATCAATCCTAGGCAAAGGGTATATATTCTTAATCGTCAACTTGTTCAATTCTCGATAATCTATACATAAGTCTCATGCTTCCATCCTTTTCTTCACATACAACAGTGGCGCGCCCCACGGTGAAACACTTAGTCTTACAAATCCCTTGTCTAGTAGTTCTTGTATTTGCTTTGCTAATTCCTTCATCTCCGTTAGTGCCATCCTATATGGAGCTTTCAAAATAGGCTCGGTGCTGGGTGCAAGATCTATTATAAACTCAATTTATCGGTCCGGGGGTAAGCCAGGAAGCTCTTCAGGGAAAATGCCTAGAAAATCCCTTACTACTGCAATATCTTCCGGATTAGAAACTTCTCTACTCTTATCAACTACAAATGCCAAATACGCCTCGCAATGTTTCTGAAACAACTTCTTTGCTAGCATCGAGGTGAGGAATGTCTGAGTTTTCCTTTGGCCCTTGAATATCACTTTCTTACCTTGAGGTGTACTTAATACTACCCTTTTATCCTTACAGTCTATTTGAGCGTTGAAACTTGCTAGCCAATCCATCCCTAAGATCACATCAAATTTGCATAATTGGAAAGGAATAAGATTCGCAGGAAAAACGTGTCCAGCTATCTCTATTGCACAATGAGAGCAGACATAATTTACAGATACTCTATCTTGATTAGCTAAGATAACGGATAAGGGCTCATGCAACAATTGGGTTTCAGAATTCAACTTATCAACAAAAGACTTCGAAATAAATGATCTGGTGGCTCCCGAATCAATTAGTACTTTAGCACTAGCAGCATTCACAGAAAGCGTACCTGACACCACATCGGAGCTTTGAATTACATCCTTCACGTTCATGTTGAAAGTTCTCGCTTGAGCTGGATAAGTCAAAGCTAGATGATTTGAAGATGATGCTATCTGAGGTTGATTGAAAGACATTAGGAATGATGAGGCTGGTATAGGAGCTGCTGGATTCACAGGGTAGGGTACAGTAGTCATTTGCAGCAATTGATTGCTACCCACTCCTTTGCATTCTCGTGACACATGTCCAGCTTTCCCATACTCATAACATGTGATGTTGGCCTTATGATTCTTACATTCATGAGCATAATGGCCCTTCATATGACACTTGAAACAAACTACATTCGCCTTGTTGCAGATTCCCATATGTCGCCTATTACAAACCTTACATTCCGGAACTGATCCTTGCGGTGGTTTCTGTCCACTAGTTGATTGAGATCTTATTTCTTGTGAATTATTTCCAAATTCTTTCTTCCTGAAGTTCCCGGGTCCACTCCGAGATTTAAACCTTTGATTATTTCTCTGATTCTGACCCTTGTAACTTGAGCCTTCTTCTCCCGATTCAAATCCTTTTTTCTTGTTGCCTTTCTCCTTTTAATTCTGCTCACTCTCGCCTTCGATTACCATCGATTTCTGAACCACTTCAGCATAAGTAGTCAACTCAAAAGCTGCCACATGACTCCTTAACCAAGGCTTCAATCCCTGTTGGAATCTTTTTGCCCTTTTCTCTTCAGAATCAACATACTCCCCCATAAACCTAGAAAGTTATGTAAACGTCTTCTCGAATTCTGCAACTTAATTTTTCTTGCTTCAACTCGAAGAACTTCATCTCCATTTGTGTTTGCATATAGCGAGGAAAATACTTATCCAAAAACATTCTCTTAAACTTATCCCAAGTAATAACTTCAGGAGCTTCAAAACCTTTTGTCGACTCCCACCAATAGTTCGATTCTCCTTTAAGAAAATAAGTGGCATACTCCACCTTCTGATTATCTCCAACATTTTTTAAGGCAAAGGCCTTCTTCAATTCCTTAAGCCAAGCATGAGCTTCTACTGGGTCTTGAGTTCCTCTAAATTCTGGGGGTTTTGCCGATTTGAATGTTTTGAAAGTAGTGATGTTTGCAGGGGGTGGTTGAGGTGGATTCATTTGTTGAAGAAGTTGTTGCTGCTGGGCTATAATAGCAGTTTGTTGGCTTACCAACTCCATAAGTTGTGCTATATCAGGGTTTTGGTTTTCTCCTTCATTTTCTTGGTTTTTTGTAGGTCTTCCTCGGGCTCTTTTAGGTGCCATTTTCTGAAATAAGAGTTATACCGTTTGAGTGATGCAAAAACTAGGGTATTATTTATATTCAGCATGGTATACAGTTTTCAATATAACAATAAAGGTGATGCATGGTTATGAGCAAGAATTTAAAAGAACAATTATAGGAATCAAGGAAAGTGCATAACTGAATTTAACATGGTTCAAGTCAAAAGGTATGAATCATAAGGTACAAATAAGAATACAGATCTGAATTAAAACAATACGAAACTCTAGAAACGGAAACAAATAACATGGTCAATAAAAGAAGCAGCCTAATCAAAGCAACTAAAAGTCAAGTCCCCTAGAACTCATCCTAAGCCTCCTCCTCGGACTCCTCCTCACGGGTCCTTGCGGTGTTGGGGGTAGTGTCCTCACGTAGCATCTTGACCACGCTCCCAAGCTTATCCACTATCGTCTGCACAGTAATCTGACTGGTCCGGTCGTGATGCACGGGCATTTCCTCCAATCTTGATGTGGCTACTTGGATCAGTGACTCGAGCCTTAAAATGGTTTTCGCCTTAGGTCCGTTACCCATCACTTGCTTACTTGCATAGAGTTCCTCAAGACGTTCCATCAGCCTGACATACTTTCCTTGGATAGTGTCAGGATGCATCCTTAAGTCAGCATAGGCAGAAAAAGGAATTGTATCGCTCTGCGGGGCCGAATATGATGAGTGCGCATGTTGCTGTCAAGTAATATATATATACAAGGTTAGATACGGTTTACTCGAATATCGCGCATTAGTACTCCCAATATTATATTATATACTCATACTCCCAAAAGTCCTAATTGGGCTGTCCAGGGACTTTAAACTTAGGCTCTGATACCAACTCTGTCACACCCAAAAAAACCACACACACACATTCGAAATAATAGCAAATCATAATTATATTACAAACTTATAAGTCTAAAAGATGATAATAATACGATTACAAACCCAACCAAAATAATAACAATCCCGAGATCTTGACAAGTTCAGAGTTTGGAACAACCCATCTAACTGATACCACAAATACAAACTGATAGATTTCGCCTAATCTATATATTCTACATGCGCCCTCAAATGGTCTTCACCCTGCCTACCGGTTGACTTACGGGCGGTCTGCTTGGTACGAACCATAATTGGTAGCTGTAGAATAGGGTTAAATACAAGAAAATGAGCTAAAATGCTCTGCAAGTACTATCAGTTCTACTATACAAGGCATTATCACAAAATCACGGGTTCATGAATCAAGAGGTTATAGATGCTTGTAAAAAATGATAATAAGAAACATGAAGTTTTAATATAAAGACATGGTAGAATTATAGAAACTGAAACATGGCATATGGTATCATGGCATCAGGCAACATATTATAATCAAATAAATATCAAATCATCAAAATTTATTTTAGGACACTACGGATTACAGCCGGTGATCAGCCGTGAAGTAATCCCGAACCGCGTTGGGTTCTCAAATATAATGGGATCCCCAGGCTATATCTCAGCCTAAAATAAGCTTGAAAAAGGACTTGCGTCTAGTCCTATCCACTAAGTCAAGAAAACATTTATTTTATTTTTTAATGATTTATAACATGGATGCTGGGGAAAGATTTGGTATCACTTTAATGGAATTGTAACAAAAGGAATTCAAGTTCACTAATGAGGTTCACTTTAGGGAATTTGTTAGAGAGTTTAGTATTCACGGTCTAATGGATAAGGGATGTTTTGAAGGTAAGGTACTAACAAGATTAAGAGTTCTAGTGGTAGTATGTGAATTAGTTAATGACATGGTGATTATCACAACTACGCATTCATGAAAAAGTATGTATACTTGCAACAATTATAAGCATAAGAAGGTAAGTAACTTGCCTTCCAATAGTTCTAAGATTATTCGATCTTGACGGCACGAGTCTACCCCTTCGCTTCGGAACCTACACATTATATTAACTTCATTACTATTCACCTTTTAACACCTCATAAACCTATAAGCTCCTAGACTCACTATTACCTTTATCATAACTATTATTACACAAGAACTTATGATTATAAGAATACACATAATTTAATCATATATAATTCAAGTAATCCATATAGTTACATAATCACATAATGGCATGACATATACTACTAGTTATTTATACTATAATATCACCTCAATACCCAAGCACATAAGCAAGTAACATATAAGAACTATTATTGACCTTAAATTAAACCTAAAGATGATGTGCAACACTCAGACTCTTTACCACAAAGTCTCAATTATAGTGAATACCGCTAAAGTTTCCTAAGGCCACTCTAAAGGTGCTCTCGGGTTTCTTGGTGGAAATGGGATGTCCCCACCTTGGGCCTTCACTCCAAACCACTTCCTAAAGGTTGTGAAGACTCTAAACTAACTTCTAAAGTTGGTGAGACTCAGGGGCCTCACTCCTATAGGCTTACAAAAATCAATACTCACACTAAGGTTTCCTGCTAGCACCAGTTTGCACTACCCGCGCTCTTTCACAAAAATCTTGACTTCTAAATGGGGAATTCTAACAAAACCAATTCCCATGGATTCTTAAGACCAAAACCTAACTCTCAGACTTGGTTTTATGGAAAAGCCTCACCTTGGCTTCTCTAGGCCTCTGCTCAAAGTTGACACTGCCCAGCCTCCCTCGAATTCACTCTGCTATGATTTTACTTACATAAAACTCACTTTTCTCACTCACTTTTTAATTCTAATGGTTTGTTAAGCTTCCTAAGGATGTATTATTCTTATATAAGCCAAGGCCCCGTGAAGGCCTAGCTTATGGAATGCTTATAATCGACCAAAGTTCAAGTTTATTCTATAACGACTCGTATACTTTTATATTATTTAAAAGTATAATTAATAAATAAATATTTAAATAAAATATGTGTATTAGTTTCGATCGCTATGTGTTGTTTTATTATGATCCATGTGTGAATAAAGGTGTACCGGGTTGTTTGTGTAATTAACTATTGAGTTGTATCAAATCGTTTTCACTTTTAAAAGTGAATTTAGTGCAAATTTATTTGCATAAATATTTGGAATGTCTCTAAAATTGTTTTTATTGTTTCATAATTACAATAATTATTTTTGGGATTTTATAAAATTTAGAAATCAATATTACATTAGTTATTTAGCCCTGTATGACTTTCTGATTTTATTTATTTGAAAAAAATCTGTATTTAATTCTAGAATTCTTTAAAAATTATGAAATTCATATTTATTTAAGTTTGAAATATTCCGAGAATTTTAAAAAAAATTCGGGAATTTTCAGAGTTAGTTTCACCCGCGCATTGATTCGTTTAATTGATAAAAGCGGGTATAAAGTGCGTTTTAGAAATTATTTAAAATTTTGAAAATTACGTTTTTATAAATTTCGGGATATTTCTAACATTTTAAGACTGTTTCCGTGATTTTCTGAATTTATTTTAAATGCTCGGTTCGTTAACTGTAAATGCGGGTATAAGTTGTGTTTCAATATTTATTTAAAAATTACGAAATTTATATTTTTATTAACTTCGGGATATTTCTGTCATTTTAAAATTAATTTGAAATTGTTTTGGTTACTATTAAATCACACTTTATTTCGTTATATCAAATAAATCGTTACGAAAATGGGGATATACAGAGAAGCACTGCACGTGTCAGGTTTTTAGCACTTCAGTTGATACGTGGCTACTGTTAATTTGTCGCTGGGAATAAAATAAAAGCAAAACACAAACACAGACCCGCAATGGAGCCTGTGTTCAACCTCTACCCTCGGTCTCTCTTTGACTTAATCTCTCCAGAACTCTCTCAATCTCTCTGTCTCGATTCTCTCTCTCCCTCTCAATCACTCACTTTCTTTTCTCTCTCAATTTTCCCTGCTATTTCCCTTTTCCTCCGTCCCTTTTCTTCCCTGTTCCAAGCTTTGCCGCCGCAGTTCGGTTTCCGGTATTTTCTCCGGTGTGTTTCTGTCGTTGGTGCGTGTATATACATGTGCCCGTATGTATATGTCTGTATATTGTGTGTGTGATTCGTTTGTGTATGTACTGTGTGTGTGCGTGAGTTTGTGTATGCTGGTGTGCAAGGCGGCGCGTGGCCGCGTGGCCGCGTGTTTGTGTTGTTGTTTCCTGTGTTGTTGCTTCCTGTATTGGTTCAGTTACTTTTTGATTTAAGTTTATTATTATTTATGCAGGAAATTATTTTGAATAAATTTCCTGATATGAATAATTGCGAGCGATAATTTTAAAATAATCGGTGGAGTTTTGCGTTGGAAACCCGGGATTTCATCGGGTACCCGTAAATTTTGCCACCGTCCATGATGAATTTTTACGAGCAGACGGTGGACTGTGATGAATCATTCTGAGTCCTAAAATGATATAAATAATAATTAGTACGTAAAAAAATTTCGGTACGAAAATTAATTATTATATATCAAAGTCGAGCACGTAATTTGGTTGATGAATTGTAATTATGGGATTGATTATTGGATTGATTGCTGGTTTGACTGGTTGATTGTTGTGATTGACGTCGATAGTATTCGACGGGTTAGTCCGATAAATAAAGGAAGTGCTGTCCGATTTCCGGGAAATCGAATTACGGAAACACGGGAGCGTATCCAGTAATTATCGGGATATCGAAGGAATATATATATATATATATATATATATATACTTGACTGTCAGTTGTGGTGAATGTTCTGTTAAAATCCAATAACCCTGATTTCGTAAAATGACGAGTATACGTATTTTTTTTAAAATGAACACCAAACCAATTTTCAAGATTGTGAACCCTAATTGTTGTGTGTGTTATATAATATACATAATTACGAGTCCGGTTTGAATATCGTTGGGTAGAATTGGTATCGAGGATATGTCAAGCATCCCTATACATCTAACGTAGAGCATTTCGACCCTGTAGGTTATAATCGAGAACCTGAAAGTGGACGATGGACTAGAGATGACCTAGTAGTCAGTTAACGAGCTCAGTAGAGTTTCAATAGTAAAACCTGAGTGTGGAAGTCGAATCTAATATGGACTAGTGATGGGACGATAAAGCCTGAGCGGTAGAGTCGGCTCATAGTTGGTCAGTAATGGTTGTAAAGCCTTGTGAGGCAAGTACTTCCGAACTTTTCTTCAAGATATATCGCAATTATTTTTGAACTGTTTCATAACTTGTCGCTCTTATTCAAAATAACTCTTGTTTATATTGCAAGTGCTTTAAACTATTTACCCTTGAACCCTGATTTTTCTTGATCTTGAGCCGTAAGCCTTGTTCCTTGTAAACCATCCTTTGTTGATCCTCAGATACCAAATCACACTAATATGATACCATTCCCGAAATGTATAACTACCAAACACCAAACACTGGAGCAAAAATTGTTTAAAAACACAGAAACTTTTATACTCCAACCATTCTTTATAACATCAAAGAACTATACCTTGAAAAATCAGTGTTCGTCCAATACCTGATCATTTTACAGATTGAAAACCATTTCTTATACATACCTTGATATACCCTTGAGATATCCATCAGTTTCTTTATGTTTTTATTCAAGTGTTTAACTATCATTGATTATGATCTTGTTTGTCGAATTATATTGTTTATCATATTGAACTGATTTAGAACTGGATAGTTTTTATATATATGTGGACCAGATTCGTGGTCAGACCGTATTTATGGTCAATTTTGGCCAATGTGTGCCTTGGATCCAGTAGTTAGAGCAGTGTTGTATGCTTTGCTCGGGGTTAGTGTGTGACTGATCAGCAGCCTAACCTTTGTTTTAAAAACTAAAAATGAATGTCCAATTCTAATGATTGTTTAGCAATAAACTTGATTCCTCTGAATCATCTCGTTTGATCATTGATTAATCTCAATTATGGTCATTTTGACTTGCTGAGCTAGTTAGCTCACTCTTGCGAATATTTTTATGTATCCTACAGTTAAGAAGGATACGGTTGATAGCGAGGTTTCCCAGTTCAATGTACGAGCTAGGATTCCAGATTGAGGTGGATCGAGCTAGCAGGAGCTTATTGCGGTAGTGAGATACTAAGATTGTAAGAATAATTTTATTATCAGTTGTAATTTAAATTAGTCAGGATTTGGTACGATGTAATAAAAGTTAAGGTTGTGGCTTGTTTTCATACTTTAACCTGTTGCGATCCGTGGTTATGTAAAGAAGGGTCATTGCAAATAATATCTTATATACAGATTTATATGTTGTGTTTGTGTTGTGGACCCCAAACTTCTGACCCGGGTTTGGAGGGCGCCACAGGTTGGTATCAGAGCTACAGGTTATAAGTCACTAAAACAAGCCTAGATTGTCAGGATTGGATAGAGGGTTAGGATTAGGAATAGAAAATAGAAAGATAAGACGTCATGAGGATGAGTGTGACTATATAGTATACTCCGGTACGGTTCGTGTTGTGATTCGGGATTCTTAGCCTGCGACGTGATTTCCAGACAACGGAAATGGCAGATCCTGATTTCCCTATATCATCTGATCATTTGGAACTTTCTGTTCAAGGGTCGTCATCTTCTCTCGGATTTGGTTTGCACCTTTTTCCTCCATCAGTATTAATGATATTACCTTCTGTTATGACAATTGCACCTCTTTAAGCTATTCCACGCTATTATACCACCTCTTGTTATGAGACTACCTATTTAAGAACCTCCATTCATTTATTCTTATTTTATTGGACATTCGGTTGTGAGTGTATCTCTTCAGTTTACCTTACACCCTGTTCTATATCCCTAGTTTAGAACTTGACCTATGAAGCAATTGTACCTACGAGGGCGGATTTGGGTGTTATAGTAAATGGTGAGTATTTGAGATATAAATAAAGGTGAGAAGAAGTTTAGAAGAAGATTTAAGTGCTCTGAAGGATAGCTGTTACCAGATTAAACAAGGCCACTAGTGAATAGACCACCCGTGATTAGTTTGGGGATGGACTAGAGGAGTTTTGAAAGAGTTAGAGAGAAAATTATATATCTGGAATTTTTGTAGAATTAAATGATGGTGCTATGATAAATGCGATATGTAAAGTAGTGATGTGATGTGATATGAGCAAATTTTGGTTCTATAAAATAGACTTGTTGACTATTGGATAGTCTGTTCCCCTTAACGGTTTCAAAGTTGATGATGGAAGTATTACCAGTATGGGAGCTTTGATGTGAAGCTACGAATAAGGTAACATGTAACGACAACTGAGGTTTTCGTCGATTAAGAAAGGCAAATGGACTTGATAAAGGAGAAAAGGTAGATCGAAGTGAACGGACCTTTATGAGATTGTTTCTTTAATTTGGTACCTTGTTATAGGTCGGAAGGACAACAACCAACTCATATAGTAAGGACAACCAGATTTGTGATTTTTTAAATTTTTAACAAGTTTTCGAAAAAGATTTTCCTTAAAAAATTTCTAAAAGCCTTTTTGAATAAAATAAGTTTTAAACCTTGGTTGTCAAGTTACTACTTGAGTTTCTTGTTTGTTAAAAGACCCGGATTGCCTGGAAGGATACTTATTTCCGACTTAGTTAATTCAGAGAACCAAGTAACCCACGATTATGAAGGAATTAATTATTCCTAAAAATAAGATGAACATATTGTTTGACAAAATTTATAATAGAATCAGCGTACGGAGTAACTATACATTCGATTTTTAGGACTATCAGAGTTCGAAGAATTCATTGATTTAACAGAAGCCGGAGCATGACCGAAAAAGATTGGGAAGATTTCCAAATCTTTCCAAAAGAAGAATATTATTAACAAAAGGATTGTTATGTTGAATGATTCGCGGTTATTCTAAATTAAAAAGAGGAGACTCAAAGTTATCTGGTGGGAACGCCATTGTGATCGAATTATTAAAGTATTATATGTGTAGGTGCGATGTTAGAGACGCAAGACTTAACAAGTAAGAATCTATCATAATGCTTAATATGCGAATGTATTTTAGCGTACCCTCTGAAGTTGTTATATGTCACAATTGGGATATGATTGAACAAGCTTGAATGATGAACACAAGTGGAACGTGGATGGTGACCAATAGTATCGTTCTTGCCTTCAATATTACACCGTATATTCCATTTTTATTCTTAAATAAGTATGAACCTCTTTTCTTAAATAAACTCTTTTCTAGGATATCAAAAAGGAGGGTATTGCATTCCTTTCAAATTTAATTGTTTCCCTCAAGTTTTGCTTTCTGATTGGGACAAACAGTGTTATGGTAAGACACTTTGTCAGAATGATGAAGAGTCGGGTGGGACGCCACCTAATCATATGCCATATGCCATATGGTATGAAAGACTGGCCATCTTAAGTACCAATGTGGTTGTCTCATTCATATTTAAATTCTTACTTCTTCTTTCTTTTCACCTGTAATTTTTGTTGAATTGTGAATCCTTCTAGTTGTTTCGTTATACTGTCGTTCTTTGCAAGAGTTTTTCAACAGAAATTAACGTATTATGGACCAAGCGGGAAAAGTTCCATCTACTTCTCATGCATGGAAAGCAAACAAGGACATATGGCGAGAATTGCAAATCACTAGTCCCAGTCAAGGATGCACTAAGAGTCAAGGGAATCTACTCCAATGAGGAATACATCTCCGAGAACGAGAAATTATGATTCTCCTGTAAAATATGTTATTCAGAGTACGGATGTGGTGATGTGAATGATTATCGTTGTTACTTTATACGTTAAAGTATTGAAAGATGTAAGAGCAACTTGATTGTTTATCTCCCAAGGTTTTGTTAAGATGAATTACCCTGTTGAATTGATAAGATTATGATTAAAGGGCTAGTAAGTCAAGAATGTATAGTTGTTAAATAAGTGAGTAAAAATAGTGGAATTGAGATTTCTGTTGGGAACCACGGACTTAGGGCGTTACTACGTTTTACGATAAAGATTACGAAAAGAGGATTACCTTGTTAATGGTTGATTCCACGCTCTTCTATTGTATTCCCAAATTCCCTTGAGCGAAGTGTGGCCTCCGTCTTCTCAAGTTATCCTCTCTTCTTGCTCCTTGGTGGCTACAATATATTTTTTCACACAATCCCAAGCAAGAAGAGAATAAGAATATATATAGGCTACAATAGGGACCATGGATAATTAGGTTGGGCCTTCTAATTACATCTTGAGCCTAGCCCAATCTAATTAAATATTAATTCAATCCACTAAAGAATTAATATTTGCACTACCTTTCCTAATATCATAATTTAATTAATTCGGTTCCAATATTATTTGCTTATTAAATTCCCCATATTTAAAATATCATATGTCCATTAATTAAATAAATTACTGATAATTTATTTAATTAATATCTTTTATCCTTGATCATCCACTCAACATTTATTTAATTATGCCAGAATAAATTCCACCTGCAGGGTTTCACATAATTAAATCTTTTTGAGCTTTCAACGGGACATCATTAACCTGGATATTATTAGGACATGGATTCCTTCAATAAATAATATCCACCATGTATATAATTCCATCACCCAAAATATAATAATATAATTCAAAAGAATTATTTTATATATAAATCAAAGCATGTAAATAATATACACGTGTCAATTACTATTTCCGGATTAAGAACCTAAGCATTAATAATAACATAGAATCTTAGTTCTCCTTCTTAATCAGTATTAAGGGAACAATTCTAAATTTGATCCTGTTCAATATACACAAAGTATACTAGTATTATTTATTAGTCAATATAAACTAATCTAAATAATACTACAGCCATACTAGTGGATTGTCCAACACCACCTGTGCTGTGAACCTTATTATATTATATAACCGTATTTAACAATCTAATATTCTGTATCCCATTTGATACTAGATTGTTCACAATATATAATATTAGACAACATATAAACATTCAAATGATTCTCAAATAAACTGGCCAGAAATAAATGTACATACTTTAAATAAATATTTTCAGTATACACTAACAATCTCCCACTTATACTCAAAATATTCTATGTGTACATCAGTGTTTATTTAATCCGCTATTACATAAAAATCTATGTGTCCATCCATCTGACTCCTATCGCTTCCACATGTTTATCAAAAACCTTGGTTGGCAAGCTCTTTGTGAAAGGATCTGCTCGGTTGTCTTCTGATGATATGTGAGCCACAGCTATATCCCCTCGCTTTACGATTCCTCTTATGAGATGATACTTACGTTCATTTAGCTGCTTTGTGGTCTCGCGGTTCCTTTGAATTTGCCACAGCACCAGTGTTATCATAATACACCGTCAAGCTCCTAGGCAAATTAGGTACCATATCTAAGTCCAAAAGGATGTTCCTGAACCATACAGCCTCCTTGGCAGCCTCAGAGGTCGCCACGTACTCGGCCTCCATGGTGGAGTAACGGCTCCACCTCCCAAAGTAAAAACATATCCCGAGGTTGATTTCCTCTTATCCCTATCTGATTGGAAATCTGAATCAGTATATCCCAAAGGAAATAGATCTGAGGCCTTGTAAATTAACATATACTCCTTAGTCCTTCTCAGGTACTTGAGTATAGTTTTTACTGCACTCCAATGTTCCTGACCTGGGTTCGACTGATATCTACTAACCATGCCTATAGGAAAGCAGATGTCAGGCCTCATACATAACATAGCATACATTAAGCTTCCACATGCTGAAGCATAAGGAACTGCTTTCATGCTCTCTATATCCTTAGGTGTCGAAGGACACTGCTTCTTAGATAAAGCAACTCCATGCTTAAAAGGTAAAAAACCTTTATTGGAGTTCTGCATGTTAAAACGAGCTAATACTTCATCAATGTAGGGCTCTTGAGATAAAGCCAACATCCTTTTCTTGCGATCCCTTATAACTTTGATCCCAAGGATGTATGCCGCTTCACCTAAGTCCTTCATGTCAAATTGTTTGAACAACCATGCCTTTACTGATGACAACATCTCAACATTGTTTCCAATGAGTAAAATATCATCTACATATAGTACTAGAAAAACCACTGCATTACCTTCACTTCTCTTATACACGCACGATTCGCTTGGACTTTGATCAAATCCATATGACTGGACTGCCTGATCAAAACGAATATTCCAGTCTCTAGAAGCTTGTTTAAGTCCATAAATAGACCTCTTAAGCTTACATACCAGATGATCTTGGCCTTCCTTAATGAATCCTTTTGGTTGCTGCATATAGATGGTTTCTTCAAGACTTCCATTAAGAAAAGCTGTCTTGACATCCATTTGCCAAATCTCATAATCGAGATGAGCTGCTATAGATAAAAGAATACGGATTGACTTAAGCATGACTACCGGTGAAAAGGTTTCCTTATAATCGATACCTTCTTTCTGAGTATACCCTTTCGCAACAAGTCTTGCTTTCCAGGCTTTCACCTTTTTATCTAATCCCCTCTTTTTCTTGTAGATCCACTTACATCCAATAGGTTTTATACCTTTGGGTGGTTCCACGAGCTCCCAGACCTGATTAGAATACATTGATTCTATCTCAGATTCCATCGCCTTTTGCCAAAGATTTGCATCTTTGTCTTGTATTGCCTCTTCGTATGTACGGGGATCATCATCATGTTCACCAGGGACCAAGTCTGAAGACTCTCCCAAAAACATGAATCTATCAGGCTGTTGAACAACCCTCCCACTATGACGAGGCACTGGTGCGGTATTAGTGACAGGTTATACATTATGTTGTGGTTGTTCTACTTGTACTACAGCTTCATGGGTATTATTTGTCCCTTCCACTAGTTCCTCTAAAACGACACTACTCATGGGTTTGTGATTCATTATATAGTCCTCCTCCAAGAATCTTGCATTGGTGCTAACAATGACATCCCGATTCTTCGGACTATAAAATAAATATCCTTTCGTTCCCATGGGGTAGCCTACAAACAACTTTACTTCTGTATGAGATTCTAACTTAGTCGCGTTCTTGTTCAGCACATGTGCTGGACAACCCCATATTCGAATATGTCTTAGACTCGGTTTATCCCCGGTCCACAATTCTAACGGGGTTTTAGGAACCGACTTAGAAGGTACTAAGTTCAGAAGATAAGCTGATGTCTCTAAGGCATGTCCCCAAAACGACTTGTGTAAATCCGAATAACTCATCATCGATCTAACACTCTCTAAAAGAGTCCGGTTCCTTCTCTCTGCTACACCATTCTGCTGGGGTGTGCCTGGTGCAGTTAACTGGGATTCTATCCCATTTTCTGATAAATATTCCCTAAATTCTCCAAGCAAGTATTCACCACCACGATCTGATCGTAGTGACTTGATACTTTTATTAAGTCGCTTCTCCGTTTTAGCTTTGTACTCTTTGAACTTATCAAAGCACTCAGACTTACGGCGCAACAAATAAACGTACCCATATCTAGAATAATCATCAATGAAAGTGACGAAATATTCATAACCACCTCTTGCTTGGATATTCATGGGTCCACATAAATCAGAGTGAACCAATTCTAATACTTATTTGGCTCTATTCCCCTTTGCCTTGAAAGGCCTATTAGTCATTTTACCTTCCAAGCAGGATTCAGAAACTGGAAATGGCTCCAATGCCAATGAGCTTAAAGGCTCGTCTACTACCAGTCTTTGAATCCTCCTCAAGGTAATATGACCTAATCTCAAGTGCCAAAGATATGTTTGGTTCAAACTAGAAGGTTCCTTTCTTTTAGTAGAGTTAGAAGATGTGTTGTTCAATTCCCTAAATTGCAGTTGCAGTGCAGGTTGACTAGGATTAATTATATACAAATTGTCTTGCAATGTACCAGAACATATAATTCATTTATTCATCAAAATAGAAACATTACGATCCAAACAAACATTATAACCATCCTAAGCAAGTTTAGAAACCGAAATTAAATTCCTTCTAAAAGAAGGTACATAAAGACAATTGTTCAAAACCAAAATCCTATCAGAACCAAAAGATAAATGAATAACTCCTACTGCAACTACTGCTACTTTCGTAGCATCTCCCTTGAACACGTATATCTCACCATCTCTAAGCATTCTGGATAGATGGAACCCCTGTATAGAATTACAAACATGATCAGTGGCTCCTGTATCTACACACCAAGTGCTCGTAGATATAGCCGCTATAAATGTTTCTGTAACTAATGAAAGAGACATACCAGTATTGTTTGTCTTCTTAGGAAGAGGACAATCCTGTTTCCAGTGACCTGACTGTTTGCATCTGAAGCACTTTCCCTTAGGCTTTTTCACACCACCCTGAACTCCCACTGCCTTCACAGCTTTCTGTGTCTGAGCCTTTTTCTTCTTCTTAATACCTTTCGGCTTAGAGGAAGAACCTTTCTCAGCCACATTCACTTGAACACTCTGCCGAAATAATCCTTCAGCTGCCTGAAGTTCTATCAGCAGTTCCGCGAGACTATACTGCCTCTTGTTCATGTTGTAATTCAAGCGGAACTGCTCAAAACTCTTGGACAAGCTCATAAGGATAATGTCAATCTGGGTTTCCCCGTCAAGTTCAGCACCAAGGATCTCTATCTCATTCAGATGAGACATCATCTTGAGAACATGATCCCTTACAGGTGTGCCTTCAACCATCTGAGTATTCATTAAAGCCTTCATGGCTACTTTCCTAGCAGCCCTATTCTCATCTCTAAAAAGTTCCTTGAGATTAAAGAGCATATCCGAAGCAGTGGCCATAGACTGATGCTGATGCTGCAAAACACCCGACATTGCTGTCAGAATGTAACATCGTGACATTTCATCAGCCTTAATCCACCGTTTATAATACTCTTTCTCATCTTCAGGAGCATCAACAGCAGGCTGTTCAGGCTTGGGTTCATAAGTGCAAAACTTGTACTCCTCAGCAGTCAACACAATGTCCAAATTTCGTTTCCATTCAATATAGTTAAGTCCGGTAAGTTTGTTATCCTTAAGTATGGTGAATAGTGGATTAAAACCCATTTTATCCTGAGAATCATGCATAAAAACATCACATAAATAAGGGTGCATTAATTATTAAGATCTATTAATTCCTCTAACAATTATTAAAATTTAATGCACTAACATATAAACACCATAACTTCTGGTACGCCACGATGTGTGACATGTATACCACCTAATTTTGTTTAAATGTTACTTCGGTCCCATTACTAAACAATATGCCACGTAGGGGTGGACTATATTATTTTTCATAGCTAAGTGTATACCATCATCAAATCTTAAATTATTTGAAATCTATGGAACTTGGTACACCACGATGGGTGCCGTGTATACCTTCCAATATTCGTAATTTTGCCTTGAATAGAATACTTCAATTCAATATTCATCAATGGTTTGATTTCCAGGTAGTGGAGGAGTCACATCGGTCTCGCTTAAAACCCACAGCCTTACAAGTTCGATGAACTCATTTTTGACAAAATCGCCCCAAATCAGAAATAAAGAAAGTCCGTATTTTATTCCTTTTAAAATTAATTTAAGAAGTTTGTTCTAGTAATTTCTATAACATTCTAGACACCATAAATTACATGCCACGATGGGTGACGTATATATAATTTATATTCGTCTTTATGTTAAATTACCTACAACCAATAATGGAGACCATGGGATTTCATATTAATTCCCTCTCCCACTTAGAATATTTTATTAAAATTGAGGAATTTTAAAATTAAATGGGATCCTATGTTATTATAATTATGTCTAATCATGCATTCAAAATACACACATAATTTTAGCAACATATAACATTTAATCAAAGCAATAAATAAAATTTATGTCCATGTCATCCTAATTAAGTTAAACATGCAATTTTAAAGGAATTACACACATAATTAACGACACACATAATCAATAAATTAAAGCAATAATTAAAAATTTATTGGAAAAAATTAAAATAAATTTTCCACTATTATGGCCCTTGAAAAAAAAATCCAGCTCTCAAAAAAAATCTACCCCAAGCGCGCCCCGACGCCCCCAGCAGCCCCAGCAGCCCCAGCTGCCGCAGCGGCCGCAGCTGCCGCAGCTGCCGCAGCGCGCGTGTGCCTGTTGCTTTTCTGTGAGTTTTGTTTTGATTTTGTTCGATCCAAACACCAATAGCAGCCCCTTGTAATCGCACAGCGGAACAAAAAACTACCGGAATTGATTTCCGATCGCACATTACTATTACAAAATACCCGGAACAATTACAAAAAAAATAGATCTAATACAAAAATAATTTTGTAAAATCTATTCTAACACGATCAACCCTCGTGTAAATTACAACCATGATTAAACCACGTGGAAACCAAAACAGAATAGAAACATGATCCAGAATTTCAACCATTATCATTGACCTTGATATGGTTTAACAATGACTGTTGCATCAATACTTTCCTTGTGTATGTGAATCTCACATGTTCATTGGAAATATTTTAATCAAGGGGTAGTGACTCTCATACAGATGCCCTGGCTGACAGGCGAATTTTCAATAGATAATATTTTGTTGGGAGAATGCACCTAGTAAATGTTTATATGCCTTTTAAAGCTCTATATCTTTTTGAGAGAATACAGATGGGCTTACAGATATCTCAGGTTATAAATACTACACTTCTTTGTGAGAGACATAGCTGTAGAGTTGTCCTTTACTTCCTTATATGGTGCTTCTTGGCACTATCTCCCTCATTCTTTACACAACTCCAATACCAAATGGTAATTTTGTCTAATCACTGAGTTGATATCTCAAGAAAATTAAGTGAATCATAATTTTTCACCACCTATGGAATGGATCATAATTCATAAGATCCTTCTCCTTTTATCTTAATATTGATATTATTTGTACTCACACCGATCGATTAATATTGTTCAATCATTGACAGTTAATATATGATAATGTTCTATAGTTTCTTTTGCATGGGTGTGTTGTAAGGTAATAACTTTGTCATACAATCTTTCAAGCTCTGCAGTCTCTTGTGACAACTCAGTGATTAGACAAAAATATGGGGAATATATCATAGTAATGTAATGGAATACTGTTTGAGAAGTGTTTTTTCTAATGACTAGGGTTAGAACCTACGAGGTTTGACAGGCTCTTAGTCAGTTCCTAAAACCACTGAGGGTGTTGAAGATCACAAACATCTGAAGTACAATATCATAGAATTTAGTGATCAAGAACATAGTGATTTTAGAACCATAGATCTATTACCTTTGTTTACCACAATATGGATACATGAAGGAAGTCTTAGATGATCATGCTTTCTGATTCGTTTGACAATGCTACTCAATCAAATCTTATTAGCTCAAAACAGTTCAAGTTAGTCCAATATAGATAAACACTATAGAGGAGAGGGAGTGAACATTGTTCCAAACTTATAAGACTTGCATAAGGTAATCAGAGTATAAGAAATATATCAAGATTTAATATCAAGAACAGAGTATAAGCATAACAAGATCATCAGAGTTACACATAGGATCAACACATAATTCATAAAATCAATTAATTATGCCAAAAGTATATTCAACAAGTATGCACCAATTGATAAGTTAATCACAAGACTAAACCAATTAAAATCTACTCCTAACTTAATTATATCACAACTATCACTAGTTATGCTGCATATTTATTCTAGCACAAGATAAACAGAGTTATTCTAGCATAACCACATAATCAGAGTGACCAAGGAATCTGTTGTCAGAGTTGCCTAAGGTCTGAAGCTCAAAAATCATAAAAAATTACTCATAAAACATGATTTAATCACACAGAATCTAATCAGAGTACTCAAGCTAGTTGCATAGAATCTTAAACAGGATCTAAACCTATAAATCAGAGTTATGATAAAATCACAAGTGAGATTACAGGCTCTTAGATCAAAGTACAAACAAGATTGAGATGTGTGTGTGCTAAAATAAATATCAATATCATGAGTATTTGCATTATAGAAAACATGTAGCATGTAAACATTTAAACAACTCATGTATTGCCTCAAAATCTCTAACTTACTTACCACTAGCATATAACATGTAATGCTTGGTAATCAGTTAGCTTCAAAATAAATTTACAAACATGGATATATATAATGAATAGATATGTAAACTTACTTTCCCATTTTAGTAACTTAGATTTATGGAATATTGCTTATTTTTCTCCCCCTAAGTTGTTGCTGAATCAAATCTGAGATTTGGTGCTTTAAGGGGAATAAATCTTGAACTTGTACCAGAATCTAGATCTGGATCAACCCCTATTATATTCAGAAATAGCTTCAGGCTTCTTTTCACTCTTGGAAAGATCTTCACTAATTAAAGATTGTGATGTATCCTTGAATCTGGGAACAAGCCTCCACAAATTTAATCTCTAAATTGATTGAGTTCATCTTGCATAGCAATCACTCAATCTGGATCTCCAAGGGCTTTACTGCTTCCTTTGGTTCCATTGGTGATAGAAAACCAGAATCTATTTACTTGTTTTGTAGCGTCTCTTCTAGCCCTTATTTGAGTATTAGAAATACTAAGTACCCCATGCCAAAGATGGTCTTTACTCCATTCTTTACGTCTTGGTAGACTAGCTCTTGGTGACTCAACATTTCCAAAATTAAGTTGAGTTTGACTAGTAGATCCTTGTTCTTCTTCTTATGATCTTCTAGCCTTTACTCTAGTATCAAAACTACTAAGTATCATATTCCAAGGATGGTTTTTACTCCATTCTTACGTCTTGGTAGACTAGCTCTCGATGACTCAACATTTTCAGAATTATGTTGAGTCTGACTAGCGGATCCTTGTTCTTCCTCTTTTGCTCCCCTTGAGTTGTTGTCAGCATGATCTATAGAATCTGAAGCTTGTGGATTGGTTCCAAAGATGGTATGACTGTGCTTCTTTCAGTTTCCACTATCATTACTTACATCCGAACCACTTCCACTATCACCATTGTCAATTCGTCCTTCAGAATCTAAATCTTGAGAACTAGTTCCATAAATAGTTTGACTATCTTTGCTTGTCTTAGGACCATTTCCATCAGAGTCTGAATCAGAATTGTGATCATTGAAAAGATCATTTGCATTTATATCTTCATTTGGAACAACCTCATGTTCGTCTTCATCATCAGAATGATCTTCAACATCTAGATTGTCTAAGTCGTCTTCCTTCTGATTGCTTGGGAGCTTGCTGTCATTAAATGTTAATAATGACCATAAATAAAATCTCATAATCAAACATGATTCACTATCCATTAAGTCTACTACCAATTATGATATTCAACAAAGAACTCATTAATTGTTAGACTCCATGGAAATTGAATTATTTCCAACTATGCTACACACATGATTTTGATCTTAGTGAGTTTTTCAGAAAAGGCAATTTAAAAGATCTCACTATTATCAAAATCCCACCACTATCTTGTGATAAAAATATTAACAAAATTTGTCAACAAATTTATTCAACGATGTAGTGCTACACAACTTACCATTAACTAATGATACGACTCATCAAGAGTTTATGATATTACATATATCACCACTAACTAATGATATGAATTATCAAAAGTTTGTGATGCTACATATATCACCTTTAACTAATGATATAAATTATCAAGAGTTTATGGTGCTACAAAACACATTAATAACCACTGAAAAAGATTCTCAATAGTGTAATGCTACTAAACTCATCACAAACCACTGAAATAAATTATCAGAGGTGTAATACTGCTAATACTTTAACAATTTGACTTGTGGAGCCAATAATAAAATTGAATTGCTTCAAGGTCCATAAATCAAACTATTAAAGTAGAAACTCAACAAATAATTGCAACAAATATTCAACAGATATATGCATTTAAATATTGAGGTAATGATGACATTCCTGATTTCACACCATATCCCATAGTGATTCCTTTGTCGTCTTCTCCAAAGCTAAATACTGGGCCAGCTCACTTGTCCACTTTTGATAGTAGGGCTCTATTATAGAACTCTTATTTATTAAACATCCAATGTTCACAATCCACATGGTTTACTTCACCTTTTCTTGCCCTGTCTAAACTATGGATCAAGTTTTCTTTGGTACCCAAACTAAATTGGGTCCAGGGCACTTAGAGAGATTCACAGTTTGAACAATATCAGATGCAAATTTAGCATGATTTTGTTTTTCATCGACTGACTCCTTCTTTTCTTTAGAAGCCTTAAGAATGGCTTTAGGATTCCAAGTAGGAGTTTCCTTCCTAATCTTAGGAGGACTGATAGTCTTTACCCTATCATGCTTTCTACTCATGTTCCTATCAATATGCTTAAAAGTACTTGATGGAATGTTACGTGTTGATTCTCAATGATCAGGAGAAGCTCAGGATATGGCTCTTCTGGATGTCATCAGGATTTGATATGCCATCAAGATTTGATGCTCATCAGTATCTACAGAAACATCAGTATTTGAAGACATTCTGTTTTGAAGATTAAGTCTGTTCCTTATTTTGAGGGATGGATATCTGTTCGTTCTTAGTGATAGGATTTTGTATATTCAGTTAAAGATATGTATCATTTTCTGTTAGTATTTGATAATACATATCCTAGACTGATTTGTAGCAGCTGTGTATTATATAAACATAGTTTAGGTCATCACATAGTGATTAACTCGAGCATTATACGACCTAGCAGCTCTCAAGAACATCAGTATTTCTTGAGAGAGTTTGTAATAGTTTTTATCATAAATATAAAGAACTTTTATATTTTTATACATGTTCGAAACGTTTATATAATTGTATCCAACCCCCCTTAAACAATTGTATCTTTACTGGGCAACAATTGGTATTAGAGCTCACTGATAAATTTATAATCATAAGTGATCTAAACATGTCTTTGAATATGTATGAATGTATTAAAATCCCCATTCTGAAAAAGACTGAATATCCTACATGGAATGTGAAGATGCTCATGCACCTAGAGGTTACAGATCCAGACTATCTCGACATAATTAATGATGGACCCTACATTCCAATAAAACTGGTGTCTTTAACTCCTACTGTTGTTGAACACTATCAGTTGAGGGAGAAGAGTGAGTGGACACTAGAAGAGAAAGTAGCTATGCTGAAAGATGCAAAGGTAAGAAATATTTTGCATAAAAGTCTTGATTCTGTGATGTCAAACAGAGTTATAGCCTACAAGACTGCCAAGGAGATCTGGGATGCTCTTGAAACTTAATGTCAAGGAACCATGGCCATCAAGAAGAACAAAAGGGTTGTTCTGATTCAAGAATATGAACACTTTGAGGCCAAGCCTGATAAAAGTCTCACCGACATCTATGACAGATTTCTCACCCTGCTTAACAATCTGTCTTTGGTGGGGAAGGTGTATGATCGAGAGGATTCAAACACTAAGTTTCTGAGAGCCTTGAATGATGAATGGGAGACTCAAACTTCAATCATACGACATCAGTATGATTTGGAAATAATCACTCTGGATGAGGTCTAGGGCATGCTAAGAACTCATGACTTGGAAGTCCAGCAAAGGAAGGAAAGGAAAAGCAGCAAAGGAAAATCAGTTGCTTCGAAAGTGAATGCTAAAGCTTCAAAAGAAAGGTATGTTGAAGTTGCAAGGAAAAAGAACAATCCGCCAGAATCAGATACTAATGATTCATCATCAAATCCTGATGATGATACTAATTCTAAAACTGATGAGAACGTGACAGATTCTGATGTCATGCAAATGGCTGCATTGCTGGTTAAGGGCTTTGAGAGGATGCAATTCAGGAAGTCCGAGAAGAATAGAAGCTTCAGGAAGAAGTTCACTGGAGGGGAAAGGAAGTCAACTGGAAGAAGAGATGGAAATGACTCTAAAGCTGGAAAGGTAGATGGGACAAAAATCAAGTGCTACAACTGTGATGAAGCTGGTCACTTTGCTACAGAGTGCAAGAGGACAAAGCATGACAAAGGGAAGAATAAAGCCCTGATTACTTCAAGCAGGAATTGGATGGACTCCTCTGATTCTGAAAATGAAGACACATGCTATGCACTGATGGCTAGCTTTGATGATCCTGCTTTTTCAGAGTCTAAGGTATCAACTTCTTTCTTCTCTTTTGATACTGAAGGTATATCTGAACTGAAATCTATTTTTAAGTCTCTCCATGGTAATTTTAAAAATTAGATTCCAGAGAACAATAGACTGTTAACTGAAAATGAAATGTTAAAGTCTAGGAATGATCAGTTGGAGTCTGACTTAGTAAATCAGATTGAAATCCAGAAAGAATGTGAGAAAGCTAAATATACAGCAAAGGTACTAGAAGATAAGCACGGTATGTTAGAAAATGAATTAGAAAATGAGAGGAAAACTCTTAATGCCTGGAGTATTTCAGGAAAAAAGGTTCATGAGATGATATCTAAGAAAAACTGGAAAGAATGTCTTGGTTATGTAGATAAAATTAAGGATGTTGACACTGAGAATAAGACTACCCTTAAAACTCCTATTAAGTTTATCTCTTCACAAGCTGATGAACCTAAATCCATCTATGAAAAGGGTTCAACATCAGCATCACAAGAAAACTTAGTATGTGATAAATTTCAAAGAAAGGAAAATAAGGAAACCATTAAGACTGTTAAGAAAGAAAAGAACATAGGACTTTTGTCTAAAAGACAATTGAAAAAGAAATTATCCGAGGTTACTGACAAACCTCAAGTAAAAAGTCCTAAAAGAAACAAAAATGGTAAGCAAGGTATTTCTAAGGATTCTAATTATAAGGTTGTTCCCAATGCTCCTATAAAAACTTGTTTTAACTGTGGTAATACTAATCATCTTGCTATTGATTGCCAGAGGAGTAAGAAAATAAAAACTACTATTCCTGAGTCTGATGTTAGGGGTAGATCAGTATTTTGTAAACCACAAAATCCTTATTTTCATTGTGGTAGTAGTTGGCATTCGATTTATACTTGTAGTTCCTATCATAAGCTGTATCACAACTATTATGAACCTTTGCCTAAATTTAATAAAGTTGCTTGTGTGCTCAATTCCTCTAGTTCTACTAAATCTGCTTCTGACAAGACAAATCCTGACAAAGGAAAATCTGTTAGAAGTATTCCTGACTCACAAAGGCTTAAGTTGTTCAAAAAGAGGGCCCAACAAGTGTGGGTCCTCAAAAATCCTTCTAACTAATATTCCGCTAACTGCAGGGTAACAAGAAAAATACTCTTGTCTTGGATAGTGGATGTTCAGGACACATGACTGAAAATAAATCCCTGCTGTCAGAATTTGAGAAGAAGGCTGGCCCAGATGTATCTTATAGAGATGGAAATGTAGGACACACTCTAGGATATGACAACTTGGTAATTGGAAAAGTAACAATAGAGAATGTAGCTCTGGTGGAAGGACTGAAGCATAATCTTCTCAGTATCAGTCAAATCACTAACAGAGGTTATCATGTGGTATTCTATGACTCACACTGTGAAGTTATTCATAAAAAGTCAAAGAAAATTGTCTTGATAGGATAAAGATATGGCAACATATATGAAGCAAGGATGCATGAAAGTCTTGAGAAAGAAGCTACTTGCCTTATCTCAAAGGCACCAGTAGATGAGAGATGGAACTGGCACAGGAAGCTCTCACATCTCAATTTCAATTCAATCAATAAACTTGCCAAGAAGGAGCTAGTAAGAGGATTACCAAATATTCTATACTCATCTTATGGTCTTTGTGATGCTTGCCAAAAGTCCAAACAGAGAAGAGTATCCTACAAAAGTAAAACAAAATTCTCTATTTCTGAGCCATATCACATGTTACACTTGGATCTCTTTGGACCAGTGAACATAATGTCTATCAATAAGAAAAGGTACACACTTGTAATTGTTGATGATTTCACTAGATATACTTGGGTTTATTTTCTACACAGGAACTCAAAGTAAAAATTCTGAAAAGTGATAATGGCACTGAGTTCAAGAACTCAAAGATGGAGGAAGTCTGTAAGTACAAAGGCATATAACAACAATTCTCAGCTCCAGGTACACCTCAACAAAATGGTGTTGTTGAGAGGAAGAACATAACCTTGATTGAAGTTGCTGGAAGAAGCAAATCTACCCACTTACTTCTGGGCTGAAGCGGTAAACACATCATGTTATACTCAGAATATCACACTGATAAACAGATATGGTGTTACTCCTTATCAGATGCTGAAAGAAAAGAAGCCCAGTCTCAAACATCTTCATGTATTTGGATGTAAGTGCTTTATTTTGAGAACTCATACTGATCATATAGGAAAGTTTGAATCAAAAGCTGATGAAGGAATCTTTGTTAGATACTCACCATCAAGAGCATACAGAGTTTTCAATATGAGAACAAAGTTATCTTAATAAATGTATCTTTTGATGATAAGAAGATTCCTGGTTTTGAAGAAGACACTCATGAAAGTATAATCATTGTAAATGAAAATGCATTCTTGGAAGATGGATCAAACTCTAATGAACTGTCAAATACCGATGATCTAAATCCTGATACTCCTTCAGATTCTGAAGATAATCATTGTACTAATAAACCTGCACATGTTGAGGGGGAGCAACATCAAGGGTTAGTTGATGGTACTAACAATGAAGAATCAACTCAAGGTTCTTCTCAATCTGGTCATTCAGAATCTAATACTGATTCAATATCAGATGGACATGATTCAAGTCCCAAAAATTCATCAGGACATAACAACACAGATTATGGGGGAGCCTCAAATGCATTTAATGAGGCATACAATTCAGGGGGAGCATCTAGCTCCAGAAGGACACTTCCTAGTGCCAGAAAATGGAATAAAGATCATACTCTTAATCTGATCATTGGGAATCCTGATGAAGGTGTAAAGACAAGGAGTGCAACTCAAAATAAATGTTTATATCACAATCTACTTTCAAAAGAGGAGCCAAAGAAAGTACAAGAGGCACTTAAGGATGCAGACTGGGTCATGGCTATGCAAGAAGAGTTGAATGAGTTTGAAATAAATGAAGTTTGGAAGCTGGTGCCTAGACCTAAAAATAGGTCAATTGTAGGCACAAAGTGGGTCTTTAGAAATAAGACTAATTCTGATGGAACAATTATCAGAAACAAGGCAAGATTGGTGGCTAAAGGATATTCCCAACATGAAGGTATTGACTATGATGAAATATTTGCTCCTATTGCTAGGCTGGAAGCTATCAGAATTTTCTTGGCATATGTTGCAAACAAGAAATTTAAAGTCTTCCAGATGGATGTTAAGAGTGCATTTCTCAATGGAGAACTTGAAGAAGAAGTCTATGTTGAACAACCACCTGGTTTTGTTGATCCTAAACATCCTGATTATATTTATAGACTTGACAAAGCACTCTATGGACTAAAGCAAGCACCTAGGGCATGGTATGAAACTTTTGCTCATTTTCTGCTGGAAAGTGGATTCAAAAGAGGTACAATAGATAAAACCTTATTTTATCTGAATCAAGGTAAAGATCTTCTTTTAGTTCAAATTTATGTGGATGATATCATTTTTGGATCAACTAATCAAAAACTGTGTGATAAGTTCTCAAAGTTGATGCAATAAAGATATCAAATGAGCATGATGGGAGAGATGAGTTACTTCTTGGGATTGCAAATTAAACAGACTGATAATGGCATCTAAATTAATCAGTTAAAGTACACAAAGAATCTGCTGAAAAGGTTTAATATGCAAGATAGTGCAAGAGCAACTACTCCAATGGCAACTACTACAAACCTTGATCCTCATGAAGATACAACAGTTGATGTCTCAAATTATAGAGGTATGATTGGTTCTCTTTTGTACCTAACAGCTAGTAGGCCAGACATTATGTTTGCCACCTGTCTGTGTGCAAGATTTCAGGCAAATCCAAGGGAGCCACATCTTATTGTAGTAAAGATAATTTTCAGATACCTCAAGGGCACTATATCACTTGGTCTCTGGTATGCAAGGGAAGCTGATTTTGAATTATGTGGTTATTCAGACGCTGACTTTGCTAGCTGCAAAATAGACAGGAATAGTACATCTGGGAGTTGTCAGTTTTTGGGAGGCAGATTAGTCTCATGGTTCAGTAAGAAGCAAAAATCTATTTCTACTTCAACTGCTGAGGTTGTATATATTACACCTGGGAGTTGCTGTGCTCAGTTGTTATGGATGAGAAATCAACTCATGGACTATGGATTATCATTTTCTAAAATTCCTATTTATTGTAAAAATCAAAGTGCTATTGCTATGACAAGAAACCCAGTGCAACACTCTCTTACTAAACATATCAGCATCAGATATCATTTTATAAGAGAGCATGTCATGGAAGGAATAATTGGGCTTCATTTTGTTCCCACTGAGCAGCAACTGGCTGATATCTTCACGAAGCCATTACCTGAAGCAACATTTACAAAGCTTGTCAATGAACTTGGTATGGTTGGTTGGGACATATAAATTCTTTTAAATTTCTATTTGATCAAATCCTGATGTATATTGATCGATATGTCCTAAATGTTGTTCAAGATATTAAGCTAGGAATATTTGATGTATTATATTATATGCATGATGAATTAAGTGAATTTATTTGCTAAATGTGCATGTATGAATATATATCATTGTCATCATTGCAATCAGTCTAGGGAGACGCGCCTTAATAAGACATCTTTTGGTTAAATCATTATGTTAACTCTACACTTAATAATTGATCAATCTCCTAGTCATTTGATATTCCTTTTCTATCTCGATTACTTAAACCATCATTCTCATTCTCATTCCATCAAATCATCTCTTCCTATACACAAAACACTCTTCTCACTTATATTTTTCATATCTCTCTCTTCTCAAATGATGGCGCATTTCAACTGGTTCTACAACCATTATACTAATATTGTGACTATCTTTCATGATGGAATGCAAACTACGTACCACATCAATGCCATCTCAAACGACTTCTGGATTCAACTTCCAGAAGTCATCCAAAATGATCTTCTGGGATTCCAAAAATATCTTCACCACTACACTCTTCGACAGTAAGAGAGTGTCATTCGTCTTGCTATTCTCTTTGTCTAAAGCAGGAAGAAGCACTGAACATCCTCCGATTATTTCTCTTCACCATCAGCTTTGTCAGGCTTCTTAGACCAAGGCTGTTGATGTTCTTCTATTTAGACTAGGACTTTCTTGTAATCATCTTTTGCATGTAATCAAAAATTTTATGAAATGTACTCTCTTGAATTATTAATGAAATTTTGTTTATTTTGCTTACAAGACCTAATCTATGATCTTCAATTGTGTATGCATGTTCTTGTTTTTATTGTAGCCTGTTAATCTCAACATCACACTATTAACATATATCTTTTTATGATTCTAGAGATTAAAATTATGGTCTTATGATAAGCTTGAGTGTTTTTGACAAACACTAATGAATTTGAATCGTCAAATCCTCACGATGTCAAATCCTGACAGATAAGAAGAACCAAAGACTGATGACAGGTCAGCTTATTTTAATTTAGAATATTCTTGACAAATGATTTCTGAATTGTTTAATGCTGAAAAAGTGATTGTCTTCTTAATTACTTTTTAAAAGTGGATAAACTGTTAAAATAAAGTCACACAGCGATTTACTACAAGAGCAGTGCATTCTTTGTTGCTGATTCCGTACATAACTCCAGTTTCTACTACAATTTTTCAGTAATTATCCTCTATCATAAGTCTAATTCACCAAAGCTCCTTTCTCCCAGTGTATTACATCAAATTAAGCTTTGCAAACTTATGTTTGCACCATAACCTCTGTGACATATATTATCATACACACAGCCTCACTATTCACATCTAACGGACATATTTCCTCAACACCTATAGACATCATGTCATCTTCAGAACTTTCACCCCTCTTCAGTAAAACCACCATTATTCATAGCAACATTTTTGGAACCAACAACTACCTGGCTCCACTCACACATCAGTAGTTTCCTCAATATTTTCATGATATACAGGATTTCTTAATCCTATGTCCAATTGGATATGCTCTCACAAATCCTACTAAGGTATCATATAGAGCTGTAATGTAAGTATGGGATACAACTCTAGTTAATGCAACAAATACTAGTTTCTCTTTTCAATTTAAGGGACACGGGTATGAGGTGGATGCTGATGTTCTTGTTCAAGCACTAAGATTGCCTGCCTGTGATGGTGCTTCTAAAAATTATACAACTGAGCAATTGTTTGCTATGCTCAGAACTCTGAACTACAAAGGTGACATCACAACAATTGGGAAATTGACAAGAACAAAGTTAAAGCGAGAATGGAATTTCTTCTTTGATTGCATCAGAAGATGTTTCTTGAATAAGACTACAAACTTTGATGCTCTTCCCTCCACTTCTCTGAGAATTGGGTATTCTCTTCTCCATTCTGGTAATTTTGACTATGGTAACACAATTCTTTAATTCATAATTTCTAGGAAAACAGATGCATCAGGGGTCATAGGGTATACTAGGTCTCTTCAACTAATTTTTAATTTTCTATGCCCTAATGTTGAATTTGATAATGATGAATTGCTTCCTATATTTCAAATTTCTGAGAAGGATATTACAGATCATATCAAAAGAGATGAAAAGAATAAGTTTTCAGGACTTCCTTTCCTGCCTCAGGAGGTCAGGAAATTTCTATTGAGAAATAGACCTACTCCTTCACAAGTGCCTAAAAATATTGATGCTAGCACCTCTGTTATAATTCCTGATGTTGTGGAACGAGACACTACCCATCTTGTTTCTAACCCATGCATTCCTTCTAACAAACAGAAATCCACTCCAGTTCTTAAATCAGCCTCCTCTGATGTCTCCAAAAGACATCAATTGTACTAAAGAAAAGGCTGGTTAAGAAATCTGTTCAATCTAAACAGAGAGCCCAACAAGCCTCACTGAGTGAGAGTGAGAAGAAAGAAGAATGTTTTCCAGTTCAAAAAAGAAGGCTGATAATGCAAGATGATTCTAACTCTGATGATAAGATGCCCATTGGGCCAAGAATGAATACAAAGAAATCAACAGTAGCAATTCCTAATGACTCTGTTGACACAACTGGAACTAAAGAGCCAACTACTGATCTAGTGCTCTGATAAAAAAGGTTCAAATAAATAAAGAAACTGCTGCGTCCAAGGACACTGCCAAGAGTATACAGAAAAGAAAAGCTGAAGATGTGGTTAGGTACATCAGAAAGAAAAAAAAGACTCAGTCCTCTGTTATGGATGTCAGTCCACAAGAATCTAAGTCTCAAAAGGACTAAGCAACTAAGAAATATCCAGTTCCACAAGAACTATCTTCTCAAAGGGAAGATGAAGACAAAGAGGCTGCACAAATAATTGTTGATTTTGCTCAAGGTGATCTTGTTGTTGATTCTGAACAACTATTGTAAGAAAAGAAGGCTCGTCAGGATGTATTGTCAAAGGTGGATGCAGTTATTAATGATCTTATATTTGAGGAGAGTACACAAGAACCTTCACCAATAATTGGTGAAGCAACTCAAATTCATCTGGCCCCACAAGAACTATCAGTTCAAAGTACTGATGTTGGTCTAGTGCATTCTCCTGATAAATCAAATCCTGATCCTACAACAAATCCTGATGATGACCAACTTTCCATTTAAGCAGCTCCTACTGATGATTCACTGTTGCTAGCTAGTTTATTAAAGCATCCTGATGCATTGTTTGTTCCTCCACTGTCATCACTGCCACTTGAGGACTCACCTTCAGGATCTCATCAGAAACATATAATTATTACCAAGGATTCTCTTAAAGGCAAAGCAATTCTACCAAGCGTTGCAAATTTTTCTGAGGGTCTGTCTTGCTCTGATTCTGATGAAGACAGTGATTCTGATGATCCTGACACAGCTCAGCTGAAGACTGCATTTGATGCATCTAAGAAGTCCAATATTGGTTCTTCTTCACATTTTAATGTTGATCCATTTTATTATAATGCTGATGCGGAGCATTTTCGAAAGGGCTGAATGGGATTTTACATGGAGAGATGCACATAATTCTATCTTCTCAGCTGTTGGTATCCAACATGTTCACATGGCATATGATGAACTTCAAAAACCTGACCTCAAATTGCATCTCAAGGCTTCTACCATCTCTGTGAAAGGAATTCTCTCTGAACTTGGTGCTATGAAGACATCTCATATCACTTTACAGAATAAAATTGATGCTTTTAATCCACTTACTTCAGCTGAACTCATAAGTGTGAAAAAACTGTTAGAGCTGTGGTTCAATCTCAACAATGTATGGATACTCGATTTTCTTCCTTGGAAGATAATGTGTCTTCAATGGCTGATAAACTGGATGATATGTTTTCTCTTCTTTCAAATCCTGATGCCAAAAAGGGGGAGAAGATAGCTGTTACAAAATGTACACCTAACTCTATTCAGTTAAAAGATACAAATAGTGATGATGATGGTGATAAGAATCTAGTTGCTAATGTTTAAATAGCTCATATTGCTCAACAACCTCAACATTCTAGAAAATCTGGTTCTGGACAAGGAAATTCAACTAGTGCTCATGGAATTAAGCACAAGACTAATGTTGATGCTCCTGAAACTGGTGATGTTACAATTTTTAACTTAGCAGATGCTGAAGGATTATTCTTTCCTTACCGACATAAGGAAATAGGTGAAGAGATTTTCGTATTTCCATTTGGATTAACCAATATACCAGTGATATTTGAACTTGATGGACAAAATCTTTAAGGAATATCTGGATAAGCTGTAGTTGTATTACTTAAATTCAATGGAGGACCATGCAAAACATTTAATGACAACTGGGGAGTCGGAGAAGAAAAAAATTGTATGTAAAGTCTACAAGGTAAAAGTTTTAATGGCAGAAAGCATATGTAATCAGTGAGGAGGAGACCAAAGGAAATCCAGTAGAAATCAAAGTTACTATGAATAAAGAAAGGCCAAAATGTACTAATAAAAGTAAGGAGTTTTACCATGAACCGGTTATTATTGAAAATTTGTGCAAGATTTCTTGGAAGTTACAATACCTTCGACGAAGCTAACCAGGAAAAGCAAGAAATTTATATGAAATGGAGAAGGGTAAAGAAAGTTTTGCAGAGTTAAAGAAGAAAATGGTTACATCACCTGCTTTATCATCTCGAAAGTACTAAGGAGGTTTGATAGTTTATAGTGATGCTTCTCATAAGGGAGTAGGATGTGTGTTGATACAGCATAATAAAGTTATTGTATATGCACCCAGACAACCGAAACCTTATGAGCAGAAGTATCCTAATCATAACTGGGACTAACAATAATAATATTTGTTTTGAAAGATTGGGAAATATGATATGTATGGAGAAAAGTGTATGATCTATACGGACCATAAAAGTTTGAAGTATGTACTCACGAGGAAAAGCAAATATAGAGGCAGATGATAAGTAAAAAGGAGAGAACGAACGTAGAAACGGTATCAGAAGAATTATCTATGGAATTTTGTAGTTGGAATTGGAAGTTAAAGTTCGTAATCTAAAAGGAGCAAGGATGGATAGTATGACCTTTCGGTCAAAGTTGTGAAGGGAAGGATAAGATGTCAATAGAAGATAATGGATCACGATGTTAGTAGTTAGTAAAAGGAAATTTATGTGCCCAGGAGAACGATCACGATATTCCTAGGTTTTCTTCAAACACCTGGATGTTATAAGTAGAAGGACTAAGAAATGAGATCCCACGGGGAATTCACAATATAAAGTATTTAATTTATTGAAGAAATGCCAAGATATCCGGAAATTTAAAGAAAATAGTGATAACCAGGTACAAGAAGGAAATTTCAAAACGAGTTAGGAGATGTTGGACATGTCAAAGGATTAAGGTGAAATATTGGAAGCCTAGTAGATAAGGCAAACCCAGGAAGTGGTTTTACAAGAACTTAATCGTGAAGTGTACCAGTGATGTTAAGGGAGAAAAAGGAACAAAAGTATAAGAGTATGTACTAATTATCGGGAGTTTAACAAAATAACGAATAAGAAGAAGAGAGACCCTATAAAGAATTGATTACCTACTAGACCTAATTCAAAAAGTATATTATATCTCGAGGATTAACTTAAGATCCGACCTGAGAATATATCAGAGATTACGATTAAAGTGAGTTAAGAGCATTGCAAGCTCTGGTGATATTAGGTGAAATAACAAGTGTATTAGGTGACTATAAGTAATTAAGGATCATGGTGTATAAGGAGTACTTAGATAAGCAAACTGTATTTATTGATAACATTCTCAGCTACTCAAATAATAAGAAAGTCTGCGTGGAATGCCCAAGGATTTTTCTCCAAGGATCAGAAGGAAAGCAACTATGCGTTGAGTCTTCAAGAATGAAATTTTGATTAAGGTTAACGAAGGATTCTGAATTAATCCATTAACAACTACCTAAGCAAAGCCGTATGATAATAAATGCCTTATACAGACAGAAAGGATTGGATGTAATTAAGACCACCGAGGAGTTAATAAACGAATTGGAAAGAGTGAAATCTGAAGTTCAAATACTTAAAGGTGATAATACGTTAATATATGAGATTACTTTTCAACCTTAACTGATGGAAAAGAGTAAGAGATGTTTAAATGTTTGGAAACCAAGTTGAAAATGAGCATTTCCTATCATCCTTAAACGGAGAGTCAAAATACGGAAGTGATTGAGAAAATGTAAGATATGTTGAGAGGTTGAGTTTTAAGGAAACACTAGAATGATCATTTATCAGTTATGTCAGCTTTGGAATGCCACTTTACCAAGCTTTATGTGAACGCAAGTGTAGGTCCCCATTTTTTTATTAAGATAAAGTGGGAGAAAGAAAGTTGTCAAATTCTAAGTTAATTCAGCACATCAAGAGCGTAGTAATATTGATTAAAGCAGCTCAGAGTAGACAAAGAAAGAAGGCGAAATTGTATCGAGAGAGAATATGAGTATAGAAATAGGACCAGTAGTGTTAGTACAAGTTTTATCTTGAAAGAAACTGGATAAGTTTGAGTAGAAGGGACAGGTTAAGTCCTAAAAATTAATGAACCATTCGAGGGATTGATAAATATAGGTAAAGTTATTCATAAGTTGATGATTACCGTCACAACAGTATGTACATATAATGTGTTTTGCCTGTCAATGTTAAAACAATAAGTATCTGATTCGAATTAAGTGATTGATTAGGAGCCAATGGACTCTTGTCCAAGTTTGTTTTGCATATAGTGATCAATCCAAATTCTTGATCGTTAAAGGCGAGTCATTCGAAATGAGTGTATATCTATAGTAAGTCCGTTTGAAATCCTCGAGTAGAAGAGTCTACTTGAAAACTAGAGTCAGATATGCTTGACAAATATCCTCACTTGTGTAATTAGATCAGATTCTGAGGACAGAATCTCTTTAAGGGGGAAGGATATAATGACTCGTATATTTTTGAATTATTTAAATATGTGATTATTATGGAAATTATTAATAAAATATATGTCTTGGTTTTGATAGCAATGTGTTGGTAAATACTATTTGTCTGTGATTTATTGGTGTAAAGGATTGGAATGTGCAGTTAAAATTTTTGTTATATTGTTCTGTTTTATTTTTTTTAAAGGTGATTTTATTACAATTTTAAATCCGTAAATATTTGGATTGTCTCTAAAATTAGTTTTATGATTTTATAATTTCAATAATTATTTTTGGGATTTTAGAAAATTTAGATATCAATATTTTATTAATTATTTAACCCTGTATGATTTTCTGATTATACTTATTTGTAAAATCTGTATTTAATTCCAGAATTCTTCAAAAATTATGAAACTCACATTTACTTAAGTTTAGAATATTCTGAGAATTTTAAAATTATTTTGGGAATTTTCAGGATTAATTTTACCCGCGCGTCGATTCGTTTAATTGATAAAAGCGGATATAAATTATATTTCAGAAATTATTCTAAAATTGCAAAATTTATGTTGTTACAAACTTCGGGATATTTATGATACATTAAGACCATTTTCGTAAATTTTGGATATTATCTTATATGCACCTTGGTTTGATAAATTGCAAAATGCGGTACATAATTAAGCTCTCAGGTGTTAATTGGTACACGTGCTTCGTTTTTGTTAAGCAACAGCTACGTGGCAGACAATTGGTTAAGTAGAAGAAAGAGATAATATAAAAAAAAACAAAAACAAAACAACAGATAAACACCCACAAACTCACACCTCTGTTTCATCTCTCTCACTGCTCAATCTCCATGCTCTCTCTCTCGAGTCTCTATAATCTCTCTCATATCTCCCTCTTCTTTTCCTTTTCTTTCACTCCCCTTCGTTTTCTATTTTCTAACGCCCCTGTTTCCGGCGATTCGCCGTTTTTCGGCCACGGTGATGTTCCTCGGTTCAATTGCTTATGCTTCGTTGATTGTTATACATATCTGCGTGGGTATAGGTGTGTAATCAGTCATGTATGATGTGCTTGGCAGTGTTCCAGTTTGTGTGCCGCCTTTTTCTTTTCTGGTTGCCGCCGTTTTAAATATCCGGCAAGGTGACCGGAGGGGCGAATGGACGTGCGTTGTTGTGATGTGTGTGTTACTGTGTGTGGGTGTGTGCATCTGTGTGTGGGAGGCTATGTGTTATTCGGGCCATTTTTCCGGCCGTCTCTGTATTTCCGATTATATTGTGGTGTTGGCGCATGTTACGCGCGTTTTGTCTTGCTTGATTTAGGATTTTAACTATTTAATTTTATTTTTTGCAGGACTAATTCTAATCAATATTTGTGATATTAATATTTCCTGGGGGAAATATCTTTGAATAATCAGTAGAATTTATTTGGACACCCGAATTTTCGGGCACCAATAAATTTTGCCGCTGTTGACGATGACTTTTAACGAGTCAATAGTGGACCGTGATGATTATATTCTGAGTCCTAACTTAATAAATAAATAATGTAAAATATGAATAATAATTAATAATAGTATTGAATTAGTGACTGGGAAAATATGGATGTTGGTTGTTGTGATTATGGATTGTTGTGATAAATTGACGTCGATGGTGTGTCGACGGGTAGTCCGATAAACAAAGGGAACGCTGCCCGATTTCTGGGAAATCGAACTCCGTAAATACGGGAACGTATCCGATGAATATCGGGATGTCGAGAAACTATATATATATGTGTGTGTTTTATACGAAACTTGGTTGTACGATGTAATGAAATATTTTTCCAAATCGATAACCCTGATTTCGTAAAATAAAGAGTATATATATTTTTTCCGAGAACAAACACCAAACCGATCTTCGAGATTGTGAACCTTATTTGTTGCGTGTGTTGTTATAATATTCATAAGTATGAGTCGGGTTTCAATATCATTGGGTAAGAATTAGTATCGAGGATATGTCAAGCATACCTAGACATCTAACGTAGGGTATTTCGACCCTATAGGTTATAATCGGGAACCTGAAAGTGGACGATGGACTAGAGATGACCTAGTAGTCAGTCGACGAGCTTAGTAGAGTTTCAAAAGAAAAACCTGAGTGTCGAAATCGAATCTAATATGGACTAGTGATTGGACAATAAAGCCTGAGCGGCAGAGTCGGCTCAGAGTCGATCAGTAATGGTTGTAAAGCCCTGTAAGGCAAGTACTTCCGAAATTTTCTTCAAGATATATCGCAATTATTTTTGAACTATTTCATAACATGTCGCTCTTATTCAAAATAACTCTTGTTTATATTGCAAGTGCTTTAAACTATTTACCCTTGAACCCTGATTTTTTCTTGATCTTGAGCCGTAAGCCCTGTTCTTTGTAAACCATCCTTTGTTGATCCTCAGATACCAAATCACACAAATATGATACCACTCCCCAAATGTAACTACTAAACACCAAACACCGGAACAAAATTGTTTGAAAACACCGAAACTTTTATACTCCAGCCATTCTTTATAACATCAAAGAACTGTACCTTAAAAAATCAATATTCGTCTAATACCTGATCCTTTACAAACTGGAAACCGTTTCTTATACATACCCTGATATACCTTTGTGATACTCAAGAATTGCATTACGCTTTTATATCAATGCTCTATCGCTGTTGATTATGATCTTGCTTATTGAATTACATTATTTATTACACTAAATTGTTTTAGAATTGGATAGATTTCTTTATGTGGACCAGACTCGTGGTCAGACCAGATTCGTAGAGCAGAGCTGTGTGCTTCGCTCGGGGTTAGTGCATGACTGATCAGCAGCCTAACATTGGTTTTTAAAACTTAAAATGAATATCCAATTCTAATGATTAGTTGGAAAGAAATTTGATTCCTCTGCATTATCTCATTTGATTATTGTCTAACCCTAGTTATCGTAATTATGACTTGCTGAGCTAGTTAGCTCACTCTTGCGATTCTTTTATATATTTTATAGTTGAAAAGAATATGGATGATAGTGAAGTTCCTCAGTCCAAAGTGATGGCTAAGGTTCCAGTTGAGTTGGATTGAGCTAGCAGAAGCTTCAAGCGGTAGAGAGATAGTCAGATTGTAAGAATGATTCTATTATCAGTTGTAAGTTAAATTAGTTGGAATTTGGTACGTTGTAATAATAAGTTGAGGTTGTGTCTTGTTTTCATACTATAACCTGTTGCGATCCATGGTTATATGAAGCAGGGTCATTGCAAATAATATTTCTTATACAGGTTTATATATTTTGTATGTGTTGTGGACCCCAAACTTCTGACCCGGGTTTGGAGGGTGCCACATTGATACTGATGAGATGGTGATCAAAGTATTTGATGAATCAGTTCTTAATACAACAGTTGTTTCTCATGATTCAGAGGCTGATGAACAAGAAAGAACTGACAGAAGGAGAGATGATCAAGCATGTAATATCTATGTGCAAAGAATTCTTAATTCAAGGAGAGAGCTATGGCAGAAATCAAAAGGGAAGATTTATGATTTATCTACGAGGAATGCTCCTCTCAGTAAGAAGGATAAAAGGTGGAAAGATATTTATTGATTCAGTTATCCTAGAGGATTCAAGCACATTGAATTTGTTTCAGCAGGACTTAGGGATTCTATTTCAGAACAGGAGGATATTGATAAGTCCATCAAGAAACCTTATTAGGTGGAAAATAATGAAAAGCTAAAGCTTATCAAAACTCGTACTAGAGGAGGTATTGGTCATTATGAAATGGAGACTCTGAGAGCTAACTTGCTTGACATAGATACTCTGACTGACAGTCTTGGAGAGATATTTACTCCTTCACATCTTGAGAAAGTTGAAGCTGTGAAGATTGTATATAGAAAGATAAATAATAATGATGTCAGAGAAGAGATTCTGTACTTTTTGAGAGATGGTAAAGTGAAAAGCTTTACATTGCAGCAACTCTTGTTGAAGACTGTGACAGAGTTGAAATATATTCACTATCTTCTCAGAGTTGAGGACAAAGTCACTAGAAACTGGTCTTCTATGATACTCGAGAGTATTAGAAGAAGAGTCATGAGCAAAGAAGACAAATACAATGGTGAGTATGTTCCTTTGTACAGAACTTACACTGGTCAATAAATGAAGATGGAAAAGGGAGTTGCGGTTCTGAAAGTTTTTCTCAACAATCCTCAGTTATCTTTCAGTTCTGATCATGAAGATGTCAATTTAAGATTAATGTTAATTGGTGATCTTGAAATAACTAAGAGTTCAATTTTTAAATTAAGATCATCCATTTATCAGCTTGGGGAAGACACTGAAGAGAAGAAATATTTGAATAAAAAGCTTGTCAAAGTCCTTCAAGACAAGGAGGAAGAAAGGTTAAACAAATTTCTGGAAACAACTGTCAGTTATCTTAAGATACTGAAGTAAACCTTATTCCTTGTACATTTTGTAACTTGGTTTTGGCATCATTGACAATGGAATTTATGCTTCGTTACATTAAGCATAAATTGGGGGAGATTGTTACATGCTAATTCTCAATGATCGGGAGAAGCTCAGGATCTGGCTGTTCTGGATGTCATCAATAGTTGATGAGCCATCAGGATTTGATGCTCATCAGTATTTGAAGAAAGTCTGTTTTGAAGATTAAGTCTGTTCCTTATTTTGAGGGATGGATATTTGTTCGTTCTAAGTGATAGGATTTTTATATTCAGTTAGAGATATGTATCATTTTCTGTTAGTATTTGATAATGCATATCCTAGACTGATTTGTAGCAGTTGTGTATTATATAAACATAGTTTAGGTCATCATATAGTGATTAACTCGAGCATTGTACGACCTAGCAGCTCTCAAGAACATCAGTATTTCTTGAGAGAGTTTGTAACAATTTTTATCAAAAATATAAAGAACTGTTATATTTTTATACTTGTTCGAAACGTTTATACAATTGTATCCAATAACCCTTAAACAATTGTATCTTTATTGGGCAACATGGAAAATGCATCAAGTTAAGATAAGATAACAAGGTATTAAAAGCATTATAGTGCTTTCATCAAATGGATGAAATGCATCCCTGAAATGTTGGATCTTTAAATTCTTCTTCCTCCGGAGCTGTACCATTACAGTGATTTTCATCACTGACTAATTCTTTGTCCTGATGCTTCTTTTATACATCTTTATTCCTTCTCAGACAAGCTTTTTTCTCATTTGCTTGTGTGGACTCTTTCATTTCACTGTTAGAGTGTCCCTTTTCATCACCATCAAACAGTTCATGTGTGCTTGCTTCAATCAACTGTTCCTTGCAGGATTCACTGGATACTGACTCTATATATTCTACATCTTTAAGATCTTGACTGTCTCCACTAGATGACTTAACACTATATTTGGGATTCTTCTGAATTTAAGTGCACTATATTTAGAAGACATCTTAAAAATAATTTGATCTTCTAATTTCTCAAGCTCTTCCAAAGTATAGTAGTCATCTGTAGTTTCTTCATCTCTAGTCAAATTTGATCCACTTGTAGAAGCTTCCGAAGTCAAAGATCCTTTAATATTTTCTTCAGGAATTAAGTAATCCTCTGCTACAGGACATGTGGATTCATTTATGGTGTTGTTCCTGTCGTTCACTGTCTCAGACCCATGTTTAACATTTATCTGCTTTTCCTCAACTTCATAGGTCTTTAACTTGTCATAAACTCATCTAATGACATTGTATTGAAATCCAATCCATCTCTGTTGGATGACACTTTATTTTTAAAATGATTGGGCAAGGTATGAATAAACTTTCTGTTTATCTATTTCTGTGAGTATTTCTTCCCAAGTGTACCCATCTCATCCAAAAGTTGGGTGTACCTTCCAAGCAACTGTTTGATACTTTCACCAGAAAGAGATTTAAACTCCTTCTACTCAGACATCAGAAAATTCAATCTGTTCTTGTCTTCAATTACCTACACTATAGCTGCAATGGTTTCCCACATGTAGTTAGCACTAACACAATCCTTAATTCGATGACGCATGTTTGAATCCATTGACTAAACTAAAATTAATCGAAGACTTGCATCCAAAGAAATTAATTCCGTATCCCTATTAGTGTATTCAGACGGATCCTTTTGAATAAACTCTTGAGGAACTCTACTGTCAGAATCTGTAGGTACAGAAATGTCCTTTCTTGGTACAAACGGACCACTCTCTAAAATTCCCATGTAATCACGATTTACTACTGAAATAATAAGAGTGATCATTTTCTTCCACAATTTATAGTTGTTTTCACTGACATTACTGAAGGAAGGAACCTTGATGCCATTAACTGTCCGAGTACTCATAATTTCATATCTATAAAAATTCTACAATATAACATCTCAAAATACGATAACCCAAATAGTCAAAATCCACCAATGCCAATCAAGTAACCAATCCACAACAATCAAGAACACTACGACCACAAATCAACCCAAAATCAGATCTACACACCAGAAGTGCTCCAAAACTCTGTAATAACCAAAACCAACAGAGAACTTACTAATCTTACGGATCTGATTTATATATCGATCAACAAGCTCTGATACCAATTGTTAGGTCCAAAAGGTACATACAAAGGGGGGGTGAATGTATGTTTTTCGTTTTCTAAAATTAATTGCAGCGGAATATCAAAACTAAAAATAAGTAAACACACAAAGAGATTCTGGTTAAATATTCTTTTTTATTAAAAAGGATAAATGCTCGGAGGTTTGCTTACAACTCCAAATACAAATATTCGGAGCAACAAATATAAAAAGAACCAATGCAATGTTCTATCAATTCAGGGTTCTTTTTATCACTCTAAAAATTCATAGCTCCTTTACCAAATGATAATCAATACAGACAAAGAGGCTACAAATAATGAGTGACAATATGTAAGACTTGGATGTGGTGTAAATCAAACTGGGCAGCACTTCTCTCCTTAATTTCAATAAATGAAATTGAAAAATTCTCCGAGAGTAAATTTCTGCAGAGCTTCGTTTCTTGAATGTGCTGAGAAGTGATTTACCAATATGCTGCAAATTTGGTTATATAGAACGTAGATTATTCAGGAGAGATAGGAGGAACACTTGGCTGATTTGTATCCATGTATTTTGAATATTACAGCATGCAAATCTTAACTTGCGACCTCACAAATCCAACTTACGACTAAGGGCACAACTTGCGATTTGGATTTTGTATCTGGAGACCATGTATTACCCAGGGAGATTTTACTTAGAATTTTTAAGCCCTGCATTTATCTTGCGACTAAGCTTCATGACCTCAATCTGCGACTGTCAGAATTAGTAGTACAATATTTCGTTAATTCTCTTGATATCCAAGTGAACAAAGCTTGCTGCATGTGATTTCTTTTGTTTATTAAATAAACAAACAAACAACTCATTCCGGGTTTTCGCACTTCTAAATATTTCCAGTCTTCTCGAGTACCAAAACCACTTAACAGTATTTCTAAAAATAGTACTCTGTTTCCGTTCACAGATCACTGACGTCTATTGCACGGGTCTGGTTCACAGACGACTAGTTCCGCTCTCAGGCCTTCGTATTATACCTGTACAAACCACTATTAAGTCTTCTACCAAATATAACCAACTTCACTAGAAATCCTTGAGTTCTTCATACTAATTCTGATAACTGTTTCGAATGACTCCAACCTTATTACTCCGATGCCTGAACATATTAATGAACTTCATACGGATCAATATTGATGTCTTCTTCACTGCAGCTAACAAAACCTTTTGTGTATATGCCCAATAAACTATTTGTTATTCCCTAACAATATAACAAGAATTATAGAAGGGGGGTTGAATGTAATTCTGGCTCCTTTTGAGATTTATGAAAAATGGTTCTAACTCAATTTATATCTAACTATTTGATTTGCAAAGTGCATAATGAAGAGTTAAGTAAATCAAACACAAGGTAATAAAAACTTGGGTCTTTCAAACTTTCTGGTGGATTTGAATGTATCCACCAGATATATATATATATATATATATATATATATCGAGTGAGAATCCCGTGAAACTTATATAGCTCACAGCTGCTTACAAATATGAACAACTAAACTTATAGAGAAATGCTACAGGATTCAGCTTACAAATGTTTCTCTGAGAATGTATTTGCTTAGTGTAGTTGGTTGTTCTACTTGCTACACTTGGTTTATATATCACCAAGTTTACATAGTAATAAGACAAGATAATAAAACAAAACCTATCAAGTCTAACTCCATGCTGCTTTACTACTCTATTCCAGCATCTTTGAATATCTTCATAATAGCATGGAAATGGTAATGCTTCTTTTTTCTCAAAAACCCTGTTAAACAGGCTGCCACATTCCTTTTGCAAACACTCGATGCATGTGATTGTGTTGTAACTGTCAACAGATATTTGAATTGATCAACCGTCGGGTACATGCTTGTTATCCGTCGGGTAGCCTTGTTGATCATCCGTCGGGTGGCCTTGTTGATCATCCTCCGGGTAGCCATTTATCACTTGACTCCATTTCATTTGTGCAGAATTACAAGACATCTTATATTTACATTTAATCAACCTATTCTACACATCTACTAGCAGTCTACATGATTCATAAGCTACTACAGAATCTATACAAAGTTGTTTACAGAAATGTGTTACAGTACTTACTATTACATGAGCTACTCACCCGGTGGATATCAATTAGTCATCCGTCGGGACTATATTGAATCATCTGTCGGGACTATGATTGATCATCCACCGGGTGCTACAAAATTCACTAAGTTAAATCTACTAAGGTGTTTTGTTTAGCTTATCATCAAATACACAACATATTCCTAACAATATCTCCCAATTTATGTCAACTGGAATTGTAGTCATAAATTAAGAGAAACTTGATGATAACAAAACATCCTAAAGATACAGAATGAAAAATAGTAGATAAAATTGATAAGTGCTATAAATTGCTGAAAATTGAACAATGCAAAGTACACAAAGAAATTGCTCATAATTATTATCAAGGTGCTCCTCTAGTCTGAGCAGATAAATTTATTTTCTTGATTGTCTGGATTTCTTCCCAATCCTTCTGTTGTTTTCTTCAATTTGATTCTGGAGTTGTCTGTGGAATTCAAGTTCATCAGCTTCTGAGAGATCTAGCATTTCCTGCATCTCCAAAAGAGTCTCATTGATAGAGATACTCAATTGGTCCTCCAATATGAAGAATCTTCTAACTCCTTTTTCATCCCTGAATTCCATCAGCCAATAGGGCCTCAGATGCACTCTCTTTCCTGTGAAGGGAATTGACAGAGTCTTTGGTAGTGCATCTTTAGCTCTATTACTCCTCAGCTCCTCAATCTTCTTTAGAACTAATCTTCTTGCTGTCACATTGTATCCAAAGTTCTTTTTGAATGAAGAGTACACTTTTATTAGCACAAATTGGCTTTCTAGAAGAATTCTGTGAAGTGGCCATATGATCTATTTTCCTCCCTTGTATTTGAACTCCAGCCTTTTCAGTAGTGTTTAATTCAAGCTTAGTTGCAGTGGCCATGGGAGTTTTTGAAGATGTGCAATCCATTAGATCAAACTTCTTTAAAAGATCATGAATATATTTAGTTTTACTAATGAATATTCCATCATTAACTTGCTTCACTTGTAAACCAAGAAAAGTAAGTTAGTTCTCCCATCATGCTCATTTCATACTTACTTTGCATCAATTTGGCAAACTTTTTGCAAAGTTTTTCATCTGTAGAGCCAAATATAATATCATCTACATAAATTTGAACAAGTATACTGGAGCCATGAACATTTTTAAAGAATAAGGTTTTATCAACAGTACCTCTTGTGAAGTGATTTTCCAAAAGAAACTTTGATAAAGTGTCATACCAGGCTCTAGGTGCTTGCTTCAGTCCATAAAGTGCTTTCAAAATATAGTAGAAATAATTTGGGAAATTAGGATCTTCATAACCAGGAGGCTAATTAACATAGACTTCCTCATCCAAATCTCCATTCAGAAATGCACTTTTGACATCCATTTGATAGAATTTGAAATTGGCATGAGCTGCATAGGCTATGAAAATTATGATGGCTTCAAGTCTTGCAACAGGAGCAAAATTTTCATCAAAATCTATTCCTTCTTATTGTGAATAGCCCTTAGCAACCAATCTCGCTTTGTTCCTGACCACTATGCCATTTTCATCCATCTTATTTCTGAATACCCATTTGGTGTCAATTGGATTCTTTCATTTAGGCTTGGGTACCAGCTTCCATACTTTATTCCTTTCAAACTGGTTTAGCTCCTCCTGCATAGCTAAAATCCAATCAGGATCCAACAAAGCTTCTTCTACCTTCTTTAGTTCTTCCTTAGATAGGAAGCTTCTATATAGACATTCTTCTTGAGTTGCTCTCCTTGTTTGAACTCTAGAAGACACATCACCAATGATGAGCTCAAAGGGTTGATCTTTTATCCATTTCCTTTGTTGAGGTAGATTAGCTTTAGATGAAGAGGCCTCATTGTTGTCTTGATGTGTGACTGAGTTTTGATTACTAAAAACTCCCCTTGAGTTTGTGAATCTTTGGTTTGAGAAAGGAGAATTTTCTGTAAGTGATTTATTCTGACCTCTAGCTTCTTTTGAAAACCCGACGGATGGTGCACTTTGTGTTCCGACGGATGAGGCTAATTGGCTCCCGACGGATAAAGCAGATTGTCTCCCGATGGATGAAGCATTTTGCAACTCGACAGATGTTGAATTTTGTGCTTCATTAGTAGTAGATTTTTCTGCATTATCCTTTTCCATTGTTTCCGGATCACTTTCATCATCACTGTCATCACTAACCATCTCCACATTATCAAATTTGAGACTCTCATGAGAATCTTCATCTTGCAGTCCTTCAATCTTTTTATCATCAAACACAATATGTATTGATTCCATGACAATGTTGGTTCTTAGATTGTACACTCTATATTCTTTTCCTACAACATATCCAACAAAAATTCCTTCATCTGCTTTAGCATAAAACTTCCCATGATGATCAGTATGATTTCTCAAGATATAACATTTACAACCAAAGACATGAAGAAAATTTAGACTTGGTTTATTGTTCTTTAACAATTGATATGGTGTCATGCACTTTGCTTAATTAAGAAAAGAAGTATTCTGAGTGTAGCAGGAAATATTCAGAGCTTAGTCCAAAAATATGTTGGTAACTTTGATTCTTCAAGCATTGTCCTTGCAGCTTCAATAAGAGATCTATTTTTCCTTTCTACCACTCCATTTTGTTGTGGAGTTCTTGCTGCAGAAAACTAATGCATTATCCCACTTTCTTCACAAAATGATCTTATCACAGAATTCTTGAACTCAGTTCCATTGTCACTCCTGATTCTTCTTACTTTGAAATCAGGATGATTGTTGACTTGCCTTATGTGATTGATGATGATTTTACTAGCCTCATCTTTAGACTATAAGAAATATGTCCAAGAGAACTTTGAGAAATCATCTACAATTACTAGGAAATTTTTTTTCCTTGAGATGGAAAACACATTGACTGGTCCAAATAGATCCATGTGTAGCAATTATAAAGGTACTTCAATTATTGAATCAAGCTTCTTTCTGAATGATGCTTTGATCTGCTTCCCCCTTTGGCAGGCATCACACAGTCCATCCCTAGAAAACTCCACTTGAGGATTGCCTCTAACCAGTTCTTTCTTGACAAGCTCATTCATGGTCTTGAAGTTTAGATGGGATAGCTTCTTGTACCACAATCAACTTTCATCTTGACTTTCTTTACTAAGAAGGCAAGTAACAGATTCTGAATTTGATGAGCTGAAGTTAGCTAGATACACATTTCCTCTTCTCACACCAGTGGGAACCACTTTGTTGCTTCTTTTGTTAGACACAACACAGGCTTCTGAATTGAAGGTTACTGAATTGCCCTTATCACAAAGCTGGCTGATACTCAGCAAATTATGCTTGAGACCATCCACTAGGGCAACCTCCTCAATGTTGACATTGTCTTTTGAAATCAATCCATATCCCACAGTATAACCCTTGTTGTCATCCCCAAAAGTAATACTTGGGCCAACTCTCTCCTTGAACTATGTGAGTAGGGTAGAATCTCCAGTCATGTGCCTTGAACAACCACTATCCAGGTACCAAAGATTCTTTCTGTTTCCCTGCACACATCAGGACCAAATCAAGTTGAATTTGGTACCCAAGTTTTCTTGGGTCCTGCCTTGTTAGCTTTCTTCTTTTATTTCTTAGGTTTGATCTCATTTGACTTGGGGATATCTGATTCATCCATAGTCATCTGAGTTGGACCTTTGAAACCAGTCATTAAAACAGAATTATCATGCATATTTTAATTAACAGGAAAAGGCGTGCTATTTATAGACATGTTATTCCAGTAAGGCATGCTAAATGGCATTTGAGGCATACTAAATGCAACATAATACGGATTAGGTGCAAATGGCATATTAGAAAATTGTGCATTCATATTCTGAGCAGACATTGCATTCAAAGGCATAGAAGGCATGACATTCATGTTGGGAAAAGAAGATGGTACAGATATAGGAGAAGGCATGGCAAGTTTGCAATTAACAGACAAATGATTAATACTTCCACACTTAACACAGATTTTTCTTGAAGCATACTTATCAGGTGTGTAGTTGTTATGTTTGTTAAACCCTACTTTCCCATTTCTATTGTTTTTCTTTTAGTTTCTGTTTTAACCTCAATCTTTTCTAATCTGTCATTCAGTTGTTTGATGGACAGATGACCAACATTCACTTTCTTCTCCTTATTCACTTGACTTGATTCTCCTGGAATGAAGATTTTGGAAACGGATCCATATTTTTCATTTAACTTGGCAATTTGGCTTTGCTCACTGGTTTGCTCACAGCCGACGGATTCGGATTTATGTCACTCGACGAATAATCCTTTTGACTATTCGACGAATGACTCTCATCATCCGTCGAGCCTACATCTGTTAGCAATCCTTCAACCAAATTGGATTCTAGCTTTTCCTTACTCTTTTTCCAGGCTGCATAACAAAATGACTCAATACCTTGAACTTTAATGATTTGAGCATGCACATCTCTGGATGATTTCCATGGCCTAATCACCTCTTGTTCTCGTTCAAGTTGCTTCTTCAAAATCTCTTCTTTCTTCAAGGACTCAATTCTTAATTCATCCTTAGCAATCTTACACTCAATTCTTAATTTCTCAAATTCAATAAACTGAGATTTTAGCACATTATTCCTCTCACTTAAAAATATATTGTTTTCCTTGATTTTAGCATTTTCCTTAGTGAGGGACTTAAGTGTAACACGCAAATGATATAATTCTGTAGACATGTCATTAATAGCATCATTACACTCAGCTTTAGATAAATGTGCTAGATTAGTGGTGATTACCTGATTACTTGAAGAACTTATTTCTATTTCATCAGACTTGGCCATTAGGGCTAGATTGACATAGCTGACATCTTCGTCTTCATCCAAACTATCAACTACCCAGTCATTTTCTTGTGTAATAAAAGCCCTTTCCTTTTGCTAGAGCAACTCAAAATACTTCTATTTATAATCAACAGGCTCAAAATTCTTTTTACTGGAATCTGACTTTCTACACTCACTGGCAAAATGACTGCCAAGCCACATTTGAAACACTTGAATTTGGATTTATCCACCATGTTTCTATTTGGCTTAGCTGCTCCAAAGTTCTTTTTGAACTTGAGCTTGGAAAATCTTCTGGAAAGAAAAGCTAAATGCTCATCAATATCATCCATGTCATCTTGGCTCAAATTGTCTTCATTTTCAGCTACCAGCCTCTTACCCTTGTTTTCCCAGACCCTTGAAGTAGACTCAACAGCTTCTACCTTCACCTCCTTCTCCTTTTCCAACTCAGCAACCAGTGATATGGACCCTCCTTTCTTCCTTCCTTTCTCCATCCTCTCATCTTGCTCTATTTCAAGCTCATAAGTTTTCAGGATGCCATACAGTCTCTCCAAGGTAAACTTCTTGTAATCCTGAGAATTTCTCAGTGAGACTGTCATTGGTTTCCACTCCTTTGGAAGAGATTTAAGGAACTTGAGATTGGAGTCTTTTGTCTGATAGACTCTTCCATGAAACTTCAGAGCATTTAGTAGTTTTTGAAATCTACTAAAAATATCAGTAAGAGACTCATTATCTTCACAATGAAAGTGCTCATATTGCTGAATTAGCAGCTGCATCTTATTCTCCCTTACTTGCTCAGTACCATCACAAATAATCTGAATTGTGTCCAAAACCTCCTTGGTTGTTTTGCAGTTGATGATGTTATCAAACATATCACCATCAACTCCATTAAATAATATATTCATGGCCTTCTTGTCTTTCCTGACTTGCTCAATATTAGGATCTGACCATTCATGCCTAGGATTGGGAACAGATGGTTCATTATGTGTTACAGCTCTCATTGGTAGATGAGGACCTCTCTCTATACAATCCACATAGGCCTCATCTTGAAAACGAAGATGTAGGTGCATCTTCACCTTCCAGTGGTGATAATTGTCTTTGTCCAGAAATGGAATCTTCACTCCAACATCCTTCTTATTCATCTTGTTGTTTTGTTGTGATCTTTAAACTCTTTGTACTTCAAGAGCTTGCTCTGATACCAATTGTTATTCCCTAATAATACAACAAGAATTACAGAAGGGGAGTTGAATGTAATTCTGGCTCCTTTTGAGATATATGAAAAATGGTTATAACTCAATTTATATCTAACTATTTGATTTGCAAAGTGCATAATGAAGAGTTAAGTAAATCAAACACAAGGTAATAAAAACTTGGGTCTTTCAAACTTTCTGGTGGATTTGAATGTATCCACCGGATATATATATATATATATATATATATATATATATCGAGTGAGAATCCTGTGAAGCTTGAATAGCTCACAGCTGCTTACAAATATGAACAACTAAACTTATAGAGAAATGCTACAGGATTCAGCTTACAAATGTTTCTCTGAGAATGTATTTTCTTAGTGTAGTTGGTTGTTCTACTTGCTACACATGGTTTATATATCACCAAGTTTACATAGTAATAAGACAAGATAATAAAACAAAACCTATCAAGTCTAACTCCATGCTGCTTCACTACTCTATTCCAGCATCTTTAAATATCTTCATAATAACATGGAAATGGTAATGCTTCTTTTTTCTCAAAAACCCTGTTAAACAGGCTGCCACATTCCTTTTGCAAATACTCGACGCATGTGACTGTGTTGTAACTGTCAACAGATATTTGAATTGATCATCCGTCGGGTACATGCTTGATAATTCATAAGCTACTACAGAATCTATACAAAGTTGTTTGTAGAAATGTGCTACAGTACTTACTATTACATGAGCTACTCACCCGGTGGATATCAATTAGTCATCCGTCGGGACTAAGATTGATCATCCGCCGGGTGCTACAAAATTCACTAAGTTAAATCTACTAAGGTGTTTTGTTTAGCTTATCATCAAGTATACAACATATTCCTAACACTATTTGTACTAAATCTAGTGAAACATAAAATTATTTCAAAGTCCTTGTTATATGTTGAGTTATCCAAACCAGTATTGTTGAGTTATACATACAACTTCAATTTTGCTCAACAAAAGGGCTTTTCTAACTCAAGAAAATGACTGGGCAACGGATAGGGAAGATGAAGATGAAGAACCAAGCTATGTTAACTAGCCCTAATGGCCAAATCAGATGAAAAAGTAGTCAGTTCTTCAAGCAATCATGTAATCACTACTAACCTAACACACCTTTCTAAAGATGAGTGTAATGAAGCTATAAATGACATGTAAACTTAATTATATCATTTACGTGTTACACTTAAATCACTCACTAAAGAAAATACAAGAATTAAAGATAACAATCTCTTTTTAAGTGAGAGAAATGCTGTGTTAGAAACTCAATTCATTGAGTTTGAGAAATTGAAGATAGAGTATAAGATTGCAAAAGATGAATTGAATGAATCTTTGAAGAAAGAAGAGATTTTGAGAAAGCAGCTTGAACGAGAGCAAGAGGTAATCAAGGCTAGGAAGTCATCAAGAGATGTAAATGCCCAAATTGCTAAGATTCAAGGAATAGAGTCATTCTGTGAAGAAGCCTGGAAAAAGAGTAAGGAGAAAATGGATTCTGAATTGGTAGAAGGTGTATGAATGGATGAGGAGTCAAAGGATGATGAAGTTCATCCGTCGATAGCCAAAAAGGAATATCGGTTGAAAGACAAGGAGCCACATCTGTCGATAGAAAAGAAGCCTATTAGCAAAGCCAAGCTATCTAAACTCAATGAGAAATATGGATCAGTTTCCAAGAACTTTGTTACAGGAGAATCAAGTCAAGCCAAGCACAACAAAAGAGTAAATGTGGGGCATCTGTCAATGAAGCAGTTGAGTGATATGCACCCATGTTAATTACAAATATGTTATGCATGCACCCATGTCAGCACCTCCCGCACTTTCCAACATGTCCACATTACCAATAAATGCCATGCCTATTATGCCTGTAAGGAATTTAAATGCACAATTTTCTAATATGCCATTTGCACAAAATCCTTATTATGCTACATTCAATATTCCACAAATGCATTTAGCATGCCTTACTGTGATAACATGTTTGCACATTCTAGGGCATACCATGTTGATCAAACTGTGCATAATAATTCTATAATTGATCATGGGATTCATAGTCAATCCCCTAGGACTAAGGTTGATTCTCAATCATCTAAGTTTATGGTGGAAAGTCTAAGAAACCTAAGAAAAAGGCTAACAAGGTAGGACCCAAGGAAACTTGGGTACCAAAATCAACTTGATTTGATTTTGATGTGTGCAGGGAAACATGAAGAATCTTTGGTATCTGGATAGTGGTTGCTCAAGGCACATGACTGGAGATTCTACCCTGCTCACTAAGTTCAAGGAGAGAGCTGGCCCAAGTATTACTTTTGGAGATGAGAACAAATGGTTTATTATGGGATACAACTTTATTTCTGAAGACAATGTCATTATTGAAGAAGTTGCCTTAGTTGATGGACTCAAGCACAATCTACTAAGTGTCAGTCAGCTATGTGACAAAGGAAACTCAATAACATTCAATTCAGAAGCCTATGTTGTTACAAACAAGAAGAACAACAATACGGTTCTCACTTGAGTGAGAAAAGGAAATGTGTATCTAGCTGACTTCAACTCATAAAATTCAGAATCTGTCACTTATCTTTTTTGCAAAGCAAGTCAAGATGAAAGTTGGCTATGGCACAAGAAGCTGTATCATGTGAACTATAATACTATGAATGAGTTAGTCAGGAAAGACCTAGTCACAAGCATTTCTCAAGTTGAGTTTTCAAAAGATGGACTGTGTGATGCTTGTAAGAAAGGAAAACAAATCTAGACATCATTCAAAAAGAATCTTGAATCTACAATTGAAGAACCACTATAACTATTGCACATGGACTTATTTGGACCAGTCAATGTGATGTCTATCATAAAGAAAAGATGTTGCCTAATGATTTTGGATGATTTCTCAAAGTTCATTTGGACATATTTCCTAAAATCTAAAGATGAAGCTAGTGAAATCATTATCAATCATATTAGGCAAGTCAACAATCATCCTGATCTCAAAGTAAGAAGAATCAGGAGTGGTGTAATATCCGGGATATATCGTGTAATTATTTTTGCTATTAAATAATTATTATGTGTGTTCAGTATCTATTCTGTGAGTTAATTATTAAAGTGTTATCTGTACTTGGTTATTCAAAAATAATATTAATTGAGTATTTTAATTTTTATATGTCCAAAATAAAATATAGATAATTGGCATATCTTCCTAATTATTTTTATGTTGGTTTATGGATTTATAAGAATCATCTGAAATTTCTAAAATCTTTTTCCGGGTAATTAAAATCAATTTTATAAAAACGGGAACCAACCGACGTCAACTGTTGTTACGTTTTTGGAACCCGAAACTCTTTCGAGAACTCCTTTCTAACCTAATTATAATATTCCGAGCATATTCCATGTTTCGACTTTTTCGATCCGGCGTACGGTTTGTCCTGCGCGGGTCCCGGCCCAACATTTTCGATACAATATTCGTTTCGGTAAATCAATAAAACCCGTATTTTCGATAAACGGGAGCTTTTTATTAAACTATCACAATTATCACTTCGTAATACGTGTAACCAGGCGCTGAGACCAAGACCGCAGTACAAATTGTACTGATTTGGATAATTATCCCGAAAATCGATACCGTTTGGATCAGTTTTTACAAATAAACGTACCGTTTTATATCCGGAATGATCTAACGGGATACTAATTTTCCGTAATTATAAATAGCCTTTTACCGTAATTTATTTCGTATCAAAATCATTTGCAGACAGATAATTATATAATTTTCAGAGAAAAACCGTAATTTCCTATAATTGTTCTAAGAATCAAACAAGCATTTGGAGGTGTTATTGAATTCGGTTTGGAAAGCTCGAGTAACCAATCTAAAGGTCTTGAAGAGCTCTACCAGATTCTGTAATCCATACACCTGCAGAAATCAAGGTTATTTTTCTAAAAATTTATTTATTTTCAAATTTATTTTATTAAAAATATGAATTTTTGTTCGGATGATTGTTTGTATGATTTGATGATTGCATGTTGTAGAGCTTGTTTTCCTGATGATTTTCATATGTCATACGTCTGATTTGGAGTTCAATAACATGTTCAAATTTGAGTTTGATTTTCGAATTTTAAAATTAGGGTTTATAACCCGTATTAATGTTCTTAATTGAAATTTGGGGGTTTCTTATTCTGTGATAGATTGATGTTGTGTTATAGTGGGTTGTGTTCTCTGTGAAATTTGCAATCTAGTCGTATAAGTTTCATGAACCAACGAGGTCTGTAGAGAAGGGAGTTGTGTTTTGAAGTTTTCCGATGTTCGCCGGAAACTGGAAAATTTCACGGCCAAATTCCGGCCAACTCAGGGATTGTTAGGATGAATTGATTGCATGGTTGTGTTCCTGGTAACCTGTAGATGTGATCTGGAGGTGTTGGTGGGGTGAGGACGCCGGGAACGTGTTCTCCGGCCATCCCCGACTATTTCCGGCGACTGGACTGCAAAATTACAGTTTGGTCCGTGCAGTTTTGAAAACGATGCAGTTTGGTCCCTGTACTTTCCAGACTTTGCAAAAATTGGATTTCTGTTTTAAAAATGTTTAAAAATCATATTTCCTATTTATTTTTATTATAAAAAAATTCATTTTTAATTTCTAAAAATTCTAAAAAATTATTATTTTAATTCTGAAAATTATTTTTAATTCACAAATAAATCTAAATTAATTAGTTAATTAATTCCAGTTAATTTCTAATTGATTAATTGGTCAATTAATTCGAAAATTAACTAATTAATTGATTTAATTAATTATTAATTAATTTTAATTAATTATTTAATTAGATTTAATTATTTAAAAATGATTTAAAAATTCTGAAGAATAGTTTCGAGCTTTAAAATATTATTCTAAATTATTTCCAAGGCTCGATAATTATTCTAAAATTATTTCGGAGCCAGAATTGGCCAACCGAACCCTGTTTATTAACCCGAAATTGATTCAACGACCCGTTTTAATTCTGAAAAATGTTTTAAAAATCATTTTAAATACTAGAAAGCCTATTTATGACCCGAGACTTCTTTATAAATAATATATCATTGATTACGTGATGTATTATGTGCTATATGTGACTTGTTAATTGACTATCGGTCTATATATTCGGTGTTTACTTGATTATTGCATAACTTTCAATCCGTTAATCGGATTTGGGTAAAATGAAGGGTAGATAGAAGTATGTATTAAATAGAATTCCATAAGTAAATTATTGATAGATGCTTATGATATGTGAGCAGAAGAGGCAAGACGTAGGAAAGGGAAACAGATAGTTGAGGAGTAAGACGCTTGTGATTGGAAGCGAGTGCAGTGTAGTAAGCTAATATCAGGCAAGTGTTCTGAACTTTCTCGAGATATTGTAGTATTTGATAGTCAGATTGATATTGCAAGTGCTTTGAAGCACTGAAACCTAAACTCTGATTCCAGTTATTGTTCTTGAGCCGTAAACCTTATTCTTTCTAGACCATGGATTGTTGTATACCTAAACACAAATCTCAAGTATACGATATTACTCCACAAATACATGTAAACAAAATCCCAAACACTGAACTGAATTACTTGTACATTCAATCATTGTATCCTATGCTTTGAAAGCCCAAATCTTTGAAACCCTGAAATGTTGATTCCTTTGTTATCCAATTATTTCATTACCCAGCATCCAAGCTTTTAAATTGCCTTATTGATCCTTACAAGGATTGAAACCTTTTCATTGTTAAACATTTATTGTTGTTAATGATTTCGGTTATTGTTTATTATTGCATATTCTGTTATTATGTTAGAATTGGATTGTTTTTATAAAATTGTGGACCAGATTCGTGGTCAGACCATATAATGGTCAAGTTAGGCCAACGTGTGCCTTGGATCCAGTAGTTAGAGCAATGTTGTGTGCCTTGCTCGGGGTTAGTGCGTGACTGATCAGCAGCCTAACCTTGGTTTTTAAATTACAAGTATAATATCCAATTCTAAATCATAATCCATTGTTCACTTGATATCATAATCATATTCACCTGATGATCATTATTCTCAGTTTTGTCATTATGACTTGCTGAGCTAGTTAGCTCATTTGTGCGATGTTGTTTATATTCTTTCCAGTTAAAAAGGAACCAGTTGGTAGCGAGAATCCCCAGTCCAGCGCGAGAGCTAGGGGTTCAGGTTGAGAAAGGTGAGCTAGTAGGCTTCTTTTGGGATAATTTAAGTTTGTAAAAGCTTGTAATAATGTTTAATACTCAGTTTGAGTTTGAAATAATTGGGATTTGAACGGTTTGTAATATATTAGTGTGTTTGGCTTGTGTGCATACTTTAACCTATTGCGGTCCGTGGTGGTTGGTAAGTAGGGTCACTGCATATATTATTATTATCTTTATTATTGTTATCAGCAGGTTATAATTAAGGTGTGTGTGTGGACCCCAAACTTCTGACCCGGGTTTGGAGGGCGCCACAAGTGGCAATAGAACTGAGTTCAAAAATTCTGCAATGAGGTTGTTTTATGAAGAAAATGGGATCATGCATGAGTTTTCAGCATAAGTCGATCCTTTATATTTTCAAAGTTCGTAATTCGTAGCAGTTTTTGTCGCGTAAATCACTTTTAGTAAAACAGTCATAACTTTTGATCCGTAAATCGAATCAAGTGATTCAAGCGCCTAAACGATCCTTATAAAATTTCCTATCATAATAAAATGTTATTTTTCAAGAAAATACAGTTTACAACTTCGGGACTTTCTGCAGAAACATAAAGTTACAATTTGTTGGTTTTAACAGAGCTATATTTACGATCGGGGTTTCTTTTATGCCCTAACTCTTAACACAACCATAAAAAATCATCATTTCATCATCAACACACAAACTCCTCTCAAGAACATCATGTTATTGAGGCAACAACAATCAACCTTAAATCTACTTAACTTAAACACCAAGATTTCATCAATACCACTCATTGAACTAGGTTTACTACCACATACTAAATGGATCTTAAAATGAATCTTAAATAAAGTTGGGCCAAAGATTTTTACCTTTCTTGAAAGCTTGAGAAGTGTTCTTGAGGATGGTGGAGGACCTAAAACCACCATTGAAATCAAGAAACCAAAGAGAGGTTACTATTCATACTATTCACTAGTGACTTTCTTGATTTTATTTCACCCATCAAACCTTGATAAAAAGAGATGAAAGAATTTTCTTTCCTTAGTTTAATTTCTAGGAAGCTTGAGAATTAATGGGATGATTTTACCATGGCTAGATTTTGAATTTTGATTTTGAATTCCTCCCCTTTTCTTGAATAGCCGAATGGAAATAATGAGGGGTGGGGAGGGGGGTATTTATGCTTGCTTCTCTTGGTTGCTTCTCTAGGTTGCTTCTAGGAAATGGGGTGTGATATCTTCCACTTGATTTTTATTCTCCTAGGTAGAATCCTAGGTTTATTCTTTTTGCAAATCTTGGGGACAAAATCTAAGTAGCTTGCTAGCTTACAAGCTAACTACATGGGTTAGCTTCCTTAGCACACTATTTTTCTAGCTAGCTTGACCATCCTATGGTTAGCTCACTATTTGATGAAGTAACCATGGTTACTTTATTACCATGGTTTGATTTTGTGCGTTACGTTTATTTAATCGTTTACGCGTTCGCTTGGTCGCTTAAACATTTTCGTAATACTTATTCGTAAATGGTTCGCGACGTAATTCCTTTGGTATTTATTCCCTATATTTTTAATTATCATACTTGAATATAAATCCATAGGGTTTTAATCTCATAATTATATTGTGATCCCCGCAATCCTCGATGGGTCATAAATACGGTCATTTTTCAAAGTTCGTTTTCTTCGAAAACTAATAGCGTTTACATACACTCATTTAGTACGTATAATCGCAATATCAAATCCGAAACTCATTTCCTCATGTACTACATAGTGTGGGCTCAAAATTTTTTCCCGTCCGTCAGGGTTACTATTCATTAAACGTTTTACAAGGTCTCAAAATTTCTAGTTATTACAAATTCTACAATTATAAGTCATTACACCTTAAAAGGGATTCTGAATAGATTTACATAATCTTTGCCATTATTAAAATTCATAAATATACATAAGTCTGGTACATCAAAAGTTGAAAGCCTAACCTATTGGTAGTGCCTACCTCAACTATAGCGGCGTCAACGCCTACAGGAAACTGTGGAACGTTTCCTATCCGCTCGCGAATTGGAAAATAATATGTATTGTAATTAACAATATATGAGCCTTCTCATAATACTCATGAAAGTCTTGGTCAAGAAGAAATGAACCAAGTTTAATATCTTAATACGATGAAGTCACAAAATATTCAATATATATATATACATATATAGTTTTCAAAATTTTTGAAATCCTCTGATATGTATAATATACACAGAGTTCCAGTTTATAACTGTATAAAAATATCGTTGCAAGGTGACCTCATATATCTAACCTTGTCTCAACGTTTTTCTGAAAATCTTTGTCATGCATAGGATAATCATTAACTAGATATAAGTTGAAAAGATGAAGTTACAAGATACTCCAATATACTTATATCTTTTCCGAATAGTACCTGAACTACCACCGTTCAAGCTATAATCAGTTTCAAAAGTTCATCACATAGATGAGACTACAAGATAAGACTTGAATCGATTCAATCTTTGAAATATCATTCAAAAGAAATGAAGTTACGAGATACTTCATTAAGTCACGATATATATATATACACCTTATATATATATATATATATCTCATACTTTCCTTGAAAACCTCTGTTATGAAAAGTATAAACAGAGTTATAATACCCAATGAATTTGGAGAGAAGAAAAACTTTGGCATAAACCCGATATCTTGCTGATCAGGCAAAGATACCGATTAAGTAACCTTTTTTACTAGTAGATGGATGAATTCCTCGCCGGTCATCACCCTGACCGCATTAGGACCTCGCGCTAGACCGTTACCCGGCCACTCACACGTTGATGGACTATCACCCAGCCTCTTACACCTTGATAGACCGTACCCTGGCCTGTCGCTTATACCGAATCAATTAGATGGACTTACTTCCCAAAATTTGGGCAAGTAAGCAAATTCTTTTATCAAAACAGCAACCTCATTGCGAATATTAAATACACCACATAGCCGGATCCCTCAGATTTTTAAGGGAGTATTTAAATCCCCTTCGAAAGGAAGATCTTAAATTTGAAAACAAGTTTTGGGATCCGCTCTAGACTTTAAAATCATTTTGATGACTCAAAAATATTTTTGAAAGTGTTTGGAATAAGGATGATTTGATAGAATAAATCAATTCCAAGATAATCAAAGAATATCTGAATATTACGATATAACTAATATTCTAATAACGAAATCTTTTGTCAAAGAAAATGAAGTAAACGTTTTGAAAATACCTTTCTAAACATATTTAAGGTAAGAATGATAGACGATATTAATCATTTCTCGAATACTTGGCAAATAACAAAACATTACTCTTTAAAAAAATTATGAATATTATTTAATAAAATAAATGGAGTCGTAAGTCCTCGAATGAATATTCAAACTAATATTCACTTATAATTTAAAACTATCGAATAAACATTATTCGATTAATAGTTTTGAAAACTAAATATATATATATATATGTATATAATATACTCGGGAACATCGCCTCTCGGTTTAGAAAAATGTTAACCTTTGGGTCACCTATACTAAGGGTTTATGCAAATAATGCCTATCTCTAGCATATGTATTATGCAGTTTATAAACAATTGAATCGAAAACAAGATATCAAGATTATGAAACAGGCATGCATATATATATATATATATATCATATCAACATGCTCCAATATATTGCATGATTTTCTAATAACAATCATGCACTTATCACAAGATAATGCATATACATATATACATCACAATAACAGTTATACCGGTAGAAAACTTACCTGAGTGTTCCGGGGTATACTTAAGCTTAGAGTGCGTCTGGTAACCTATGAACAATAATTTAAGCCGGAATTAGACCAAGATGGCTTAAGAAACTAGTCAAAACTCACTCATACCCTAACGGTCGCTTACGGTCGATTATACGCTTATTGATTTGTGTTAATCGGTCGCGTACCCTCGGCTCCACAAATTTTAATAAATTAAACGTTACAAATTTTAAGGAGACTCTTTCGTGAATACTCTACCAACTGACCAATTAATTTTACATAATTGTTTGTACTCCAATTAGTCATTTAAGGACCTTAATCAAAGTTTCAAAGTAAAGCAAGGGGTAATGGTTCGCTCACGAAATGCCGTTACTTAAAATGGTCGTTTCTCCGAAACCGTACATCGGATCTAAGCGAACCACATACCAAAATGAAGCTTATGATATGATCTATATAAACATGGCAAGGTTACAGATTGGTCAGTGAGCTTTCTGTCCCGAATATTAAGTACAAACAGTTGAATGAAAATGGCATTACGACGTCTATGTTTACGCGATTTCCAATTTTTACCAAATCAATTCAATTCATCATCAATCAAACAATCCAACCAAAACCAACCATAACCAATCCACCACTCATTCACTAATAACATAACATAACCTAATCTACCAATTTCTAAGTCAAATATTCAAGATTCGTAACTTTAATCACTTAAGCATAATCATGACTAACTAATGATAATAAACAACCATAAACTTATCCAAATCATACTCATTTTCTAGCATACTCCCACAACTATCATAATATGCTTAAAACCATATTGAACCAACTGATTTATAAGGGTTCAAGAGCTTTATACCTTTATTGAAGAGTGGGGATTCACTTAGAAGCTTCAAGGAGTGCTTATATGGCCTTAGGAAGCTTGGATCTTCAATGGAGCCTAAGAAAACCAAAACACAACTAACTTGGTTACTATTCACCCTCCACTAAAATGATTTGTTTGAGTTAGCAAACCATGGATTCAAGCACTCAAACTACTTGCTCTTCTTAGTTATGAAATATAGGATCCAAAGAAACAAACCTTGCAATTTTCCATGGAGTATAGCTTGTGTTTTGAATTTCTAATTCACCATTTTTATGAGAAATTCGAAGTGAAGATAAAATTGGGGGGGGAAGCTTGTTTTGTTTTATTGATCTTTGTGCATAAAAATGCTTGGTTGATATCAATCCTTGTCTAAATATCTTGCAAATTGCTTGCATCATCTTGCCTACCTCATCATCTTGCCAGTTGTCCAATCCTCATGGTATGATGATGTCACCTTCTCTTTTAACCACATGTTTTAGCTTCTGTTGGAAGCTTCCTTCCTATTCTACTTGTATGTGCTTGTCCATTGGTCGTTTATTTATTTTATGGTTCATTTAACTCTCGTTTTCGTTAATCGTTTGAGGGATCATATCCGGGATCTTATTACTTGGGCTTCCCTAAACCTTTATTAATATTTTATATTCCTTAAATGTTCCTCTCTTATAATCCTTGAATTGAAATCTTTTTCATCTTGTTACCTTATACTTAATTCTGTCGGTATCTGGTGGATTTTCGGGAAAAATCAAAGTGTCCGAATTCAAACGATCTTTACATACCCTCATATACATTATGGAGTACTAATATGATCTCAGAGTATCCATTAAAGAACCCCATCATAGAGTGGTCTGACAATTTTTATTAATCAGCAATATCAGCAAAAGTTACTATTCGTCACGGTTTCAAAAATTTCCAAAAATTGAGGTTATTACAGTCTCCCCTCCTTAAAAGGATTCCATCTCGGAATCAGATAGAAAATGGTTGGGGATACTTTTCTAGCATTTCATTTTCTAACTCTCAAGTTAATTTTCCCACATTGTGGTTCTGCCACCAAACTCTGACTAGTTTGATAACCATGTTCCTAAGCACTTGTTCCTTTTTGATTCATAACCCTCACTGGTTGCTCCACATAGGTTAAGTCTGGTCGGAGGTTTACGTGTTCATATTCCCCTATGGGTCTCGCCTATGGATCATACTTCCTTAACATTGATACTTGGAACTCATTGAAAACTTATTGTAGGTTCGGGGGTAGGGCTTGTTCATTTGATAACTTCCCAATACGTCTTAACATATCCAAGGGTCCAACAAATCGTGGACTTAGCTTTCCTTTATTTCCGAACCTCATCAATCCTTTCCAAGGGAATACCTTTAACAATACTAGGTTCCCTACTTCACAGTCTTTGTTTTTTCGGGAGAAATTGACATACTTCTATAGTCGATCTTGGGCTGCTACCAGCCATCCTTTGATTAGGTCTACTATGTCCTTGGTTATTTGGACCACTTTGGACCTGAGCATCTTGCACTCTTCAACTTCATCCTAACGCAAAGGAGATCGACATTGTCTTTCCTCAAAGATCTCATAAGGCGACATCTCGATACTGACATATCATCTATCATTGTAAGAAACTCAATTCGTGCTAAGTGACCATTCCAAATTCCCTTCAAGTCTATTACACAGATTCACATTATAGCTTCTAGCATTATAGCTTTTGCTTCTCAATACCTACTCTTTTCCAGTTCGTAATCGTTACTATCTTTTGTACCTAATATTATACTTGTTACATTTTTGCTCGTTAGCATTCTATAACCTTTTAATAAACGTGTCAACCTTAGTATCATGAACACGTTATAATCGGAATATGACCATACTGATACTACTTCATTTCTAGCTGCTTCTATCTTCCAAAGTTTGATCAATCATATAGAAGTAAAAGAATTTACTGAGAGATCACTATGATCATGAACATTTGTTCTATTACATAGTTAGTACAGAAGGTGGCTAGCCTTTAGTACTTGACAAGCAATTAAATAACATGTGGTATCCTACTAGCCTTCTATTACACAGATAGATAGTCATTCGGCTATACCTCCCCTTTTGGAAGGGTTGTTCTTCTCAGTTTACACAAAAATGAAAATAAGAGAAAAGAAATAATTTAAGAGAATTATATAAAAAAATATTGCCACAAAACATCTGGCTTGTAGTCTACCTATGAACTATAGAGGTTTATCACAAGAGAACAAAACATATATATGTATATATCTCAACATCAAGTATTATAGCATCGCAATTCACATGCCTGAATATTTACTATTTCGTCCCTCGTCCTATGGACCCATGCTCTTGCTCGAGCTTATAAACAATCACTGTTGAAACTCCCTTGACAGCGAAAATCGAATCTGGGATTTCATTCTAGACCTCATCATTACTAGAATCCATTTCTATACCGCAACCTTCTTCATATAGTAATACTACTCTTTATCGATAAGAAGGAAAAAATATATCATAGGGCCAGGCCGGGTCATTTCTCCAGAACACTAGGTAAATGTTCGGCTTAGTTGGTCTATCATTAATAACTTATACATCACCATGACCCGATTAGTGGTACTCAATCTTAACATCCATTCTAATACAACTCTCACGATTGTAATCGGCTCATTACTCGCAGAATCATTGCTGCATTACTATGGTCCACCGCTGACCTACTGTAGTCATTCATTTTCCATGAAATCTTAATAGCTAACCATACAGAGTCCATACATGTCCTATCGAATTCTTCTAAGGAGACAACATAATCACCATTCATGATTCATGAAGAACACTCTTGAAATTGACGTACATATGACATGAAGCTGATAAAGTTGCAGAAGAGTTTCAATAAAAGCAACGATAGCAGCTTAATACCATTATTAACCATATGACTTTATTAGGAGACACGAAGCTCAAAGGTTTATTTAGTCCTTTCGTAACATGGCCCTGGATTATCTCAAGATAGGACCTTCTAAGATAGGTAGCCCGCTCACGGCGATAACATGAATTAAATCTTTACCAAACTACTATTGCGGTTGAGTATCGCACAATCATCAGAAGGAACATCAATCTTTCACACCATAATACAACCTTCACGGCTTTAACCATCATCACTGTATTCCTCTAGCACGAGTGCCTATAATTTTCCTCTTACACTTAAAGTGTCGGCCACCTCTTTGGCCTTTCCTGATAGTAATATTTTCTTACAATCAATGTCATTTTAACCACCTTCAACCAAATTTTCTACCTCATTTCAAATCACTGCTTATGTGAAAATGCTTTTCTTAAGTCCTAGTTAAAAGAAAAAAAATATCACCATTTTTCCATAAGTCATTGCCTTAGCCTTTAGATGTGAACATTATCACGACTGACTCTCGATCATACTTAGGACGTCTCTTATCTTGGGTCCTTCTTGTTTTCACCAATCTCAACCCTCATTGGGTCGATCTATACTTTCTTATGGTTCAACACGTGTGTTAGTCGCTAAACATGCGCTAATAATACACGCAAGTATACTAGTTCGCAAGTAGTATAAAATCTTTTCTAGTTCATTCCCATAGAGACTGGCTTTGGTTAACTAATTAATTCACGCACTTAAGCAACAATGTATGGTTATTATTCAATGCTAAGACGATAACAAATTGAGGTTGTTTATAACTAAGAATTAAACTAACAATTATAACTAAGAGAATAAGATTGACTGAATTAATATATATAACAAACATGGGAATCTAACTTCATTAAATACTTCATTCAATAGCCTTATTGTTCTCAACCTTAGCATGCAATGGTGATGACACTAATCAGACAACACGAAACTGATAAACACCAACTTTTGTTGCACGAGTACCATACTACCAGACATCCACAAAAGAGATAGAAGTTGAATAGACACCAATTATATTGAGACCCTATATGTCTATAGAATTCGACTACATAACGGTTTAAGCACAAGTTATCTATCTTGATTACATAGGGCAAGTAAGATGGTTAAAATTACCCACGAATCATGCATAACAAATACATGAACCTATGCTAGCATGGCAAGTTCTAAATCCTTAAATTCACTTTCGCTTCATTAAGAAGTAACACAGTATCTTATAAGTTCGCGATGCTCATAAGACGAATACACACAACCAATACTAGGTTATCATACAATCACCACACACTCAGGCATCGAAACAATTTAACTAAAGAAATCCATAAATAAATAAGTTAGAACCCCATGATAACGATTAGCCCATAATTGGACTCATCATCAACGTGGATTCTGATGAAAGCATGGTATAACAAACATAGACTTTATAACGAATAAATAAAAACAAGTACAAAACAATATTAAGGTTCACAAATAAGAAAACTATCATCCAAGTTATAACTTAAAATAAAGATTCACAAGTAAAAACAAGATCTTCTTTGTTTTCGTTGAATCATGCTAATACGGTCTTCTTACGGCTCTCCTTGATATGTCTCTGGCTTGATATCTTATTAAAAACAACCTAGAGTTGTTTATATAGAAGTCCTAATCAGCAGAGAAGTCTTCCAATTCAAATTAGAATAGAATCAGAATTATGCATCTCCGACCTGGCGCGGTCGCGCGCTTGATCAGCGCAGGTGCGCTGGCTTTCTGAACTTCGGGCGCGGCCGCGCACTTGATCAGCGCGACCGCGTTGGGCTTCTACCAGAACTTGACATCTTCATTTTTCTTGCAGATTTGAGCTAGCTTTCCACGTGCTTTTATTCCAACACCACCTTGACACCAAATTAGCACCAAAACAATGCTAATTCACCTGATTACCTCTATAATGCCTGAAATGTAAAAACACTCGAAAACACATTAAAACATTTAACAACTTGAGTACAAATACATCAATTCATAGCTTTACGGAGTGTAATAAAGTGTCATAAATGCCACTCAACAACATGCCCCACCTTGCATTATTATAATTATGGCATATTTCCTTTATCAAAATTTCTATTCTTGAGAAATTTGAATATTACCTTTCTCCTTGTAAAAACCTCTAAGGTTATCCTTAAATCCTTCATTAGGTACACTCTCAGTACAGAGCATATCAAGATACCATTTACTAATACTAGAATCATTGTCTATATAGTTCTAAACTTTGTCCACTGATCTTTAAAGGTTGTTATTACGTTAGTCCTTCCAATTTGTACTGTCAAAACTCATATTGTCCCTATTAAGGGTGAAATGCCAACCCTTATACATTCCCCTAGGGTTCATCTCAATTTTTCGGGTTTTTATCCTTAATTCCACCTTTAAAAGATACTTACACTCTTCCATTGATAAATCATTTCATCTATCCCTGGTAAGGGTATCTCATTCAATCATTCCCACTTCGATAGTCTATACCAAATTTCACAATAGCATCCTATTCAACATGAGGTCAATCCATATGGCCTCCAAAAGATAACAATGGTTACCCGCTTTTCTTGCATGATTTGTTAATGATAGTAGGGATGTTCTGGAAGATATTGGTCGTGTTCAACGTGAACTTTTTTTTGTTCTAATTACTCATTTACCTCTGTTATTTATCTCAACAGTCATCTCAATGTTGAGATATCTTTTATACACGGCGTCTCCCTTTCTGGGTATCAAGCCATCGGTCTTACATACACTTTACATTCTTGAAGGTCACTTCCTTCATCCCATTTTCCTAATTTCTTGTTATCCTGTCTCCTCGGTCCATCCGTTTTTCCTTATTAATCCATCGGTCTATCTCAAAGTTTCATCAAATACTCTCAACTTAAAGGGGATTAATTATATATCGCTTATGCCGTCAAACCTTGACTTTATCTCATGATCAGTCACCATCTCGCTGATGATGACACACTTCTCTATATTTATTGCTAGGGTTTCTTAGGGTTTCATATACCTAACTCCCTTATCCCTTTTCAACTCTATTTCCTTTATATCCCTTTATACTCCTTCCCCTTTCAGTCTTCTTATTTTTATTACTATTACAATCTTTTCATCGACCAACGTAGCGTAATTCTTAATTTCAAACATCCTGTCACTCTGGATTCGTCTCCTTTAAACGAACCTTGACGAATTTCATAACCTAGATTTATAATTCATTATACTTTTCTTCCTTTGGTCTGGCTCTAACTTTTATATGCTATGTGGCGCCCTCCAAACCCGGGTCAGAGGTTTGGGGTCCACAACATATACTCAATATATAAACCTGTATAGAAAATATTATTTGCAATGACCCTGCTTTACATAACCACGGATCACAACAGGTTAAAGTATGAAAACAAGCCACAACCTTAACTTTTATTACAATGCACCAAATTCCCAACTAATTAAATTTACAACTGATATGAAATTATTCTTACAACCTTACTATCTCACTACTGCAATAAGCTCCTGCTAGCTCGATCAATCATAATCTGAAATCCTAGCTCGAACATTGAACTGGGAAACCTCGCTATCAACCGTATCCTTCTTAACTGTAGAATACATAAAAAGATTCGCAAAAGTGAGCTAACTAGCTCAGCAAGTCATATTATCGATAACTGAGGTTAAACAATAATAACCGAGGTGATTCAAAGGAATCAAGTTTCTTGTTAAACAACCAATAGAATTGGATATTCATTTAAAGTTTTTAAAACCAAGGTTAGGCTGCTGATCAGTCACGCGCTAACCCCGAGCAAAGCACACAGCACTGCTCTAACTACTGGATCCAAGGCACACATTGGCCTAACTTGACCATCGATATGGTCTGACCACGAATCTGGTCCACACAAAGAAAACTATCCAATTCTAAAGCATTTCAATATGATCAACAATAGAGTTCAATAAAAACAGATCATAATTAATAACAATAAAATATTTGTAAAAGAGCATGGTAAAAATTTATGGTTACCGAAAGGGTATGTCAAAGTACATAAAAGAAGTGGCCTCCAGCCGGTAGGATAATCGGATATTAGATGAATAGTGTTTTTACAAGCTTTTAGTACTTTGATATCACAAGGTATGGTTGAGTATAAAAGTTTCTGTATGTGTAAACAATTCTGTTCCAGTGTTTGGTATATATGATGGATATATATTTGTGGAGTAGTATCTTATTTGTGTGGTTTAGTATCTGGTAAATCAACAAGAAATGGTTTACAAAGAATAAGGCTTACGGCTCAAAGATCAAATGATATGGCTTAGGATCAAGGCTGAAGGATTCAAAGTATTTACAGTATAAAACAGAGCTATTTTGGGTATTAACAGTATGTCACAAGAGCATTTAGAAATATTTGCATTATATCTCGAGAAAGGTTTAGAAATACTTGCCTTATCATAATCGATTTCAACTTCACTTATACTTGTCTAATGACTTCATTCAACAATTACTCGTCTGCTTCTCCTATGCCTCGCTTCTATCCTCTGATTACTTGCTGTATTTTCTACATGTCAATTCTATTTTCTGATCACCTGCTTCTCTTTCCTACGCCTTGCTTACTCTGCTAGGCATCATAAGTCTCTATCAATATTTAACTCATATGATTCTATTCAACATACACTTCTATCTACCCTTCGTTTCACCCAAATCCAATTAACGGATTGAAAGTTACGCTATAAACAAGTAAACACCGAACATATAGACCGACAGTCAACAACAGGTCACATATAACACATAACACGTTAAATAATCAATGACATATCATTTATAAAGGAGTCTCGGGTCGTAAACAGGCTTTCAGGTATTTAAAATATTTTTTAAAACAATTTTCGGAATTAAAACGGGTCGTTGGATCAATTTCGGAATATTAAACAGGGTTCGGTTGGCCAATTCTGGCTTCAAAACAATTTTATAATAATTATCGAGCCTTGAAAATAATTTAGAATAATATTTTAAAGCTCGAAACTATTTTTCAGAATTTTTAAATCATTTTTAAATAATTAAATCTAATTAAATAAATAATTAAAATTAATTAATAATTAATTAAATCAATTAATCAATTAATTTTCGAATTAATTGACCAATTAATCAATTAAAAATTAACTGAAATTAATTAACTAATTAATTTAGATTTGTTTTTGAATTAAAAATAAGTTTTGGAATTAAAATAATAATTTTCAGAATTTTTAGAAATTAAAAACAAATTTTGGAAATGAATTTATAAAAGAAATCTTATTTTTAAAAGTTTTTGAAACAGAAATCCAATTTCTGCAAAGCTAGGAAACCTTGGGGGGCTAAACTGTAAAAACAGAAGTTAGAAATTTATTTTACAGAATTTTGGATCAAAATCGGGTCAAACTGGGTCGGAACTCCGGGTCACCAAGAACAGAAACGGGTTGCGAAGAACCCAGTTTCCGGTGACCGGAATACGGCTCCGGTGAGCCCCGATTCAGGTGAAAACAGAATGGTTTGACACGATTCAAGTGGGGTTTTCATTCTAAACCATCTCAGGAGTTCAAATCAGTTAACAAATGGACCAAACGACATTTGGAAACGAAAATCCGGCCAAAACACGAAGAACTCCGACGAGAACTTCAAAATACAACTCCGAGCTTATCAGAAATCGTTTGTGACATATGAATATATGATTCGATTGCAAATTTGATAAGGAACACGATGCACCCATCAAGATCGACTGAAAACCCCTAACCAAGATTCCTCCAAATCGAATTGAAAACATTCAAACCATATAAACCCTAATTCCTTCAATCAGAGAATTAAACTTAAAATTGAACATGTTATTGAACTCCAAATCAAGAGTACAATATACCAAAATCATCAGGAAGAAAAGATCTTTAATATGTAAGCATCAAATCATACAAACAATCTTCCGTACAAAAATTCATCATTTAATTATCAAGAAATTCGAATATAAATAATTAAATAAAAATTCACCTGATGTTTCTGGGTTGAAATTGATGGAAGATTTGGATTCTAGATTTCAGTAGCTTCGTTTTGAGTATATGTACGCCAAAATCGGATATCGATAACGCCTCCGAATTTGTATTTGATTACGAAGAACATAATATAATTATAGTATTTTCTCTGTAAAAATTCTGTAAATACTGTTTGCAAATGATTTCCGGTACAAAATAAAATACGGTAGGGGCTATTTATAATTATGGGAAATTAGTATCCCGTTGGATCATTCCGGATATAAAACGGTACGTTTATTTATAAAAACTGATCCAAACGGTATCGGTTTTCGAGATAATTATCCAAATCAGTACAATTTGTACTGCGGTCTTGGTCTCAGCACCTGGTTACACGTATTACGAGGTGATAATTGTGATAGTTTAATAAAAAGCTCCCGTTTCTCGAAAATACGAGTTTTATTGATTTACCGAAATGAATATTGTATCGAAAATGTTGCGCCGGGACCCGCGCAGGACAAACCGTACGCCGGATCGAAAAAGTCGAAACATGGAATATGCTCGGAATATTACAATTAGGTTAGGAAGGAGTTCTCAGAAAAGTTTTGGGTTCTAAAAACGTAATAACGGATGACGTCGGTTGGTTCCCGTTTTTATAAAATAGATTTTAAATACCCGGAAAAAGATTTTAGAAATTTCAGATGATTCTTATAAATCCATAAACCAACATAAAAATAATTAGGAAGATATGACAATTATCTATATTTTATTTTGGACATATAAAAATTAAAATACTCAATTAATATTATTTTTGAATATCCAAGTACAGATAACATTTAACAATTAACTCACAGAATAGATACTATACACACATAATAATTGTATAATAACAAAAATAATTACACGATATATCCCGGATATTACACATTCCATAGGTCAGGTTATCCATATGTACATCATCTAGGCCAGGTTCTGCTTCAGCTCGGTCCCACTTCTACTGCTCATATATTTTTATTATTACCTGCAACACAAGGAAACTATGAGCTACATTGCTCAGTAAGTAAAGTAGTAGAAATTACGTAATAAACACATGCAACTCAACATGTACTTGAATGCATTTCCTTTTCTCTTTATTCTTTATTAGTCTCAAAGACATTTCTTGAGTGTACGCTATTCGATTAGACATTTCCTGCAGGGATTTCTTATTACATCATACAATATCCTATAGGAAACCTCATCTCGCGCCCTAACCAACAGAGTGGCTTATTGCATACCTTATTCCATCGTTGCCCCGTCAAGCTTAAGACCTAAGGCGGCCTTTCTCTGTGGTATCTTATCACTTAAATCTCAGATCACATAGATATTAACAAAATGGAGGAGGCAAATTTAACTCATATTCGATAATCGAACCTGGCCTGCCCATACCGGGCTACCCTTATAGGCCTACATAAGGCTTGAGCCTACATAAGGCTTGAGCCTACATAAGGCTTGTTATAACTCATCTTCTCGAAACAGTGGCACAATCCAAAATTAGCCTACACCTTTAATTGTAACTTATTCAATTCTATATTTAGCAACACATGCTAACTGAATATAACAACACATGATATACAAATTAACGTAACATCCACATAATCACAACAGCGCAACTCATATCGACTATCACTAAGTGTAGAAAATAGAAATTCAAAATAGGTTCACATAACACTCCACATAACTTAATTAATCTTTTGTTGCTATTGAGTACTTTACTTACCTTGTATCCAAGACTTCCAGATTTTTACTGCAAGAACCTTTCGTTCAATATCCTTTATGATTACCTCAAAATACTATCTTAGAGATTAACTTTGATTTCCTACTTGTCACGAGCTTCAATTCGACTACTTGCACGCCAAAATCGGAGTTTGATAACGCTTGGAATCCTTGTTTGATTATGAAGAACACTATGAATATACGTATTTCTCCGGGTTATTATAAGATTTTACCATTTTTTTCTGTCAGGGCTATTTATAGTTACGGAAAGATAAGATAGGATTGCATGTACTACGGAAAGATAAGATACGTTAGATAAAATGGATGATATCAGCAGAAACTATCAGAAGTTTATATTAGAACTTATATCAGCATTTACTGAAGAGTGACATCATCAGTTCTTATATTAGTACTTGATGATCACCAGATGATATTATCAGAACTTGTCACTTCAGTAGATATTCTAAGAGAAGAAAGAAAGTAAGAATTCATGGCGGTGAAGGAATTTATCTGAGAAGCATTGTATTAGGTTTCCTTGTTATTGATAGAATATGATTCCTTATACATTGTGTAGCTATGCTCTATATAAAGCACATATTAGGTTCACCAGGGACTTTTTCCCGCGCTACGCGCGCTCATTGAACTTTAATTTATTTTAAAAATATTATAAATCATACAATTTCATTATATATTTTGTTATTAATTTATAATTAATTTAATTTAGATAGGTGTTGATATTTTATTTATATTTCATTTTGTATCGTTCACTTTTTCAGTCAATAAATATTATTTACACAGTTTTTTCAGTTTATAAATATTGTTTAAGTTTTTTTCAGTTAATCAATATTTTTTTACATATATGTTTTTCTACATATATTGCTTAAACATGTGAACTCGAAATCATTTTTTGTCAATTACTCCTCTAACTGTATTTCTGTATATAAATTTCAAATATAGAAAATTAGTTCAATATTACTCGGCGTCGCCTTACGGCGACCCCTCGCAGTTTAAAATTTGGAAAATTAAAAAATGTAAATACTTAATATGAGTTATTTTAAAACCGTTGAATTGAAAACTGCAATGTTACATTTCTATATATATTGCTTAAACATATGAATTTGAAATTAATTTGTGTCAATTACTCTCTAACTGTATTTCTATATATATAACTTAAATATAAAAAAATTAGTTCTATATTACTCGGCATCGCCTTACGACGACACCTCGTAGTTTAAAATTTGGAAAATTAAAAAATGAAAGTACTCAATATAGGTTATTTTAAAACAGTTGAATTGAAAACTACAATATTACATTTCTACATATATTGCTTACACATGTGAATTTGAAATCAATTTTTGCCAATTACTCTCTAACTGTATTACTATATATATAACTTAAATATAAAAAAATAGTGCAATATTACTCGGCGTCGCCTTACAGAGAAACCTCGCAGTTTAAAATTTTAAAAATTAAAAGATATAAATACTAATATAAGTTATTTTAAAAATATTGAATTGAAAACCATAATATTTTACCTGAATACATATACAAAACATATAAATTAGTGCATTAAAACAAAAGTCATTATTCTGCTAAAGGAAATTTTTTATTCGAAAGTATTTTAATATTATTGCGATTTGTTGGAAGTCTCTTGAACAGTAGATGTCATGGAAATCATAAATTGATTCCAAATAGATAATGGCAAGATTGCAAGCATATGTGTGTTCTGCAAATGTTTTTAAAAAAAGTTAACTAAAAACATAGATATGAAATAATATATTATTCGTATTCACATCCTGATTCTAATCCTAATGCTGAATTTGCCACAATATTCTATGTGAATTGTAATCATGGGGAATATAATTGAGAGTTAAGATTGTAATCACATCCTCATTCTAATCCTGATATTGACAAACCCTGATTCATATCTTGTTACATAAGAAATCAGGATTTCTCAGCATCAAGATTAGAATCAGGATGTTAATATGTAGAGTATACTCCAATAGATGTGAGAAATGGGATTGTTCGCTCGAACCTTCAATGTCCAAGCTACTTGAGTAACATCCAGAGCGGACAAATGCTGATGGTCGTCCATATTTGAATGCAAGAAGAGGAGAAGCTTAATAAATTACTATGGAACTTCAATGTATATTTGAGAAAATAAAAAAATGTGTACCTCTATTACCTTCTTTTGATGTTTGAGTATAGGTTGAGAGCCCAGACATTTGAATATATAGTACGATTAAACGAAATTGATTATGGTAGAGTTGCATAATCTTTTTAACTTTTAAACATATATGCACTATTTTCATTGATTAATTGACTGAGAATTTGTGTAGCCATAATATTCTCTGTGAATTGTAATCATGGAGAATCTAATTAAAAGTTAAGATTGTAATCACATGATAATTCTAATCCTAATGCTAACAAACCCTGATTCATATCCTGATATTGATTCATATCCTGATGAAGGAGAAATCCAAGAGCATATATTGATCTTGATCATATCTTGTTGCAGAAGAAATCAGGATTTCTCATCATCGGGATTAAAATTAGGATGTTAATATGCAGAATATGCGCCAAGAGATGTGAACAATGGTTCGAATGCAACTGATATAATTAAATCACACCTCACAGTCCAACATAATAAGATTATGCCTGATTGCCTCCCCATGGTTATTCCTTGATATCCACATTCTTGTCACTCGAACCTTCAATTTCCAAGCTACTTGAGTAGCATCCAAAGCGGAAAAATGGTGATGGTCGTTCATATCTGAATGCAAGAAGAGGAGAAACTTAATAAATTAATATAAAACTTCAATTTATATTTGAGAAAATCAAGAATGTGTATCTCTATTATATTCTTCTGATGTTTGAGTATAGGTTGAGAGCCCAAGCATGTGAATATAGTACAGTTAAATGAAGTTGATTATGGTAGAGTTGCATAATATTTTCAACTTTTAAACAGATATACACTATTTTCATTGATTAATTGACTGAGAGTTTGTGTATCCACAATATTCTTTGTCAATTGTAATCACAAAGAATATGATTGAGAGTTTAGAAAACTTGTTTCATGAATATTGTGTCGAACACGGTAAGAAATGTAACAATATAACCGGTCACGTGTAACTTGCATTTGAGGGTGATGAAAGTGATATAGGTATAAAAATGCGCACATCGATAGCATAATCACCCGGATAGAAAGCATATTCATTAATTCCCCTTAAAAAAATTAAATTCTGGAATATTTATAAGATATGTTGTATTTAAACTTGCCACTAATAATGTCAAAATAAAAAGAAATAGAAGAATAAGTAATAAAAAAATAATGTAGTATGTGTATTAGTGATACCACATTTTTTTACTCCCCTATGTTTGAGCAGCGTGTGATGATTATCAAGTTGTTTTGATAACCATTTTCTTGTTGTGAGTCAAAATCCCCTTCAACATGCTTAAAACCGATATCATGTTTAAACTTTTCACATAAATCTAAGATTACCCGTGCATGGAACATCATACACAAAATAATATTGACGAAATCGCAACAATAACAAAATATCTACATAAACAGATGCAGTATATGCACTTGTTTTAGATATTAACCTTATAACATACTTTAGTTAGATTATAAAGGGAGATGAGAGCTCTAACAAAAAATATGACTTTATCAAATGCTAATCAGGTTTGAAAACGACACAAATGACATATAAGTAGTATAAGGATGGTTGAAATACCCGTCGACACAAATTTTGATTCTTCAATATTTTAATATTACTGATAGTCACCTTAAAGTGACACTTCCAATTTTAAACATTATAAAATGAATTCTTCAAAAAAAAGATAATAAAATTAAAATATTTCTTTTCTCGACACAGTTTGATGTAAAAACAATTTAAAATTACAAAAATTACATTAATTGTCAAAAGGTAAATATATACTATAGAAAAATGAAAATTATATAGTTATATTCAAAATACATTTTTTTGGTATACAATTTAGTTCAATATCACCCGGCCTCGCACTTTAAACTTTGAAAAAATAAATATTTATACTCTATATAAGTTATTTTAAAATATGTTATTTGACAACTATTATGTTATATTTGATGTATACAATTTGCAAAAGTATATATTAGTGCATTAAAATTATTTTGCAACGAAAACTTTTTGTTAAAAATTCATTTTAATATTACACATAGCCACCTTAAACTCACACCTCCAATTTTAAACATTATAAAATTAATTATTCAAAAAAATATAATAAAATCAAAATATTTATTTTCTTAAGACAGTTTGATGTAAAAATATTAGAACTATATAAATTACAATACTTGTCAAAAGGTAAATATATACTATAGACAAATGAAAATTATATAGGTAAATTCAAAATAATAGCTAAATTTTGATATAAAATTTAGTTCAATATTACCGGCCATCACGTTAGGTGACACCTCACACTTTAAACTTTGAAAAAAATATAAATACTCTATATAAGTTATTTTAAAATATGTTAATTGACAACTTATACTTGATGTATACAATTTACAAAAGCAAACATTAGTACATTAAATTTATTTTCTAATGGAATTTTTCTATAAAAAATTCATTTTAATATTACTGATATCCACCTTAACACCTCCTATTTTAAGCATTATAAAATTAATTATTGAAATTTTTTTTATAAAATTAAAATATTTCTTTTCTCGACATAGTTTGCTGTAAAAAATTTAAAATTACATAAAATATAACAATGATTTTGAAATGCTGATAAATATAATTTTTCGAAAATATAAACTGTGTATGCATATATTTTGAAATGCATAAAAATATCATATAAATATCACACTATCTCTTTTTTAAATTTTTGGAGATTTTCATTAATTCATTCAATATTTGATATTTTAATATCAAAAGATAATTGACCTCAAAATCAATATTACATAAGGTTACATAATTTATCCAAACTTTTCATAGTTTAATATTGCACTTTTATCTATCCAAAATTATTTTGTACATAATTTGAATGAACTTAATAATTTTATTAGTTAAATACAATAAAAAGTATTTAAATAAACTAAATTTATTATTTATGTATTATGATACTATATAATATGATTTTTTCAATAAAATGTAAAAATGTATAAATTTGTACTAAATTTATTATTTATATACTATGAAATTTATGTAAGTTCTTTTTTTATAAATTCAATTAATATATTAAAATTGAACACAACAAGCGTGATAGTTCAAAGACACTAATATAATTGTTAAACATATCAATTAGTTCAACATTACTCGGTGTCCCACACCTGACACTTTAAACTTTGAAATAAATTATTTTAAAATATGTTAATTGAAAATCACTATGTTATATTTGATGTATACAATTTGCAAAAGTAAAACATTAGTGCATTAAAATTATTTTACAACGAAAACTTTTTATTAAAAAATTATTTTAATATTACTGATATCCACCTTAAACTGACACTTCCAATTTTAAACATTATAAAACTTATTCTTCAAAAAAAAAAGATAATAAAATTAAAATATTTTAAAATTACAAAAATTACATTAATTATCAAAAGGTAAATATATACAAATAAAAATTATATAGTTATATTCAAAGTAGCATACATTTTAGTTCAATATCACCTGACCTCGCACTTTAAACTTTGAAAAAATAAATATATATATTTTACATATGTTATTTTAAAATATGTTATTTGACAACTATTATATTATATTTGATGTATACAATGCAAAAATATATATTAGTGCATTAAAATTATTTTGCAACAAAAATTTTTTGATAAAAAATTATTTTAATATTACTGATAGCCACCTTAAACTCACACCTCCAATTTTAAACATTATAAAATTAATTATTCAAAAAAAATAATAAAATAAAAATATTTATTTTCTCAACACAGTTTGATGTAAAAAAATTTAAAATTATATAAATTACATTTATTGTGAAAAGGTAAATATGTGCTATAGACAAATAAAAAGTATATCAAAATAGCTGAATTTTGATATTTAATTTAGTTCAATATTACTCGCCATGGCAACACCTCACACTTTAAACTTTGAAAATATATATATATATATATAAATACTCTACATAAGTTATTTTAAAATATGTTAATTGACAACCACTATCTTATATTTGATGTATACAATTTACAAAAGTAAACATTAGTGCATTAAAATTATTTTTCTAACGGAATTTAAAAATTCAATTTAATATTACTTATATTCACCTTACATTGACACCTCCTATTTTAAGCATTATAAAATTAATTCTTAGAAAAAATATTTTAAAATTAAAATATTTCTTTTCTCGACATAATTTGCTGTAAAAAAATTAAAATTACATAAAATATAACAATGATTTTGAAATGCAGATAAATATAATTTTTTTGAAAATGTAAACTGTGTATGCATATATTTTGAAATGCATAAAAATATCACATAAATATCACACTATCTCTTTTTAAAGTTTTTTGAGATTTTCATTAATTCATTCAATATTTGAGAATTAATATCAAAAGATAATTGACCTCAAAATCAATATTACACAAGGTTACATAATTTATCCAAACTTTTCATAGTTTAATATTGCACTTTTATCTTCATAATATTTTTTTGTACATAATTTGAATGAATTTAATAATTTTATTAGTTAAATATAATAAAAAGTATGCATATAAACTAAATTTATTATTTATATACTATGATACTTTTTAATCTGATTTTTTCAATAAAATGTAAAAATGAATAAACTTGTACTAAATTTATTATTTATATACTTTGCAATTTCTGTAACTATAAAAACGTCATTTTTTTATAAAAATAATTGATATATTAAAATAGAACACAGCGCCCTATAGTTCAAACCTCACGAAGAAGATACTAATACAATTATTAAACATAGCATGCAGTCTCACATACTCTTGGACCAAATATACTAAAGAAGAACCCGCTCACTATTTACTTTACTATTACAATCTTACATTACTTGGTCATAATTTAGAAAATTGAAGCTCACTAAGCAACAGTCTATAAATTAGAAAAAATCACCGACACTAACACGAAATATGGCATTACAGTTAAACTTCAATTCATTCCTCTAGCATTAGCTTCCTCCATCATTGCCAATTATATTAGCACTTCTTTGCATGATAGATGATACAAGGTGCAATATCACTGCAATTTAATAGTATTAACTGCAGTAGTCCTAGCCAAATGTATTAGCCATGTAGCCAAGGAAAGCTAGCATTGCAGTCCAACACAATGTCGACGTTACAACCAAATTCTTCTCACTCAGGTGAAATATATCACTATATGGGTTGAACTGTGAATCTTTCTTCCCTGGACTTTTGCTGATATGTTATTTATGCAGATTATACGTAGAAATTATGAGCTTTTATATTCTAAGAACTTAGAGACAAATGTTAGCTTCTATCAAAACAGAGATAATTTCTCACCAGATATAAAGATATGCAAATATGGGAAAAGGAATCTTGAATCTCAGAAGTTTAATGTGGACTAACAGACTTTTGTATATCTTTTCTGGTAGCTGAAACCAAAATAAAAAACATTGATGCACATTTTATTATAAGGAACTGTGAAAAAACAATTCTTGAGTTATAAGTATGAGAGTGAAGAAACTTTACAAGAACCCAAGATTCATCCTTCTCAATATTTTCATGGTTCTGGTGGTGAGTTCTGTGGCTGATTCTCCTCCAGGAACTCACCTTTGTAATATTTTACAATATTATGTAATGCTCAGAGTTTCTAATTACAAGTTTAGATTGATTAACATACCATCCATGGTGCACAAGAATTGAAGAATATGTTATTCAATCTTGGATTATCAGAGAAGCTTCCATGTCCATTATGATATCAAGAACCAGATACAAGTCAACTCACTCTATAAAAATAGTTAAAATAAATGGAAAAACAAGAAAAATTTACCAATCATGGCCAAGAACAAAGATTTCCCGGAACATGGTCCCAGAGCTAGCCAATAAAAAGGCCAGAAATCCCAATTGTGCAAGTGCAATGCCATCATCAGCAATACCAAAATAACAACAAAATCCCTCATGACATAACTAACAGACCTCCAAGGATTCTTAGCCCAACAACGCTTGGAAATAGTACAAACATATTATCAATACAAAAAACAACACTAAAATTACATAAAGAAAGGAGTACAGAGATGAATTAAAAGAAAAACAGAAAAAAGAAGAACTATGATGTACTAACCTGTTTGTTCATTAGCAAATTAAACTCAATTAAAATCTACATGTAACCTGCAAAAAGAAAGAGAGAAAATAAGATTCCGAGATTTGAAATTTGAGAGAAGAAGAATAACAGACGTATATATATCAATAATTTAACTCAATTTACAAATCAAAGAGTGATAGTTTCTATAGATAAGTATGAAATTTAAAATTTAAAAATATAACAAATATAGGAGCAAATCATGCATGATTGATTAGTCTAAAATCTTTTTCAATAGATAGCTTGCTTTTTGAATTTCAAATTATAAATGTAGATTAAGAATATTTATACAAATATACCAAATCAATACAAAAAATTAATACTAAAATTACAAAAAAGAAAGAGTAAAAGAGACGACATATCAAATCAATACAAAAAATTATACTAAAATTACAAAAAAAAAAGAAGTAAAAAGTCGAATAAAAAGAAAAAAATTGAAAATAGAAGAATGAGAGATATAAATGTCTGATGTAATTTGAAATAGTGGTTTTTGAAGGTAGATATATTTGAATAGATAGTTTTATCGTATTCGTGGCTAAAATTGTGGATCTTAAGTAGCACACTTATAATATTAATTGGGTAATTTAATTGGATATGAGATAATTAAGGAAATTTGAATTTCAAAAAAAAACAATTGAATGTGTAAATAAAGAATGAGAGGAAATAAGGAAACCAATAATTATCATTGAATTAGTGTTGTAACAGATGTGAGAAAATCATGCAAATCTTTCCTTAGATAAGATGTTTAAATTTTAAAATTCAAAACTTTTCCATGTTAATGTTTTGATGGGTAAAAAAATGGGTAAACTTATATGGATATATCCATGGATATATAGATTTTATACTTAATATGGGTCATGGGTAAATTTTGTGGATATATCCATGGATCTAGTGATTTTATACTTAATATGGATTATGGGTAAAAAAAATTACCCATTTGGAAAATGGGTAAATTAAGGAGTACACTTTAAGAATATATACATGATATAAGCATTGTGAACATTGTTATATCATTCGCATAACCAAGCAGCTCTCAAGGATATTTGCTCATTCTTTCGAGAGAGCACGTTTGTAATCAGTTTTTATCTGTTAATATAAAAACTTTTGATTCTGTTGAAGCTTTGTCGAACTGATTGTATTCACCCCCCCTCTACAGTTGATTACAGGCCTAACAATTGGTATCAGAGCTTGTTGTTAACGTACAAATAGTTTAAGATCTAAAAATCAATCAACAATGTCAGACAAAGAAGAAGAAACACAGAATCCAAAACCACCACCACCAGCCACATCACAGATTAACATCAACATGGGTATGTATGAAGCAATCAAAGTGCCAATCCTGAAGATGCATGAATATCCAATCTGGAAAGTTAGGATGACCATGTGTTTGGGAGCCACATATCCTGAATATCTAAACAAGATTTATGATGGTCCTCATAAACCAATGAAGGTAGCTATTTCTGTTACAGGAGAACCAGAGAAGATGATAGACAAAGACATAAAGGACTATAATCTTGAAGATCTTTCATCTATTATGAAGGATGCTAAGGTCAGACACATCTTGCACAACAGTCTTGAAAGTGTTATGTCCAATAGAGTTATTGGATGTAAGATAATAAAAGAGATATGGGATGCTTTAGAGGTAAAGTGTCAAGGTACAATTGCTATAAAGAAGAACAGGAGAACGGTACTTACTCAAGAATATGAGCACTTTGACTCAAGAGACAATGAGTCCTTAACTGAGATCTATGACTGATTTCAGAAGTTGTTGAATGACTTATCTCTTGCCAACAAAGAATACGATTTGGAGGACTCAATCATTAAGTTCCTACTTGCTCTCCCTAAAAAGTGGGACTTTAAAGTCACATCAATAAGGGATAACTATCAACTTGATAACACACCTCTAGATGAGATCTATGGAGTTTTGAAAACTCATGAACTAGAGATGGAGGAAAGAAGCAAGAGGAAATGATCTAAATCTAGACCAGTTGTGTCACACCCCCAACTTAACAATAAATAATATATAACTATTACAATATTTAAAAGAAAGTAAATATAACTGAATCCAAGATCTTACAGTTTAGGATTTGGAACATCCCAACACTACCATCTATTACAACGAGTTTTAATATCGAGTCCTCACACAAAACTATCTCTTATTCTACCTGAGCTCGGACATACGCATCGGCATCACAAGTCTTACGTGTTGTCTGCTTGAATCTAACCATAGCTGCTAGTTGTAATATCAGGGTTAAAGCAAGGAGTGAGCCAAATGCTCAACAAGTGCTAAGCTTAAAGTCCATGGTTCCCCTGTTTTTCTGGGCAGAAAATGCCCTGACTTGAACTAACTTGTGACACATGATTCTAACTCAAATCCTATGAACTATGGCTGGAAAAACTCCTCTGAAACTCCCTCTAACTAAGGCCCAACTGGGCCTAATGAGGGCCTACCTATGACATGGTCAAAACTTCCTATTTCTAAGTTGCAAAAAAATTGTCCCCTGCTGGACAGATTTTGTGATTTCACTCGTGCACCTAACCAAACGACTTACAATCCTCCAACAAACACCTAAAACCTTTTATATGCTCCTAGTGCTAGCTTCTGGTGGCTTGGGCCTCAAATTGCACAACAAATACTCATTCAAAACTTCCCCATAAACTAGTGCATCAAATCTGGAAAAATGCAAACACTAACTAATCCCTTTCCACCTTGACTCCCACTTATTAACCAAGCATCCAACCTTTACTAAAGCAAACCTAGTGCATCAACATCCTAAAATAGTGCCTCAACAGGAGGGGAGATCATCCATGCCCAAGAACATCAACATGCAAATAAAAATATAACATGCAACTCATGGAAAACACTTAACAAGATTTCGGCTAAAGCATAAAGTTTAAATTCTTGCAAATTCGACTTATACCTATTACTCTTCCTTAATAATCATGAAATATATCTTCTCTTATCTATTAATAAGAAATATATCATGGAAACAATGTATCTCAAGTACAAATATTTCGAAATTATAGATTTTTAAACATAAAAACATGATTTCGAAAAGAGTAGCATGCACAACATGGTTGATCATCATATTAACGTCTTAAAACTAGCATGCATGGCTAAACATGATTATATAATGAAATTTCAGTAGAATGCAAAGGTTTTTAAAGCATGGTTTCTCCATAAAACACTTAGTTAACACATATGTAAAATATATCTCATAGATAGCTCTTGGATTCACAAGAATCAAGAGTTTCTCTTTGGAGATCACACAAAAGCTACACATGCAACCATGAAACTTCATCTCCCAAATCACAAAACTCTTGGGAAGTATATAAAATAAATGTAGGTGGAAGAATTACACTAATGAAGATGAGAAATGGGATGGAAAATGGAAGGGAGTGGGGGAATGGGGCTTCGGCCGAGAGCAAAAGGGAGGGAGGGGATGAGAGAAAAATGAGGTGTGTTGGAGTGTGGAGTGAGTGAAAAATGACTTCCCCCACTTTGTTTGTTTTATGTTTTGTTTGACAAAGAAAATGAGTGGAAATGAGAATGTACAAGAATGACCTCTAGCTAAAGTTAGGCCATTTTGCATGCAAGGTTAATGTGGTAATTTGGTTAACAACAAATGAGTTAGTGGGGTTGGAAAGGTCTCATTTGCCCTTTGATAGAATGGGAGAGTTATTTGCATGCAAGGGCTTCCATGTAATTTGCTAATTATAACAAATAAATTTTTAAAGATTTATTTTTATAAAATAAAATACAAGTTCAAAAATTATAAAATTTATACCATAAAATAACTTAGATTTTTAGAAATTTTATAAGATCGCTTTTGAAATTTGCGAATGAAATAACTTTTAAAAGAAAATTTTTCCAAGGTTTAGAATATTCCTTATAAATCAAAAATAAGGGAAATAATTAAACCCTAGCTTTGAAAAATCATATTCTACATAAAGCAAATTTATAATGCAGAATTTTCATTCACACAAACGTACAATCATTAAGTATATTAGCATTCGGCTCTAATATTATACAAAGTCCACAAATAATATTACATAAAATGTCGGTCGTAACATTGCACTCAAGGTTGATGAGAAGTCAGAGGAGAAAGCTAGGAGGAAAAGCTACTCCAAAGGGAAAGTCATGAATGCAAAGTCAGATACTGAATCATCAAATTCTGATGATGACTAAAATACTGATAATGAATCAGATACTGACAGTGATTGCAACGACTGAGAAATTACGTTTGTATTATATCTTAATAAAGATGGTTTATGTGTTTTAATATGTCATTAAGTGTATTGAGTTATAAAACCCTAGTTGTTATATGATACGTGTGTTCTGCTTTGTCAGATTGTATCTCAGATAATTATCGGGTGTTTTATTATGAGTTAAATGCTTTTATATCAAAAGTTGTACGGCCCAAACAGTGTTTTAATAGATGATATTTCATAAAAATGATTGGCCTTATTTTTCCTAGTATGCCTTATACCATAGTGATATTCCGAACATCCAGTCGTTTTACAAATTTTCTCATTTCGCGAAAAACGATTTCATGCTTGTGATCCCTACTTTCTATTCGCAGTATCATTTTCATGTTTAATATTGTCGATTTTTAATTTTAAAAATTAGGGTTCATACCTTGAATTAGGGGTTTTGATTAGTAGGGTTATTAAATGTTATTATTTATTGGAATTGCTTGATATTGACTATTACAATCGATTTGTGCCCATATTTACATCAAACGATTCATGGATGTTAGTGATCGAGTTTTTAATTTTTATTAATATTCAATAAAAATTTATGGATTGGTGTTTGATTGGGGATATAATTGAATGATCGCAATAGATTATAGGAGTCCTTGGCTTTGATTTGGTATATATATTGTAAAGCGTCGAACTGATTATCGAGGAGGCCGTTTTTCCGATTGAACCGCCGGAGTAATTCGGGTTTTTGGTCGGAGTTCGCCGTGGGGGGTGCTCGGATGACGTGAACAGGACGGGGGAACAACTGCTTCACAAGGGAATCAAACCGGAGGAAGAAACTGAAGAAACGACCCTGTTTTTGACTTGAATCGGGACTCACCAGAACAGGGGATGACCGCCGGATTTTTTTCCAGATTCCGGCGGGTCAACCCTGTTCTTGCGAACCCGATTTCAGCCCGTTAACCCATAATAAAAACCCAGTTTTAATCTTTTAAAACCCGATTCATGTTCCTGATTTCTGTTTTTAAATTCCATTTTCTTTTTTTCTCTTTTTATTTTATTCTTTTATTTTACTTTTATTTTATAAAATCCTAATCCTAAATTGATTATTTTAATTATTTAAATAAATCAATTAATTAATTTGATTTATTTTATAAATAAATTCAAACTATTTTCTTAATTTAAAAAATCCGAAAATTATTTATTTATTTATTTACTTATTTCCGAATTACTTATTATTTATTTAAATTGATTAATTATTTTGTTATTAATCAATTTAATTGAATAATTTGCAATAAATCCAATTTAATCCCAAAAATTAGGGAAAATCATTTTTAAATTTGATTTTTCCTAAATAGTTATTTAAAAATATATTTGGGGTTCAATTATTTTTGAATAATTAGTTATTTTGAACAATAATTTATTTATTCTTGTTTATTGCATAGTAATTGAACTGTTTATCCGATTTAATCGAAACGAAAGCCATTAGACTCAGAAAAATGACCTGATTTCATTAAAAATAATTTTAACCCTTAATTCATTTCGGGGATGAGTCAACTTTCGATAGTTATTTATATCAAGCCTTATTATTTATAATACGAGTCTAATAAATCCCAGAAAATTAGGAAACGAGTCAAATATTATTTATTAATGCAAATATAGATCTGATTTCGATTCTAAAAATATTTTTGAGTCTAAATTAATTATGTGCTTTATGTGCTATGTGATTTATGTGAGTACTTGAGTCCTAAATGCTAGATAATTTATATACGAGTCAGATAGATTCGTATGGGTAGACGATAAGGGCTACGTGATCTCAGTCTGAGATACGATTACGATGTCAGTCAACTAAACGAGTATCTTTCTTTGATAGATTCAACACCAACAAGGCGGATCAAGCCAGAGTTAGGGAACTGTGAACTACCCGAAGTAAATTATATACCAGTCAAGTTTTTCCCCTATTCTAAGTTTAGAATAGTGAATTGCTTCCAAATTTCCATGGCAGCTATACCCTGATAACCCTTGTTCACAAATACTGATACACAATTGTTGTTCATTTTTCATAATTCGTTTCGATTCCTGCTTTTTTCTAATTCATTGAATCCTTTATTCTTATTCCAATAATTATATACACATATATACATATACTCTGATATATTCTGATATTGGGATATATCAAAAGCATATTGATTGTTCTGGATGCTGATCCATGGACTGGATGGTTACGATGCGGGCCGAGTATGAACTGAACCCTTGAATATTAGGCCATAGTCCCTGGGTACCCTATATATTGGTGGGTCTATGTAGTTGGGTATAGATTCGCGCTATTTCCTGACTGATCAGCAGGTTATAGTGCATATGTTAGTTTTTATGTCCAATCTAATTCATCTGATACTCGCCGATATCGGTCTTCATTATTCCCTGTAGAAACAAGTGGTTACTCGAACAATCAGAGTACCGGTTCATTTAACATTCTCTTTACACTATATATATATATATTGCAGGCTTGTTGAGCAATTATGGCTCACCCCTATTATTGTTATTCACCTTGTTTTTCAGTTAAAGCCGAGAATGAAACATATCCGTACCCGAGTGGTCAAGCAGCGGGTTAGACATCGGGACCCTCTGACACCAAGGGTGTTAATTCTAATCCCATAAGAGAGTTTTGAGATGCCTGTGCAGGTGTAGTGGAAGTAGATGTAGATATGTTTGAATAAAAGAAACTTAGTTTAAAATTTGTGTAGATAATGGTTTGTAATAAAGAAGGCTTGTAAGACTATTTATTTGGATTGTTGTAATAAAGATATTACGTTGTTCTTATTTTCACACCTTAACCTTAAAAGATCCTGAGTAGTAGTATCAAGGGGTTATTATCTGTTTATTATTATTATTGTACATGTATAATAGAGTAACTAGTGGCAATAATACCGTAGATTTATACCCCAGATTTTGAGGGTGTTACAGTGATCATAACAACAATGAAGACATGGATCAAATGGCTTCCCTACTAGTTAAAAGCTTAAAAAAGATGGTCTATAAGAACTTCAAGAAAGGGAGAAGATTTTCCAGAAAAGGTTCCAGTTCCTCAAACTCTGATAAGAGGAACAACATCAGAAATACTGATTGGAAGGAATCAAGATCTGGAAAACTTGACAAGTAAAAGGGAGATGTTTCAACTGTGATAGAATTGGACACTTTGCAGCTGACTACAGAAAACCCAAAGCTGAGAAGAAACAAGCCTTGATCTCAAAAAAGAGAAACTGGGATGATTCATCAGATTCAGATGGAGTCAATTATGCTCTCATGGATAATGCTGATGTTGAGGCTGATAATGCAGAATTAAAGGTACCTCAAACTGTTCTTGCTTTTGATACTGATGATATCAATGAATTAAGATTATTTTTTAAGACTCTGCATATTAGTTATAGGGAACAAACCGTAGAGAATAATAGGATAAAGAGTGAAAAATCTGAGTTAAAGAAAAGGAATCATCACTTAGAAATTGAGTTGCTTTTTATGCTAGAAATTCAAAAAGAAAGAGATAATATTATTTATATTAAAGAAAAATTATTAGAAAAACATACTTATCTAGAGAAAGAGTTAGCTAAAGAAAGAGAAGTTATTAAAATTTGGACTAACTCAGGAAAAACAACTTAGGAAATTTTAGAGAATGGCTGTTGGGGTTAGGATTAGGATATTCTGCTAGATCTAATTCTGATAAGAAAATTGGAAAAGAAATTGAGAAAACAGAACCAATAAAAACTGATAGCAAGGTCAATCTGAACAAGATTAAAATAAATACCATGAAGTTTAATCCAAGTGTTATTACTGTCAAGTCAATCCATGAGAAAGGTACAACCTTAGCACCTAGATCAAACTGATAAGAGTGAACATGTTCACACAAAATCAGTAAATATTGGTTCAATGACTCAGAAACAGCTTAAGGAAAAGCTGAAGGATTTACACATGAAATACAAGAAAAAAATGCCTAGGAAAAATATGAATGTAAAGGTAGGTGTTAATAAGAATGGAAATTATGTAACATCACCTAATACACCTAGAAAGGCCTGTTCAAACTGTGGTAGCCCTAATCATCTTGCTAATTCTTGCAGGAATAATAAAGAGATAAATGTTGTTCCTTTCAAATCAGAGTTTAGGAATATTAGAGTTAGATATAAACCACAGAGTCCTTGTTTTCATTACGGTAGTGTTTGGCACTCTATCTATTCATGTAAAGAGTATCACAGTTTGTATTATGACTATTATAAACTGAAACCCTCTTTAATTAAAGCAAAATCTGTATCTGCATGTATAAATACTGATAGTAAGAATGCTAACATAAACTCTGATAAAAAGTCTTCTGCTGCATATGTTAACAAACTTAAAGAGGCCAAAGAATCCAAGCAAGCCTAGGTCCTTAAAAACACTAACCGATTCCAACTATTGATTGTAGGGTAACAGGTTGAACACTCTAGTCTTGGACAACGGATGCTCTAGACACATATCTGGTTATAAATCCCTGCTATTAGAATTTGAGGAGAAGGCTGGCCCAAGTGTTTCTTATGGAGATGGCAACTTAGGATATGGAAAAATCAAAATTGGAAATGTCATCATTGAAAATGTAGCTCTAGTTGCAGGACTCAAGCATAATCTGATCAGTGTGAGTCAAATCTATGACAGAGGTTACCATGTCAACTTCTATGAGGAGCATTGTAAAATTGTCAGTAAGACATGGTAGTTTATATAAAGCCAGGTTCTCCACAAGTTCTGATGAATCAGAAGTTTTTCTACTGAGTTGAGTATCTATGGTAGATAGCTGGAACTGGCATAAAGACTTTCTCACCTCAAATTCAACAATATCAATAAAATTGTGAGGAAAGATCTTGTGAGAGGATTTCCCAATATAGTGTTTACTCCTGATGGATTATGTGACTCATGGCAGAAAGCCAAGCAAAGGAAAACTTCTTTCAAGAGTAAAATTGAATCCTCCATTCTTGAACCATATCATCTACTTCAAATTGATCTCTTTAGTCCAGTGAATGTTATGTCAATCGCCAAGAAGAGGTATGCACTCGTAATTGTTGATGAATATACAAGATACACATGGGTGTATTTTCTTCACACCAAGGATGAATCTCCATCCATTCTTCTTGCTCATGTGAGGGGGCTGGAAAAAGGATCAACATACAAAGTGAAGATCATCAGAAGTGATAATGGAACTGAATTCAAGATTAGATCTATGGAAGAGTTCTGCAAACTCAAGGGGATAAAATAAGAGTTTTATGTTCCTGGAACTCCACAACAAAATGGAGTTGTTGAAAGAAAAAATAGAACTCTTATAGAAGCTGCAAGAATAATGCTAGAAGAAGCAAGATTGTATACCTACTTCTGGGATAAGGTTGTGTAAACTGCTTGCTTTACACAAAATGCAACATTGATCAATAGGCATGGAAAAATACCATTTGATATGGTGAAGGGAGAGAAGCCAAATTTGAAGTATTTTCATATATTTGGTTATAAGTGTTTTGTTCTCAAAACTCATCCGGAGCAGCTGACCAAATTTGATCTAAAAGCTGACGAAGGAATTTTTGTGGGATATCCATTGTCTACAAAAGCCTTTAGAGTTTAGAATCTGAGAACAAGAATAGTCACGGAATCTATACATGCATCTTTTGATGACAAGAAGATAACAAGTCTAGAAGATGCAGATGACCATGACAAATTGATATTTGAAAATGAAATGCTTTATGCAGTAAATCCAGATATCACTCAAAGCTCTGATGTTCCACATAACATTGGAAATTCTTCTAACACCGAAGCATATGTTGAGGGGGAGCAACATGATTCAAATCCAGAGACTACTATAAGTGATTCAACTCATAAAACATAATTAGAAATATCATCAGACTCATTTTCCTTAAACTCTGATGAGTCAAATGCTGATAACAATTGGAACACTGATTCAGGGGGAGCATCAGGAACTAATAATGTTACTAAAAAATATATAATAGAGAGTTCATGAATCAAGGGGGAGGTTCGTCTTCAAGGAGTCAACTTTCATCTGTAGGAAAATGGTCTAAGTCACACACTTGACTTAATCATTGGAAACCCTGACAACGGTGTAACAACAAGAAAAGCCACTCAAAATGAATGTCTCTACCATTCTTTTATAACTCAAACTGAACCCAAGAAGGTTGAAGAATCTCTGCAAGATGGTGGCTAGATTACAGCAATACGAGAGGAGCTCAATGAATTTGAAAGGAACAAAGTCTGGACTGTTACGACCGGTATCTTCGTGTAATATTATTTGTGGATTTGGTATAATATTAAAGCCGAATGAAAATATATTCAATGATTGTACGTTTGTGTGAGTGAAAATTTATGCATTATAAATTTGCTTTATGTAGTATATGATTTTTCAAAGTAAGAGTTTATTTAATTTCTTTATTTTTGATTTATAAGGAATATTCTAAACCTTGGAAAAATTTTCTTTTAAAAGGTATTTTGTTCACAAATTTTGAAAATTATTTTATAAACTCTCTAAAAATCCAAGTTATTTTATGGTATAAATTTTATAATTTTTGAACTTGTATTTTATTTTATAAAAATAAATCATTATAAATTTTAGTTGTCATATTTAGCAAATTACAAGAAAGCCCTTGCATGCAAACCACCCTCTCATTCTTTTCAAGGACAAAGAGGACAATTCCAACCCCACTAACTCTTATTTTCTAGCCAATTTCCTTCTTTACCCTTGCATGCAAATTCAATCAAGTTCAAGTGGAAGGCTAATCATGTCAATTCCTAATTCCACTCACTTTTGCCAATACAAAAACCATAAAACAAGCAAAGACATGATCATTTCACTTCACTCACCACCACACTTTCTCCTCCTTTCCCCCTCCCTCTCTCACTCTCGGCTTTTAGCCGAAACCCCCCTCCCCATTTTTTTTTCTTCATTCCTCAACCAAGCTTCTACTCTTTACATAAGAAAATGTTACTTCCCATACCATGATCACTCATATTTCAAAGAGTTTTGAGTAGAAAGTTTAAGTTTAAAGGTTGCATGTAAAGGTTTTAGTGAAACTCAAAATACAACCTTGATTCTTGTGAGTTTAGGGTTGTTTTTGAGAGGACTACAAGGAATGGATAAGTGCTAAGTCTTGAGAAGGAAACTCTTGATGATTAAATGGCCCTTCCCATCCATTTCATTCGGCCATGACCATATGGGAGCCGAATGAATGGTCCTTGAGATCATTCTTGTTGTTTTGCTCAAATTTTGCATGTTTATGTGATAATGACTTGAATTTTGTGGTGAAAATTTGATAAAACTCCTTGCATGCTAAGTGATCATCTAGGTATAGCTCATGCTAGGCTTGCATGTCAATTTTATGGTAGAATATATGTAGAAAATGTGTTGTTTTGGTTTGCAAAACCCGAGGACATGCATGCATATGGATTTCTCTTAGAATGTTGTAAGATTTTGATCATTAGGAAAGATTTTATTAGTGAGCCTTAATTTAAGTAGGAATAATGTGTTAATATTGATTTATGCTTCTTGTTGCATGGTAATAATTCGTGGTTATCTTTTATAAAATGCATATCTTGTGGTTTCAAAAACTTAATGAGTGGTGAGTTGAGAAATGTGATCTCTTTTGTTTTGCCATAATTGTACCTTAGGTAAGGATGATCTCACCCAAGGTTATTTTCAGAATAAGGGAGTTAGTTCAGTAGATTACCATGTATAAGTTTTGGTTTAATTATTGGGATGTTGGTAGTTGAGTTTGTCAAGTCAAAACCTTGGAGAAATGAGAGTTAAAGTTTCTGCAGAAAATCAGTTTAGTACCCTGAGGTTTAGAGTGAGTTTTGACCATGTCATTGATGTGCATTTTGAGGCCCAAGCCACCAGAAGTTAGTATTGGGAGTATATAAAAGGTTTTAGGAGTTGGTTGGAGGTTTGCATATCTTTGGTTAGGTGCACAAGTAGAATAACAAAATCTGTCCAGCAGGGGACAGTTTTGTTGCAATTTAGAAATAGGAAGATTTGACCATGTCATGGGTAGGTCCTCATTAGGCCCTATTGGGCCTTAGTTAGAGGGAGTGTCAGAGAAGTTTTTCCAACCATAGTTCATAGGATATGAGTTAGAACCATGTGTCACAAGTTAATTCAAGTCCGGGCATTTTCTGCCGAGAAAAACAGGGGAACCTTGGACTTTTAGCTTAGGCCCAAGAAGGCCCAAGCTAGGCCCTTGAGCCACATCAAGTTTGTGAGATGCCCTTAGGTCAGGAGAGTCTTGTGTAAAAGTTTTGAAGGAAAAATTGTAGTTTAAGAGTGCCTAATGCACTCAAGAAACTATAGTTGTCATTCTGAAATTTGCACCAGTGAGCGCTTTCACTTATCACATAGTTTTAGAACACTTAGAAGTGAGTATTAGGTCGACCACCATAGTTGTAAGATGGTATAAGGTCAGTAGAGCTAAAGGAACAAGTGAAGGTCAATAGGTTTTGGATAATTTAGGAAAGGCACATGGAGTTAGGAAGCCAAAATTAGAAGACCTTGTCTAGTTTAGCGACCAAGTGACTTAAGATGTGAGTCGAGATCATCCAAGCCTAGTGTTGCATTATGGTATATATGGTGTTATTTGGTGTTAGTATATGATATGTGAATATGTGGCTATGTGTGTACTTTTGTAATTTAAAAGTGAATATAAAATTAAGTGCGTATAGGCCTAAGTGCCATCCGTATTTAATTTCAAGTTGTAAATAGGTTAAGATGGTAAGAATATATTATAATGAGGATTATTATTATTATGTAGGATCTCGAGACGAGGGAAAACTTGCCATAAAGGTCGAGTGAAGCTCCAGTTGCTCCTACCAGCCAGACCAGACCAGCCTTTCTCAAGGCAAGTGATTCAACTTGACCTTCGTATTTACTATAAACAGTTCATATATATATTGATGCAATTATTCTGAGTCATTTGATATGTTTTAAATCAAGCGTATCTTTTGTTTATCTTTGAATTATATAGAAATGCCATGAACCCTCGAGTATGTATTGCAAGTAGTTCAAAAGCCTTTTCATGATAGTTAAATGCCATGATAAAATGAAGAGTTGATATATTACTTGATTGATCCTCTTGATTAACATGCTGATGATTCCTAAGTATTGATATCTCGTCCTGATACTTGAATCCCTATAGAACCTTATCTTAAACCCTGAAAGTCAGAAACTTATCAAAGTGATCCCTCATTGATTGATACCCCTCTTTCTTATCCTAAAGCTTGATAACTCTGATATATCCTGAGCTAAAGAATCATTTCTTCATACCTTAACATCCATAGTATTCATGAAGCTTATCTTCTTGATGATCCAACACCTGTACCTTAACGAGAAGCCATTGCTTTAAGCCCAGTTTGGCATTACCCCTTTATATTATCCATTAGTCTCACTAAATTTTCCTGTCCAAGTTCTGAGATATGAAAACCTTTTGGTTACCCTAATAGAGTAAAATTTTGTAAATCATGGCCCTGAGATTTAGTACCATATTTCCCGTGTTTCGAGTTGATCTATAATCCCTTAATAAAAATATTTACTGTTTAAAGAGATTTTATTATAATTCGGCATCAGTTTTTGAAATAAATAAAATATGGGTTTTCAGTCCCAAAGGGGGATAAATGTTTTCCTTGAATAGTGGATCTGGACTGAGACGCGAGTCCTTTCCACACTGATATTAGGCTTAAAAGTTGCCTAGGGATTCCCGTTAATGTTTTAGAACCCAGCGAGGTTGGGGATTACTTCGCGACTGATCACCGGCTGTAATCCGTAGTGTCATAAAATGATTTTGATTAAGACATGATTTTAAAATTGTTTTGATACAAGCAAAATGATGCCATCTCACATAGTTTTATCTCTCGTTACCATTGGTAATGTATTTCCATTGTCATTCTTTAATGTATATCTCGATTTATGTTTTGTGTCGTACTGTTAGCACTTGTTGAGCATTTGGCCCACTCCTTGCTTTACCCTGATATTACAGCTAGCAGCTATGGTTAGATTCAAGCAGACTGCCCGTAAGACCTGTGATGCTGATGCTTATGTTCGAGCTCAGGTAGAATAAGTAATAATAGTTTGTGTGAGGACTCGGTACTTTTAATCAGATGTAATAGTTGGTAGTGTTGGGCTGTTCCAAACCCTAAACTGTAAGATCTTGGAGTTGGTTGTGTATTCTTCCTTTAAAATGTTGTAATAGTTATATTTAATTTGTTGTTTAAGTTGGGTGCGTGACAGGTTTTGGTATCAGAGCTACGGTTTAGAGTCTGGACAGGCCAAATAGGTTATAGGATATGTGTGTAGGTTATGGATAATATGCGATAGAGTAGGTTAAGTAAATTATTATTAATACTCCTCTTATTGGTTGTCAGCAAAGGGCGCATTCCTCATCATCCTCTGGGTCGGACGACACTATTGCTTTCACAGTGTATGCTGAGTTGAGGCGCGAGTTTGACATGCTTCAGGGCAAGTATGACCGACTGATAGACCGACTGAAGAACGTGTATCCGGACAGCCGAAACTACGAAGGGAAGCCCAAGGAGCAGATGACCGCGAGACTTGAGACCTTGGTTCAGTACGTCAACACTATGCTTGAAGAGATGCCAGCGCACCGGGACCGTACCAGCCAGTATGTCATTCAGATGGTGGCGGATGAGCTCCAGAGCATTGTGAAGACGCTTCGAGAGGAAAAGACTACCAAGCCCCGTTCAAATGGAGTGGAGCCTTAGTTCTTTCCATTTACCTTTCATGTTGTTGTACTATCAGACTCTATGGAATCCCCAGTTGTTTCCGTTGTTTCCTTTAAATAAGCCTGTTATTCCTAGAATCAGACCTTGTCCTAATCCTATGTATTATGACCTTTAAAATTTCAATAATTATGTGCTATTGTTCCGTTTGCTCTCAACTGTTATTTTATGTTTTTATTATCATATCTGCTTAATTTGGAAACTTGACCCCATATGTAAATGAGAATGCCATGCGATACCCTCGAATCATTTTATCATCCATATCTGTTTTGACACAACTCTTATTTCAGGATCATGCCTCCCAAAAAGAAGAACCCAACAACCACATCCACCACAGACCCAAATATTCTTCGACTACTGGAAACTATGCAACAGCAAACCAATGCTATAGCTCAACAATAACTAACTCTTCAACAACGAATTGAAAACCAAGATAACCGTGAGCCACACCAACCACCTGAACCACCAGTACCACCTAGACAAATTGTCACTTTCAAGGCTTTTCAGAATGTGAATCCACCTGTATTTCATGATACTACTGATCCAGTGATAGCTAACACATGGATCAAGGAGATGGAAAGGGCTTTTGAGTTGGTACAGTTAGGAGACGATCAGAAGACGTCGTATGCTACTTACTTCTTGAAGGGAGAAGTCATCTATTGGTGTGAATCAGTAAAAGCTATGGAAGTCACTCAGCAGGTTTCTTGGGAAAGATTTAAGAAGTTATTTCTGGACAAGTATTACCCTAAGTACATGCAGAATTAGATGGAGCTAAAATTTCTTGAGTTGAAGCAAGGGAACATGACTGTATTGGAGTATGAGAAGAAGTTCACTGAGTTGTCAAGGTTTGTGACAAAGTATACCAGCACTGAGGAGGAAAAAGCAAAGAAATTTCAGCAAGGATTGGAGCCTTGGATTAGAGATAAGGTGGCTATGTTTGAGCTTGAAACTTATGCGGGAGTAGTACAGAAAGCTACTCTGATTAAGAATAATGGGATGCAGTCGAGGAAAGAGAGGGATAACAAGAAGAGGAAGGTTCCATTTTATGGAGAAAAGTCTAAAGCTGGAAGTTCACAAGATCGGAATGTAAAGAGGATTGGTTTCCAGAAGGGCGGAAATTTTCAAAAGAAAGGAAATTTGGGTAAAAGGCAAGAATCGAAGGGGAACAATCAGGCAAGCCAAGGGCAAGTTGGAGAAAACAGGTTCCAGAGGCCATAATGCAAGCACTGCGGAAGAAGGCACCCCGGAGTGTGTAATAAGCTGAGCATGACATGCTACAGGTGCAATCAGAAAGGACATTTGGCGAATGAGTGCAAGATGCCGATGCCAGGAATTACATGTTACAAGTGTGGGAAGACTGGACACATAGCTAGGGAGTGCAAGGCAACCGGACCAGTCAAAGCTCTGATGAATGTGGCAAGTACCATTGTTGTTTGTAACTACGGATCCTATTGTACGGGAGAGGTGGTAAACACAAGGTGATTTCCTAGTAAGGGAAGAAGCTGTTAGGGGAGTACCATTGGTTTTTATCTGCGGATCCTATTGTATGGGAGAGGTGGTAAAACGAAGGTGATCTTCTTTAATCAATTGATTCTCATAGGGGGAGAAGCAAGAGAGATATGTGCTTCTCAACAGGAAATGTGGTTGTACAAAAGAAGATGAAACTACTTGAAGATATGTTCAGTCTAGAGGAACATCTACTTGGAATCTGGAAAATGTTAAATCTAGTCCAGAACTTTTCTACTATTTACTTTGCATGTATATTTATATCTTTTTCTTATTTGTTAGTTGAGTTATCCTCTAGGTATTTATGTGTTATTGTCTAACAAACAAATAGGGGGAGATTGTAAGTCATATGTCATAGACCTATTTGTATATTCGAGGATTCAACTCAACTCAAATAAGAATGTAATAAGTAAATAGTGGATCTACCGTTAGAGAGATCTCGCAAAGTAATATCTGTCAAAGGATTCAGAATCAAGGTTCATCTACAGACTTGAGGAGTTAATTCACTGGAAGAAGTTCAAGAAGTTGATCATGCCTCAGTGATATAAATCAAGATCGTGGATTTAATCAAGTGACAGAGATCTCGTCAGAGTATCAATTAATTACAAGGATTTAATCTGAAGAAAATCAAAGTGTCAGAGTCAAGACATGAAGAAACGTCACGGAAGTTAGTCACTCATGAACCAGACAGTACATCGAGTGTCAACGTTGAAGTGGTGGAATTGATTCATAAGTTTCAGTGATTTTCAGAAGATTTGCAGAAGAATGGTTGCTGCTCAAGACTAGAATTAATTCTCTATTAATTAATTAATTCATCTAATTTAATTAAGAAAATAAATTATATGTAACGACCCGCACTTCCGGACTATTAGTTCTAAATCGAAAACTAAAAATAAAATATATTATTACTCGATAATTCTAATAGATCACGAAATTCAAAGCAGCGGTCAAACTCAATAATCAAAATCATAAAAATAGAGACGCAGCTCCACAAATCCGATAATAATTGTCTAACAGATAATTAAATTTATTCTCTAAAAACAAAATCTTTATTCTAATTCAAATAGCACAAAACGAAGCAGCACAGATCTCCTCATAGTTCTCATTCCTTAATTTTAATATGCTCCAAATTCCGAACCTGAAATGTTAAAAGGGGTGAGCTACACAGCTCAGCAAGTACAAATTGACTATCTCTTAAACAGAAAAACAATGGGTGTTTTGATAAAATGATTTTTTCTCAAACAATAATAATTTTGTAAAACAATTTGTTAAGTAGATCCAACCCAAGTTTTATATTTTAAAATTCAGAATTTAAAACAGAACAGGGCAGATTTTATAACAGATCAGAACAAAATAAAATAGAACAAAACGATAATTCTAATAAATACCACAGTCTTGATCTACGGCCACACTTTGCCAGTAGCCGGCATCTAATTCTTATTCTTATTCTTTATACCACACTTTGCCAGTGGTCGGCATCTAAAGTTCAATAATTACGCGCCCTTAATAGGTATCTAAAGTTGCACACTTGTGCGCCTACTAAGGGTATCTAAGGCTAGTTCCGGAACTATAGCGTAAATTACGAACGGGTTCGAAAACGTAGAGACTGGGTTCTAAAATTCACAAATACTTATATCTTATAATTTCAAAATCAAAATTCTTATATCTTATACGAAATTAAAAACAGAACTGAAATATCTTTTTCGAAAATTAAAAGTAAGTCAAAAGTACTTACCTCAAAGCCTGACCAGATCTGAATTTACTCTTTTTGACCCTCTAAACGATATTTTCTTGAAAAACACGAAACACGAAAGCCGAAGATAACGAAAAGACCTTTCTGAAAAGTCCAGAATCACTGAATTCTGACTTACGATGAATTTTCTACGAATTTTACAAGACAGCTGATTTTTGCTGAGAAAGTTCTACGAATTTTAATGATAAAAACAAGGAATACGAATATGGTGTATTTATAACGATACAAAACCCTATATCTCAACTAGGAAATAATAATATTTCCTCCTAAAGATTTACAACCTCTCCAAGTAAATTCCATAAATAAAATATTTGATACACACAATTACCTAAACTAAAAAAATTTCGATTTTCTAAATTATTCTTACACTTATTTCCACAAATAACAAATCTTTTCACAAATCAACTACCTTGCACAAAATGTTTTCAGAATATTCTAATTTTAAAATATTTATCTAGACAAATTAATATCTAATTTCTAATAAATAAATTAAAAATAAAATTACGAATTTTACATTCTTCCCTCCTTAAAAGAATTTGGTCCCCAAATTCACATAACATAAATAAATTAAATAAGTCACTAAAGAAAAGAAATCATACCTTAATTGCGATAGTTGTCATTTCCTGTCAGCTGAAACACACGTCCTTTGCCCATCTTGTTATCTGCTTCCTTCCTTGGTGGCGGTGGCGGATTGTGCGGACAATTCGAAATCTTATGTCCTACTTCTCCGCAATGAAAACAAGCACCTGTATTCCAACGACAGACTTTGTCCGGATGATTCTTGCCGCACCTGGTACACGTCTCTCGATCACCTTGACCCCCGATGTTATCGTACACGTGTGGCTTCTTGAGTGGTCCCCCTTGAAAAGATTGCCCACTAGTTTGAGTGAACCGCCTCTTATTCCAACTGCCAGACGCCTTTTCAGATTCTGCCAAGCCCCTTTCGATCACTAACGCCTTGTTGAGGACAGCCTCGTACGTCTGAAGTTCAAACGACGCCACTGAATTCCTGATGTCACTTCGAAGTCCCTCCTCTAATCTTCGTGCTCGACTGCTCTCATCTGCTACTAGGGTCGACGCGTACTTCGCAAGCTTTGCAAATTCTGCTTCGTATTCAATGACGGTTCTTCCACCTTGTTGAAGTCGAATGAAGTCCCTCTCTTTCTGCAGACGAACTGTTCTCGGAAAGTACTTGTCCTCTAAAGCCTTCTTGAACTTTGCCCAAGTGTACGGTTCATGATTTTCTTCAAGATTTGTCGTCTCATTCTTTCTCTTTTCCATAAGCCACCAGTCGTAAGCGCTTCCTTGCAATTGGTACACAGCTAAGGTTACCTTCTGTTCCTCATTGCTCCCCAGAAGTCCGAAAGCTTTTTCCATCTCTTGGATCCACATCTCAACGATAGCCGGGTCTGTAGCTCCATCAAAAGTTGGCGGGTTCAAACGCTTGAATTGAGAGACGATGTTGGGCTTCGGTTGCTGATTCACAAGTACAGCTAGAGTTTCAGCCAGCTGGTCAAAGACGTTTCCTCCTTCATCATTATTGCCCTGATTTTCATTGTTGTTCTGATTTTCTCCATCCATCTTTACTAGAACACACAAAACAAATTCTAAACTTATAGTCAATAATCAAAAAAACACAAAAGTCAAACATATCAAATAATCACACAAATAAATGCCCTAAATCCAAAATAATTTTCTAAGACCTATACGATAGTCTAAAGGATCGCATCCTAGGGAATGTACTAGTCCCATACCTAATACACTCCGAAGGACAGCCTGCTCTGATACCAACTGTAACGACCCGCACTTCCGGACTATTAGTTCTAAATCGAAAACTAAAAATAAAATATATTATTACTCGATAATTCTAATAGATCACGAAATTCAAAGCAGCGGTCAAACTCAATAATCAAAATCATAAAAATAGAGACGCAGCTCCACAAATCCGATAATAATTGTCTAACAGATAATTAAATTTATTCTCTAAAAACAAAATCTTTATTCTAATTCAAATAGCACAAAACGAAGCAGCACAGATCTCCTCATAGTTCTCATTCCTTAATTTTAATATGCTCCAAATTCCGAACCTGAAATGTTAAAAGGGGTGAGCTACACAGCTCAGCAAGTACAAATTGACTATCTCTTAAACAGAAAAACAATGGGTGTTTTGATAAAATGATTTTTTCTCAAACAATAATAATTTTGTAAAACAATTTGTTAAGTAGATCCAACCCAAGTTTTATATTTTAAAATTCAGAATTTAAAACAGAACAGGGCAGATTTTATAACAGATCAGAACAAAATAAAATAGAACAAAACGATAATTCTAATAAATACCACAGTCTTGATCTACGGCCACACTTTGCCAGTAGCCGGCATCTAATTCTTATTCTTATTCTTTATACCACACTTTGCCAGTGGTCGGCATCTAAAGTTCAATAATTACGCGCCCTTAATAGGTATCTAAAGTTGCACACTTGTGCGCCTACTAAGGGTATCTAAGGCTAGTTCCGGAACTATAGCGTAAATTACGAACGGGTTCGAAAACGTAGAGACTGGGTTCTAAAATTCACAAATACTTATATCTTATAATTTCAAAATCAAAATTCTTATATCTTATACGAAATTAAAAACAGAACTGAAATATCTTTTTCGAAAATTAAAAGTAAGTCAAAAGTACTTACCTCAAAGCCTGACCAGATCTGAATTTACTCTTTTTGACCCTCTAAACGATATTTTCTTGAAAAACACGAAACACGAAAGCCGAAGATAACGAAAAGACCTTTCTGAAAAGTCCAGAATCACTGAATTCTGACTTACGATGAATTTTCTACGAATTTTACAAGACAGCTGATTTTTGCTGAGAAAGTTCTACGAATTTTAATGATAAAAACAAGGAATACGAATATGGTGTATTTATAACGATACAAAACCCTATATCTCAACTAGGAAATAATAATATTTCCTCCTAAAGATTTACAACCTCTCCAAGTAAATTCCATAAATAAAATATTTGATACACACAATTACCTAAACTAAAAAAATTTCGATTTTCTAAATTATTCTTACACTTATTTCCACAAATAACAAATCTTTTCACAAATCAACTACCTTGCACAAAATGTTTTCAGAATATTCTAATTTTAAAATATTTATCTAGACAAATTAATATCTAATTTCTAATAAATAAATTAAAAATAAAATTACGAATTTTACATTATATCTGCGAAGAATAATTTATTTATTAATTGAATTAATTGATTAATTAATTCTGAATTAATTTTAGGAATTTTCAGAAGTTTAATTGGATTAAATTCAAATCTTAAATCAGCAAGACAAATGGAAATGAACTAGCATGACAATCTGGATTGTCATACCGATTGTCATGCTAGGCCATTTTCCATTGTCATACCGAAAGTTACTCTAGGAGGATAATTGTCTTGCTAGTTCATTCTGATTGTCATGCTAGTTCATTCAGATTGTCTTGCTAGTTCATTCAATTGTCCTACCGAAAGTCTTGCCAGCTATAGGATTGTCATGCCAATTCAATTCTATTGGTTTGTTGATTAAAAAGAAGCAAAAGACCCTCTTTCAATAATCTATCATTCAAACAGAAGAACAAAGAACAAGAAAAGCAGCCGCCTTGAAATATTACATTTTTCATCTGTTTAATCCAAGATTAAATTTCTAGATTGTAAAGTTAAATCCAATCAACTAGAAATCTTTATCTTGTTCTTGTGTATCAATCTAGCGGATCAAAATCCCTAGAACTTAATCTCAAATTGCGTTTAGCATTTGAATCTTTTTTATTACAAAAATAGAAAAAGTTCATGTCGAATTTATTCTAGATTTGTGATAATTAATTTGAGATTAATTCCTTGTAATCGATACAGTTGTTGTAACACCTTTCAAGTTTAATAATATTTTTATTTAACTTGAATTTTGTTTCACATTTTTTATTCCGCATTTAATTCGATTATTCGGTACTGTTTGTATTCAACCCCCCCTTCTACAAACACATTGGGACCTAACAATTGGTATCAGAGCCTTCTGATTAACGAACAAATCAAGATCCTAGACTTTTGTGATTTTTCAACTCCTTGAATTTTTATTTATTCAAAAATTCATAATGACTTCACATAAAGTTGGAACCGTTAAAATTCCATAATTTGATAAAGAGAATTATATCATGTGGAAGAAGAAGATGCTATTATTTTTACAAGTTGCAAATCCCAAATATTCAAACTTGTTAAAGAAGGGTATAAAAACTCCGATGGTTATTGAACCGGAGGTAATAATAGATGGTGTGGTGACTACTGAAGCTAGAACCTATCCAAAAGAGCCTGAAGATTTTACTCCTGCTGAGAAGGAAGAAGCCTCCTTGGATGCCAGCCTTCAATTAATATTAATTGATTCCCTTGATCCCTTGATGAACAGACATGTGATGAACTGTAAAAATTCCAAACACATGTGGGAAACTATTGAGGTGATTAATGAAGGCACAGAGGAAGTTAGGGAGAACAAGTTGGAAATCCTAACCTCTGAATATGAACATTTCAAATCAAATCCAGGAGAAGGAATTACTGAAGTGTTTGAGAGGTACAATGCGTTGATCAACAACCTGAACATCAATGGAAAGTATTATTCAATCAGGGAGGTCAACAAAAAGTTCCTTTTAACACTGCCAGCTCATCTTGAACATAGAATCACTGCCATTAGAGAAGCTAGAGATCTGAGTGAGATTTCTTTGGACAGGCTCTATGGAGTGTTAAAAACCTATGAGTTGGAGCAGATTCAACAGAAGGAAGTCTACGGGAAGGATAGAATGGTCAGCACATCTACTACACTTGTAGCTGAAGGTCAACAACAACAGCAATCTCAACAATTGGAGAGAATGGTACAGTATTCCAAGGCTGAGGAAAATATGTTAGTAGCAGAATATGATCCTCCTACTACAAATCAATCAAGTGATGATTTTTATTCCTTGGAAGAGCTGGAGCAATTGGAAGACGAGTCAATGGCCCAAATTGTCAAGAGATTCTCCCATGTCAGATTCAAGAGGAATCCCAAGCTGAAGTACAAGTCCAACTACAACAAATTCCAGAAAGGTGGATCTTCATCCTCTAACACCAGCAGTGGTGGATACCAAACAGGGATGGTTGATCGGAGCACCATTAGATGCTATAACTGCAATGAGTTGGGACACTTTGCCACAGAATGTAGGAAGCCAAAGCAAGTAAGAAAGAACTCTGAAAGGGCTTATCTGGCAAAGGGAAGAAGCTGGGATGATACTGACAGTGAAGATGAAGATGAAGGAAATCTTGCTCTTATGGCTATTGATGGAAAAGCTTCATCGTCAAGAATAGAGGTAAAACTTTCTGATGCTGAAATGGTTTATCATCTAAGAGGTAACTTAGATTGTGCACGTCGTGATAATGAACTGTTAAGTTTAAAGATCACAGACCTTGAGAAAGAGGTCAATGAATTAAGACTTGTGCACATTAATCAAGACAAATTAAAAGAACATGTATCCTTTCTAGAGAATAGAGTTGACGGTTATAGAAAACTCGAAACTATTCTCAAAGACAAGATCACCGGTCTTGAGACTAAGGTTAGAGCCTACTTCAATTCTTGTTCGAAGGCTAAAGAGTTCTACAGTAAGCAAGCTGTTAATCAAACATCTGGAATAGGTTATGATTACAATGCTGCTATTGGAGAATTAGGCATAAACTCCCCTCCCCATGTCTGTGCTAAAGGGAGGGAAGTACCACATGTGCTTAAGGGTGTTGATGAACCCCTCTATAAAGCATCAATTGCTGAACCATTTGATGCGACCTCTTCTGTTATTCAAGAAGAAATACGTGCTGAAGATCATGCTTATGAGAAGATTATTTCCAAGTCAAGTGCGTCAAAAGTTCCAGTCAAAGTTGTGAAAGCAACTGAGACTAACTCAGACACATATGAGTTGGATAACAATAATGCCATGTCTACCATGCATAAATTGCCTGCTGTTAATCACTCTCATAAAGCATGTGGTGTTTCTAATTGTATGTCTTGTGCTTTTAATATGATGTATGCTTATTTTAATGGTAAGCATGTGTCTGATGATAAGACTACTCCTCGTCAGCATGTGAATAACAAGAAGCATGATAGGTCTAAGACTGCTAGTCCCTCTAAGGCTAGAAAGGAGACATTTGTGCCTAAGCTTAAACAGAAATTTGTTAAGGCTGTTTACAAGGTCAAATGTTCAGTCATTGAGAATGTTGAGACCATTAAAATTAAAAATGTTGTTTTGTCTAACAAAGGACAGTTCTACAAGTATGCCGGGCCCAACCAAGTTTGGGTTCCGAAGAAGGTCTAATCCATTTGAAGTGCAGGGCATTAAACAGGTGTAACCGGTAGTGTGGATTCTTGACAGTGGATCATCAAGACATATGACCGGAGATAGAGCCCTGCTATCAGATGTGGATTGAGAAAGCTGGCCCCCTGGTTACCTTTGGAGATAACAGCAAAGGTTTATCTGAGGGATATGGCTGTTTGCAAGCTGGGAATGTTATCATTGTAATTTTGTATTTTGTGCTAGGTTATTATCAGGAAGCAGTATCTAACATATAGCACCAGTGACGAGACTTGAGAATATTACGACATATCAGACACCTGCTGCACATTACACTTGGAATTGTACTCTAGTAAGATGTGTACAAGTGTACTCCTGATTGGTGAGTTAAAAGAAGAAGTCAGTGCACCACAGTTCATGGACTTTGCAGCTGCAGATCTATTGGACTATGCAATCTCTTCTTCACAATCTCATTTCAGGTTGGTATGAACTAGTATACTGCTCAAGCAATCGTCAAGAACATGGTATGGCACTCTAACAGAAGTTATAATTTTATATGAATAAGTAGAGTCGTCATATTTATAACTATCTTATCACTAGGCACAATCATATTGTTTTATATGTGCAGTGGTATATTGTTAATGCAACATAACAATTAGTATCTAAAGTACTTGACAAGTATCGGTCAATGATATATTGTTAACATTATGTTGCAGATATTTGTAACCTTTTGACATGAATGAGAATTACTTAGACTTTACCCTAAGTGATCAATGTTTTATCAAAAACTCATTCATTTTGAAAAACAAAAATTAAACTTCTTTCTACATTAGTGATTTCTTATTTCATGTAAAATCTTTTGAAATCACTATTGTAAATCATTTTCTCTCTATTACCATATGTTCTATGATACAGGTTCAGTCTCCAATGACTTTCTTTCATTGACAGTCATGAGGTTGAAAACCCACAACGTCTATCCCAGACTGTAAAGACAAACACAAAAATAGAACCAACCAACACTCTCTTACCACTAAATGTAGTATGAATGAGCGTGAGGGAGATAGTGCCTTAAGTGCACCACATAAGGAAGGTTCTGTAGTCAACCCAGTAGCTCTGTCTCCTACATAGATGAGTAGTATTTAAACCGAGACAACTGCTAGCCCCCATACATCTTCTCAAAAAGATGTAATGGCTGAAAAGGCTCAAAAACAGTTACTAGATTCATTCTCTCAACAGGGTGAGTCTATTGAATTTTGCCTGTCAGCCAAGGTATCCGATGTAGTGTCACCACTTCAAACATAATCAATTCTTGATGCACAAGGAGAGGTTACACGCACAAAGGATGAGTTGACGGAAATAAGAGTTTCGACCATTTTAAGGTCAGATTCGATTGTTCAAGGTTCGTTAGTGGACCAATTGCCTTTACAGGTGTTAGGAGAGGATACTGATCCAAAAGCCATATGTCAGTGGTCAGTGTCTACCTCCCCAGGCTTAAATCCCCTGGATGCATCTGCGGATAGTGGATCTGACATAGGTGCAGATCGGCAACTTGTTGACAATGATTCAGATATTACCTGATGAGTCACAAGGAAATGTCTTCACAGGCATTAGAAGGGAACCTTGATCTTTATGCTAAATTCTTTGGATCATTGTTTACCTTCCCAGAATTCAAATCTGGAACCCTAAAAGGGAAACTAGCAACTTGTAAATTATGACTCAGATTCATCTGACGAGTTTAACAAGGATGGGGATTTGTGAACTCCCATTGCACCACCTGTGACCTCCTTTAAGGATGGCTAAGGTGATTTTCCTTGCAGGTACAGCTGGATTATGGAGCTATAAGAGAAGAGTGATACACTTGTGAGAATGAGTGTAAACACGAGTGGAGAGAAGAGTGAAACACATGTGAGGTACACTAAACAGAATCACACACTCACAGTGAGGAAGAAACAGAAACTACTTGTTATTTCTTTTCCAACCAAGTGAAATATGAGAACTCCTTCAGACGACGGCATACATTCCTTCTTTAAGGGGGAGATAAAAGCTTAAGTAATAGTTTGGAGGATTCCTCAACTAAGGGGGAGAAATAGCAGGGAGAAAGAAAAAGATCCTACTTGTACACTACACCACACCATTGTTGTTTGTAACTACGGATCCTATTGTACGGGAGAGGTGGTAAACACAAGGTGATTTCCTAGTAAGGGAAGAAGCTGTTAGGGGAGTACCATTGGTTTTTATCTGCGGATCCTATTGTACGGGAGAGGTGGTAAAACGAAGGTGATCTTCTTTAATCAGTTGATTCTCATAGGGGGAGAAGCAAGAGAGATATGTGCTTCTCAACAGGAAATGTGGTTGTACAAAAGAAGATGAAACTACTTGAAGATATGTTCAGTCTAGAGGAACATCTACTTGGAATCTGGAAAATGTTAAATCTAGTCCAGAACTTTTCTACTATTTACTTTGCATGTATATTTATATCTTTTTCTTATTTGTTAGTTGAGTTATCCTCTAGGTATTTATGTGTTATTGTCTAACAAACAAATAGGGGGAGATTGTAAGTCATATGTCATAGACCTATTTGTATATTCGAGGATTCAACTCAACTCAAATAAGAATGTAATAAGTAAATAGTGGATCTACCGTCAGAGAGATCTCGCAAAGTAATATCTGTCAAAGGATTCAGAATCAAGGTTCATCTACAGACTTGAGGAGTTAATTCACTGGAAGAAGTTCAAGAAGTTGATCATGCCTCAGTGATATAAATCAAGATCGTGGATTTAATCAAGTGACAGAGATCTCGTCAGAGTATCAATTAATTACAAGGATTTAATCTGAAGAAAATCAAAGTGTCAGAGTCAAGACATGAAGAAACGTCATGGAAGTTAGTCACTCATGAACCAGACAGTACATCGAGTGTCAACGTTGAAGTGGTGGAATTGATTCATAAGTTTCAGTGATTTTCAGAAGATTTGCAGAAGAATGGTTGCTGCTCAAGACTAGAATTAATTCTCTATTAATTAATTAATTCATCTAATTTAATTAAGAAAATAAATTATATCTGCGAAGAATAATTTATTTATTAATTGAATTAATTGATTAATTAATTCTGAATTAATTTTAGGAATTTTCAGAAGTTTAATTGGATTAAATTCAAATCTTAAATCAGCAAGACAAATGGAAATGAACTAGCATGACAATCTGGATTGTCATACCGATTGTCATGCTAGGCCATTTTCCATTGTCATACCGAAAGTTACTCTAGGAGGATAATTGTCTTGCTAGTTCATTCTGATTGTCATGCTAGTTCATTCAGACTTGCTAGTTCATTCAATTGTCCTACCGAAAGTCTTGCCAGCTATAGGATTGTCATGCCAATTCAATTCTATTGGTTTGTTGATTAAAAAGAAGCAGAAGACCCTCTTTCAATAATCTATCATTCAAACAGAAGAACAAAGAACAAGAAAAGCAGCCGCCTTGAAATATTACATTTTTCATCTGTTTAATCCAAGATTAAATTTCTAGATTGTAAAGTTAAATCCAATCAACTAGAAATCTTTATCTTGTTCTTGTGTATCAATCTAGCGGATCAAAATCCCTAGAACTTAATCTCAAATTGCGTTTAGCATTTGAATCTTTTTTATTACAAAAATAGAAAAAGTTCATGTCGAATTTATTCTAGATTTGTGATAATTAATTTGAGATTAATTCCTTGTAATCGATACAGTTGTTGTAACACCTTTCAAGTTTAATAATATTTTTATTTAACTTGAATTTTGTTTCACATTTTTTATTCCGCATTTAATTCGATTATTCGGTACTGTTTGTATTCAACCCCCCCTTCTACAAACACATTGGGACCTAACAGTTTTCAGCCGACTTGATACTCTTCAAGTTGGGAGAGTTTGACATAATTTTAGGAATGGATTGGTTAGGAGAGAATAACGCTCAGATTAATTGTAAGACCAAGAGAGTGTACTTAAAGACGAAGAGTGGAGAGAAGGTAGTATTTAAGGGGCAGAGGCAAGAGCAACTATTTCTTATAATTGTTCAGGCTAAGAAGCTACTTAGAAAAGGTTGTGAGTCGTTCCTAGCTTATGTAGTGGATTCGGAAAAAGGCAGCCCCAGCATGGAAGATATCCCTGTAGTTAACGAGTTCCCGGATGTGTTTCCCGACGAACTACCAGGCTTACCACCAGATCGACAAATCGAGTTCGAGATCAACCTTGCTCCAGGAACGGAACCAGTTTCAAAGGCCCCATATAGGATGGCACCAGCAGAAATGAAAGAGTTGGCGAGCCAGCTACAAGAATTGTTGGATAAGGGAGTGATACGGCCAAGTGCGTCGCTATGGGGAGCACCTGTTCTGTTTGTAAAGAAGAAAGATGGGAGTATGCGTCTATGCATAGATTATCGGGAGTTGAATAAGGTAACGATCAAGAACCGCTACCCACTACCAAGGATAGATGACCTTTTTGATCAGTTGAAGGGAGAAAAATGCTTTTCAAAGATTGACTTGAGATCGGGATACCATCAATTAAAGATCAAAGAAGAAGATGTTCCCAAGACCGCATTCAGGACCAGATATGGGCCTTATGAATTCCTAGTAATACCATTTGGACTGACTAATGCTCCGGCCGTATTTATGGATCTGATGAATCGGGTATTTAAGAAGTATTTGGACAAATTTGTCGTGGTATTTATTGATGGCATCCTTATTTATTCTAAGTCGGAAGAAGAACATAAGCAGCACCTCTGGATATCATTGGAGATACTCCGACAAGAGAAGTTGTATGCCAAGTTTACCAAATGTGAGTTTTGGTTAAAGGAAGTTCAATTTTTGGGACATGTCATTGGAAATGAGGGAGTTAAAGTGGATCCGTCAAAGATTGAGGCAGTTATGAGTTGGGAGAGGCCAAAGACTCCTACGGAAGTGCAAAGTTTTCTAGGATTGGCCGGATACTATAGAAGATTCGTCAAGGATTTCTCGAAGATCGCCACGCCATTGACCAAGTTAACCAGAAAGAATCAAAAGTTTGAATGGAGTGCAGAATGTGAAGATAGCTTTCAAGAGTTAAAGCAGAAGTTGGTAACAGCTCCAGTGTTGGTACTTCCAGATGATCAAGGGAACTTTGTAATATTCAGCGACGCTTCATATAAGGGTTTGGGTTGTGTGTTGATGCAACACAGTAAAGTGATCGCATATGCGTCAAGACAGTTGAAACCGCATGAGTTAAAGTACCCGACACATGACTTGGAACTAGCCGCCATAGTGTTTGCACTTAAGATTTGGAGACATTACCTCTACGGAGAGAAGTGTGAAATCTACACGTATCACAAGAGTTTAAAGTACATTTTTACTCAGAAAGAGCTCAATATGAGGCAGAGGAGATGGCTGGAATTGATCAAGGACTATGACTGTTCGATAAATTATCATCCTGGAAAGGCGAATGTAGTGGCCGATGCTCTGAGTAGGAAGGAGAGACTGAATATGATGATAACATCAAAAAAGTTATCTGAAGAAATTGAAAGATTGGAATTGGAATTTTGTGCTTATGGAAAAGTCGAGGAAGTTTGTCGTGCAATGACCTTTCAGCCAAAACTAGTGGAAAAGATAAAGAAGTGTCAAGAAGAAGTAATGGAGAAAGAGAAGAATCAGTTATCTGGAGAGGAGATTAATACTCAAAGGGATGAGCAAGGGATACTAAGGTTTTCATCCAGAATATGGATTCCTCATGTACTTGAATTAAAGAATGAGATCCTCCGTGAAGCCCATAATTCGAAATTTTCAATCCACCCGGGAAGCACCAAGATGTATCGAGACTTAAAGAAGAACTTTTGGTGGCCAAATATGAAGCGAGACGTGGCAGAATGGGTTGCGAAGTGCTATACTTTTCAGAAAGTGAAGGCAGGACATCAACGACCAAGCGGATTAATTCAGCCCATGAAGATTCCAGAATGGAAATGGGAAAATATCGCTATGGACTTTATAATAGGACTACCGCGAATGAAATCCGGACATGACGCAATATGGGTTATAATTGATCGTCTTACGAAGTTGGCGCATTTCCTTCCAATAAATGAGAAGTCGTCACTGGACAAGTTGGTTCATCTGTATGTGCACGAAATCGTACTAAGGCATGGAGTACCCGTATCAATAGTTTCACACAGAGATCCCCGCTTTAACTCGAGATTCTGGAAGCAATTTCTGGAATGTCTTGGCACGAAGTTGAATATGAGCACGGCGTACCACCCGCAGACTGATGGCCAGAGTGAAAGGACAATTCAAACAATTGAAGACATGTTGCGCAGTTGTGCAACCGATTTTGCAGGAAGTTGGGACGACCACTTGCCGTTGATTGAATTCTCTTATAACAACAGCTATCATTCCAGTATCGGCATGCCACCATATGAAGCTTTTTACGGGCGAAAATGTAGATCAACAACAAGTTGGGATGAAGTAGGGGAAGGAAGAATTCTCGGCTCGGAATTAGTACAACAGTTGCATGACACAGTCAAGTTAATTCAGAAAAGGTTGCTTGCTGTTCAAGATAGACAGAGGAAGTATGCGGATCCAGCACGTAAGGATGTTCAATTCCAAATTGGCGAAGCTGTGTTGCTGAAGGTGTCATCTAGAAAAGGGTTGATGAGATTTGGAAAGAAAGGGAAGTTAGCACCTAGATACATAGGTCCTTTTGAGATTTTGAGTCCAGTAGGAAAGGTGGCCTACGAGTGGGCCTTACCACCTCAGTATCAGCATGTGGATAATGTGTTCCATGTGTCGTTGCTTAAGAAGTACAATCCTGACGCTAGCCATGTGATAGAATATGAACCTGTAGAAATTCAGGCAGACCTGTCATTTGTGGAGCAACCGGTTAAAATACTCGACTGGCAAGTAAAGAGTCTTAGGAATAAGTCGGTAAAGATAGTGAAAGTGCTTTGGAGGAACCCTAAGGTCGAAGAATCGACTTGGGAGTTAGAGTCTGATATGCGTTCCCGGTATCCTCATCTGTTCTCTTAGATTCTGGGGACAGAATCCCTTAAGGGGGAGAGGATGTTACGACCGGTATCTTCGTGTAATATTATTTGTGGATTTGGTATAATATTAAAGCCGAATGAAAATATATTCAATGATTGTACGTTTGTGTGAGTGAAAATTTCTGCATTATAAATTTGCTTTATGTAGTATATGATTTTTCAAATCAAGAGTTTATTTAATTTCTTTATTTTTGATTTATAAGGAATATTCTAAGCCTTGAAAATTTTCTTTTAAAAGGTATTTTGTTCACAAATTTTGAAAATGATTTTATAAACTCTCTAAAAATCCAAGTTATTTTATGGTATAAATTTTATAATTTTTGAACTTGTATTTTATTTTATAAAAATAAATTATTATAAATTTTAGTTGTCATATTTAGCAAATTACAAGAAAGCCCTTGCATGCAAACCACCCTCTCATTCTTTTCAAGGACAAAGAGGACAATTCCAACCCCACTAACTCTTATTTTCTAGCCAATTTCCTTCTTTACCCTTGCATGCAAATTGAACCAAGTTCAAGTGAAAGGCTAATCATGTCAATTCCTAATTCCACTCACTTTTGCCAATACAAAAACCATAAAACAAGCAAAGACATGATCATTTCACTTCACTCACCACCACACTTTCTCCTCCTTTCCCCCTCCCTCTCTCACTCTCGGCTTTTAGCCGAAACCCCCCTCCCCATTTTTTTTTCTTCATTCCTCAACCAAGCTTCTACTCTTTACACAAGTAAATGTTACTTCCCATACCAAGATCACTCATATTTCATAGAGTTTTGAGTAGAAAGTTTAAGTTTAAAGGTTGCATGTAAAGATTTTAGTGAAACTCAAAATACAACCTTGATTCTTGTGAGTTTAGGGTTGTTTTTGAGAGGACTACAAGGAATGGATAAGTGCCAAGTCTTGAGAAGTAAACTCTTGATGATTAAATGGCCCTTCCCATCCATTTCATTCGGCCATGACCATATGGGAGCCAAATGAATGGTCCTTGAGATCATTCTTGTTGTTTTGCTCAAATTTTGCATGTTTATGTGATAATGACTTGAATTTTGTGGTGAAAATTTGATAAAACTCCTTGCATGCTAAGTGATCATCTAGGTATAGCTCATGCTAGGCTTGCATGTCAATTTTATGGTAGAATATATGTAGAAAATGTGTTGTTTTGGTTTGCAAAACCCGAGGACATGCATGCATGTGGATTTCTCTTAGAATGTTGTAAGATTTTGATCATTTGGAAAGATTTTGTTAGTGAGCCTTAATTTCAGTAGGAATAATGTGTTAATATTGATTTATGCTTCTTGTTGCATGGTAATAATTCGTGGTTATCTTTTATAAAATGCCTATCTTGTGGTTTCAAAAACTTAATGAATGGTGAGTTGAGAAATGTGATCTTTTTTGTTTTTCCATAATTGGTAGTTGAGTTTGTAAAGTCAAAACCTTGGAGAAATGAGAGTTATAGTTTCTGCAGAAAATCAGTTTAGTACCCTGAGGTTTAGAGTTAGTTTTGACCATGTCATTGATGTGCATTTTGAGGCCCAAGCCACCAGAAGTTAGTATTGGGAGTATATAAAAGGTTTTAGGAGTTGGTTGGAGGTTTGCATGTCTTTTGGTTAGGTGCACAAGTAGAATAACAAAATCTGTCCAGCAGGGGACAGTTTTGTTGCAACTTAGAAATAGGAAGATTTGACCATATCATGGGTAGGCCCTCATTAGGCCCTATTGGGCCTTAGTTAGAGGGAGTGTCAGAGAAGTTTTTCCAACCATATTTCATAGGATATGAGTTAGAACCATGTGTCACAAGTTAATTCAAGTCAGGGCGTTTTCTGCCCAGAAAAACAGGGGAACCTTGGACTTTTAGCTTAGGCCCAAGAAGGCCCAAGCCAGGCCCTTGAGCCACATCAAGTTTGTGAGATGCCCTTAGGTCAGGAGAGTCTTGTGTAAAAGTTTTGAAGGAAAACTTGTAGTTTAAGAGTGCCTAATGCACTCAAGAAACTATAGTTGTCATTCTGAAATTTGCACCAGTGAGCGCTTTCACTTATCACATAATTTTAGAACACTTAGAAGTGAGTATTAGGTCGACCACCATAGTTGTAAGATGGTATAAGGTCAGTAGAGCTAAAGGCACAAGTGAAGGTCAATAGGTTTTGGATAATTTAGGAAAGGCACATCGAGTTAGGAAGCCAAAATTAGAAGATCTTGTCTAGTTTAGCGACCAAGTGACTTAAGATGTGAGTCGAGATCATCCAAGCCTAATGTTACATTATGGTATATATGGTGTTATTTGGTGTTAATATATGATATGTGAATATGTGGCTATGTGTGTACTTTTGTAATTTAAAAGTGAATATAAAATTAAGTGCGTATAGGCCTAAGTGCCATCCGTGTTTAATTTCAAGTTGTAAATAGGTTAAGATGGTAAGAATATATTATAATAAGGATTATTATTATTATGTAGGATCTCGAGACGAGGGAAAACTTGCCATAAAGGTCGAGTGAAGCTCCAGTTGCTCCTACTAGTCAGACCAGACCAGCCTTTCTCAAGGCAAGTGATTCAACTTGACCTTCGTATTTACTATAAACAGTTCATATATATATTGATGCAATTATCCTGAGTCATTTGATATATTTTAAATCAAGCGTATCTTTCATTTATCTTTGAATTATATAGAAATGCCATGAACCCTCGAGTATGTACTGCAAGTAGTTCAAAAGCCTTTTCATGATAGTTAAATGCCATGATAAAATGAAGAGTTGATATATTACTTGATTGATCCTCTTGATTAACATGCTGATGATTCCTAAGTATTGATATCTCGTCCTGATACTTGAATCCCTATAGAACCTTATCTTGAACCCTGAAAGTCAGAAACTTATCAAAGTGATCCCTCATTGATTGATACCCCTCTTTCTTTTCCTAAAGCTTGATAACTCTTATATATCCTGAGCTAAAGAATCATTTCTTCATACATTAACATCCATAGTATTCATGAAGCTTATCTTCTTGATGATCCAACATCTGTACCTTGACGAGAAGCCATTGCTTTAAGCCCAGTTTGGCATTACCCCTTTATATTATCCATTAGTCTCACTAAATTTTCCTGTCCAAGTTATGACATATGAAAACCTTTTGGTTACCCTAATAGAGTAAAATTTTGTAAATCATGGCCCTGAGATTTAGTACCATATTTCCCGTATTTCGAGTTGATCTATAATCCCTTAATAAAAATGTTTACTGTTAAAAGAGATTTTATTACAATTCGGCATCAGTTTTTGAAAAAAATAAAATATGGGTTTTCAGTCCCAAAGGGGGATAAATGTTTTCCTTGAATAGTGGATCTGGACTGAGACGCGAGTCCTTTCCACACTGATATTAGGCTTAAAAGTTGCCTAGGGATTCCCGTTAATGTTTTAGAACCCAGCGAGGTTCGGGATTACTTCGCGGCTGATCACCGGCTGTAATCCGTAGCGTCATAAAATGATTTTGATTAAGACATGATTTTAAAATTGTTTTGATATAAGCAAAATGATGCCATCTCACATAGTTTTATCTCTCGTTACCATTGGTTATGTCTTTCCATTGTCATTCTTTAATGTATATCTCGATTTATGTTTTGTGTCATACTGTTAGCACTTGTTGAGAATTTGGCTCACTCATTGCTTTACCCTGATATTACAGCTAGCAGCTATGGTTAGATTCAAGCAGACTTCCCGTAAGACCTGTGATGCTGATGCTTATGTTCGAGCTCAGGTAGAATAAGTAATAATAGTTTGTGTGAGGACTCGGTACTTTTAATTAGATGTAATAGTTGGTAGTGTTGGGCTGTTCCAAACCCTAAACTGTAAGATCTTGGAGTTGGTTGTGTATTCTTCTTTTAAAATATTGTAATAGTTATATTTAATTTGCTGTTTAAGTTGGGGGCGTGACATTGACTCTTATTCCAAGACCAAAGAATAGATCTGTAGTTGGTACAAATTGGGTGTTCAGAAACAAAACTGATAGTGAGGGCATTGTTACAAGGAATAAAGCAAGACTCGTTGTAAAGGGTAATTCAAAACAAGAAGGCATTGAATATGATGAGACATTTACTCTAGTTGCAAGGCTTGAGGGAATTATAATCTTTCTTGCCTATGCTGCGCATAAGAAGTTTAAGGTGTTCCAAATGGATGCGAAGAGTGGATTTCTAAATGGAGAACTTGAATAGGAAGTTTATGTTGAACAACCTCCAGGGTTCATTGATCCAAAGTATCCAGATTATGTCTACTTATTGGATAAAGCACTCTATGGACTGAAGTTAGCTCCAAGGGCCTGGTATGAAACACTTGCTCTATTTCTGCTAGAAAGTGGTTTCACAAGAGGTACAATTGACAATACTCTCTTTTATAAATACCATGGTAAGGACTTGTTATTAGTACAAATATATATTGATGACATCATTTTTGGATCTACTAATGATAAACTCTGTGAGAGATTTGCAAAGATAATGCAGTCAAGGTATCAAATTAGTATGATGGGAGAATTGAGTTACTTTCTGGGGTTACAAGTTAAATAGACTGATGAATGGATCTTCATAAATCAATCCAAATACACCAGGAATTTACTCAAAAGATTTGGAATGCAAGACTGCTGAACTACATCAACTCCCATGGCCACTGCAACCAAGTTAGATTTAAATACTGGTTCTTCAGTAGATTTAACTAACTACAGAGGTATGATTGGCTCACTTATATATCTGTTGGAACAATTTGATCTCGACCCTGCATTTTATGATATAAATTTAATTAGTGCAAACATAACATTAACCGTAATCGCTACGGCGCAAGCGATTCAAATCCACGTCTTCTATTGTATTCCCTGATTCTTCTTGGACAAAGTGTGGGCTTCAATCTCTCAAGGTGTGCCTCTCCTTAAAGCTCCGAAAATCCAAAACCCTAGCTGGCTCCTTGAGAAAAATGGCTTCCTCTCTCAAACCCTAGGATCTTATTTCATTTTTGTGTTCTCATATTCTCACGTTCACACACACCCAGCTTTAGGAGAATTAGAATATTTATAGGCTACAGTAGGGATCATGGATAATTAGGTTAAGCCTCCCAATGACATTCTGGGCCATGCCCAATGTCATTAAATATTAATTTAATCCACTAAAGAATTAATATTTGCACTACCTTTCCTAATTCCGTAAATTAATTATTTAATTCCGCTCCCATATTATTTGCTTATTAAATTACCCATGTTTAAGAATCGCATGTCCATTAATTAAATTAATTTCTGAGAATTATTTTAATCAATATCTTTATCCTTGATCATCCACTCAACTTTATAATTGTGCAAGAACAAATCTGCCTGCTGGACTAAAGTACAATTATCTTTTCTGAGCTTTCAAGAGGACATCATCACCCGAATATATTTTTCGGAAACGGTTTCCTTTTATAGTTAATATCCCACTCTGTATATAATGTCATTGCCCAATACATAAATTCATAATTTAAAATAAATTACTTAATGTATAAATCAAGGCATGTACATTATATACAAGTGTCAATCACTATATCTGAATTAAGAACCTAAAAAAATAATAATATCATATAATCTTAGTTCTTCTTTATTGCCAAAATAAAAGAGAAAATTATTTTACTATTTTGATCCTGTTCAATATACACAAAGCATAGAAGCATTATTCAATATTAAAGATATACTATTTATAAATAATACTTCATCCCTTCTAGTGGTTTGTCAAATGCCACTTAGACTGTGAACCTTTATTATATTATATAAGGAACTTGACAATCTAATCTTCTACTATCCCATTTGATACTAGATTGTCTACAATATATAATATACAGACAATGTGAAAACATGCATTCAAGATTCTTAAATGATTATTATAATAGTATATACTTGAAACGAATAGTTCAGTATAAACACTAACAATATCTGACCGCTAGTAGACCTGATATCATGTATGCTACTTGTCTCTGTGCAAGATTCTAAGCTGATCCTAGAGAACCTCATACATTAGCATTGAAAATAATTTTTAAGTATCTCAAATGCACCATGAATATGGGATTATGGTATCCTAGAGATTCAGAAATTAAGCTAATTGGATATTTATATGTTGATTTTGCAGGATGAAAAATAGACAGAAAAAGCACTTCTGGAAGCTACCAATTTCTTGGTGGAAAATTGGTTTCTTGATATAGCAAGAAACAAAAGTCAATTTCCACATCAACTAAAGAAGCAGAATACATTGATGCAGGAAGCTGTTGTTCTCAGATTCTAAGGATGAAGAATCAGATACTGGATTATGGGTTAAATTATTCTGTTATTCCTATATATTATGATAATCAAAGTGCTATTGCAATGACATGAAATCTAGTGCAACATTCAATGACTCAACACATCAGCACCAGGTACCATTTCATAAGGAAACATGTGGAAGTAGGTACAGTGGAACTAGTCTTTGTTCCAACATATCAGCAAGTAGCAGATATATTCACCAAGCCTCTCTCTGAAGCTACATTCACAAGATTGATGAATGAATTAGGAATGATATCAGGACAATTCTCAAACTCTGATAATTATGATTGTTGATATTTTGAAGCATGATATCTTATTATGTGTCAGTACTTGTTAGATACTGATTATTGTGCTAAATGTTGATGCCATGATAACATGCAATTATCTTCTATAAATTCTATCTAAAAACTGCATATTGAACTACTGATTATACGTACATTCTCTGTTATTAGTTAAACTTGCTTTTACTAATAGATCCTTTCAGTAGTTGTTAAATTCTGATATTGGTCAAATCAGTGTTGACTGATAAATCCTAATAGTCGTTATTAAAATATTTATAATGGTCAAACCATGATTGACTATTATATTTCCATAATTATTTTGAATTTATTCGAAATAAATGGTTACACAGTATTTTTAATTAAACAGTGGGTTGGTGGAATATCTTTTAATTGCTTAGATGGGTAAGCTACTGATGTAAGTATCTATGAACACTTGAGTACTTACATTGGGAATAGGAATCTGAAGAGGGAGATTACTTTTTATTTACCTAGATATGCGTATGTATATGTATTATGATTAATTATTACATGGTTAATCAAAGAGTCTTTTAACTTTCTATCTCCTCTGCTATAAATTCACACCCTCCACTGTCAAAACTTCTCACTGTCTATTCATTCACAAACTCCAAATATACTCAAATTCTTCATTCATCTATGGCCATTGTCTATTCTCTTACCCATGGAGTTTATCGACCAGTTGCCATTCCAGAACATGGAAGGCTGTATTTTGATCTCTTTCGTCTCAGGGTAATATTTAACGGCCAAGATTATTTTCCATCTCAACTTCCACAGTCAATTTGTGATCGACTTAACTCGGATGACACTCAGTCACTTCATCTTTTTAGAATGCATGTCCACTTCGAAGAGATGAGAAGAGCCGAGGAGGCTGAGCAACGACGCCCGAGGAAGAACAACGTCGCCTCGAATGGTTGGCATTGCAAGAAAATATAATTTCTCAGGTTCTATGTCACGCATCTTCCATCGTAGTTTGATGGAGAAGCTGGAAGATGAAAAGAAGAAGAAGTCTGAGTAGTTAGATTATTTTAGGATTTTATGTTTAAAATTCTATAGAATCTTGTATTTGGCTTCTTAATTAATGGAAATATTTTTGCCTTCTTTGACTCTTTAAGTGAATGAATGTTCACTTTCTTGTTTGTGCTTGAATGCTTTTGACTGTTCATATTCAAATCAGTACTGCATGCTTAATTTCAGATATTTTTAATAGTGAATGTGAAGAAACTAATCTTTGTTTAAGTTCATATGTTCACTTCAGTACAAATTGAGCACACTACAGGAAGTAACTGTTGTTAAAGAAAAATATATCAAAGATTTAATTCTTATCCATTGAGGATTATAATCTTTGAGTGTACTTGACTATCTAAAATGTCTATTCAAGATATACTTTTGAGACTTTCTATTTCTATTCAAGAAAGTTGTTCATAATCATTTCTTAAAATTACTCATCTTATATCTTAAATTTCTTCTTACAACTGAAACACTTAAATCCATTTCTCAAATGTTGCCAAAAATCAAGTGACGCAATTTTTGAATTACGCTCACCACTAAGAAACAACATTTAGTTGGTTAGAGATGTTAAGTGGCATTTATGTCCACTTATTATGTCCTATAAAAGCTTGAATCGATGTTTTTGTACTCAAGTTATTTGTGTATTTGATGTGTTTTTGTAGTGTTTTTGCATTTCAGGAATAAATAAAAGAATTAGGAGATTTAACATTGTTTTGGTGCTAAACTTGTGTTAGGAAGATGTCTCGGGAGTTTGCTCGTAGATCGCCAGCTCAAACCATGCAAGAAAATAAAAATCAGTATTTTTTCCAGAGAGTCAGTGTGCCCGCGCTGTAGTAGCGCGCGGCCGCACCGAGATGCAGATTTACTGCGCGCCCGCGCTGGTGAAGCGCACGGCCGCGCCAGGTCGGGATGACAAAATTCTATTTCTACTTGGATTCTGAGAGTTTGAAGCCCTGATTTATTCTACAACATATATAATAAAAACTTATGATCATTTTTCATAAGAAAGACGTACCAAAGCTTAAGGAGAAGGCGTAAGAAGACCGTATAACACAATTCAACCAAAGCGAAGAGGATCTAGTTTATTCTTGTGATTCTTTATTTTAAGCTGTAATCTTGGATGCTAGTTTTCTTATTTGTGAACCTATACTCTTGTGTAACGTCCTTGGTTTTATTATTTATTTAGTATAAAGACTACGTTTATTATACTATACTTTCATTAGAACACACGTTGATGATAAGTTCGATTATGGGCTAATCTTTATCGTGGGGTTCTAGCGGATTTACTTATGGATTTCTTTAGTTAAAATGTATCGATGCCTTAGTATGTGGTGATTGTATAATAGCCTAGTATTGGTTGTGCTTATTCATCTTATGAGCGTCACAAACTTATAAGATAGTGTGTTAATCTCTAATGAAGCGAAAGTGAATTTAGGAGTTTAGAACTTACCAAGCTAGCATAGGTTCATGTATTTGATATGCATGATTCGTAGGTAATTTTAACCATCTTACTTTCCCTATGTAATCACGATAGATTACTTGTGCATTAAACCGTTATGTTGTTAAATTTTATAGACATATAAGGTCTCAATATAATTGGTGTCTATTCAGCTTCTATCTCTTTTATGGCTGTCTGGTAGTAGGGTATTTGTACAATGAAAGTTGGCGTTTATTAGTTTCGTGTTATCTGATTAGTGTCATCACCATTGCATGCTAAGGTTACGAGCAAAAAGGCTATTGAATGAAGTAGTAATGAAGTTAGAATCCAATGTTTGTTTCATACAATAAAACAATCCTTTTTTTTAATTTTTTAGTTAACGTTATTTAGTATAATCTCTTAGTTAATCGTAGTTATTTGGGGAATTGACTTCATGGGGCCATTTGTCTCATCTTGCAATAATCTATATATTTTATTGGCGGTTGATTATGTCTCGAAATGGGTTGAAGTTAAGGCTTTACCGATAAATCATGCAAAGGTAGTGCGTAATTTTCTTCATAAGCAGATATTCACAAGGTTTGTGACTCCAGGAGTCATAGTCAGTTATGAGGGATCGCATTTCTGCAATCGCAAGTTCACAGCCATGATGCAAAGATATAATGTGAATCATCGCATTGCTACAGCCTACCATCCTCAGACCAATGGTCAAGCTGAGGTGTCTAATAGAGAGATCAAGCACATTTTAGAGAAAGTTGTATGTCCATCAAGGAAGGATTGGTCTTTGAAGCTTGATGAAGCAGTTTGGGTATATCGAACAGCGTATAAGACTCCGCTAGGTATGTCGTCATTTCAGTTGGTTTATGGTAAAGGTTGTTGTGGCGCCCTCCAAACCCGGGTCAGAAGTTTGGGGTCCACACATACACACCTTATTTATAACTTGCTTATAACAATAATAGAGATAATAATAATAATATGCAGTGACCCTACTTACCAACTACCACGGACCGCAACAGGTTAAAGTATGCACACAAGCCAAACACACACTTATATTAGAAACCATCCAAATCCCAACTATTCAAACTCAAAACTGAGTATTAAACATTATTACAAACTTTTACAAACATAAATTATCTCAAAAGATGTCTACTAGATTAAGTCGATCAACCTGAACCCCTAGCTCTCGCGATGGACTGGGGATCCTCGCTACCAACTGGTTCCTTCTTAACTGGAAAAGAACATAAACAACATCGCACAAATGAGCTAAGTAGCTCAGCAAGTCACAATGACAAAACTGAGAATAATGATCATCAAGTGAAAAGGGCTATGATATCAAGTGAACAATGAATTATGATTTAGAATTGGATATTATATTTTCATTTTAAAAACCAAGGTTAGGCTGCTGATCAGTCACGCACTAACCCCGAACAAAAGCACACAGCACTGCTCTAACTACTGGATCCAAGGCACACATTGGCCTAACTTGACCATTAATATGGTCTGACCAAGAATCTGGTCCACAATTTTATAAAAACAATCCAATTCTAACATAATAACAGAATAAACAACGTAAAGCAATAAACAGAATCATAAAAAACATTGAATGTTCGATAAGGAAATGGTTTCAATCTTTACAAGGGATCAGTATGGCAATTTCAAAGCTAGACTATTAGGTAATGAAAGAATTGGATAACAAAGGAATCAATATTTCAGGTTACCATGAATTGGTCTTTCAAAGCATAAGGTACAATGGTTTGAGTATGTAAGTAATTTGATTCAGTGTTTCGTATTTAGTTTGTAGGTATTTGTGGAGTAGTATTGTATATTTCTGGTTCGTATTTGGGTGTACAATAATCAATGGTTTAGAAAAAATAAGATTTACGGCTCAAGATCAATAACTGGAATCAGGGTTTTGGGTTCAGTGCTTCAAAGCACTTTCAATATAAAATAGGACTATCAATTAACTACAATATATCTCGAGAAAGTTCAGAACACTTGCCTGGTACTAGCTTGCTATACTGCACTAAATTCTAATCACAACCGTCTACTCCTCGACTATCTGTTTCCCTTTCCTACGCCTTGCCTCTTCTGCTCACATATCATAAGCATCTATCAATACTCAACTTATACGATTCTATTCGATACACACTTTTATCTACCTTTCGTTTCATCTAAATCCGATTAACGGATTGAAAGTTATGCTATAGACAAGTAAACATCGAACATATAGATCGACAGTCAAACAACAAGTCACATATAACATATAACACGTCAAAAAATCAATGACATATCATTTATAAAGGAGTCTCGGGTCATAAACAGGCTTTCGAGTATTTAAAATGATTTTTAAAACATTTTTCAGAATTAAAACAGGTCGTTAGATCAATTTTAAAGTAATAAACAAGGTACAGTTGGCCAATTCTGGCTTCAAAACAATTTTATAATAATTATCGAGCCTTGAAACCAATTTAAAATAATATTTTAAAGCTCGAAACTATTTTTCGGAATTTTTAAATCATTTTTAAATAATTAAATCTAATTAAATAATTAATTAAAATCAATTAACAATTATTTAAACCAATTAATCAATTAATTTTCAAATTAATTGACCAATTAATCAATTAAATATTAACTGAAATTAATTAACTAATTAATTCAGATTTATTTTTGAATTAAAAATAATTTTTGGAATTAAAATAAGATTTTGGGAATTAAAATAATCATTTTCAGAATTTTTGGAAATTAAAAACAATTTTGAAAATGATTTTTATAAAAAAAATCCTATTTTTGAAAATTAATAAAACATAAATACTATGTTTACCAGTTTTGTAAACAGAAATCTTGTTTTTAAAGACTTTTTAAAACACAAGGACTACTTTGCAATAACACAGAAAGGTCAGGGACCTTTCTGCATTTTTGCCATCCCCTTCACCATGTCGTCGGCGCAGCCATTTCCGGCGACTCGAAGCTTTCCGGCGAGTCTAATAACAGTCCAGAACACTACCAAACAAACGGGGAAACGTAGATTGCAACCTTAGGAACTTATTCATGTAATTTATTCCATCAAACAAGCTGTAAATCGATCGTAATAACCCGAGGAAAACTCGCCACCGACGAGTTTATATAAATTCCGGTGAAACTTCAAACGAAAGCTTCGTTCGATCCGGGATTCATCTGATAACGTGCTATATATGAATAGATTGCAAATTTCAAGGGGAACAAAACCCACCCCTTTAGAACATCTAATAATCCCAAAATAAGAAACCCCCAAATTCAATCAAGAACATTCAAACGAATATAAACCCTAATAATACAATTCGAGAATCAAACCCTAATTTGAACATGTTATTGAACTCTAAATCGATCATATGACATACCAAAATGATCAGGAAGAAAAGATCTACAACATGCAAGCATTAAATCATCCAAACAATAGCTCGAACAAAAATTCATACTTTTAATTCTTAATAATTCGAATATAAATCAGTTTATAGGAAATTACCCTTTGATTCTGGGTTGAAATTGATGGCAGAATCAGATAGAAAATTTTTTCAAGCTTCGATTCGAGTATATGCACGCCTTAATCCGATATAGGTAACGCCTCCGAATTTGTGTTTGATTACGAAGAACGGTTTATAATTATAGTATTTTCTCTGTAAAAACTCTGTAAATACTGTTTGCAAATGATTTCTGTTACAAAATAAAATACGGTAAAGGCTATTTATAGTTACGGAAAATTAGTATCCCATTGACTCATTCCAGATACAAAATGTTACATTTATTTATAAAAACTGATCCAAACGGTACCAGTTTTCGGGATAATTATCCAAAGCAATACAATTTATACTGTGTTAGGTATGAATACAACACAGAGGGAGGAGGGGGGGTGAAGTGTTTTGGCTTAAATGTTTGAGTTTCGATTGACTTGGGCTTTAGAAGTTGGTAGTTGTTAATGATTTAGTAGAATGGATGTTAAACATAAATAGCTGTGCAAATATGTAAAACAAAGATCTTCAAAACTCATTTAATTTTATATTAAAAATCAAGCAGTGTTTTGCTACAAAATCTCTAAGTTCTTGTTTTAGAACTTAGCTTCTTTCTTGAGAGAGAACACACAATTTTCTATTTTGATTGTTCTGCTTAACTAGAGGACCAGTGTTAACTTTATAACTCTTTTAACTGCTAGTTTACACAGTGGATAATAAACATGCTATTAGCTTTTCTAAACTGTCACTTGTCATTTTGATTTATAGAAAAGCAAATCTTTCATTTCTGGCTTAGCATATCTTTAGCATCCCGTGATTAATTTAATCTCCTCTATCAGTTAATCTTTGCCATTAATCTTGCATATCTCTCAAGCTGCTTTTTGTAGAGTTGTCAATCCAGCTGTATGAATTGTTTGATTTGCAACCTTGGATATTGAACTGTTCTGCAATTCTGTACTTAGAGAAATTTCTTCACTTCGAGATCTCCAATTAAGTTGTAGAGAACTCGACATCTCGATAGGCATGTTGGCTTGTCGATATCTCTAAAACTTCATTGTTAACTTGACTTATCAACAACTCTGAGTTCTCTAGTGAATCTTAGTTTATCGATAACTCAGAGTTCTCTAATGGACTTTGGCTTATCGATAACTCAGAGTTCTCTAATGAATGTATACTTGTCGATATCTCTGAGTTCTCGAATGGGCAATTCCTGAGTTCTCTATACCCGGTGGATATTTCTTATCCGTCGAGTAGTGATGGCTTATACGTCGAGTAGAAATTGCTCATCCGTCGAGTAGATATTGCTCATCCGTCGGGTAGATGTTATTCATCCGTCGGTACTCTCTGGAGTTTAAATGACTTCTCGATAGGTCATTCTGGAGTTCTCGAATGATTTCTCTATAACACTATTTCTGTGACTTGTAGAGATCTTGACTTAGAATATTTTACACCAAACAGATTAATTCAACTCCAAGCTTCTTCATAATTCTTCTGAGGCATGATCTTCTTGATCTTCTTCCAGATAGAATTCTTAGGCTTGACACTATTTAAGGAAAAATGCTCCAGTCTGCTCCATTTACATTTTACAGACATTAAGTGTTACAAGTATGGATTACAGATTAAGGTTACAATACAACTAATCTTAGGGTTGTCAGTATGACTTAGTCTTGTTATAATACAGGCATGTCTTGCACAACAATATCCCCCAATTTGTGAGAAGATTGCTTATAACAAATTCATGCCTATTAACAAGACTAACCCCAAGTTAAAGAATGAAAATAAAATAATACAAAGGCTGATATAACACTTGTACAATGAATATTTGAGAGTTTACAATAATTAAGTAAAGATTGAGCTGTCTGATTCTTTCTCAATTATGTTCTTAATTTGCACAAGTATTTCCAATTCTTCTAGGATGGGGGTGTCAGTTAGAGCCTCTATTAGTTTCAGAAAATCTGGCTTAGGATATCTAGCTAACATCCCTATCCTATAACTTGACAAAGAGCCAGCTTTTATATTCAGAAATCTTCCATCCTTTGATATTCTGCTCTTGCCTACTGCCTTCAACTCTTCTGATCTTCTGATATACTCAGATCATAGATGTTGATGATATTATTAGCTCCAGTAATCTTTGACATTCTTCTGAGGCATAATTCTTTGACATCATCTATTATATATTACAATCTCCCCCAACTTGTTCATTATGAAATTATGCACAAGTTCTGATTGATGATGTCAAAACTTTAATTAAATGCAGAAGCCAAAACCAGTCTTCCCATCAGGTTTTCTTTTGTTGAGTTGCATTTAGATTTATTCAACATCCATTAGCTGTTTTGGCATTTAGATATATTCTCCCCCTTTTTGACATTATCTCCAGGAAGAAAAATCCAGCTAAATGCACATTGTTCAAGCTGCTGTCATTGTCCATTTGGAACACTGTCTACAGCTTCAAGCTTCATTGAGATTCATGGTGATAAGTTTTAAACAATAGAAGTTGCACTTAGATCTGCAGAAAAATTTTGTTAGTGATAAAAATCCCAAGCTCTCTGTTCTTTTGAATAAGTAGTCTCACCAATTCTCACTGCACTAGTCTCATGACTTTTGAGAGTCAGAGTTCCCTCACAAGGGTTACTAAATCCATACATTCATCTACCTCTCCTTTTTCCAGGAAGGATCCTGCCTCTCTTATTCTTTGTTTTTCACTCAATCTTTTCTCTTATTCTCACATGAAAGGCTCAAATGTTGTTTGACCTACAGAAATAAGAGGTGGCTGAGAAGAGGTAATTTGTGATCATATAATTAGAGGAAGGACATATATGGCTAATCATACTCATTTCACCAGAAAAATGAGTGCATAAGCATCTATGACTGGGGTCACAGTTTGACTCACATATTGCTCCGTGGTTGTGACAGTGTGTTGTCCTCCACTTGTAGTGAGAACCTCCAATGGAATTGGAGAGGATTTGACTGGGTTACTGTCATGTACACCAGCCTCAAACCTTTGTGCACCTTGCAGAGCACTGTCACATAAATGTGATAAGATTGCCCTTTTTATGACATTGTCATAGACAATTGTTCTTCTAGCTTTGACTGCTGAGACAGCTTCTGCTAGAGTTATGAGGGGAGTTGTTCCTTCTTGAGGAACCTCCAATTGAATTGGAGAAGATTTAGATAGCTCCCCCTCAGGAGTACTACCCTCAAACCTTTCAGTCTGTGAAGACTGTTTGTGCACATGAAGGTGCATTAGTGATATTCATGAAAAGCTTGATAAATTTCCATGTTTGTGATACCAGTTCCTTTTTCTCAAACAATCAGAACCACTGAAGAACATTTTGGGGATTTTGTCCTTTTGTAAAACAGGTTCCTTTTGAGAGTTACCTGAGTGGGATTGTGTTTGAGTTTGTGTTTGTGTTGCTGTGCCTGGGTAAACCGCAATTTGGTTTTGAAATGTTTTAGCTGCAGTTTAACATAAATACCTGTTGATTGAAACTTGAATCTCATGTTATTGTCTGAGTGGATTGTGTTCAACCTGTAATGCATTGAACATATTTATCTGTATTGATTAGGCATAACCATTGAGACATGCAGTTAAAAGTATATTGATTAGGCATAACCATTGAGACATGCAGTTGCAAGCATTATGACAGGAAAACTGATAATCAATTAATTTGTAAACACAAGGCAATCATGACATAAACAATCAAGCAACAAAAACAAATTGATAAAGAAGAAGATAATTTCATTAATATTAAACACAGAGTACATTAAGATGCAGATTACATCAAGTAAATCCTAATCCTAACTACTCTAATTTAGACTTCTTCTTCTCAGCCTCCAACCTCCTTGCCCTGCGTTGGTAAGCTCTGGACATGGAGTGTGCAAGAGAGATGATCCTCTCCTGCAACTCCAAAGCAGCAAGGCATTGCTCCTCAGCCACCCTGGCTCACCTCTCCTGCTCGAAAGAGGCTTCCATCTCAAAGAAAAGAATGTCTATTTGATCATCCCACGAGAGTCCGTAAAAGACCTCAAGTGGAATATCAAAGGGGCTGTAAAAAACCCCCTTGAGGCGGACACGAAGTCCGAAAGGATCAAAGTACAGTTGATCATCATCCAAATGATGGACCGGTTGATAAGCTCCATTAACAAGTTTGTAGAAGACTGGGGCATCCATTTGAATGAGAGAGATGAACAGAAGGTGAGTTTGAAATTTGATGTTTTTGTTGAGAGTAGGAGAGTGATGAGTGATAAAGAGTGAAGCGTTTTAATTTATAGATGGTGTAAAGATAGAAATCAAGAGACTCTTGAGTTACCCAGATAATAGGAGTAATAATCACATAAGCCTACTAGACAGCTAGAAATGACTAGTGACTGTTCCCCATGCAAGTACTCAAGAATATTAGTTTATTTTAAAGAGTAACTATTCCCCATGCAAATAAGCGTGTACTCCCTACACAAAAAGTAACTCTCCCTATCAGCAAGCAATCAGATAAAATTATCACTATCAACATACGCAAAGCAACACAAATAATGTACTAGTCTACTAACATTGGACTAACATATTTCCACGTAAGCAAGAAATCATATAAGCATGTAAATGTGTCAATAAGTCAGAGAAATTTAGAGACTAAGTATGTCAAAAGTATTTTTATGAACATAATTTATGAATTAAATTTGTTCAGTTTTTAATACTTTTTGCTTCTTTTGATATGTTATATATTAAGTTCACATACCGAAGATATGCCATAATAAATATTCAGTTTACTAGAATTTTGAGAAATTCCAAGTTAATATTAATGGAGAAGTCTGGGTATTTATAGAAAAAGGTAAAATACTTATCGAGAAGTCAAATAAACATTTGATATTAAACTTACCGAGAAGTAATTTTAAATATGAAAAAGGTACATTCGAGAAGTCAAGTGACTTATCGAGAACTCTGATAAATGCCCAGTTTGTCCAAAAAGGACTAAAATAATTCTAATTTATTTGAATTGAATCAAATTGAAATCAGAATAAATTTTCCAAAAGTATTTGTCTAAAATAATTCATTGAATTAAATTATTTTAGCTCTGAGTTATTAATAAGTCTCAAAATATCCTTGTCGAGAACTCTGTGAATTAACATTATTAGAGAACTCTACATGGTCTTATCGATAAGTCATAATAGAGCTTATCGAGAAGTCATTCGAGAAGTCTGTAAATAGACTTATCGAGGACTCACTCGAGAACTCCAAAATGACTCGTCGATAAGTCATTTTGACTTATCGAGAACTCAGTTCTCTATACCTTTGAGTATTGTTTTTCTGCCTTGTGCTAATTTTTACACATTTAAGATGTAAATTAACAACTAAGCAGTTTACTTAGAATTTGAAATATTCTAAGTTAATATTTGAGTTCTTTAAAGAAAAATAAATATACATAGATTCTGAAATATTTATAATTCATATTTCAGTTAATTTCCAATTAAATCAAACTGGGTTGATTTATTAGAAATTAATCTGCTGCAAAACATTAGCTGAGTTCTTGCCTTAGGATGAAGAATTGAGCATTCCAATTTCACTCACAAGTCTAGTGAAGGTTGCTTCATCGAAAGGTTTAGTAAAAATGTCAGCTAATTGTTTCTCTGTTGGAACAAAAATGAGCTCAATGGTACCATTTGCAGCATGTTCCCTGATAAAATGGTACCTAACATAAATGTGCTTTGTTCTAGAATGATTAAATGGATTAGCTACTATAGATATGGCACTAGTATTGTCACACATAATAGGAATTTTGTGTAACACTAGACTATAGTCCATTAGTTGATTTCTAATCCAAAGCACCTGAGCACAACAACATCCAGCAGCTATATATTCAGCCTCAGCTGTGGAAGTTGACACAGATTGTTGTTTCTTACTATACCAGGACATAAGTATTTGACTAAGAAATTGACAGCTTCCACTAGTACTTTTCCTATCAACCCTGCATCCAGCAAAATCTGCATCTGTGTATCCAACAGCTGATAAGTGGCATTTTATACCACTTAGAACGTCTTAAAATGGCTTAAATTGGTGTCTTGAAATCAAGTATTTTGTGTATTTGATGTGTTTTTCTAGTGTTTGTGCGTTTCAGGGTAATAGTTGCATTTCGGGGGAGAAATCATCAATAATAAGCCTTGGCATGTGTCTAGCATCGCGAGGGGGAAGAAAGGAGTAGATTACAGCGAATAAACGGAGCAAAAATCAGACATTTTCCGGTAGAGGTCTGAGCGCCCGCTCAGCTATGCTGAGCGGCCGCGCAGGAAGCTGCGGCCGCGCAGGGTCGGGAAATTAAAATATTATTTTAGACTTCTACTTCTGTTTGGCTTCTAGCTTCTGAGTAATCTAAGTTTTATGGGACTTCTATATAAGTAGATTCAGAGATGTTTCACGTGTGTTGGATCGTTGTATTAATCGAGGAGCGAAGGAGATAAGGAAGAAAACCATTTTAGCACACCGCAACGAAGAGGATGCATATTTTCTTGTGATTCTTTATTTCATTGTAACGTTGGATGCTAGTTTTCTTTGCTTTGAACCTATTTACTCTTGTGACGTACTCTGGTTTAATATAATTAGTTTAGTTATTATTCTCTTGTGTTTATTTATCTTGTTTTCATATGAACCCATAATGACAATAACTGTTATCATGGGCTAATCGTGATCATGGGGTGGTAACGGATTTACTATGGAATTGTTTAGTTAGTTGTTTAATACCTTAGTGTGTGATGATTGTATGATATCTAGTATTGGTTGTGCGTATTCATCTTATGTGTGTCGCGAACATATAAGATAGGGTGTTAATCTTTTGTGAAGCGACGGTGGATCTCGAGATTTAGAACTTGCCATGCTAGCATAGGTTCATGTATGATGTTGCATGATTAGTGGGTAACTCTAACCGTTTTATTCGCCCTATGTAATCAAAAAGAATAACTTGTGCTTAAATCATTATGTTGTCAATTTCTGTAGACATATAGGGACTCAACATAATTAATGCCTATTCAACTTCTATCTTAATTGTGGATGTTTGGTAGAATGGTATTAGTACAATGAAAGTTGGCTTTTATCAGTTTCGTGTTATTCGATTAATATCATCACTGTTGCATGCTAAGGGTAATAACAATGACTATTGAAGGAAGTAGTAATAAAGTTGTGATCTCATGAGTGTTTTAATATTGTTAATTCGAAGTGTTAAGTAAGTGGTTAATTTTAGTAGTTAATTGTAGTTAACAATTAGTTAATATAATTCTAAGTGTTTTTGTTTTAACATTGAGACGTAAACATACATTGGTGAGTGAGTTTAATTGAACATAATTAGTCTGAGTCTCTGTGGGAACGAACTAGAAAGTATTCTATATTACTTGCGAACGCGTATACTTGCGTGAATATTAGCGCGTGTTTTCGCCCTAACAAGTTTTTGGCGCCGCTGCCGGGGACTCGGCGTATTTGTTTAGTTTATGTACTTACCATCATTGGTCGTTATGACTCAGTGATTAAGACGTGTTACTTATTGTTTCCGGTTGTGTTTCAGGTACTTTAGCGAGCGTTAAGCAAACTCGTTCTCGTACTCACAAGAGGACTTTAGATACAACAGAGGAGACAGACGAAGTTCTTGGTATTCCGGAGAAGATAGATTTTGAAGATTCGGATTCAGGAAGTGAGCAGAAAGAACCAGTAATCATGGGTGATCGTATTGTTCCGGCCGATCCAGCTCTTATGGACTTTTCTCGGCCTAAAATTGATGACATTCAGTCAAGCATTCTTCATCCGGCTATTCAAGCTAACACCTTTGAAATCAAGCCGGGCACTATTCAGATGGTGCATAATTCTGTTTTTTTGGAGGAGCTGCGACTGAAGACCCCAACATGCACATAAGGAATTTTGTCGAGATCTGCAGTACTTTCAAATATAATGGCGTGACTGATGAGGCTATCAAGCTGAGGCTTTTCCCATTCTCACTGAGGGACAAAGCTAAGGATTGGTTACATTCTGAACCAGCTGGGTCCATCACTACTTGGCAAAATCTTGCGCAAAAGTTTCTGGTGAAGTTTTATCCAATGGCAAAGACTGCTGCTATGAGGAGTGCTCTTACTCAGTTCGCGCAGCAACCTACAGAATCTATGTGCGAAGCTTGGGAACGCTACAAGGAAATGTTGAGAAAGTGTCCACATCATGGAATGCCAGATTGGATGGTGATCACTGGTTTCTATATGGTTTGGGGGCTCAATCTTGGCCCATGCTCGATGCAGCAGCTGGAGGCGCCTTGTGGGCTAAAAGCTATACTGAGGCTTATAATCTTATCGAGACTATGGCTGCAAATGAGCATCAAAACCCAACTCAGAGGATGATGCCTGGGAAGGTAGCATGTATTCTGGAAGTCGATGCAACCACCGCTATTGCAGGACAGCTCCAAGCGCTGTCTATGAAGGTCGATTCTCTAGCTACCTACGGAGTCAATCAAATAGCTATGGTCTGTGAGCTTTGTGCAGATTCTCATGCTATGCATCAGTGTTCTCTTGTCAACGAATCTATTCAGTATGTGAACAATTATCAGCGACAATAGCAGCCTGTGCCAACTACTTATCATCCTAACAACAGAAATCATCCAAATTTCAGCTGGGGTAATAATCAGAATGTTATTCAGCCACCATATCAGCAAGGTGTGAGTAAACAGTTCAATCCACCTGGATTCCAGCAACCACAGCAGTATGCTCAAAGGAAATTATATCCTCAATAGGGAAGTGCAGCTGCACCCACTAGTGCTGATTTTGAGGAACTTAAGTTGTTGTGCAAGAGTCAGGCGGTTTCTATCAAGACCTTGGAAAATCAAATCGGTCAAATAGCTAATGCAGTGCTCAATCGTCAACCTGGAACACTTCCCAGTGACACGGAAGTACCAGGAAGGAAGAAAGCTAAAGAGAAAGTCAAGGCTATTACCTTAAGGTCTGGGAAAGTTGATGATGCTGAAAGGGCAAAAGAAGGAGAAGCTAAAGTTGGAGATGAAGAAGCTAAGCAAATGGAGAAAGCGGCGGAACCAAGGAAGACTACTGTTGAACACACTCTGCCTGAGGTTAATATAGGGGAGAAACAACTCTATCCTCCACCACCTTTCCCTAAGAGATTGCAACAACAAAAGTTGGATAAGCAGTTCGGTAAGTTTCTGGAGGTGTTCAGGAAACTTCACATCAATATACCTTTCACTGAGGCTCTGGAGCAAATGCCTAGTTATGCAAAGTTTATGAAGAGTATTCTTTCAAGGAAGGTAAAACTGGATGACCTTGAGACCGTTGCTCTAACGAAAGAATGCAGCGCTGTGCTGCAGCAAAAGTTACCTCCAAAGCTTAAAGATCCAGGTAGCTTCACCATTCCTTGCAGTATTGGCAAGTTGTCGTTTGACAAGTGCCTTTGTGATTTGGGAGCAAGCATCAATCTGATGCCGTTTTCGATCTTTAAAAAGTTGGATTTGCCTGATCTAAAACCCACCTACATGTCTCTACAATTGGCTGATCGTTCTATTACTTACCCAAGGGGCATAGTGGAGGATGTGCTAGTCAAGGTGGATAAGATCTTCTTTCCTGCAGACTTTGTTATTCTGGATTTCGAGGAAGATAAGAAGATTCCCATAATCTTGGGAAGACCTTTCTTGGCTACTGGCCGTACCTTGATAGATGTGCAGAAAGGTGAACTTACTATGCGGGTGCAGGATCAGGATGTGACCTTCAATGTATTCAAAGCAATGAAATTCCCTACAGAAGATGAGGAGTGCTTAAAAGTGGATGTGATTGATTCTGCGGTTACTTCAGAACTCAATCATATTCTAATGTCTGATGCATTAGAAAAGGCCTTAGTGGTGGATTTCGACAGTGATGATGAAGATGGTAACGAGCAATTACAATATCTTAATGCTTCTCCCTGGAGGCGAAAGCTGGACATGCCGTTTGAATCTCCTGGTACTTCTAACCTCAAGAATGCTGAAGGAAAGTTCAAACCATCAATTGAGGAAGCACCTATCTTGGAGCTTAAGCCATTACCTGAACATTTGAGGTATGCTTTTTTAGGTGATGCATCTACTTTACCTGTTATTATTGCATCTGACCTTTTAGGTAGTGAGGAGGACAAGCTCTTAAGGATTTTGAGAGAATTCAAATCGGTTATTGGATGGACCATAGCAGACATCAAAGGGATCAGCCCTTCATATTGCATGCATAAGATTCTACTAGAGGAGGGTAGTAAGCCAACTATTGAGCAACATCGCAGACTTAATCCTATCATGAAGGAGGTGGTGAAGGAAGAAATTCTGAAATGGCTGGATGCAGGCATCATTTATCCTATTTCTGACATTTCTTGGGTGAGCCCCGTGCAATGTGTGCCTAAGAAAGGAGGTATCACTGTGGTAGAAAATGAGAAGAATGATCTCATTCCCACTCGAACAGTTACAGGATGGAGAGTATGCATGGACTACCAAAAGTTGAACAAGGCCACGAGGAAGGATCACTTCCCTCTTCCATTTATTGATCAGATGCTTGACAGGTTGGCTGGTCATGAGTATTATTGTCTTCTGGATGGTTACTCCGGGTATAATCAGATTTGTATTGCACGAGAGGATCAAGAAAAGACTACCTTCACTTGTCCATTTGGCACGTTTGCTTTTCGCAGAGTTTCGTTTGGGTTATGTGGCGCACCGACCACTTTTCAGAGATGTATGATGGCTATATTCTCTGACATGATTGGAAATAATGTTGAGGTGTTCATGGACGACTTCTCCGTCTTTAGACATTCGTATGATGAATGTTTGAATAATCTTCGTGCCGTGCTCAAAAGGTGTGTGGAAACTAATTTGGTGCTCAATTGGGAAAAATGTCATTTTATGGTGCGTGAAGGCATAATTCTTGGGCATAAGGTCTCTAGCAAGGGTCTTGAGGTGGATAAAGCCAAGGTGGGAGTCACTGAAAATCTTCCACCACCTATTTCTGTGAAAGGAATCCGTAGTTTTCTTGGTCATGCGGGTTTTTATCGGCGGTTCATCAGGGACTTTTCGAAGATATCTAAGCCGTTATGCAACTTGCTTGAGAAAGATGTATCCTTCAAATTTGATGATGAATGTTTGACGGCATTCGAGACTCTCAAGAAGAGTTTAATCACTGCGCCAGTTATTACAGCACCGGATTGGACAGAGCCTTTTGAGATGATGTGTGATGCGAGTGATTATACGGTAGGCGCAGTTCTTGGGCAGCGCAAGAATAATCTCTTTCATGTGGTCTACTATGCTAGCAAGACCTTAAATGGGGCCCAAATGAACTACACCACTACTGAGAAGGAGCTCTTGGCTATAGTCTTTGGTTTCAAGAAATTTTGATCTTATCTGCTTGGGACAAAAGTGACAGTATTTACTGATCATGCGGCCATTCGCTATTTGGTTTCCAAGAAGGATTCGAAGCCGAGACTCATTCGTTGGGTGCTCTTACTACAGGAACTTGAGTTAGAGATCAAGGATCGGAAAGGTACTGAGAATCAAGTAGCTGACCACCTCTCTAGATTGGAGAATCCCGAGTCTACTTCACAGGATAAGACATTGATCAACGAGTCTTTTTCGGATGAGCAGTTGTTCGCAGTTCAGGAGGAAGAGCAATGGTTTGCAGATATTGTAAACTATCTTTTCAGTAATATAATGCCTCATAATTTAACCTCAGCTCAAAAGAAGAAGTTTCTGCATGAGGTGAAGTGGTATATGTGGGATGAACCATATTTGTTTAGACAGGGAGCTGATCAGATCATCAGGAGATGTATCTCGTTCTGTGAGACGGAGGGGATATTACGAGACTACCACTCCACAGTTTATGGTGGACACTATGGTGGTGAGAAGACGACAGCTCGTATTCTACAAGCAGGTTTTTTTGGCCTACTTTGTTTAAGTATGCTCATCAATTTATTTTAAGGTGTGATCGTTGCCAATGAGTGGGAAATTTGACGAGAAAGGATGAGATGCCGTTAAATGTGATGCTTGAAGTCGAGGTCTTTGATGTTTGGGGAATCGATTTCATGGGGCCTTTTGTCTCGTCCTGCAACAATCAGTACATCTTGCTGGCAGTCTATTATGTCTCAAAATGGGTAGAAGTCAAAGCTCTACCGAAAAATGATGCAAAGGCAGTGTTGAATTTTCTTCATAAGCAGATTTTCATAAGGTTTGGAACGCCTCGGGTAATCATAAGTGATGAAGGGTCGCATTTCTGCAACCGTAAGTTCACTTCTATGATGCAACGTTATAATATGAATCATCGAGTTACTACTGCCTATCATCCGCAAACAAATGGTCAAGCGGAAGTGTCTAACAGAGAGATCAAGCACATTCTAGAGAAGGTTGTTTGTCCGTCAAGGAAGGATTGGTCTTTAAAGCTCGATGAAGCTGTTTGGGCTTACAGAACAGCATACAAAACTCCACTTGGTATGTCCCCGTTTCAACTGGTGTATGGTAAGGGATGTCATTTACCTGTGGAGCTTGAGCATAAGGCCTATTGGGCGTTGAAAAAGTTGAACCTGGATCTAGATGCAGTTGGAAAGAAGCGAATGCTTTAGCTTAATGAACTTGATGAATTTCGACTCCAAGCGTACGAGAACAACAAAATGTACAAGGAAAAGGTGAAGAGGTGGCACGATAGGAAGCTGCATCCTAAGTTATTTGTGTCGGGGCAACAAGTTCTCTTATTTAACTCTCGTCTCCTACTTTTTCCTGGGAAGTTGAAATCAAGGTGGTCCGGACCTTTTATTGTCAAAACTTTGTTTCCACATGGAGCGGTGGAGATTTTTGGGAATGATCCGGACCAAGCATTCAAGGTTAATAGTCAGCGTTTGAAGCATTACTATAGGGACACGGCAAACTGAGAAGTGGTTAGTGCCATTTTATTGTTAACTTAAGGAAGGTACGCAACGTCAAGATAATGACGAAAATGAAGCGATGCGTGGGAGGCAACCCATGATTTGTTGTTATAGGAACCCTTAGAAGTTAATAACCTATCCAAAACTACAAAAAAAATCAGAAAAACCGGGCTGAAAAAAAAATTCCAGTGACCCCCTGAGCGCCCGCTCAGCTCTGTTGAGCGATCGCTCAGCAAGCTGAGCGCCCGCTCAACTTTGCTGAGCGACCGCTCAGGGGTCGGCTGACAGAAATTTTTTTTAAGTCAATAAAAATACAAAAAAATCAGAAAAATAAACCACAAATTTCAGCCCATAAAACCCACGACTTATTCCCCATTATCCCATGATTTTTACCCATAAACCCACTCCTAATCAATTTCTAACCTAATCCATTCCCTATATATATACATACACCTATCCCACATATCTCCCACACAACTTCTACACTCAAACTCTCTCCCAAACACAAAAACACAATTATCAAGCACTTTTATTCAGATTCAATGGCACCCAAGAGAGCAAGGACTATTGATAGCAACAGCACTGTGCCTACGGCTGATTCTTCGAGGGGTACTACTGCGAGGCCCCAGTTGAATGACAGGGCTGCGGAGGAGGAGTACACTAGGCTTTTGGGGAAGCCGATTCTGAAGGAGAGGGGATTTTTACCATCGGGGAGGGATGGTGAGTTGTTACCTATGATTGTTGAGAAGGGGTGGATAGCTTTTTGAGAGTCACCTGAAGCAGTGCCGATGAGCGTGGTTCGCGAGTTCTATACGAACGCGAAGGCCGAGAAGAATGGGTTTTCTGTGGTCTGGGGGTTAACGGTTGATTATCACCCAGCGGCGATTCGCCGTGTGATTGGGCAGCGAGAGAGAAAGCTCACGGAGGAGAACTGGAACGAGAAAACTGTTGAGGATTTTGACTTGGATTTGATTTGTGCTACTCTCTGTAGGCCAGGCACAGTTTGGACCTTCAAGACTGGAACTAATAAGTATCGTCACTTTCCGGCGATCGCGATGAACAGGTATGCCCGTGCATGGAATGCGTTTATTTGTGCTAATATTCTTCCTTCTTCGCATGCACACGAGGTCACAGTTCAGAGAGCACAGTTGTTGTGGGGAATTTTGAATGAGGAATACTATGTGGACCTTGGTGAGTTCATCTACTAAGGAATTCTGAAGTTTTTGAGGGGAGCTAAGCACATGAACATCCCGTATGCATCCACTGTTACTAAGCTTTGCCGAGCGGTGGGAGTGAACTGGTCGTCTCAAGAGCAGTTGCAGTTGTCGACCGCTCCTATTGATTCCGGGACTCTGAATACGATGCAGGAGTGGACCGGTGGTGAGCCCGAGGAGCATGGACTGGGTTATCGTCTTCTAGGAGGGCGTCCAGCATGAGGTGCTACTATGGCTAGGCCTAGGCGTGATGAGGCTGGTTCTTCGAGAGCTCAGGAGGGTGCTGGGATGGCTGATGCCCAATATAGGAGGCTGTCACGGAGGATGGATGCTATGTATGAGACGCAGAGCAGGTTTGCTCAGGAGCTCACCCTTACACTAGGGACTGCTTTTCGAGGCCTTGGAGCTGACATCCAGTGGCCAGTTTTTGGTGAGGACTCTGCATATCCGCCTCCTGATACACCACCCACTGAGGGTAATGATGATGATGACTCCGAGTAGGTATACCCTGTGTTCGTTTCTACTACCTTCACTGGGGACAGTGAAGATTTTAAGTTTGGGGGTGGTAGTTAAGGAATATTTTGTGTGTGTGTCATATAGCTGCATATTCATGATAGTTAGTTCATATAGTTGCATAATTTTTGCCATATAGTTTTTTTTATATGTAGCTTTATTTGTTTATCATATCATGTAGCTCATGCATATACCATGATCCCTTTTGCGATGATTTACCGACTGATTTGTGATGTTGATGCGAGTGTGATGATAGCATTAAAGTGATGTTGAGTCATGTAGGCTGATATGCATGCTAGAAGCACTTGTATTTTCATTAAGTCTTAGAGAATGCTTAAGGACTAGATTGTTGTTATGATCTGATTATTTTTTAGGTTAATCTATTTATTATGCTTAGAATTTTATAATAGGTTCTTAGTGATAAAGGCATGAAAAAGAAAAAAAATGGAGTAAAAAATGGAATTTGTTCTAATTGTGGCTAGGCGTCAATTGGCTAGTAGCCGGCTCGTATGTTTATGCGAGTAGTCTAGGGTTGAGCAAGATGGAGCGAAATGCACTTGCTCAGAAATTTTGAAAGAAAAAAAGAAAAAAAAATATAGAGAAAAAAAGAAAAAAAGAAAAGTATGTGTTTATGCATAATTGATCACGAGTGGGCTCTTTGGTATTCGAGTTATTAAGTTCTTAGGGGACTTTGTGCCTAGTGACCTAAGGCTTTTAGAGTCTGGGATCCGCTAACCTAATGCTCGGCTACATGGATACCATTGTATAAGTCTTTTGTGGACCTCACTCATTGCACGGTCAAATAAGCATTACTGTTAGTAATAAAAAACATGATTCCATGATAAGCTCCAGAATTCTTGTAGTGTTATAAGTCACTTTGTGCCTAGAATTTTTATTCTTTGTATAATCATGTGATTGCCATGATGACAGTTGAGTCATAATAATTGATTTAGTTCCGGAGCATATCTGTTAAGCGTCTGCTCACACCACATTTTTGGCTATATGTTAGTTGGCATGATTTGATTGATCTTTAGTCGCCTAATTGCATTAGTTGAGATGTTGTAAGTTGGTTGGTTTGTTCGTAGTAAGGGGGATCGCTGCATTTCACATAGATTGCATTTATGTATGTTTTTATTTGTTTTTGAGTCTGCGATGCTTGAGGACAATCATCGATTTAAGTTTAGGGGTGTGATAAGTGGCATTTTATACCACTTAGAACGTCTTAAAATGGCTTAAGTTGGTGTCTTGAAATCAAGTATTTTGTGTACTTGATGCGTTTTTCTAGTGTTTGTGCATTTCATGGTAATAGTTGCATTTCGGGGGAGTAATCATCAATAATAAGCCTTGGCATGTCTCTAGCATCGCGAGAGGGAAGAAAGGAGCAGATTACAGCGAAGAAACGGAGCAAAAATCAGACATTTTTCAGTAGAGGCCTGAGCGCCCGCTCAGCTATGCTGAGCGGCCGCGCAGGGTCGGGAAATTATAATATTTATTTTAGACTTCTACTTCTGTTTGGCTTCCAACTTCTGAGTAATCTGAGTTTTATGGGACTTTTATATAAGTAGATTCAGAGACGTTTCACGTGTGTTGGATCATTGTATTAATCGAGGAGCGAAGGAGATAAGGAAGAAGACCATTTTAGCACACCGCATCGAAGAGGAAGCATATTTTCTTGTGATTCTTTATTTCGTTGTAACGTTGGATGCTAGTTTTCTTTGCTTTGAACCTATTTACTCTTGTGACGTACTCTGGTTTAATATAATTAGTTTAGTTATTATTCTCTTGTGTTTATTTATCAAGTTTTCATATGAACCCATGATGACGATAAGTGTTATCATGGGCTAATCGTGATCATGGGGTCGTAACGGATTTACTATGGAATTCTTTAGTTAGTTGTTTAATACCTTAGTGTGTGATGATTGTATGATATCTAGTATTGGTTGTGCGTATTCGTCTTATGTGCGTCGCGAACATATAAGATAGGGTGTTAATCTCTTGTGAAGCGACGGTGGATCTCGAGATTTAGAACTTGCCATGCTAGCATAGGTTCATGTATGATGTTGCATCATTAGTGGGTAACTCTAACCGTTTTATTCGCCCTGTGTAATCAAAAGGAATAACTTGTGCTTAAATCATTATGTTGTCAATTTTTGTAGACATATAGGGACTCAACATAATTGATGCCTATTCAACTTCTATCTTAATTGTGGATGTTTGGTAGAATGGTATTAGTACAATGAAATTTGGCTTTTATCAGTTTCCTGTTATTCGATTAATATCATCACTGTTGCATGCTAAGGGTAATGACAATGACTATTGAAGGAAGTAGTAATGAAGTTGTGATATCATGAGTGTTTTAATATTGTTAATTCGAAGTGTTAAGTAAGTGGTTAATTTTAGTAGTTAATTGTAGTTAACAATTAGTTAATATAATTCTAAGTGTTTTTGTTTTAACATTGAGAAGTAAACATACATTGGTGAGTGAGTTTAATTGAACATAATTAGTCTGAGTCTCTGTGGAAACGAACTAGAAAGTATTCTATATTACTTGTGAACGCGTATACTTGCGTGAATATTAGCGCGTGTTTTCGCCCTAACAACAGCTTCAAAACCAGTTCCCTTAGGATACCATAATTCTAAGTTTGGAGTTCCCTTTAAGTATCTAAAAATCCTTTTGACAGCCATCAAATGTGATTCCTTTGGATTGGATTGAAATCTGGCACATAGATAAGTAGCAAACATGATGTCTGGTCTACTAGCAGTCAAATACAGTAATGATCCAATCATCCCTCTATAGCTTGAAATATCCACACTCTTGCCTTTCTTGTCTTCATCCAACTTGGTTGCAGTAGACATTGGTGTAGATGCTGGTGAGCTATCCACCATACCAAATTTCTTCAATAAGTCATTCACATATTTGGTTTGGCTGATGAAAATACCATCACTTCTTTGACTAACTTGAAGGCCAAGGAAGTAACTCAATTCTTGCATCATGCTCATTTCATACTCACTCTGCATTAGCCTATAGAATCTTTGACAAAGTTTTTCATTTGTAGATCCAAAGATGATATCATCCACATAGATTTGAACTAGGATCATATATTCACCATGCTTCTTGTTGAAGAGAGTCTTATCAATAGTACCTCTGGTAAAACCATGTTTGAGTAGAAATTCTGACAGTGTGTCATACCAGGCTCTTGGTGCCTGTTTCAATCGATATAGAGCCTTAAGTAATTTGTAAACAAAGTTAGGAAATTCTTGATCTTCAAATCCAGGTGGCTGTTACACATAAACTTCTTCTTCTAGTTCACCATTGAGAAAAACACTCTTGACATCCATTTGATACACCTTGAAATTTGAGTGTGCAGCAAATGCCAGAAAAATTCTTATTGCTTCTAGTCTTGCAACAGGAGCAAAAGTCTCATCATAGTCAATTCCCTCTTCTTGTGAGTAGCCTTTAGCAACCAGCCTTGCTTTGTTTCTAGTAACAATTCCATTTTCATCCATTTTGTTCGTGTACACCCACTTTGTTCTAATTATGCTTCTATTCTTTGGTGCAGGGACTAATTTCTAAACTTTGTTTCTCTCAAACTGATACAACTCCTCCTGCATGGCACATATCCAGTAAGGATCCATTAGGGCTTCTTCAGTTTTCTTGGGCTCTACTTGAGATAGAAAACATGCATGTAGGCATTCATTAGCAGTTGCACTTCTAGTTCTCACACCAGTAGAGGGATCACCAGTAATAGCTTCTACTGTATGACTCCTATCCCACTTTCTGGTGTTTGTCTGTTGACTAGTGCCTTCATCATTTTCTTTAGTATTACCATGACTGTCATTTCCATTTTCTCCTTCTCCCCCTGAGTTTGTGCCATCAAATTCAGGTGTCTGAAGAGAGCTTTCATTTCCATGATTTTGTTCAGAGGTTTCTTCATTTGTCACTTGTTGTGTCACAACTTCATCTTCCTCATCAGAATCACTATCAATGGTTAGATTTCCAAATGCAAGGGCTTCACCATCATTTACATCAAGGCATTCCAAGCCTGGACACTTGTCATCATCAAAAGTCACATCTGTGCTTTCCATAATTTTCTTTTGATCAATCACATAAACTTTATAGGTTGTTCTTTCCAATGAATATCCCAAAAAAATTGCTTCAAAAATTTTAGAGTCAAATTTTCCCACATATTCAGAGTTGTCTTTTAGAATATAACACTTACTTCCAAACACATGTAGATGCATCACTGTAGGCTTCCTGTTAGACATGATTGGTGATTTTCCATGAACTTTGTTGATGAGATATCTGTTTTGAGTGTAGCATGCAGTATTAACAGCCTCTTCCCAAAAACTAGTTGGCAACTGAGCATCTTGTAGCAAAGTTTAGCAGCTTTAACCAATGTTCTATTTTTCCTCTCAACTACTCCATTCTGTTGAGGTGTTCTAGCTGCTGAAAATTCTTGAACAATGCCTTTGCTTTTGCAGAATTCACTTAATGTTGAGTTTCTGGATTCTGTTCCATTATCACTTCTCAATCTTTTCACACTAACCTTTCCTTCAGCTTGCTTCTCAATTTTCTTGATGTGCTCAATTATAATGTTTGGAGTTTCATCTTTAGAGTATGTGAACTCAACCCAAGTGTATCTTGAAAAATCATCAACCATGACAAGGGCATATTTGTTCCTTGAAATGGACAGGACATTTACTGGCCCAAACAAGTCCATGTGAATAAGTTGCAGAGGTGCACTTATGGAATTCACAGATTTTGACTTGTGACTTGATCTTTTCATCTTTCCTTTCTGACAAGCTTCACAAACTTCCAGTTGAGTAAATTCCAGACTGGGCATGTCTCTCACAAGCTCCTTCTTGACTAAGGTGTTGATTACTTTGAAATTTAAGTGAGATAGCTTTTTATGCCATAGTTTGCTTTGCTCTTCTGATGCCTTAGTGTAGAAACAACACACTCCTTCCTTATTTGTTGAGTCTAAGTCTGCAACAAACAAGCTTCCCTTTCTTACTCCCTTAAGAGCAATTTCACCAGTCTTTTTGCTAATAAAAGCACAATCTTCTTTGTTGAAGACAACTTGAAAACCTCTGTCTGCAAATTGACTAACACTTAGAAGATTTACTTCTAATCTAGCAACTAGTGCTACATCTTCAATGACAACATTTCCAGAGACAATCTTGCCATATCCCATTGTGAATCCTTTGCTGTTGTCTCCAAAGGTCACCAAAGGGCCAGCCATCTCTTCAAATTGTGATAGCAGGGCCTTATCACCTGTCATATGCCTGGAACATCCACTATCAATGATCCATATAACCTTCTTCCCCTTGCCCTGCACACAATGAGGATTAAGTGTGTTTAGCTACACAAGTTGTGTTGGGCACTTTCTTCTTGTTAACTGATTTTGCAGAAGTAGAATGAGAATTTTGAGATAAAATAGAATTCATAGACTGTTGAGCATTTTCCCTTTTAGATATAGAACTATCTTTTGATTCTATGAGATCAATTCTCAATTTGTAGCAACTCTTCATCACTTTTATGTTGCAGAGAATGCAGTCAAACTTGTCACAGAATGAATAGGGATCATTTGCCTTAGCTTCATTGTACTTGCAGACTCCTTCAGGTGAATTGCTAACAGTCTTTTTACAAAGATGAGTTAGGTGATTCATTGATCCACAATTCTCACACCTCTTTCTAGGAGCATCTGCAACATAAGCAAAATTATTGCTTTTGTTTATCCCAATCTTTCCATTTCTATTCTTCTTTTTTCTTTTTGACCTGTTTAGTTTTAATCTCCTTCACAGGCTCCTTAATTTCTTGATTGGCTTTTGGTGTTTCAACAGAGATGGAAGAATGAGTTGTCTCATTATTTTTCTTTTCCTTGTCCTCATCAGCTATCTCCTATTCGATGATCAACTCTTATTCACTGAAGTTCACTTCACATGCCTTGAACAAAGGTGATTCAACTTTCTTTAAAATAATTGGAACATCTTCAGTTTCGGTTGATTTCCCTTTGTCACTGACAGACTTCCTCTTGTTGTTCAAATCCTCATAATCAAGACCAATGGCAATGTTTCCACATGACTTGTTCTTTTTATGATATTGGCCAATCAAATCAGAAGCATTTCTGAAGGATTTCAGCTTCACTTCATTCTTCTCCAGCTTTTCTCTCAATACTGCTTCAATTTCACTTGCACACTTTAATTTGTTCTTTAAGTATGCATTTTCTTGCTTAGCAGTATCAAGATCAACCAGCAATAATCCAGTCTCTTGTTTTTCACTCACAAGTTTTTCATTGATCTTTCTCAATCTGCTAACTTCCTCATTTGCAGCAACCATGCTTGTATGAATGTGGAACATTTATGTGCTCATCTTTTCAACAGTTTCCTTATATTGACTCACATTTAAATCAGTTGTGGTAAGAGTTGGTACCTGTGATTTAGATGATGAAGAATCTCCTTGCTCCAAAGCCATGAATGCATAGTTTTCAACTTCTTCATCTTCATCATTATCTGAGTCATCCCAGCTCTTGCCCTCAGCAATATAAGCTTTCCCTTGTTGCTTCTTTAGAAGAGCATCATACTTTGCTTCCAATTCAAGATAGGCTTTATCTTTCTTTGCCTTCTTGGGTTTTCTACATTCTGTAGCAAATGGCCCAACTCATCACAGTTAAAGCACCTTATTTTTTATCTATCAATATATCCAGTTTTGTAGCCAGTTTTGCTATTAGGAGTGTACTTCCCTTTTCCTTTCCAGCTGCTGTCTTTGTTGAAGGACTGTCCTTTGCTCTTGAAAAATCTTGGTTTCTTTACTCTAATATTAGAGAATTTTCTGGCCAAGTAAGCCATTGATTTTTCTAGCTCATCAAGCTCATCAAGAGTGTAGAACTCATCTTTTTCATCCAATTCCAGTATGACTTGCTCTTCAGTGTCATTGACTCTTTTCTCACTTCTAGAAATTGCTGGAGTTGAGGATCTTTGCTCATCATTAGAAGTCTGGCCATCAATCACAATCAGTGCACTTGAGCCATCCATTACATATCCTTGACCAGCCCTTAATGATTTCTTTTGTATCATTTCAAGTTCATAAGTTTTCAGAATCCCATAGAGCACTTCCAGTGTGATTCTACTCAAATCCCTTCCTTCTCTTATTGCAGAGATCTTTTGTTCCAAATGGTCAGGGAGAGTGAGCAAGAACTTCAAATTCACTTCTTCAACATCATAAAATTTATCATGAAGCTGCAAGTCATTTATCAGCTTATTAAACCTTTCAAACACATCAGTAATACCCTCCTTTGGTTTAGCCATAAAACCCTCATACTAAGAAATCAATATCCTTTTTTGATTTGACCTAACCTCCTCAGTTCCTTAACAGAGTATTTCAATCTTTTCCCAGATCTGTTTAGCAGTGTCACAGTTGACAATGTTATTATACATTACATTGTCAAGTTACTCAATTAGTATCAGTTGCAAAGCACTGTCTAGGGAAACTTTCTCTCTTTCAGGTTCAGTATACCCAGAAGGATCCTTGGGAGCATAATGAGTTGGAATAACCATATCTTCATCTGTGGTTTCCTCAACTCTAACTACAGGAGTGAAGGGCCCATTCTTGAGGATACCAATGTAAAGATGATTGGCCATTCTTATAAACAACAACATTTTCTTTTTCCATAAAGTGTAATTGGCCTTATCAAAGGGAGGAATCTTGATACTACTGATTTTCTGTGTATTCATTTTTCCAAGATCTAATCTGTTTACCATCAGATTTTGCTCTGATACCACTTGTTAGGTATGAATACAACACATAGGGGGGTGAATGTGTTTTGGCTTAAATGTTTGATTTTCGATCGACTTAGGCTTTAGCAGTTGGTAGTTGTTAATGATTTAGTAGAATAGATGTTAAACATAAATAGCTGTGCAAATATGTAAAACAAAGATCTTCAAAACTCACTTAATTTTATATTAAAAATCAAGCAGTGTTTTGCTAAAAATCTCTAAGTTCTTGTTTTAGAACTTAGCTTCTTTCTTGAGAGAGAATAAACAATTTTCTATTCTGATTGTTCAGCTTAACTAGAGGACCAGTGTTAACTTTATAACTCAGTTAACTGCTGGTTTACACAGTGGATAATAAACATGCTATTAGCTTTTCTAAACTGTCACTTGTCATTTCTATTTATAGAAAAGCAAATCTTCCATTTCTGGCTTAGCATATCTTTAGCATCCCGTGATTACTTTAATCTCCTCTGTCAGTTAATCTTTGCCATTGATCTTGCACATCTCTCAAGCTGCTTTTTGTAGACTTGTCAATCGCGCTGTGTGAATTGTTAGTTGATTTGCAACCTTGGATATTGAACTGTTCTGTAGTTCTGTACTTAGAGAAATTTCTTCACTTCGAGATCTCCAATTAAGCTGTAGAGAACTCGACATCTCGATAGGCATGTTGGCTTGTCGATATCTCTGAAACTTCATTGTTAACTTGACTTATCGACAACTCTGAGTTCTCTAGTGTAGTTTGGTTTATCGATAACTCATAATTCTCTAATGGACTTTGGCTTATCGATAACTCAGAGTTCTCTAATGAATGTATACTTGTCCATATCTCTGAGTTCTCGAATAGGCAATTTCTGAGTTCTCTATACCCGGTGGATATTGCTTATCCGTCGAGGAGTGATGGCTTATCCGTCGAGTAGACATTGCTCATCCGTCGAGTAGATATTGTTCATCCGTCGGGTAGATGTTATTCATCCGTCGGTACTCTCTGAAGTTTAAATGACTTCTCGATAGGTCATTCTAGAGTTCTCGAATGATTTCTCTATAACACTAATTCTGTGACTTGTAGAGATCTTGACTTAGAATGTTTTACACCAAACAGATTTATTCAACTCCAAGCTTCTTCATAATTCTTCTGAGTCATGATCTTCTTGATCTTCTTCCAGATAGAATTCTTAGGCTTGGCACTGTTTAGAGAAAAATGCTCCAGTCTGCTCCATTTACATTTTACCGACATTAAGTATTACAAGTATGGATTACAGATTAAGGTTACAATACAACTAATCTTAGGGTTGTCAGTATGACTTAGTCTTGTTATAATACAGGCATGTCTTGCACAACAATCTCCCCCAATTTGTGAGAAGATTGCTTATCACAAATTCATGCATGTTAACAAGACTAACCCCAAGTTAAAGAATGAAAATAAAATAATACAAAGGCTGATACAACACTTGTACAATGAATATTTGACAGTTTACAATAATTAAGTAAAGACTGAGCTGTCTAATTCTTTCTCAATTATGTTCTTAATTTGCAGAAGTATTTCCAATTCTTCTAGGATGGGGTGTCAGTTAGAGCCTCTATTAGTTTCAGCAAATCTGGCTTAGGATATCTAGCTAACATCCCTATCCTATAACTTGACAAAGAGCCAGCTTTTATATTCAGAAATCTTCCATCCTTTGATATTCTGCTCTTGCCAGCTGCCTTCAACTCTCCTGATCTTCTGATATACTCAGACCATAGATGTTGATGATATTATTAGCTCCAATAATCTTTGACATTCTTCTGAGGCATAATTCTTTGAAATCATCTATTATATATTACATACTGCGGTCTGGGTCTCAGCACCTAGTTACACGTATTACGAGATGATAATTATGATAGTTTAATAGAAAGATCCCGTTTATCGAAAATACGAGTTTTATCGATTTACCGAAACAAATAATGTATCGAAACTGTTGCGCCACAGGACAAACCGTATGCCAGATCGAAAAAGTCGAAACATGGAAAATGCTCGGAATATTGTAATTAGGTTAGGAAGGAGTTCTCGGAAGAGTTTCGTGTTATAAAACGTAAAAACGGATGACGTCGGTTGGTTCCCGATTGTATAAAATAGTTTTTAAATACTCGGAAAAAGATTTTATAAAATCCATATATTTCCTATAAAATCATAAATCAACATAAAAATAATTAGGAAGATATGACAATTATCTATATTTTATTTTGGACATATAAAAATTAAAATACTCAATTAATATTATTTTTAAACATCCAAACACATATAACACTTAACAAATAATTCATAGAATAGATACTGAACATACATAATAATTATCTATTAGCAAAAATAATTACACGATATATCCCTGATATTACATTTTTCCCCCCTTAAAAGGATTCTGTCCTCAGAATCTCCTAAGAAAATAAATGAGGGTACTTTCCTCTCATATCACTATCTAACTCCCATGTTGACTTTTCAACCTTTGGGTTTCTCCACAATACTCTTACTAACTTTACCACTTTATTTCTTTATACTTTCTCTCTTTCCTCTAGAATTTCTATCGGACTCTCTACATATGACAAATCTGTCTGAAGCTCTATTAGCTTATATTCTGTTACATGCCTGGAGTCTGGATTATACTTCTTATGCATCGATGCGTGAAGAACATTGTGAATGTGCTCCATGTGCGGAGGTAACGCCAACTCGTAAGCTACTTTGCCAACGCGCTTTAAAATCTCAAAAGGTCCAACGTATCTTGGGCTCAGTTTTCCTTTTTTCCAAATCTCGTTAATCCCTTCCACGGTGATACTTTCAGTAATACCAAATTTCCTTCTTCGAATTCCATATTTTTCCTTGATTGATCTGCATACTTCCTTTGACGATCTTGTGCTGCTATCAATCTCTTCTGGATAACTTCAACAACATCCTTCTTCAGCTGTACTAATTCAGGTCCAAGTATTTACGTTCTCCTACCTCGTCCCAATACACCGGAGATCTGCATTTGCATCCGTAAAGAGCTTCATAGGGTGGCATCCCAATACTGGCGTGATAACTGTTGTTGTAAGCAAATTCTATGAGGGGTAAATGTTCGTCCCAACTTCCTTTGAAATCAATAGCACAAACACGTAACATGTCTTCGATTGTCTTGATCGTTCTTTCACTCTGGCCGTCCATTTGTGGATGGTAAGCCGTACTCATATTCAGTCTCATTCCCAGACATTCTTGAAAACTCTTCCAAAATCTTGAATTAAATCTTGGATCTCGATCGAATACGATAGATACAGGAACTCCATGACGAACTATGATTTCTTTCAAGTACATATGGACTATCTTGTCGAGTGAAAATCTTTCATTTATACGCAGAAAATGAGCTGACTTGGTAAGTCTATCCACTATAACCCAGATGGCATCATGATTAGCTTTTGTCCTTGGTAATCCAACTATGAAATCCATGGCAATATGCTCCCACTTCCACTTTGGAATCTCCAATGGCTGTAGCAATCTACTTGGTCTCTGATGCTCTGCTTTAACTCTCTGACATGCATAACATCTGCTAACCCATTCCGCAATTTCCCTCTTCATATCTGGCCACCAATAATTTTCCTTTAAATCTCTGTATATTTTGGTACTCCTGGATGGATTGAATACCTTGAACTATGAGCTTCCTGTAAAATTTCATTCTTTAACTCCGTTACTGGTGGAATCCAAATTCTATAAGAAAACCTAAGAATACCTTGATCATCCTTTTGCGTGCACAATTCTTCACCTACCAAACGATTTATGTCCTGTTCCATTACTTCTTCTTGATACTTCTTTATCTTCTCTAACAACTCCGGCTGGAAAGTCATACTATACACTTTTGCTTTATCAGTCTTGCAAACTCTAATCTCCAATTCCAGTTTATGAAATTCCTTATATATTTCTTCGGGTACTGATAACACATTTAACTTTTCCTTCCGACTCAACACATCCGCTACAACGTTCGCTTTACCGGGATGATAATTAATTGTACAGTCGTAATCATTGATTAATTCTAACCATCTCCTCTGTCTCATATTAAGCTCCTTCTATGTGAATATGTACTTTAAGCTTTTATGATCCGTGTAAATCTCACATTTTTCTCCATATATATAATGTCTCCAAATTTTTAAAGCGAAAACTATGGCTACTAGCTCCAAATCATGAGTAGGATATTTAAGTTCGTGTGGTTTCAGTTGCCTTCATGCATACGCAATCACTTTATTGTGCTGCATTAGAACACATCTGAGTCCTTTATGAGAAGCATCACTATAGATTACGAAATTTTCTTGATCGTCTAGAAGTGACAAAACAGGTGCCGTGATTAATCGTTGCTTAAATTCCTGAAAACTTTCTTCGCATTTATCGTTCCATATAAACTTTTCATTTTTCCATGTAAGCTTTATCAATGGTGTTGCAATCCTTGAGAAATTTTGAACGAATCGATGATAATATCCTGCTAATCCCAAGAAACTTCTTACCTCTGTTGGTGTTCTCGGTCTTTCCCAATTTGTAATTGCTTCAATCTTTGCTGGGTCCACTTTGATCCCTTCATTACTGACTATGTGTCCTAAGAACTGAACCTCCTGTAGCCAAATTCACACTTCGAGAATTTAGCATATAACTTCTTTTTCCTTAAAATCTCCAAAGCTGTTCTTAAATGTGCTACGTGATCCTCTTCTGTCTTTGAATAAATCAAAATGTCGTCTATAAACACAATAACAAACTTGGCCAAATATTCCTTAAGAATTGTGTTCATCAGGTCCATAAACGATGTCGGGGCATTGGTTAATCCAAAAGACATCACTAAAAATTCATAATGTCCATACCTCGTCCTGAAAGCTATCTTTGGTAAATCTTCTGGCTTAATCTTTAGTTGATGATATCCCGATCTTAAGTCGATAGTAGAAAAGTACTTGGCTCCCTTCAATTGGTCAAATAAATCATCAATTTTAGGTAACGGATACTTGTTCTTGATTGTAAGCTTGTTGAGCTCCCGATGCACAGTCTCATGCTCCCATCTTTCTTCTTGACAAACAATACTGGTGCACCCCACAGAGATACACTGGGTCTGATTACTGCTTTCTCTAATAACTCTTGCAATTGGTTTGCTAGTTCTTTCATCTCAACGGGCGCCATTCTATACGGGGCCTTGGATACTAGTTCTGTTCCAGGTGTTAACTCGATTGCAAACTCAATTTCTCTATCTGGAGGAAGTCCTGGTAACTCATCGGGAAACACATCTGGAAATTCATTAACTACTGAAATATCTTCAAATTTTGCTGGCTCCTGACTTCTATCAAGCACATATGCAACGAAATGCTCGCATCCTTGTCATAGTAACTTTTTGGCTTGAATCATCGTTAAGAACTTCTTTGCTTGCTTCTGGCCCTTGAACGTTACTATCCTTTCGTCTGGCGTCTTCACCATTACCTTCTTATTTCGACAATCTATCTAGCCATCGTGCTTAGATAACCAATCCATTCCTAAGATAACGTCAAATTCTCCTAACTTAAATGGTATCAAATCTACATAAAACTTACTACCAGAAATCTCAATCTCATAATTCCCACAAACTTGATTAACAGATTCACGTTCTTGATTTGCTAATTCCACAGTCATTATTTTATTTAAATACTCAACTGGACAATTTAACTTACTAACAAAATCTTGTGAAACAAACGATTGAGTTTCTCCCAAATCTAATAACACTTTGGCACATAAAGAATTCACATTAAGCGTACCTGTCATGACATCAGTATCCTGAATAGCGTCCTTTATAGACATGTCAAAAACTCTAGCACTTGGAGTCTCATTCACTGCTAGGGTAGATCCCATAATTCTCAATGCATTACTGACCGGGGCTGGTGTCTTGCAATCCCTGGCTATATGTCCTGGCTTCTCACATTTAAAGCACGTAAATCCAATAGCTGGAACCTTAACTGCTGGATTCTGGATAGGCTGATCCTTATTTGCTGGCTCTCTTGCTGGCTGATTTCGGCACTCCCTCGAATAGTGCCCTTTCTGGTTACACTTGAAACAAACTACATTCAACTTATTACAAACTCCTCCATGTTTCTTTCCACATACCTGACAATCTGGAAAAGTTAACCTCAACTGATTCGGCTGATTCACATTGACTGGACGGTTGTCCTAGCCTCCGTCGCCTGCATTTTGTCTCTTGAAATTAAAATTTCTTCCTGGCTGGAACTTTCCCTTCTTAAAATTTGGAAACTTCCCTAATTGTGACTGACCTTCATTCCCTTCAGACTTTCTCTTCTTACTATCTTTTTCCTTCAGACCTTGCTGGAATCTTTGGGCCTTCTTCCTGTCAGTATTTACATATGACGGCACATACCTTGACAACTCTTCAAACTTACTCTCATAATCTGCCACCGACATATTTCCTTGCTTTAATTCTAAAAACTTTAGCTCCATCTGATACTGAACAAAATGGGGAAAATATTTTTCTAAAAACAATTGCTTAAACCTTTCCCAATAATAACATATGTTCCTTCCAATGTCTTCACAGTTTCCCACCAATAGGTGGATTCATTCTTCAAATAATAGCTTACAAACTCAACCTTCTGTTCTTCCTTTACTTTCACTAAAGCAAACGGCTTCTCTATTTCCTTTATCCAAACATTTGCTTCAATCGGATCTAGGGAACCTTTGAATTCTGGTGGGTTTACCGCCTGAAAAGTTTTGAAAGTTACCTAGGGATTGGTCTATCTTTGTTGTTGTTGTGCCAGGTGAACTGTTTGTTGGGCCAAGATTTAGAGAATCTGGGCTATTACTGGGTCTATGGGTCCTGGGTTTGCATTTTGGTTTGTATCATCTTGGTTTGTTATTGTTGTTATTATTGGTTTCTTCATTCTGGGTGTTGGTGCGGGTATTTCTTCTTGGAGGTATTTTCTGTAAAGAATCGAACAACTTATGTAGCTTTTAAATCAAATCCTTTGCATAAAAGAAAAGTTTTGTAAAACAGAAATATCTCTTTTTGAAAACAGTTGTAACAGTTGAACTAAGTAAATTGCATGCTTCTTTACAGAATATAAACAGTTATAGGAATAGGGTACATGGTATCACATGGGTATAACTGGTGCAATAAATAAGGTAAAGTAAAACAGGTGCAGTAAAGCAAATGACAATGCTGGAAAAGAAAAAAGTACTAATATATATAGATCAAAAGTTTTAGGTAGTACAAGCGTAATGACGCTTCGAAAGTAAAAGTAAAAGGGTACAACAACCTACTCACTAGTCAGCAGATCTAGTCTATAAATACAACCCAAAAGTCTACTGATATATACTATACACTACTGTACATACTACACAACCATAACAGCTCTGATCATCATCTCCATCTCTGTATCTCGGACTCATGGCAAGTCTGGACCTCTAATCTCCTCAAGCTCCTCCAGAACCCACTTAGCCCACTTCACTAGAAAATCAGGGGTGATGTCCTCATGAGTAGCCTCAACAATCCTCACAAAAGCTGCTCTACGAAATACCTGGAGCCTCTCTCTAAGTCACCTCTCACCACTCTCAACCTCTTTGGTACGTATGATATATAATAACTCATGAATATGACCCTGTAGGAATCGCTGCTCCATAAGGCAAGCCTCAAACTGATGATATGGGATAGGATAGGAAGAGAACTGGAAAGGTACTCCTTTAACTAAATGACCTGTAAAGCCTGAATCAGCAGGTGGGGGTCCTATGATAGGTGGCCTCATGCCTGGGGGTGGAATAACCTGCAGTGGTACGGGCTGCAACACAGGTGGAGGTAGAATAGCCAATGCTGGTGGAACAGCAGGACGTGGATCTGAAGATGGTACTCCAACTGAAGGCTCTGAGTGATCAGCTGATACGGGGATGAAAGAGTCGGCCATCGCTGCTATCTTCATATCGCAATATAAGAATCTCGAACAACGACGCGAATCATACTAATACCTATTATACCGTAGCACTCAACCTCTCGATGTTCTATTTTTCTATTACCTACTTCTGATCCTAACCCTCTACCCATTCCCGTAAACCTAGGCTTGTGTCAGTGACTTATAACCTGTAGCTCTGATACCAAACCTGTGGCGCCCTCCAAACCTGAGTCAGAAGTTTGGGGTCCACACACACACACTTTATTTATAACCTGCTTATAACAATAATAAAGATACTAATAATAATATGCAGTGACCCTACTTACCAACTACCACGGACCGCAACAGGTTAAAGTATGCACACAAGCCAAACACACACTTATATTACAAACTGTCCAAATCCCAACTATACAAACTCAAAACTGAGTATTAAACATTATTACAAACTTTTACAAACTTAAATTATCTCAAAAGATGTCTACTAGCTTAACTCAATCAACCTGAACCCCTAGCTCTCGCGCTGGACTAGGGATCCTCGCTACCAACTGGTTCTTTCTTAACCGGAAAAGAATATAAACAACATCGCATAAATTAGCTAACTAGCTCAGCAAGTCATAATGACAAAACTGAGAATAATGATCATCAAGTGAAAAGGGTTATGATATCAAGTGAACAATGAATTATGATTTAGAATTGGATATTATATTTTCATTTTAAAAACCAAGGTTAGGCTGTTGATCAGTCACGCACTAACCCCGAGCAAAAGCACACAACACTGCTCTAACTACTGGATCCAAGGCACACATTGGCCTAACTTGACCATTAATATGGTCTGACCATGAATCTGGTGCACAATTTTATAAAAACAATCCAATTCTAACATAATAACAGAATAAACAACGTAAAGCAATAAACAGAATCATAAACAATATTGAATGTTCGATAAGGAAATGGTTTCAATCTTTACAAGGGATCAGTATGGCAATTTCAAAGCTTGACTGTTAGGTAATGAAAGAATTGGATAACAAAGGAATCAATGTTTTAGGGTTACCAGGAATTGGTCTTTCAAAGCGTAAGGTACAATGGTTTGAGTATGTAAGTAATTCAATTCAGTGTTTGGTATTTAGTTTGTATGTATTTGTGGAGTAGTATCGTATATTTGTGGTTCGTATTTGGGTGTACAACAATCAATGGTTTAGAAAGAATAAGGTTTACGGCTCAAGATCAATAACTGGAATCAGGGTTTTGGGTTCAGTGCTTCAAAGCACTTATAATATAAAACAGGACTATCAATCAACTACAATATATCTCGAGTAAGTTCAGAACACTTGCCTGGTACTAGCTTGCTATATTGCACTAACTTCCAATCACAACCGTCTACTCCTCGACTATTTGTTTCCCTTTCCTACGCCTAGCCTCTTCTGCTCACATATCATAAGCATCTATTAATACTCAACATATATAACACATAACACATCAAATAATCAATGACATATCATTTATAAAGGAGTCTCGGGTCATAAACAGGCTTTCAGTATTTAAAATGATTTTTAAAACATTTTTCGGAATTAAAACGGGTCGTTGGATCAATTTTAAAGTAATAAACAGGGTACGGTTGGCCAATTCTAGCTTCAAAACAATTTTATAATAATTATCGAGCCTTGAAACCAATTTAAAATAATATTTTAAAGCTCGAAACTATTTTTCAGAATTTTTAAATCATTTTTAAATAATTAAATCTAATTAAATAATTAATTAAAATCAATTAATAATTAATTAAATCAATTAATCATTTAATTTTCAAATTAATTGACCAATTAATCCATTAAATATTAACCGAAATTAATTAACTAATTAATTCAGTTTTATTTTTGAATTTTAAATAATTTTTGGAATTAAAATAATGAATTTTGGAATTAAAATAATCATTTTCAGAATTTTTGGAAATTAAAAACAATTTTTAAAATGATTTTTATAAAAGAAATCCTATTTTTGAAAATTAATAAAACATAAATATTATTTTTTCCAGTTTTGTAAACAGAAATCTTGTTTTTAAAGACTTTTTAAAACACATGGACTACTTTGCAATAACACAGAAAGGTCAGGGACCTTTCTGCATTTTTGCCATCCCCTTCACCACGTCGCCGGCGCAGCCATTGCCGGTGACTCGAAGCTTTCCGGCGAGTCTAATAACAGTCCAAAACACGACCAAACAAACGGGGAAACGTAGATTACGACCTTAGGAACTTATTCATGTAATTTATTCCATCAAACAAGCTGTAAATTGATCGTAATAACCCGAGGAAAACTCGTCGCCGACGAGTTTATATAAAATTCGGCGGAACTTCAAACGACAACTCCGTTCGATCCAGGAATCATCTGATAATGTGCTATATATGAATAGATAGCAAATTTCAAGGGGAACAAAACCCACCCCTTTAGAACATCTAATAATCCCTAAATAAGAAACCCCCAAATTCAATCAAGAACATTCAAACGAATATAAACCCTAATTATACAATTCGAGAATCAAACCCTAATTTGAACATGTTATTGAACTCCAAATCGATCATATGACATACCAAAATGATCAGGAAGAAAAGATCTACAACATTCAAGCATCAAATCATCCAAACAATAGCTCAAACAAAAATTCATACTTTTAATTCTTAATAATTCGAATATAAATCAGTTTGTAGGAAATTACCCTTTGATTCTAGGTTGAAATTAATGGCAGAATCAAATAGGAAATTTTTTAAGCTTCGATTCGAGTATATGCACGCCTTAATCTGATATCGGCAACGCCTCCGAATTTGTGTTTGATTACGAAGAACAATTTACAATTATTCTATTTTCTCTGTAAAAACTCTGTAAATACTGTTTGCAAATGATTTCTGGTACGAAATAAAATACGGTAAAGGCTATTTATAATTACGGAAAATTAGTATCCCGTTGGATCATTCCAGATACAAAATGGAACGTTTATTTATAAAAACCAATCCAAACGGTACCGGTTTTCGGGATAATTATCCAAATCAATACAATTTGTACTGCGGTCTTGGTCTCAGCGCCTGGTTACATGTATTACGAGATGATAATTGTGATAGTTTACTAAAAAGATCCCGTTTATCGAAAATACGAGTTTTATCGATTTACCGAAACAAATAATGTATCGAAAATGTTGTGCCGGGAGACGCACAGGACAAACCGTATGCCGGTTCGAAAAATTCGAAACATGGAAAATGCTCGGAATATTGCAATTAGGTTAGAAAGGAGTTCTCGGAAGAGTTTCGTGTTATAAAACGTAAAAACGGATGACGTCGGTTGGTTCCCAATTGTATAAAATAGTTTTTAAATACTTGGAAAAAGATTTTATAAAATCCATATATTTCCTATAAAATCATAAATCAACATAAAAATAATTAGGAAGATATGACAATTATCTATATTTTATTTTGGACATATAAAAATTAAAATACTCAATTAATATTATTTTTAAACATCCAAACACATATAACACTTAACAAATAATTCACAGAATAGATACTGAACATACATAATAATTATCTATTAGCAAAAATAATTACACGATATATCTCGGATATTACAGTTGTCATTTGCCTGTGGAGCTTGAGCACAAAGCATATTGGGCTTTGAAGAAGTTAAACCTTGATTTGGATGCAGCTGGTAAGAAAAGAATGTTTCAATTGAATAAACTCGACGAGTTTCGACTTCAAGCGTATGAGAACAACAAAATGTATAAGGAGAAAGTCAAGAGGTGGCACGATAGGGGCCTAGTGCTCATATCATTTGTACCGGGATAAAAAGTTTTGTTATTCAACTCTCATCTCCGTCATTTTCCTGGAAAGTTGAAGTCGAGGTGGTCGGGGCCGTTTATTATCAAAATTGTGTTTCCACATGGAGCGGTGGAGATTTTTGAAAATGATCCAGGCCGAGCATTCAAGGTGAATGGACAGAGGTTGAATGTAATAACCCCAATTTTTGGAAATATTTGAAACCCTTATGAATAGTGATTTTGCAGATTATGCTGAATGAGAAAACTTTTCATGCCACACTATGTAGGGGTTCTTTTATTGATCTTCTGGGATATTATTAGTACTCTATGTGGTATATAAGTGTATGTAAAGATCGTCAGAATCCAAATCCGAACACTTTGATTTTTCCCGGAAATCTACCAGATACAAAAAGAATTGAGTATAAGGTAACAGAATAAAACGAATTTAAATTCAAGGATTTTAAGAGAGGATCATAAAAGGAATATAATGTATTGAGAAAGGTTAAGGGAACCCAAGTAATAAGATCCCGGGTAGGATCCCTCAAACGATAAACGAGAACGAAAGTTAAGCGAACCGTATAACAGATCAGCGGTCATTAGGCAAGCAATTAGGAGTTAATCAAGGAGGTTAGGGATGATGATGTCATCAAACCAACAAGAAGAGGACAAGTGTGGGATGATGACATAAGGGGATGACATGAGCATGACAAAAAGTGAAGGAAGTGTTGGTTGATTCTAGACCACACAAAATTCACCATGGTTAAAAGAAATTAATCAAAACAAAATCAACCAACCAAGGCAAGCAAAACAAATCACAAAATACACAACTCGACTCCTTCTTTTTCTTCTTAAAGCTCTCAGCCCCTTTTCTTAAGAAATGGGAAGTCCAAGCTCCTCCACTTGCTATTTTACAAGGTAATTATCCTAGCTTCTCCTAGTCCAATCCGGGAGCACTCAGGCAAGTTTTCTACCCGTTATACTGTTGTTGTGATGTAAATATAGGTATATATATTATCTTGTGATAATTGCATGATTGTTATTAGCAAATTTTGTGATATATTGGAGCATGCTGATATGGTATATATGCATGTCTGTTTCGTAATCTGGTTATCTATCTGTTGATTTCAATGCTTATAGTTGCATAATACCTATGCTAGAAATAAGGAGTAGTTGCGTATACCCTTAGTATAGGGGACCCAAAGGTGAACATATTTCTAAACCGGGAGTCGATGTTCCCGAGTATATTATATATATATATTTATATATATATGGATATAGTTTTCAAAACTATTGATCGAATAAGGTTTAATCGATAACTTTATTTTATTTAATGAATATTACTTGAATATTCATCTGACGACTTATGACTCCTTTTATTTTATTAATTGAATATTATTTGAATATTCATTCGAGGGCTTATGACTCAGTTTATATTATTTAATGAATATTATTTAAATATTCATTTGAGGATGTATGACTCCGTTTATTTTATTTTATGAATATTATTTATAATATTCATTCGAGGTATTATGACTCTGCTTATTATTTAATATTATTCTTTATTTTATTAAAGAATAATGTTTCGATAATCAAACTTATTTTTGATTATTCAAATAAAGATAGTACTTTCGTATAAGTATATCTTTGGTTATTTAATATCCATTTCAAGTATGAGTTTTAAAACTTCTAATTCGATTATTTTTATAAGGATTATCTTTATGAGAATATTATTTAAATAATAATATTCAGATATTTCTAATATATCGGGACTGATTTATTTTAATAAATCAGCAGTACTCCAAACATTCTTAAAAATGTTTTCGAGTCTTCAAAATGATTTCTAAAAGTTAGGGCGGATCCCAAAACTAATTCTTTTATATTTAAGATCCTCCTTTCGAAGGGGATTTAAATACTCGCTCAAAACCTGAGGGATCCGGCTCTGTGGTGTATATTATATTCATAACGAGGTTGTTATTTTGACAAATGAATTGATTACTTACCCAACGTTCGGGAAGTAAGCCCATCTAATTGAGTCGGCATAAGCGACAGGCCGGGGTACGGTCTATCAAAGTGTAAGTGGCTGGGTGGCAGTCCATCAACACGTAAGAGGCCGGGTGGCGGTCCAGCACAAGGTCCTTATGTGGCCAGGGTGATGACCGGTGGGGGATTCATCCATCTACTAGTAGAAAATATTACTTATTGGTATCTTTGCCTGATCAGCAAGATATCAGGTTTATGCCAAGGTTTTCTCCTTTCCAAAATTCATTGGATATTGCAACTCTGTTTATAATTTTCATAACAGAGGTTTTCATGGAGTGTATGAAATGTATATATATATATAGGTGTATATATATATCGGGACTTAATGAAGTATCTCGTAACTTCATTATTTATAATGATATTTCAAGGATTGAATCTATTCAAGTCTTATCTTGTAGTCTCCTCTGGGTGATGAACTTTTGAAACTGATTATAACTTGAACGGTGGTAGTTCAAGTAGTATTCGGATATAAGTATATTGTAGTATCTTGTAACTTCATCTTTTAAACTTATATCTAGTAAATGATTATCTTGTGCATGTCAAAGATTTTCGGAAAAACGTTGAGACAAGGTTAGATATATGAGATCACCTTGCAACGATATTTTATACAGTTATAATCGGGAACTCTATGTATATTATACATGTCAGAGGATTTCAAAGATTGTGAAAAGTATATATGTACATATATACTGAATATTTTGCGACTTGGTCGCGGTAAGATATCAAACTTGGTTCATTTTCTTTTGACCAAGACTTTCATGAGTACTATGAGAAGGCTTATATATTGTTAATCATTATACATATTATTTTGGTGGGCTTGCTGCTCACCCTTGCTTTCTTCTTTCATCACACAACAACAGATTGAAAAGATGAACATGACCAAGCTCCCAATTCGCGAGCGGATAGGAAATGTTCCGCAGTTTCCTATAGGCGTTGATGTCGCTGTAGCTGAGGTAGGAACTACCAATAGGCTAGGCTTTCAACTTTTGATGTACCAGACTTATGTATCTTTATCAATTGTAATAATGGCAAAGAAATGTAAATCTATTCAGAAACCCCTTTTAAGGTTTAATGGCATATAATTTTGGAATAAAATGACTTGTGATTATTTTTGGATATTCATCTCTGAGACTATAACTTGTGGTGTGTGTGTTATTGTGGGGTCACAGTACAGAGTAGTTGGTTATTTATTAAGATTGGGTGTTGTTAAGGGAAATGGAACTCGTGTCAACCTGGATCCCCGACCCCGGATTTGGGGGTGTTACAGAAGTGGTATCAGAGCCAAGCGTTATAAACCTCAGAGATGATGTGACGTTAAGATAATAAGTTCATTATGATAATAAGAACTCTTGCCAAGTTCATAGTCGGGCTACCTAACGTAGTACTGACTATTAAAAACCCTTATGGGAACCCTTATAAATATCGTGATAAGAGCGTAGTTCGTTATCATATATGGTAGCGGGACTCCGAACCTTGAGGTTGAGAAGTAACAACGCGATGATGTTTTATTAGTTATTAGAGATCAGAGTGTGGATCCGATAGAGCGTCCTAACACGGGCCCAGATAAAGTTCCTATTGAGGATGTAGTGGTTGAGGATGTTGTCCTAGAAGGGATAATTGCTGAGGAGGATCCCATGGAGGATCCTGACAAGAATGAATAAAGGACCACTGAGGAATTGATGACCATGGTTAGGGCAACTCCCAGAGGTAGGATTGGTCGGTCACTACCAGAGGTTCGTTCAAGTTTGTAAAGATAGTAGTCCCCTTTAACGAGGCTTACTCGTAAGACTGAGAAGTTCAAATGGACAGAGAAATGCGAGAACAGCTTTTAAGAACAGAAGCAATAATTGGTGATGGCCCCTATGATGGCATTGCCGGATGGAAAAGGAGATTTTGTGATCTGTAGTGACGCTTTGCATAAGGAATTAAGGTGCTTCTTATACAGCACAGCAAGGTAATCGCGTACACGTCAAGACAATTAAGGGAATATAAAAATTCGATATCCCAACCCATGAGCTTGGGCTCGTGGCAATAGTTTTGCCCTAAAGATTTGAGGCACTACTTGTATGGAGAGAAGTGCGAGATTTACCTAAGCCATAAGTGCTCTAGTACATTTTCACGCAGAAAGAGCTCAACATGCGCCAAATGAGGTGGTTAGAGCTAATCAAGGATTACGATTATGAGATTCTTTATCATTCGGGGAAAGCCAATGTGGTGCCTGATGCCCTTAGTAAAAAGGAGAGACTCAAGATGATAATGTCTATGAGAGAGTTTATAAGAGGTTTTGAGAAAATGGAAATAGAAGTGAAGGTAACCGGAGCCGGTACCGAAAAGCTGTTTGAGATTATTATACAGCCCGAATTATTGGAAAAGATCATATTATGCCAGAAAAAGTGATGAAGGAAGGCAAAGAGCCAACAATTAGATAAAAGATTAATATCGAGAAAGATGATAAGGGAATAATGAGGTATTTCTACAGAATTTGGGTTCCAAATGTTCAAGAGCTTAAAGATGAGATCTTAGATGAAAGCTAGTTTGAGTAATAAGATTTAGAGCGAACCCTGAACCTAATAGTCAGGGAGGTCGCCATCAAGATAGAAGGAACCCATAAAATAATGAAGTGGAAAATGAGGATTTAAAATATGTAGGATGACCCCGATTATGGGGAGGAGGAGGGAATGTTCAGACTAAAGAAACAGAAAGTCGAGTAAAGAAAGGAGACCCGAGACGATACTCCTATACGACAATTCTGGACCTGTCAAAAAAAAGAACTTAGACTATTATCCCCAACCACCACCTTGAGGAAACAATGCGGTAGGAAATTCTTTCATGACCTTTAAATCGCTAAACTCTCAGAGTTCCAAGGAACAGGTTGACCCAGTCGAGGCAAGAGCCTGGCTAAAGGAAATATATGAATCATTTGAAATTCTAAATGATTGACGAATCACAAAAGACTGTTTTGTCACTTACCCTCCTAAGAGAGAGGCCACCCGCTGGTGAAAGACCAAGAAAGGCACGGAGCAAGAGATTATAATAAACTAATTTAAGTTCAGTCAATTATTTTCAGGAAAGTACTTCCCAAGGTTATGGAGATAGTGTAAAAGCTTTAGAGCCAGAATAAAGGCAGACGAGTATGATGAATTATGAATCTAAGTTGTAAAAGTTATCAAGATTCGTTCTGAGGACACGAATCCAAAATGACGGGATGTTTGAAATCAATGCTTATGTTGTGTTGGTTCATGAAATAATGATAAGAGAAAGGAAAATAAAAAGAAACTGAAGTGGAAAGGAATATAAAGGCAATAGAGTTTGAGGTATGATAAGGGAGTTGGGTATGAGGAAACCCTAAAGACTCGTAGCAATAGAAATAGAAAAGTATGCATTCGTCAGGATGAGGGTGATTCACCATGAGTTAAAATTGATGGTTGAGGGCATAAGAGATACATATATTTTATCCCCTGTAAGTTGGGAGGATTCGAGGAAACCTTGAGATAATTCGAAGGATAAATAATGAGACGCGAATAGACTGAGGAGACAAGGAAGTGAGAAATTAGGAAAATTGGATGAAGGAAGTGACCTTCAAGAATGTGAAGTGTAAGATCGGTGGCTCGATACCCAGAAAGGGAGACGCCAGGTATGAAAGATATCCCAACATTGAGGTGACTGTTGAGATAAACAACAAAAGTAAATAAGGAATTATTAAGAAGAGGTTCACGTTGAACACGACCAATATCTTCCAGAACATCCTTGTATCGTTACCAAATTGGGCAAGAAAAGCGGATAACCGTTGTTATCTTTTGGAGGCCATATTGATTGACCTCATTTTGAATACAGATGTTATTGTGAAATTAGGCATATACTATCGAGGTGGGAATGATTGAATAAGACACCCTTATCAGGGATATATGACTTTGATTTATCCATGGAAGGATGCATGTACCTTTTTAAAGGTGGAATTAAGGATAGAACATCAGTAACTTAAAACGAATCCTAGGAGAATGCATAAAGGTTGGCATTTCACCCTTAATAGGGATAGTATGAGTTTTGACGGTATGAATTGGAAAGGATTAAGGTAATAACAACCTTTAAGAATCAGTGGAGAAATTTTTTTTCAGAAGTATATAGACAATGATTCTGGTATTAATAAATGGTATCTTGATATGCCCTGTATCTAGGGAATACATGAGGAACGATTCAAGGATAACCTTAGAGGTTTTACAAGGAGAAAGGTAATATTCAAAATTCTCAAGAATAGAAATGTTGATAAAGGAAATATGACGTAATTATAATGATGCCAAGTGGGGCACGTGTTAAACCACGAGAAAGTATGGATCGAACCAGTAAAGGTCGAAATTGTTCAGGGCAATTAGAACCTAAGATAAAAGATGTCCTAAGTATGATTGAGAGTCAGTCGTGACAGTGATTAACCTCTAAAGACTGAGGCAATAACTTATGGAAAAAAAAATGGTGATAATTTTTTTTTTATTTTTACTCATCAGATTTTAAGGAAAACATCTTCACACAAGCGGTGATGGGAAATGAGGTAGAAAATTAGTGAAAGTGGTTAAGATGATATTGATTGTAAGGAAGTTTTACTATCAGGAAAGGCCAAAGAGGTGGCCGACACTTTAAAGGTAAGAGGATAATTATAGGCGCTTGTGCCAATGGAATAAAGTGATGATGGTTAAAGCTGAAGGTTTTATTATGGTTTGAAAGATTGACATTCCTTCTGATGACTGTGCAATACCCAACCGTAATAGTAGTTTGATAAAGGTTTAAATTGTGTAATCGCCATGAGTGGGCTATCTATCTCAGAAGATACTATCTTGAGATAAGCCAGGACCATGTTTCAAAAAGGACTAGACGAACCCTTGAGTTAAGTCTTCTATTTTAGGCATACGATTAAGAATGGTATTAACCTGCTATCATTGCTTTGACTGAAACTCTTCTGCAATTTTATCTACTTCATGTCATGAAAGTACGTCAGAGTTTGGAGTGTTCTTCATGAATTATGATTGGTGGTTATGTTAACTCCTTAGAAGTATTCTATACGACATGTATGGACTCCGTATGGTTAGATATTAAGATTTCATGGAAAGTGAATGACGACAGTAGGTCAGTGGTGGACCAAAGTAATGTAGCAATGATTCTGCGAGTAATGAGCTGATTACAACCGTGAGAGTTGTATTGGAATGGATGTTGAGATTGAGTACCACTAATCGGGTCATGTTGACGTATAAGTTATCTTTGATAGAAAAACTAGGTCGATTATTTACCTATTGAGTATCCATTCCTTTTTAACAATAGAGAGTCGTGTTACTATATGAGGAAGGTTGCGGTGCAAGCATAGAATTCTAGTAACGATGATGTCTAGAATGAGATCCCAGATTCGATTTTCGATATCGAGGGAGTTTCAAAGGTGATTGTGTATAAGCTCGAGGAAGAGCATGGGTCCATAGAATGATGGACGGAATAGCAAAAATATTTAGGCATGTGAAATACGATGCTATAATACTTGATGTTGATATAAATACATATATGTTTTGTTCTCCTATGACAAACCTCTATAGTTCAGAGGTAGGTTCCAAGCCAGATATTTCGTGGCAGTATATTTTTTTTTATATATACAATTCTCTTCAATTTGTTCTTTTTTCTCATTTTCATTTCATGTAAGTTGAGAAGAACAACCCTTCCAGAAGGGGAGGTATTGCCGAATGACTATCTATCTGTGTGATAGAAGCCTAGTAGGATACCACATGTTGTTTAATTGCTTGTCAAGTACTAAAGGCTGGCCACCTTCTATACTAACTATACGATATAACAAGTGTTCATGATCGTAGTGATCTCTCAATAAATTCTTTTACTTCTATATGAAGGACTAAGCTTTCGAAGATAGTAGCAACCGAAAAAGGAGTAGTAAAGTTGTGGTGGTATTCGGAATGGAAACACATTCGTGATACTAAGGTTGACGAGGTTATTATAAGGCTATAGAACGCTAACGAGCAAAAGTATAACCAGTATAATATTAGGAACGGAAGGTAGTAGCTATTACGAACTGGAAAAGAATGGGTATTGAGAAGCAAAAGCTCTAATGCTAAAAGCTATAATGAGAGTATGTGCAATAGACTTGAAAGAAATTGGAATGATCACTTAACACAGATTGAGTTTTCTTACGACAATAGATCATATGTCATTATCGAGTTGTCGCCTTATGAGATCCTTGAGGGAAGACAATGTCGATCTCCCTTATATTAGGATGAAGTTGTAGAGCGCAAGATGCTCGAACCCGCAATAGTCCAAAGGACCAAGGATATAATAGATCTAATCAGAGGACGGCTGGTAGTAGCCCAAGATGGACATAAGAAGTATGTTGATTCGACACGAAAGGACAAAGAATAGGAAGTAGGGGACATAGTGTTTTTAAAGGTATCCCCTTGGAAACCCTTGGAAAGGATTGATGAGGTTCGGAAGGAAAGGAAAGCTAAGTCCACAATTTGTCGGACCCTTGGATATACTAAAACATATTGGGAAGTTAGCATACGAGCTAGCCCTACCCCCGAACCTGTAGCAAGTTCATAACGTGTTCCACGTATCAATGTTAAGGATGTATAATTCGGATGCCAGACAAATAGGGGCATATGAGCACATAGACATGCAACCAGACGTAACCTATATGGAGCAACCGGGAAGGGTTATAAATTGAAAAGGAACAAGTGCTTAGGAGAAAGGCTATCAAACTAGTCAGAGTTGGATGGTAGAACCACAATGTGGAAAATTTACTCGAGAGTTAGAAAGTGCAATGCTAAGAGAGTATCCCTATTCATTTTCTATCTGATTCCGGGACGGAATCCTTTTAAGGAGGGGAGACGGTAATAACCCCAATTTTTGGAAATTTTTGAAACCCTTATGAATAGTGATTTTGCAGATTATGCTGAATGAGAAAACTTTTCATGCCACACTATGTAGGGGTTCTTTTATTGATCTTCTGGGATATTATTAGTACCCTATGTGGTATATAAGTGTATGTAAAGATCGTCAGAATCCAAATCCGAACACTTTGATTTTTCCCGGAAATCTACCAGATACAGAAAGAATTGAGTATTAGGTAACAGAATAAAAAGAATTTAAATTCAAGGATTTTAAGAGAGGATCATAAAAGGAATATAATGTATTGAGAAAGGTTAAGGGAACCCAAGTAATAAGATCCCGGGTAGGATCCCTCAAACGATAAACGAGAACGAAAGTTAAGCGAACCGTATAACAGATCAGCGGTCATTAGGCAAGAAATTAGGAGTTAATCAAGGAGGTTAGGGATGATGATGTCATCAAACCAACAAGAAGAAGACAAGTGTGGGATGATGACATAAGGGGATGATATGAGCATGACAAAAAGTGAAGGAAGTGTTGGTTGATTCTAGACCACACAAAATTCACCATGGTTAAAAGAAATTAATCAAAAAAAATCAACCAACCAAGGAAAGCAAAACAAATCACAAAATACACAACTCGACTCCTTCTTTTTCTTCTTGAAGCTCTCAGCCCCTTTTCTTAAGAAATGGGAAGTCCAAGCTCCTCCACTTGCTATTTTACAAGGTAATTATCCTAGCTTCTCCTAGTTAAGTTACATACTTCCTAGAAATCTTAGCTTCAAAATCCTTTCCTAGCATTTCCTATAAATCATTCAAGAAGATGGTGAATAGTACTTTCTTGAAATTAATTTTTGTGTTCTTGATTTCTTTGAAAGAACAAGCTTGTAGGAGGTTAGATTAAGGCTTCCATCGGCATTCCAAGGATCTTTTATGGATTACAAGCTTTAAGGAAGGTATAACTCTTCATAATCTTAGCATTTAGTTGTTTGGTATAAATGATTATGATGATGGAATGAGAGATTAAGTGTAGTAGTTGTTTTGTCATGTTGAGATCTTAGTGGTTAAGTGCTTTTGTTGATTTTGGAGTTAAAACGTAGCACTAGTTGTTCTTGATGATTCATGGTATGATTTGTGCTTGGTTTAAATGGTTTAAAGTGGTTGATGAGTGATATGGTCATATGGTTGTATTGGGATTGATTGGTGATAGTTTGGTGTTGAATTGGTTAGGTAAAATTTTGGGAAATCGCGTAAACATAGCCGTCGTAATGCCCGATTTACCGTAGACTATTTTTGTTCTTAACATCAGAACCCTTGAAATCACTGTTAGGTTTTTAACATTGCCATGTTTAGATAGTTTATGTTACGAGCTTCGTCTTGATATGTAGTTCGTTTGATTCCGATGTACGGTTTAGGAGAAATGACCGTTTTAAGTAACGACGTTTTGCGACCGAACCATTACCCCTCTCCTTACTTTGAAACCTTGGTTAAGGACCTTAAATGACTAATTGGGGTAAGAAACAATTATGTAAAGTGGATTAGGCAGTTGGTAAGGTACTCGCGAAAGAATCGCCTTAAAATCCTTAATGGTTAATTTATTAAAAATGGTGGAGCCGAGAGTACTCGAGCGACTTAAGTGAATCGTTAAGCGCGAAAGCGAACGTTAGGACTCTAAATGGTTAAAGTCTAGTTTCTTAAGCGACCGGGGTTTAATTCCGATTTATGTTGTTGTTCATAGGTTATCCGACCCACTCTAAGCTTAAGTCCAATCCGGGAGCACTCAGGCAAGTTTTCTACCCGTTATACTGTTGTTGTGATGTAAATATAGGTATATGTATTATCTTGTGATAAGTGCATGATTATTATTAGCAAATTTTGCGATATATTGGAGCATGCTGATATGGTATATATGCATGTCAGTTTCATAATCTGGTTATCTATCTGTTGATTTCAATGCTTATAGTTGCATAATACCTATGCTAGAAATAAGCAGTAGTTGCGTATACCCTTAGTATAGGGGATCCAAAGGTGAACATATTTCTAAACCGGGAGTCGATGTTCCCGAGTATATTATATATATATATTTATATATATATGGATATAGTTTTCAAAGCTATTGATCGAATAAGGTTTATTCGATAACTTTATTTTATATAATGAATATTACTTGAATATTCATCCGAGGACTTATGACTCCTATTATTTTATTAATTGAATATTATTTGAATATTCATTCGAGGGCTTATGACTCAGTTTATATTATTTAATGAATATTATTTGAATATTCATTTGAGGATGTATGACTCTGTTTATTTTATTTAATGAATATTATTTATAATATGCATTCGAGGTATTATGACTCCGCTTATTATTTAATAATATTCTTTATTTTATTAAAGAATAATATTTCGATAATCAAACTTATTTTCGATTATTCAAATAAATATAGTACTTTCGTATAAGTATATCTTTGGTTATTTAATATCCATTTCAAGTATGAGTTTTAAAACTTCTACTTCGATTATTTTTATAAGGATTATCTTTATGAGAATATTATTTAAATAATAATATTCAGATATTTCTAATATATCGGGACTGATTTATTTTAATAAATCAGCAGTACTCCAAACATTCTTAAAAATGTTTTCGAGTCTTCAAAATGATTTCTAAAAGTTAGGGCGGATCCCAAAACTCATTCTTTTATATTTAAGATCCTCCTTTCGAAGGGGATTTAAATACTCGCTCAAAACCTGAGGGATCCGATTCTGTGGTGTATATTATATTCACAACGAGGTTGTTATTTTAACAAATGAATTGATTACTTACCCAACGTTCGGGAAGTAAGCCCATCTAATTGAGTCGGCATAAGCGACAGACCGGGGTACGGTCTATCAAAGTGTAAGTGGCTGGGTGGCAGTCCATCAACGCGTAAGAGGCCGGGTGGCGGTCCATCACAAGGTCCTTATGTGGCCAGGGTGATGACCGGTGGGGAATTCATCCATCTACTAGTAGAAAAGGTTACTTATTGGTATCTTTGCCTGATCAGCAAGATATCAGGTTTATGCCAAGGTTTTCTCCTTTCCAAAATTCATTGGATATTGCAACTCTGTTTATAATTTTCATAATAGAGGTTTTCAAGGAGTGTATGAAATGTATATATATATAGGTGTATATATACATCGGGACTTAATGAAGTATCTCGTAACTTCATTATTTATAATGATATTTCAAGGATTGAATCTATTCAAGTCTTATCTTGTAGTCTCCTCTGGGTGATGAACTTTTGAAACTGATTATAACTTGAACGGTGGTAGTTCAAGTAGTATTCGGATATAAGTATATTGGAGTATCTTGTAACTTCATCTTTTAAACTTATATCTAGTAAATGATTATCTTGTGCATGTCAAAGATTTTCGGAAAAACGTTGAGACAAGGTTAGATATATGAGATCACCTTGCAACGATATTTTATACAGTTATAATCGGGAACTCTGTGTATATTATACATGTCAGAGGATTTCAAAGATTGTGAAAAGTATATATGTACATATATACTGAATATTTTGCGACTTGGTCGCAATAAGATATCAAACTTGGTTCATTTTCTTTTGACCAAGACTTTCATGAGTACTATGAGAAGGCTCATATATTGTTAAGCATTATACATATTATTTTGGTGGGCTTGCTGCTCACCCTTGCTTTCTTCTTTCATCACACAACAACAGATAGAAAAGATGAACAGTACCAAGCTCCCAATTCGCGAGCGGATAGGAAACGTTCTGCAGTTTCCTATAGGCGTTGATGTCGATGTAGCTGAGGTAGGAACTACCAATAGGCTAGGCTTTCAACTTTTGATGTACCAGACTTATGTATCTTTATCAATTGTAATAATGGCAAAGAAATGTAAATCTATTCAGAAACCCCTTTTAAGGTGTAATGGCATATAATTTTGGAATAAAATGACTTGTGATTTTTTTTGGATATTCATCTCTGAGACTATAACTTGTGGTGTGTGTGTTATTGTGGGGTCACAGTACAAAGTAGTTGATTATTTATTAAGATTGGGTGTTGTTAAGGGAAATGGAACTCGTGTCAACCCGGATCCCCGACCCCGGATTTGGGGGTGTTATATTGAAGCATTACTATGGGGAAACGGCAAACCCCGAGGTGGTTAGTGCCGTCTTATTGTCTACTTGATCTCGAGTTTCTACGTCAAGCTAACGACGTAAAGCAAACGCTTCTTGGGAGGCAACCCAAGTTTGTTATACATTAGTAGATAGAGGAAGAAGAAAACAAGGAGAAAAACACAAAAAATTCAGAAAAAGAAAAAATTCAAGTTTAACTACAGAAGCATGGCGCGCCCGCGCTGAAAAGCGGGGCGGCCGCGCTGAAAAGTAAGTAATTGTGCGTGCCTGCGCTGGCATGCAGGGCGGCCGCGCTAGAATTCCAGAAGCACGGCGCGCCCGCGCTGCCAGGCGGGGCGGCCCCGCTTAGTCCCTGTAGTTAAAAAATGTCAGTAAAATGAACAGAAAATCGGGGACTTCAAACCAATATCAATTCAAACCTGAATTTTACTCTCCCACATCCCAAATTTCCCTCTACAAATCAATTTCAATCACCACATTATTCCCATTATTCTCATAATCAATTCCCACTTCTTTTCCATAACTGTAATAACCCCAATTTTTGGAAATTTTTGAAACCTTGATGAATAGTAACTTTTGATGATTATACTGATTAAGGAAAATTATCAGACCACCCTATATAGAAGTATTGTTATGGAAATTCTGAGATCGTATTAGTATTCCTTAAAATAATTGAGGGTATGTAAAGATCGTCAGAATTTGAATTCGGAGACTTTGATTTTTCCGAAAAATCCACCAGATACCGAAGGAATTGAGTATAAGTTAACATGATTAAAAGGATTTTATTTCAAGGATTATAAGAGAGGATCAATAAAGGAGTATAAAATATTAATAAAGGTTTAGGGAAGCCCAAGTGACATGATCCCAGATATGATCCCTCAAATGATCAACGAGAACAAGAGTTAAGCGAACCGTAAAACAAATAAACGACCAAGGGGCAAGCACATGCAAGTAGCATGAGAAGGAAGCTTCCAAGAGAAGCTAAAACTTGTGGTTTAAAGTTAATCCACCCTCACACCATAAGATTTGGACACGTTGCATGGAGGTGATGTCATCTAGGTGATGCAAGCACTTTAATAAAGTAAGATCTAGATATTTTAGCAAGAATCAATTGCAACCGAGCATTCTTTCACTCATTCCAAGATAAAGCCAAGGAAAAACTCATCTTTCTCCCCCATCCAAGGAGCTCTCGTCCTTTTAAGATAAATGGTGATTTAAAATGTAAAGTCCAAGCTCTAGTCCACCGTAAATCAAGAGGTTAGTCTCTATAGCTCCTATATTTCGTAACTAAGAAGAGAAAGTAGTTTGAGTGCTTGAATCCAAGGTTTGCTAGCTCAAATAAATCATTTTAGTGAAGGGTGAATAGTAACCAAGTTGAATTTTGTTTTGGTTTTCTTAGGTTCCATTGAAGATCCAAGCTTCCTAGGGCCATATAAGCACTCCTTGAAGCTTCCAAGTGAATCTCCACTCTCCAAGGAAGGTATAAAGCCCTTGAACCCTTAGAAATCAGTTTGTTTAATGTGGTTTTAAGCATATTATGATAGTTGTGGGAGTATGCTACGAATTGGTATGATTAGTGATATGATTTGGATGAGTTATGCTTGGTTATTGCCATTAGTTAGTCAAGTTAATTCTTAATGATTAAAGTTATGAATCTATATTGTTTAACCTAGAAATTGGTGGATTAGGTTATGGTAAAATGTTGGTGGTTGAATGATCTTGTATTTTGGTTGAATAGTGGTGGAATGGTGTTGATTTGTGGTGTTGCAATTTGGGAATAATGTAAACATAACCGTCGTAATGCTCGTTTTCCTTTGACTATTTTTGCATGACTTTCGGACCAGAGAACTCACTGACCAAGCTGTAACCTTGCCATATTTATCTTGATCGTGTCATAAGATTCATTTTGGTATGTGGTTCGCTTAGATCCGATGTACTGTTTAGGAGAAACGACCGTTTTAAGTAACGGCATTTCGTGAGCGAACCATTACCCCTCGCTTTACTTTGAAACCTTGATTAAGGTCCTTAAATGACTAATTGGAGTAAGAAACAATTATGTAAGATTAATTGGTCAGTTGGTAGAGTATTCACGAAAGAGTCGCCTTAAAAATTTAAGCGGTTAATTTTATAAAAATGGTGGAGTCGAGGGTACTCGACAACTCATGTAAATCGTTAAGCGCAAAAGCGAACGTTAGGGTCTAAGTGGATGAATCCTAGTTTCTTAAGCGATCGTGGTTTAATTCTGTCTTAAGTTGTTGTTCATAGGTTATCAGACCCACTCTACGCTTAAGTCTACCCATGAACACCCATGCAAGTTTTCTACCCGTTATACTGTTGTGGTGATGTAATATATTGATGCATTATCTTGAGATAAGTGCATGGTTATTATTAGCAAGTCTTGTGATATATTGGAGCATGTGGATATGATATATATATATATATGCATGCCTGTTTCGTAATCATGATATTTCATTGTCGATTCAATTGTTATAAACTGCATAATACCTGTGCTAGAGATAGGCATTATTTCCGTATACCCTTAGTATAGGGGACCCAAAGTTGAATATTTTCCTAAAACCGGGAGGCGAGGTTCCTGAGTATATATTATATAGTTTTCTATAACTATTAATCGAATAAGGTATATTCGATAGTTTTGAATAATAATCAAACTTATTTTTGATTATTCAAATAAAGATCGTGCTTTCGTTTAAGTATATCTTTTGTTATTTATTACTCATTTCAAGTATGAGTTTTAAAACTTCTACTTCATTTATATTATAAATATTATCCTTTATGGGGATATTATTTAAATAATAATTTTAAGATATTTTCCAACATATCGGGACTGATTTATTTTATTAAATCATCATTACTCCAAATATTCATAAAAATGTTTTCGAGTCTTCAAAATGATTTTAAAAGTTAGAGCGGATCCCAAAACTCATTTTCAAATTTAAGATCTTCCTTTCGAAGGGGATTTAAATACTCGCTCAAAACCTAAGGGATCCGGCTCCGTGGTGTATTTTTGGCGCAACGAAGTTGCTAATTTGATAAAAGAGTTTGATTACTTTCCCAACATTCGGGAAGTAAGCCCCATTGAAATGCGTCGGTATATGCGACATGGGCTCAGTGGGAGTCCATCAAGGTATAAGTGGCTGAGTGGCAGTCCATCAAAGCATAAGTGGCTGAGTGGCAGTCCAGCATAAGGTTCTAATGCGGCCAGGGTGATGACCAGTGGGGAATTCATCCATCTATTAGTAGAAAAGGTGACTTAATTGGTATCTTTGCCTGATGAGCAAGATATCAAGTTTATGCCAAGGTTTTCTTCTTTCCAAATTCATTGGATATTACAACTCTGTTTATACTTTTCATGACAGAGGTTTTCAAGGAGTGTATGAGATATATATATATATAGGTGTATATATATATATATATATCGGGACTTAATAAAGTATCTAGTAACTTCATTTCTTTCAAATGATATTTCAAAGATTGAATCTATTCAAGTCTTATCTTGTAGTCTCATCTATGTGATGAACTTTTGAAACTTATTATACGTTGAATGGTGGTAGTTCAAGTAGTATTCAGAAAAGATATAAGTATATTGGAGTATCTTGTAACTTCATCTTTTTAACTTATATCTAGTTAATGATTATCTTATGCATGACAAAGATTTTCAGAAAAACGTTGAGACAAGGTTAGACATATGAGATCACCTTAAAATAATATTTTTATACAGTTATAAACTGGAACTCTGTGTATATTATGCATGAAAGAGGAGTTTCAAGATTTTGAAAAGTATATATACATATATACTGAATATTTTGCGACTTGGTCACGTTAAAATATCAAAGTTAGTTCATTTCTTCTTGACCAAGACTTTCGTGAGTACTGTGAGAATGCTCATATATTGTTAATTATTATACATGTTATTTCAGTGGGCTTGTTGCTCACCCTTGCTTTATTCTTTCATCACAGAACAACAGCTAGACAAAATGAACAGGACCAAGCTCCCAATTCACGAGCGAAGCGTTATAAACCTCAGAGATGATGCGACGTTAAAATAATAAGTTCACTGAGATAATAAGAACTCTTTCCAAGTTCATAGTCGGACTACCTAACGTAGTACTGATAGTTAAAACCCTTACAAGAATCCTTATAAATATCATGATAGTAGCATAGATCGTGATCATATAAGTTAGGGGCGCCGAACCCTGAAGTTCAAGAGAAACAACACGATGATGTTTTACTATATATTGGGGATCAGATTATGGATCCAATGGAGAACCCTAACGAGGGACCAGATGATGTTCATATTAAGGATGTAGCAGTTGAGGATGTTATCCCAGAAGGTATTGTTGCTGAAGAGGATCCCGTGGGAGATCCTAAAAAGAATGAAGAAAGGACCACTGAGGAATTGATGACCGTAGTTAGGGCGGCTACCAGAGGTAGGATTGGTCGATTACTATCGTAGGTTCGTTCAAGTTTGAAGATTGCAGCCCCTTAACGCGGCGTATTCATAAGACTGAGAAGTTCGAATGGACAGAGAAATCCGAGAACAGCTTCCAAGAAATGAAGCAAAGATTGGTGACGGCCCCTATGTTGGTGTTTCCGGATGGAAAAAGGAGATTTTGTGATTTTTAGTGACGCTTCGCACAAGGAATTAGGGTGCGGGCTTATACAGCACGACAAGGTAATCGCGTACACGTCAATACAATTAAGGGAATATGAAATTCGATATCCCACCCATGATCTTGGGCTCGCGACAATAGTTTTGCCCTAAAGATTGGAGGCACTCCTTGTATGGAGAGAAGTGCGAAATTTACACAAACCATAGGAGCTCTTGTATATTTTTATGTAGAAAGAGCTCAACATACGCCAACGGAGACGGTTAGAGCTAATCAAGGATTATGATTATGAGATTCTTTATCATTCAGGAAAAGCCAATATGGTGGCTAATGCCCTTAGTAAAAAGGAGAGACTCAAGATGATAATGTCTTCGAAAGAGTTGATAAGAGAATTTGAGAAAATGGAAATAGAATTGAAGGTAACCGGAGCCGGTACCGAAAAGCTGTTTGAGATTGCAATATAGCCCGAATTATTGGAAAAGATCATATTATGCCAAGAAAAAGTGATGAATGAAGGCAGAGAGCCAATGAATAGAGAAGAGATTAATACCGAGAAAGATGATAAGGGAATAATGTGGTATTCCTACAGAATTTGGGTTCCAAATGTTCAAAAGCTTAAGGACGGGATCTTAGATGAAAGCCATAGTCCGAGGAATAAGATTTAGGGCAAACCCTGAATATGATAGTCAGGGATGTTGCCATCAAGAAAGAAGGAACCCATAACATAATGAAGTGGAAAACAAGGATTTTAATGTATAAGATAAACCCGATTATGGGAGAAGGATGAAACATTTCATACTGAGAAAACAGAAGTCGAGCATGATAGGGAGAATCAGGACGGTACTCCTTTAGGGAAATTTATGGACCTGCCTAAACAAAACTTATACTTTTACCCGCAACCACCACCCTGAGGAAACAATGCGGTGGGAAATTCTTTCAGGACCTTTAATTCGCTAAGCTCTCAGAGTTCCAAGGAATAAGTTGACCCAATCGAGGCAAGAGCCTGGCTAAAGGTAATAGAGAAATCATTTGAGATTCTAAATGATTGACGAAGCGCAAAGACTATTTTTTCCACTTACCTTCCTAAGAGAGAGGCCACCCGCTGGTGGAAGGCTAAGGAAGATAGAGAGATAGTGTAGAAGTTTTAAAATCAGGCCAGAGGCGGACAAGTATGATGAATCATGAACCTAGGTTGTGAAAGTCGTCAAGGTTCATCTGAAGGACACGAATCCAGAATGACGGGATGTTTGAAATCAATGATTATGTTGTGTTGGTTCATGAAATGGTTATAATAGAAACGAAAATAAAAGAATGAAAGAGGAAGGAGTATAAATGGATATAAATGAAATAGAGTTGAGAAGCGATAAGGGAGTTAGGTATGTGAAACCCTAAGAAACCCTAGCAATAAATATAGAGAAGTTTGTCATCATCAGCGCGATGGTGACTGATCATGAGATAAAGTCAAGGTTTGAAGGCGTAAGCGATACGTATAATTAATCCCCTTGATGTTGAGAGTATTCGATATAACTTTGAGATAGACCGATGGATAAATAAGGAAACACGGATGGACTGAGGAGACATGATAACAAGATATTAGGAAAATGGGATGAAGGAAGTGACCTTCAAGAATGTGAAGTGTATGTAAGACCGGTGGCTTGATACCCCGAAAGGGAGACGCCAGGTATAAAAAATATCCCAACGTTGAGATGACGTTTGAGATAAATAATGGAGATAAATGAATAGTTAGAACTAATAAGTTCAAATTGAACACGACCAATATCTTTCAGAACATCCTTGTTATTGTAATAACCCCAAAATTTTGAACTTTTTTTGTAACCCTTATGAATAGTGTTTTTGCTGATATTGCTGAATAAGAAAACTTTTCATGCCATACTATGTAGGGGTTCTTTTATTGTTATTCTGAGATCGTATTAGTACTCTATATGATAAATAAGTGTATGTAAAGATCGTCAGAATCCAAATTCGAACACTTTGATTTTTCCCGAAAATCCACCAGATACCGAAAGAATTGAGTATAAGGTAACAGGATAAAAAGGATTTAAATTCAAGGATTATAAGAGAGGATCATAAAAGGAATATAATGTATTGAGAAAGGTTAAGGAAACCCAAGTAATAAGATCCCGGGTATGATCCCTCAAATGATAAACGAAAACGAATGTTAACCGAACCGTATAACAGATCAGCGGTCATTAGCCAAGTAATTAGAAGCTAATCAAAGAGGTTAGTGAGGATGATGTCATTAAACCAATAAGAAGAGGACAAGTGTGGGAGGATGACATAACAAGGTGACATAAGGATGACAAAAAGGAAGTGTGTTGTTGGTTGATTCTTGGCCATGCAAAAGTTACCATGGTTAAAAGTAATAAATCAAAACAAAACAACATCAACCAAGCCAAAACAATTCATTTCACCAAAAAAACACAAAGTTGACTTCATTTCTTCAAGGAAGCTCTCGGCTTTTCTCTTTATTTCAAGAAGGAAAATTCAAAATCTAAGATCCGAGCCTTGTTAATTAGTGAGGTAATTATCTAATACTCCTTATGCATAGATATAGCTATCCTATAAGTTTGAGCTTCAAATTCATTCATAATCTCTTCCTAAAAATCATGGAAAAAGAGGGTGAATAGTGTTTTTCAAGAACTTAAATTTTTGTTCTTGAGTTTTTGTTTAGATTAAGCTTGGATAAGGACTTTTAAGGGTGATTCCAAGCTAATTATTTGATTCTCCACTCTCCAAGGAAGGTATAACCCCTCCAAACCCTAACTTTACTTTGAGTATTAGGTTTAGTTTTGTTGTTATGGTTCATGAGAAGCATGATTCTTGTAGACTTAGAGTGTGGTTGGTTTTGTAATGAGTTGGAGTTGTAATTCTTGGATTATTGATTAATGAACTTAAGTATAGTTTTAATTCATGTTTGGGAATAATATAAATTGGAGAACTTGAGGTGTTGGGGCTGTTGTAGTATGATATGGATGGATTTTGGTTGTATGAATGAATTGTGGTTGATTGGTGGTTGGTTTGGAGTAGAATAAAAATTGGTAATCGCGTAAACATAGCCGTCGTAATGTCCGATCTACTTAAACTGTTTTTTCTCTTAACATCAGAACCCGAGAACTCACTGTTAGGATTTGACCATTGCCATGATTAGATAGTTCATGTTACGAGCTTCGTTTTGATATGCGGTTCGTTTGAATCCGATATACGGTTTTGGAGAAACGACCGTTTTAAGTAACGGCGTTTCGCGAACAAACCATTACCCCTCGCCTTATTTTGAAACATAGGTTAAAGACCATAAAGGATTAATTGGAGTATGAAACATTTATGTGAAGTGTATTATACAGTTGGTAAGGCACTCGCGAAAGAATCGCCATAAAACCCTTAATGGTTAATTTATTAAAAATGGTGGAGCCGAGGGTACTCGAGCGACTTAAGTGAATCATTAAGCGCAAAAGCGAACGTTAGGGTCTAATTGGTTAAAGTATAGATTCATAAGCGACTTTGGTTTAATTCCAACTTACATGTTGTTTATAGGTTACCAGACTCGTCCCAAGCCATTTATCACCCCCGGTCGCTCAGGCAAGTTTTCTACCCGTTATACTGTTGTTGTGATGTATACATATGTATATGCATTATCTTGTGATAGATGCATGATGGTTAATTAGCAAATCTTGTGATATATTGGAGCATGTGATATGGTATATATGCATGTCTGTTTCGTAATCTTGATATATATATGTTGATTCAAATGCTTATTAGTTGCATAATACCTATGCTAGAGATAAGCAGTAGTTGCGTATACCCTGAGTATAGGGGATCCAAAGGTGAACATTTTCTAAAACCGGGAGTTGATGTTCCCGAGTATATTATATATATTTATATATATATATATATATATTGATATAGTTTTCAAAACTATTAATCGAATAAGGTTTATTCGATAACTTTATTTTAAATAATGAATATTATTTGAATATTCATTCGAGGACTTATGACTCTATTCATTCTATTTAATGAATATTATTTGAATATTCATTTGAGGACTTATGACTCCGATTATTTACTAAGTAATATTCTTTATTTTATTAAAGAATAATGTTTCGATAATCAAACTTATTTTTGATTATTCAAATAAAGATAGTACTTTCGTATAAGTATATCTTTGGTTATTCAATACCCATTTCAAGTATGAGTTTTAACACTTCTACTTCGATTATTTTTATAGAGATTATCCTTTTTGTGAATATTATTTAAATAATAATATTCAGATATTTTCTAATATATTGGGACTGATTTATTAAAATAAATCAGCAGTACTCCAAACATTCTTAAAAATGTTTCGAGTCTTCAAAATGATTTTTAAAAGTTAGAGCGGATCCCAAAACTCATTTTTTATATATTTAGGATCTTCCTTTCAAAGGAGATTTAAATACTCGCTAAAAACCTGAGGGATCCGGCTCTGTGGTGTATTTTATATTCGCAACGAGGTTTTTGTTTGGATAAATGAATTGATTACTTATCCAACGTTCGGGAAGTAAGTCCATCTATTGAGTCGGCATAAGCAACATGGGCTCAGTGGGTGTCCATGAAAGTGTAAGTGGCTCAGTGGGAGTCCATCAATGCGTAAGTGGCTGAGTGGCAGTCCAGTATAGGTCCTATTGCGGCCAGGGTGATGACCAGTGGGGAATTCGTCCATCTACTAGTAGAAAAGTTTACTTATTGGTATCTTTGCCTGATCAGCAAGATATCGGGTTTATGCCAAAATTCTTTTCCTTTCCAAAATTCATTGGATGTTACAAACTTTGTTCATACTTTACATAACAGAGCTTTCCAGGAAATATATAAAAGATATATATGTGGATATATATATCGGGACTAAATAAAGTATTTCGTAACTTCATTTCATTCAATAATATAGCAAAGATTGAATCTATTCAAGTCTTAACTTGTGGTCTCATCTATGGGATGACCTTTTGAAACCTATAATACTTTGAACAGTGGTAGTTCATGTAGTTTTATAAATGATATAAGTATAGTGAAGTATTTGGTAACTTCATCCCTTGTTTTTGCTTATATCCAGTAAGTAATTATCTTACACTTGATAAAGGTTTCCAGTAAGTTATCCATTTAGATACTTGCATTATTGTTTACACTATATATTATCTTGTGAGCTGTAATGCTCACTCTTGCTTCATTTCTTCATCACACAACAGTTAGGAAAGATGGCCAGACTCAAGCAGACCCAGCGCAAGCGCGTGGGAAGCATCCCGCGTCTTCCCGTTGATGTTGTAGCTGCTATAACTGCAGAGGTAGATCTATTGGTAGATCAGGCATTCTACTTTTGGGAACCAAATATTGTATAATTATCACTTGTGGCAGATAATGGCAAATAACTGTAAACTTATCAAGTAATCATTTTGGGTTGTAATAACTTTTAAATTGTGGATTCAAGGACTTGTACTTATTTCAATTTCATCTCTGAGACTATAAAGGGTTGTGGTGTGTGTTAGTGTGGGGTCATAGCATGAGGTTATTTATTATTAATTCAGTTAAGTGATATTGTGGAAAGAAAGACCGTGACGACCCGGATCCCCGACCCCGGATCTGGGGGTGTTACAGTTATCGTTACCAAATCAGGCAAGAAAAGTGGATAACCGTTGTTATCTTTTGGAGGCTATATGGATTGACCTCAGTTTGAATAAGGATGTTATTGTGAGATTAGTTATAGACTATCGAGGTGGGAATGATGGAATAAGATACCCTTATTAGGGATATAAGACTTTATTTGTCCATAGAAGAATGCAAATACCTTTTTAAAGGCGGAATTAAGGATAGAACCTCGGTAACTTAAGATGAACCATGGGGGAATGCATAAAGGTTGGCATTTCACCCTTAATAGGGACAATATGAGTTTGGGTGGTATAGAATGAAGGATTAAGGCAACAATAACCTTTAAGGATCAGTGGAGAAATTTTTCAGAACTATATATACAATGGTTCTAGTATTAGTAAATGGTATTTTGATATGCCCTGAATCTAGGGAATACAAGAGGAAAGATTCAAGGATAACCTTAGAGGTTTTACAAGGAGAAAGGTAATATTCAAAGTTCTCAAGAATAGAAATTTTGATAAAAGAAATATGACGTAATAATAATAATGCCAAGTGGGGCACATGTTAAACCATGAGAAAGTTTAGATTGAACCAATGAAGGTCAAGATTGGTAAAAACAAGAAGGACCCAAGATAAGAGACATCCTAAGTATGATCAAGAGTCATTCGTGACAATGTTAACCTCTAAAAACCGAGACAATAACATATGGAAAAATGGTGATATTTTTTTTTCTCACCAAAGCTTAAGGAAGAGCATTTTCACACAAGCAGTGATTGGAAATGAGGTAGAAAATTTAGTTGGAGATCGTTCAAAAGACATTGATTATAAGGAACTATTACTATCAGGAAAGGCCATGAGGTGGCTGACACTCTAAGTGTAAGAAAGAAATTATGGGCGCTCGTGCTAGAGGAATATAGTGATGATGGTTAAAGCCGTGAAGGTTGTATTATGGTGTGAAAGATTGACATTGCTTCTGATGATTGTGCGATACTCAACCGTAATAGTAGTTTGGTAAAAATTAAATTCATGTAATCGCCGTGAGCGGGCTATCTATCTTAGAAGGTCCTATCTTGAGATAAGCCAGGACCATGTTATGAAAGGACTAAATGAACCTTTGAGCTTCATGTCTCCCAATAAAGACATATGGTTAATAATGGTATTAACCTGTTATCGTTGCTTTTATTAAAACTCTTCTACAATTTTATCTGCTTCATGTCATATGTACGTCAAGTTCAGGAGTGTTCTTCATGAATCATGAATGATGATTATATTACCTCCTTAGAAGAATTTGATACGGTAGGTATGGACTCTGTATGGTTAGATATTAAGATTTCTAGGAAAACGAATGACTAAAGTAAGTCAGCGGTGGACCATAGTAATGCAGCAATGATTGTGCGAGTAATGAGCCGACTACAACCGTAAGAGTTGTATTAGAATGGATGTTGAGATTGAGTAACACTAATTGGGTCGTGGTGATGTATAAGTTATTATTGATACACCAACTAAGCCGAACATTTACTTATGATATATTTATTCCTTCTTATCGATAAAGAGTAGTATTACTATACAAAGAAGGTTGTGGTGTAGCAATGGATTCTAGTAATGATATGTCTAGAATGAAATCCCAGATTTGATTTTTGCTGTCGAGGGAGTTTCAACGGTGATTGTTTATATGCTCGAGAAAGAGCATGGGTTCATAGAATGATGGACGGAATAGTAAAAGATTCAGGAACATGAATTGCAATGCTACAATACTTGATGTTGAGATATATACATATATATGTTTTGTTCTCTTGTGATAAACCTCTATAGTTCAGAGGTAGACTCCAAGCCAGATGTTTTGTGGCAATATTTTTATATAATTCTATTAAATTCTTTCTTTTCTCTTCTTTTCATTTTCGTGTAAACTGAGAAGAACAACCCTTCCAAAAGGGGATGTATAGTCGAATGACTATCTATCTGTGTGATAGAATTACCACATGTTATTTAATTGTTTCTCAAGTACTAAAGGCTGGCCACCTTCTATACGAACTATGCAATAGAACAAGTGTTCATGATCATGGTAATCTCTCAATAAATTCTTTTAATTCTATATTATTGATCAAACTTTGGAAGATAGAGGCAGCTAGAAAAGGAGTTGTATAAGTATGGTGGTATTCAGAATGGAAACGCGTTCGTGATACTAAGGTTGATGCGTTTATAAAAAGGTTATAAAACTCTAGCGAGTAAAGGTATATCCAGAATAGTATTCTGTACAGATGATTATAACGATTGCAAAATGGAAAAGAGTGGGTATTGAGAAGCAAAAGCTATAGTGCTAGAAGCTATGATGAGAGTTTGTGCAATAGACTTGAAAGAATTTGGAATGATCACTTAGCACGTATCGAATTTTCTTATGATAATAGGTTTCATGTCAGTATCAGGATAGCGCCTTATGAGGCCCTTTAGGGAAGATAATGCTGATCTCCCTTGTATCAGAATGAAGTTGGAGAGCGCAAGATACTCCGACCCGAAATGGTCCAAAGGACCAAAGATATAGTGGATCTAATCAGAAGATGGCTGGTAGCAACCCCGTGATGGACAGAGGAAGTATGCTGATTTGACTCAAAAGGACAAAAGAGTGTGAAATAAGGGACCTAGTGCTGTTAAAGGTATCCCCATGGAAAGCCTTGGAAAGGATTGAGGAGGTTCGGAAAGATAGGAAAGCTAAGTCCACGATTTGTTGGACCCTTGGATATATTAAGACGTATTGGGAAGTTGTCAAATGAACTAGCCCTACCCCCGAACCTGCAGCAAGTTCATAACATGTTCCACGTATCAATATTAAGGAAGTATAATCCGAATGTCAGACATATAGGGGAATACGAGCGCATAGATATGCAACCAGACTTAACCCACATGGAGCAGTCAGTGAGGATGATGGATCAAAAAGGAACAAGTACTCCAGAACAAGGATATCAAGCTAGTCGAGGTTTTGTGGCAGAACCACAATGTGAAAGAATTGACTTGGGAACTACAAAGTGCAAGGCAAGAAAGGTATCCCCGACTGTTTTCTATCTGATTCGGGGACGGAATCCTTTTAAGGAGGGGAGACTGTAATAACCCCAACTTTTTGAAATTTTTTGAAACCCTGATGAATAGTGACTTTTGATGATTATGCCGATTAAGGAAAATTATCAGACCACCCTATATAGGAGTATTGTTAAGGAAATTCTGAGATCGTATTAGTATTCCATAAAGTAATTGAGGGTATGTAAAGATCGTCAGAATTTGAATTCGGACACTTTGATTTTTCCCGAAAATCCACCAGTTACCGAAAGAATTGAGTATAAGGTAAAATGATTAAAAGGATTTTATTTCAAGGATTATAAGAGAGGATCATTAAAGGAGTATAAAATGTTAAGAAAGGTTTAGGGAAGCCCAAGTAATAAGATCCCGGATATGATCCCTTAACCGATCAACGAGAACAAGAGTAAAGCGAACCGTAAAACAAATAAACGACCAAGGGGCAAGCACATGCAAGTAGCATAAGAAGGAAGCTTCCAGGAGAAGCTAAAACGGGTGGTTTAAAGTTAAGCCACCCTCACACCATAAGATTTGGACACGTGGCATGGAGGTGATGTCATCTAGGTGATGCAAGCACTTTAATAAAGTAAGATCTAGATATTTTAGCAAGAATCAATTGCAACCAAGCATTCTTTCACTCATTCCAAGACAAATCCAAGAAAAACTCATCTTCCTCCCCCATCCAAGAAGCTCTCGGCCTTTCAAGATAAATGGTGATTTAGAAATGCAAAGTCCAAGCTCTAGTCCACCGTAAATCAAGAGGTTAGTCTCTATAGCTCCTATATTTCGTAACTAAGAAGATCAAGTAGTTTGAGTGCTTGAATCCAAGATTTTCTAGCTCAAATAAATCATTTTAGTGGAGGGTGAATAGTAACAAAGTTGAATTTGGTTTTGGTTTTATTAGGTTCCATTGAAGGTCCAAGCTTCCTAGGGCCTAAGCACTCCTTGAAGCTTTTAAGTGAATCCCCACTCTCCAAGGAAGGTATAAAGCCCTTGAACCCTTAGAAATCAGTTTGTTTAATGTGGTTTTAAGCATATTATGATAGTTCTGGGAGTATGCTAAGAATTGGTATGATTAATGATATGATTTGGATGAGTTATGTTTAGTTATTGCCATTAGTTAGTCAAGTTAATGCTTAATGATTTAAGTTATGAATCTTGAATGTTTAACCTAGAAATTGGTGGATTAGGTTATGGGAAAATGTTGGTGATTGAATGATCTTGTATTTTGGTTGAATGGTGGTGGAATGGTGTTGATTTGTGGTGTTACAATTTGGAAATAATGTAAACATAGCCGTCGTAATGCCCGTTTTCCTTTGACTATTTGTGCATGACTTTCGGACCAGAGAAATCACTGACCAAGCTGTAAATTTACCATTTTTAGGTTTATCGTGTCGTAAGATTCGTTTTGGTATGTGCTTCGCTTAGATCCGATGTACGGTTTAGGAGAAACAACTGTTTTAAGTAACAGCATTTCGCGAGCGAACCATTACCCGTTGCTTTACTTTGAAACCTTGATTAAGGTCCTTAAATAACTAATTGGAGTACGAAACAATTATGTAAGATTAATTGGTCAGTTGGTAGAGTATTCACAAAAGAGTCACCTTAAAAAGTTAAGCGGTTAATTTTATAAAAATGGTGGAGCCGAGGGTACTCGAGTGAGTTATGTAAATCGTTAAGCGCAAAAGCGAACATTAGGGTCTAAGTGGATAAAGTCTAGTTTCTTAAGCGACCTTGGTTTAATTCTGGCTTATGTTGTTTTTTCATAGGTTACCGGACCCACTCTAAGCTTAAGTCTACCCCAGAATACTCAGGCAAGTTTTCTACCCGATATACTGTTGTTGTGATGTAATATATTGATGCATTATCTTGAGATAAGTGCATGATTATTATTAGCAGGTCTTAGGATATATTGGAGCATGTGGATATGATATATATATGCATGCCTGTTTTGTAATCTTGATATTTCATTGTTGATTCAATTGTTATAAATTGCATAATACCTATGCTAGAGATATGCATTATTTGCGTATACCCTTAGTATAAGGGACCCAAAGTTGAACATTTTCCTAAAACCGGGAGGCGAGGTTCTCGAGTATATATTATATAGTTTTCTATAACTATTAATCGAATAAGGTAGATTCGATAGTTTTGAATAATAATCAAACTTATTTTTGATTATTCAAATAAAGATCGTGCTTTTGTTTAAGTATATCTTTTATTATTTATTACTAATTTCAAGTATGAGTTTTAAAACTTCTACTTCATTTATTTTTATAAAGATTATCTTTTATGGGAATATTATTTAAAAAATAATATTCAGATATTTTCCAACATACCGTGACTGATTTATTTTATTAAATCATCATTAATCCAAACATTCATAAAATGTTTTCGAGTCTTTAAAATGATTTTAAAAGTTAGAGCGGATCCGAAAACTCATTTTCAAATTTAAGATCTTCCTTTCGAAGGGGATTTCAATACTCGCTCAAAACCTAAGGGGTCCGGCTCCGTGGTGTATTTTTGGCGCAACGAAGTTGTTAATTTGATAAAAGAGTTTGATTACTTGCCCAACATTTGGGAAGTAAGCCCCATCCAAATGCGTCGACATATGCGACATGGGCTCAGTGGGAGTCCATCAAGGTGTAAGTGGCTGAGTGGCAATCCATCAAAGCATAAGTCGCTAAGTGGTAGTCCAGCATAAGGTCCTAATGCGGCCAGGGTGATGACCAGTGGGGAATTCATCTATCTATTAGGTGAAAATGTGACTTAATTGGTATATTTGCCTGATCAGCAAGATATCAGCTTTATGCCAAGGTTTTCTTCTTTCCAAATTCATTGGATATTATAACTCTGTTTATACTTTTCATGACAGAGGTTTTCAAGGAGTGTATGAGATATATATAGGTATATATATATATATATATATATATATATATATATATATATATCGGGACTTAATGAAGTATTTAGTAACTTCATTTCTTTCACATGATATTTCAAATATTGAATCTATTCAAGTCTTATCTTGTAGTCTCATCTATGTGATGAACTTTTGAAACTGATTATACGTTGAATGGTGGTAGTTCAAGTAGTATTTGGAAAAGATATAAGTATATTGGAGTATCTTGTAACTTCATCTTTTCAACTTATATCCAGTTAATGGTTATCTTATGCATGATAAAGATTTTCAGAAAAATGTTGAGACAAGGTTAGACATATGAGATCACCTTAAAACGATATTTTTATACAGTTATCAACTGGAACTCTGTGTATATTATGCATGAAAGAGGATTTTCAAGATTTTGAAAAGTATATATATATATACTGAATATTTTACGACTTGGTCACGTTAAAATATCAAAGTTAGTTCATTTCTTCTTGACCAAGACTTTCGTGAGTACTGTGAGAATGCTCATATATTGTTAATTATTATACATGTTATTTCAGTGGGCTTGTTGCTCACCCTTGCTTTATTCTTTCATCACAGAACAAGAACTAGACAAAATGAACAGGACGAAGCTCCCAATTCGCGAGCGGTTAGGAAATGTTCTGCAGTTTCCTGTAGGCGTTGAGGCCGTTGTAGCTGAGGTAGGAACTACCAATAGGCTAGGCTTTCAACTTTTGATGTACCAGACTTATGTGTATTTATGAATTGTAATAATGGCAAAAAATATGTAAATTTATTCAGAAACCCCTATTGAGGTGTAATGGCTTATAATTGTGGAATAAAATGACTTGTGTCTCTTGAGGCCATGAAACCGTATAACCAATCGCTTATCTCACAATCTCCAGTTCACCTTCTATGGGCACAGGAAGCAAGGCATCTTCCTTAATGGCTTCATCCACCGAGACACGAACATGTCTAGGCTGCATAGGCACTCCATGAACTACAAAATTCACTGGATCATCAAATATGGTACCAAATGCAACCTTGTTTTTTATGTTGTCCACTGACAGCTCACAAGATCGTGGAGCCTGTATTCATATAATATTGTCCATTTCTTAATTTTCATGTATAGTGTTGTCAGTGGACAGTTTTCTATATATATACATGTGTGTGTGATATACAGACAATGCACAACATTTTACCTTCTTTTTAGGTGGAGGAGGGTCCCCGCCAATATATTCAATTTCATCATCAACATTCATCTCTTTCATCTTTGTTAAAACACATGATGCTTTAACTGCTTCCTTGGGTCCTGTTTTCTCTTGGAAACTTGCATTATCCGACAATAGAGAGCCCGTAAGATTAGATGCACTAATCAGAGACTTAAGCTCAGCCATCTCTTGCTTTGTTCTATCCATCTCCTGTTTTGTTCTCTCCATCTCCTGCTTTGTTCTCTCCATCTCATGTCTTGTTATCTCTATTTCCTCATCCCTTTGACGATCACGGGCTACAAGCTCAGTCTTGGTAATTCTACATTTTTTTTCTTTTGGTAAATCGAACCATAGTTTGGGGCTGACATAGCTTCCTACTCCTTGAACTCTGCCCGAATGTTCAGGAGTTTCAAGTGCTCTAGCTAATACGTCATCACTTCCGGATGGCTGAAATTCACCTATTTCCTCCATCTCCAATAAATTATCATATTTATCAACACCACATACATTTAAAAAGCAGGCATAAGTTCAGATAACTCATTAATAGAAATATAAAAAAATTAGAAAACAAGCCACAAAGTCTATATCTTACAATTCTTTTCACCACAACAGCCAAGTCGGGATCAACAACTATACCTTCCTTTGTCATGCGCGCCTTCTTCCAGAGAATCGAACGATCAGGTTTTTCTCCGGGCTTCAACCTTCCTACTTTCACCTGATCAAAATAGAGGAGTTTACATAATCATATTGAAAAAATAGAAATTACAATAACAATAAGGGATTTCTTACTTCTTCTTCTTCCTCCAAACCAATGTAGCCTTTCCTGGACGTCCGATGTGGATACTTCCGTTGCATCACTCTTTCGCTATGTGATTTGCGAAGTTCCTGAAAAAATTAATAGAAAATATTATACATCTTATAATATTAAATAGAATCACATAAGAAAAAAACTTAAATAATTTTAAAGCATAATACTGTCCACTGTTCAGTGATCCTCTGAGCAACAAATTTCTTCCATGCATCTTTACCAACAAATCCATACCGTGTTGGAGGCTTCCTCAGTTTCTTCTTGTCTCCCTTCAAGGGAATTACATAATCAGTAGTCAGTTCAGATTTGAATTGTCTCCACTTGATACCAGCTGACTTGAGAACAAGCGACTCGCATTCCTCAGGAGTTTTAAATGCAATATGAAATAATAAAAACTATAGGTTAAGAACTGTAGCACTTATGGAAAGGTAGTTTTCTTATTGTGTTAAATTTTACCTGGATATCTTTCCATAACTTATTTTTTAATTCACGTTTGACAAATGGCCAACTTTTAATATCGATCAGAATCATAGTCCTATACAACATTCCTTTGTAGGACTACAAAGTGTGCCTAACTCTTCCAATAGGAACTCCAATGTAGTTGCATCTAACTTTAAACTTCTTTCCCTGAGCCTTTTTTATCACCACTTTAGACATGGCTGAAGGACCTCGAGCAACTCCATATCTCTTTTTTTCCGATTCAGTAGTAGTCACCGTTGCTGGTACAGAGTCTGACCACATATCAGGTTGTGTTGCTTGTCCACCATCAGCTTGAGAATTTGTTTCCATATCCTCCAGTGCCGACTGATTGCCTTCTCCAGGATTGCTGCCTTTCTTGGATTTAATTTTCTTAACTCTCCCATTTTTAGGTGCCATTCTTTTGCTTCTATATCTGTGAAAAATCAAAAACAAAATGAACACTAAATTAAAATCAGAACAAAATGCACACTAAAATAAAATCACAACTAAATGTAGGTGAACAACTATAAAATGCACACTAAAATAAAATTGGAACAAAATGCACACTAAAATAAAATCATAACAAAATGTAGGTGAACAACTATAAAATGCACACTAAAATAAAATCGGAAAAAAATGCACACTAAAATAAAATCACAACAAAATGTAGGTGAACAAATATACAATGCACAATAAAATAAAATCAGAACAAAATGCATACTAAAATAAAATACAGTATTATAAAAACAACAAACTGAAATACAATATTATAAAAATAACAAACTGAAATAGTTCACATAACATATATAAGGAGCTACATTATTTGGCTGACTTTTTAAGCCAAATTCCCTTAATGATCTTTCTACAATGACTAAAACCATGCTCAGCGGAATTAACATCACAGATAGGTATTGTCGAACAGAATGGAGGATTTTCCAAGACCGTGTCTCCTAAATCATCTTCGTTATACACATCATGATAGTCTCGTGTCGTAGAGGTTAATACAACAGACCATCTAGCATCAACCGGATCTTCTACATAAAAAACTTGCTTCACTTGGTCGACATACACATATTTATCATTCTTGTGTCCTTGTCGACTGAATTCCACACGTGTGAATCCTAGATCATCTACCTTAATTCTTCTTTTATTTTCTACCCACTTACACAAGAACAAAGGGGCTTTGAATTCATGATAATCTAACTCCCAGATATCTAAGATGATTCCATAAAATGTCATATCACTCTCCACGGATTCAAATCCTTGGCACTTAAGACTTGGACCGTCTTGGACGCTAAAGACACTCCACTATTCTGTACAACTCTCGAATCATCTCGCTCCTTTGTGAAGTACCGGACCCCGTCGGCTACATACCCTTCGTATGTGAGAACAAAATATGATGGTTTTCCTGCCAACCATCTTATCGTTTCAGAAACACCTTCAAAATTTTCCATCAGTTCATTATTAACCTGCACATATTGCTCGAAAAAAATGACACTATTGACAAGGGCAATACCATGATAAAAATACCAAAAAAAGGATAATGACTAAACTTACTTTTTCTTCAAACCAATCAGCAAATAGTCGATTGTATTCAGCCATCATCCACTGAACACTTTTTCTTTTTCCTTGATAAATTCTTGCAAGATGCTCTTTGTGTATCCTAAGACAATGCAAATATTAAATAAAATGACAATTTCTTGTTATAAGAAATAAAATGAAGTACAAGTAATAGTTGGATGGACTTACAAAATATAAGCGTAAACTTCAGAGTTATTTAAAAGGACTGTTAGATGTGTTTCATCTCACTCTATTTCTTCAATTGATTTCACTTTTGCAGCAGATAATGGGCCCGAAAGCTTACTTTTTCCTTTGGAAGGCCTGCAGTGCCACTCTGTCCAACAAACTCTTAGCATAATTCAATTGATTCTTCTTTTATATAGCTTTCCGCCATACAACCTTCTGGAAAATAACGGTTTCTTACATAACTCTTTAACACTTTATTAAACCGCTCAAATGGAAACATCCATCTATAGAAAACCGGTCCACATAAACGTAACTCTCTAACCAAGTGGACTGTTGGGTGTATCATTACATCAAAAAATGAGGGAGGGAAGATTTTTTCCAGCTCACACAAGGTCACTATTACATATGACTGCAATTTATCCAGTTTTGATACATCTATAACTTTGTTGCACTATGAGTTGAAAAAGAAACACAGCCTAATTATGATGATTCTAACATTCTTTGGGAGAACTCAACGAATGGTAATAGGGAGCAACTGTTTGAGGAGAATATGGCAGTCATGGGACTTGAGCCCGTACATCTTCAAATCAGGCATCGACACGCAAATTTTGATATTTGATGCATGTCCAAACGGAAGTTTCATGTGTAAGAATGACTACAACACTTTCTTTTTTCATCCTTTAACAAAGTATAAAAGGCAGGGGGCAAGTATGTTTTCTTTTCGCCTACCGGTGGAGCTAAGTCGGCCCTAACACCCATCTCCATCATATCACGGCGTGATGCCTCGCTGTCTTTGGATTTATACCACATATTCAGTAGAGTACCAATCAGATTATCACACACATTTTTCTCAATGTGCATAACATCGAGACAATGACGCACATGGTGAAACTTCCAGTAATCTAACTCGAAAAAAATTGACTTCTTTTTCCATACACATTCCACCTTTTTTGAACTCTTTACTTCTTTTCCAAAAGTAAACTTAACTTGTTGCTGCTCCTCTAATACTTCTTCTCCGGGAAGGGGTTGACGTACATGACCATTCTCTTGTTATCCATTAAAAGTTGCCTTATGCCTCCTATATGGATGATGTCGCGGCAAGTACCTACGATGACCTTAGTAGCACATTTTCCTACTATGAGTCAAATACTTAGCTATAGTATCTTCGCAGCATAATGGACATGCCATATACCCCTTATTAACGCAACTAGACAGATTCCCATATACGAGAAAGTCATTTATTGTCCACAACAACATTGCTCTTAAAGTGAAATAAGTTTTAGTATGCACGTCGAAGACATCTGGTTCCCCTTCTTCCCAAAGCTTTTTCAGGTCATCGATCATTGGTTGTAGATATACATTTATATTATTTCCCAGCTCATGTGGACCAGAAACTAATAATGTTAACATCATAAACTTCCTCTTCATGCATAGCCATGGAGGAAGATTATAAGTTACCAATACCACTAGCCAGCCGGTATACCTATTGGTCAGTCCATTATTATGTGGATTTATACCATCGGCTGACAAAGCTAAGCGAAGATTTCTAGATTCACTACCGAAGCTAGGCCACTTGTGATCGATATTCCTCCAAGAAGGGGAGTCAGCTGGATGGCGCATCAGGCCATCTTGAATGCGATGGTCTGAATGCCAAGTCATCATTTCAGCAGTAGAAGCAGATTTAAACAATCGCTTAAATATGGGAATAATGGGGAAGTACCATACAACTTTGGCTGGAATATTAGTTCTAACTCTGCCATCCTTCCCCAATTTCCATCGAGATAAATTACACTTGGAGAACTTAGAAGACTCACTATATATACCTCTATATAGTATGCAACAATTTGGACACGTATGGAACTCTATATTGTCTAGTCCTAGATCATATAGGTTCTTTTTGGCTTCATATGCATTAACCGGCAAAACATGACCAGTATGAAGGAAAGAGCCACCTGAAGACATGTTGTGCATATGTTGTGTACTTGATGATTACATAAACAAAACACCTAAGTAGATTTTACTTAGTGAAATAATGTAGCACTCGACGGATAAGGATTATAGTCCCGACGGATAAATCATTATAGTCCCGACGGATGATGACTTATTATCCATCGAGTGAGTAGCTTATGTAATAATGAGTCTGTAGCACATTCCTGCATACACCTTTGTATACATTCTGTAGTAGCATATAAGTCATGTTGACTTTAACTAGATATGCAGAATAGGTTGATTAATTATACATAGACGATGTCTTGTAATTCTGCATAAATGAATTGAAGTCACGTGCCAAACTAGCTATCGACGGATGATTAACAAAGCCATCGATGGATGATCAAATAGCTATTAACGGATGTTTAATATGGCAGTCGACGGATGATCAATGAAGCCACCAACGGATGATCATAAAGTTGACGGATGATCATGTACTCAACGGATAAAGAATTCAAATATCAGTTGACAGTGACAACTGGTCACATGCATCGAAGTGTATGCAAATGGAATGAGGAAGCCTATTAACTGGGTAATAGAGAACAAGGTAACAAAGCATTAGACTTGATAGTTTTTATAATGATCCTGTATTTTGACTTTGTAATCTTGTTAATATATAAACCAAGAAGTAGCAAATAAAAAAAGATCTGAGATAAAAAAAGAGAGAAACATTTGTAAGCAGAATTATTAGCATTTCTCTGTATTCTCAGTAGTTCATATTTGTAAGCAGCTGTGAGCATTCTTGCACACAGAGTTCTCTCGATATAATATATATCTCTGGTGGAATTGTTTCAATCCACCAGAAAGTTTTTAAAGACTCTTATTTTTAATTACTTGTGTTTTGATTCACTTAAGTTTTTATTCCACATTGTGCTAATCAACACACTTATATTTATATTCGAGTTCGAACATTTTTATTTTAAGAAAAAGGTTCAAGAATTCCATTCAACCCCCCTTCTGTAATTCTTGCTATATTGTTAAGGGACTAACAATTGGTATCAGAGCAAGCTCTGAACTTATAAGGAGTTTAAGGATCAAAACAATTCAGCAAGATGAACAAGAAGGATGTTGGAGTCAAGATTCCTTTTCTAGATAAAGATAATTACCATCATTGGAAGGTAAAGATGCATCTTCATATGCTTTCTCAAGATGAGGCCTATGTGGACTGCATAGAAAGAGGCCCTCATGTTCCAATGAGAGCTGCAACAGGAAACGAGCCATCAGTCCCCAAGCCAAGGCATGAATGGTCCGATCCTGACATTGAACAAGTCAGGAAGGATAAAAAGGCCATGAATATTCTGTTTAATGGAGTTGATGCAGACATGTTTGACAACATTATCAACTGCAAAACTGCCAAGGAAGTTTGGGATACTATACAGATAATCTGTGATGGCACTGAGCAAGTTAGAGAAAATAAGATGCAGCTCTTGATTCAGCAATATGAGCATTTTCACAATGAGGAAAGTGAGTCACTCACTAACATTTTTAGTAGGTTTCAAAAACTACTAAATGCTCCAAAATTGTATGGAAGGGTCTATCAGACTAAAGACTCTAATTTGAAATTCCTTAGATCTCTTCCAAAGGAATGGAAACCAATGACAGTCTCATTAAGAAACTTACAAGATTATAATGAGTTTACTTTGGAGAGACTGTATGGCATCCTAAAAACCTATGAGCTTGAAATAGAGCAGGATGAAAGGATGGAGAGAGGAAAGAAGAAAGGAGGATCCATTGCACTAGTTGCTGAGTTGGAAAAGGAGAAGGAAGTGAAGATGGAAGTTGTTGAATCAACTTCAAAGGTATGTGAGAACAAGGGCAAGGGGCTTGCAGTAGAAAGTGAAGATTCATTAAGCCAAGATGACACGAAGGACATTGATGAGCACCTAGCATTTTTTTCCAGGAGATTTGCCAAACTCAAGTTCAAGAATAACTTTGGAGCAGCCAAGCCAAATAGAAACAAGGTGGATAAGTCAAAATTCAAATGTTTCAAATGTGGCTTGGCAGGGTATTTTTCCAGTGAGTGTAGGAAGTCAGATTCCAGTAAGAAAAAGTTTGATTCTGTGGATTATAAGCAAAAATATTTTGATCTACTCAAGCAAAAGGAAAGGGCTTTTATTACACAAGAGAATGACTGGGCAGCAGATGGTCTGGATGAAGATGAAGATGTCAGCTATGTCAATCTAGCCCTAATGGCCAAGTCTAATGAGACAGAGACAAGTTCCTCAAGCAATCAGGTAATTACTACAAACCTTGCACATTTATCTAAAGCTGATTGTAATGATGCCATTAATGACATGTCTACAGATTTATATCATTTGCGTGTTACACTTGAGTCTCTTACTAAAGAAAATGCTAAAATCAAAGAAAATAATTTGTTTTTAAGTGAGATGAATAATGTGCTTGAGTCTCAGTTTATTGATTTTGAGAAATTAAGAACTGAGTGTAAGATTGCTAAGGAGGAATTAACCGAGTCCTTGAAAAAGGAAGAAATTTTAAAGAAGCAGCTCGAGCGTGAACAAGAAGTGATTAAAACATGGAAAACATCCAGGGATGTCCATGCTCAAATCACCAAAGTTCAAGGAATCGAGTCTTTCTGTGATGAAGCCTGGAAAAAGAACAAAGAGAAACTAGAACCTAATTTGGTAGATGGTTGCTAACAGATGTAGACTCGACGGATGATGAGGACTATCCGTCGGATAACAAAAAGTGTTATCCGTCGAATGATGAAAATTCTCATCCGTCGGCTGTGAGCAAGCCCATTAGCAAAGCCAAACTAGTTAAGCTGAATGAGAAGTATGGGTCTGTTTCCAAGAATTTTGTTTCAGGAGAGTCAAGTCAAGTTAAGAAAGGGAAAAAGGCTAATGTTGGTCACATGACTGTCAAACAGTTAAGTGACAGACTTCAAAAGATTGAGGTAAAAACAGAGACTAAAAGGAAAAACAATAGGAATGGTAAAGTAGGGATTAACAAACACAATAACTACACACCTGATTAATATGCTCCCAGAAAAATCTATGTCAAGTGTGGTAGTGTAAATCATATGTCTGTTAATTACAAATCTGCCATACCTACTTCCATGTCTGTGTAGCCTCAATTTCCTAACATGAATGCCATGCCTCCCATGCCTGTTAATGCTATGTCTACATAGAACATGATTGCACAGTTTGCTAATATGCCATTTGCACCTAATCCTTATTATGCTGCATACAGTATGCCACAAATGCCATTTAGCATACCTTACTGGAATAACATGTTTACCCACAACATGCCATTTCCTGTTAGTCATAATATGCATGATAATTCTGTTGCAATGAATGGTTTCAAAGGCCCAACTCAAATGACTAAGAATGAATCTGTAATTCCTAAGTCAAATGAAATAAGGCCTAAGAAACAGAAAAAAAAAGCTAACAAGGCAGGACCCAAGGAAACTTGGGTACCAAAATCAACTTGATTTGATTTTGATGTGTGCAGGGAAACAGAAAGAATCTTTGGTACTTGGTTAGTGGTTGTTCAAGATACATGACTGGTGATTCTACCCTGCTCACAGAGTTCAAAGAGAGAGCTGGCCCAAGTATTACTTTTGGAGATGACAGCAAGGGTTATACTGTGGGATGTGGCTTGATTTCAAAGGACAATGTCATCATTGAGGAGGTTGCCTTAGTGGATGGTCTCAAACACAATCTGTTGAGTATCAGCCAGCTTTGTGACAAAGACAATTTAGTAACCTTCAACTCAGAAGCCTGTGTTATGACTAATAAAAGAAATAACAAAGTGGTTCTCACTGGTGTGAGAAAAGGAAATGTATACCTAGCTGATTTCAACTCATCAAATACAGAATCTGTAACTTTTCTTCTCAGTAAAGCAAGTCAAGATGAAAGTTAGCTATGGCACAAGAAGTTATCCCATTTAAACTTCAAGACCATGAATGAGCTGGTAAAGAAAGAACTAGTAAGAGGCATTCCTCTAGTGGAGTTTTCAAAGGATGGACTGTGTGATGCCTGCCAAAAAGGGAAGCAGATTAAAGCATCATTCAGGAAGAAACTTGATTCAACAATTGAAGAGCCTTTGCAACTCCTTCACATGGATTTATTTGGACCAGTCAATGTATTGTCCATCTCAAGGAAAAGATTTTGCCTAGTAATTGTAGATGATTTCTTAAAGTTCTCTTGGACATATTTCCTAAAGTCTGAAGATGAGGCTAGTGAAATCATCATCAATCACATAAGGCAAGTCAATAATTATCCTGATTTCAAGGTTAGAAGAATCAGGAGTGACAATGGAACTGAGTTCAAGAATTCAGTCATGAGAGCATTTTGTGAGGAAAATGGGATTATGCATGAGTTTTCAGCAGCAAGGACTCCAAAACAGAATGGAATAGTGGAAAGGAAGAATAGATCACTTATTGAAGCTGCAAGGACAATGCTTGAAGAATCTAAACTGCCTACATATTTCTGGGCTGAAGCTGTAAATACTGCATGCTACACTCAGAATATTTCTTTGGTTAATCAAGCAAGATGCATGACTCCCTATCAATTGTTCAAGAACAAGAAGCCAACTCTAAACTTTCTTCATGTCTTTGGCTGCAAATGCTATATTCTGAGAAATCAAACTGATCAAAATGGGAAGTTTGATGCTAAAGCAGATGAAGGAATTTTTGTTGGATATGCTGTTGGTAAAGCATATAGAGTCTACAATCTAAGAACCAACATTGCTGTGGAATCAATACATGTTGTGTTTGATGATAAAAAGATTGAAGGACTGAAAGATGGAGATTATCATGAGAGCCTCAAATTTGACAATGTGGACATGGTTAGTGATGACAGTGATGATGAAAGTGATCAAGAGAATGTATCTAAGGATAATGCAGATAAATCTACCACCAATGAAGCACAAAACTCAACATCTGTCGAGTTGCACAATGCTTCATCCGTCGGAAGGCAATCTGCATTATCCGTCGGGAGACAACCTACTTCATCCGTCGGTACTCAAAATTCACCATCCGTCGGATTATCAAAAGGAGCAAGAAGTCAAGACAGATCACCTATAGAAAGTTCTCGTTTCTCAAATCAAAGATCCACAAACTCAGGGGAGTTTCAAATAGTCAAAACTCAATCACACATCAAGATAACAATGAGGTCTCTTCATCTAGAGCTAATCTACCTCAACAAAGGAAATGGACAAAAGATCATCCCTTTGAGCTCATCATTGGTGATGTTTCTTCTAGAGTTCAAACAAGAAGAGCAACTCAGGAAGAATGTCTATACAGCAGCTTTCTTTTCATGGAAGAACCAAAGAAGGTAGAAGAAGCTTTGTTGGATCCTGATTGGATATTAGCTATGCAGGAGGAGCTAAACCAATTTGAAACGAATAATATGTGGAAGCTGGTACCCAAGCCTAAAGGAAAGAATCCAATAGACACCAAGTGGGTTTCAGAAATAAGATGGATGAAAATGGCATAGTTGTCAGGAACAAAGCTAGATTGGTTGCTAAAGGCTATTGTCAACAAGAAGGAATAGATTTTGATGAAACATTTGCTCTTGTTGCAAGACTTGAAGCCATCAGAATCTTCTTAGCCTATGCAGCCCATGCCAATTTCAAGGTCTATCAAATGGATGTCAAAAGTGTCTTTCTGAATGGAGATTTGGAGGAAGAAGTATATGTCAGTCAACCTCCTGGTTTTGAAGATCTAAATTTTCCAGAACATGTCTATTATCTTTTGAAAGCACTTTATAGACTGAAGCAAGCACCTAGAGCCTGGTATGACACTTTATCAAAGTTTCTTTTAGAAAATCACTCCACAAGAGGTATTGTAGATAAAACTTTATTTTTCAGGAATGTTAATGGCTCTAGTATACTTGTTCAAATTTATGTAGATGATATTATTTTTGGCTCTACAGATGAGAAACTTTGCAAAAAGTTTTCCAAATTGATGCAAAGTAAGTATGAAATGAGTACGATGGGAAAACTAACTTACTTTCTTGGTTTACAAGTTAAGCAAGTTAGTGATGGAATATTCATTAGTCAAACTAAATATATTTTTGATCTTTTAAAGAAGTTTGATCTAATGGATTGTACATCTGCAAAAACTCCCATGGCCACATCAACTAAGCTTGAATTAAACACTACTGAAAAGTCTGTGGATATTTCAAGTTATAGAGGCATGGTTGGCTCACTTCTGTACTTAACAGCTAGTAGGCCAAATATAATGTTTGCTACTTGTTTATGTGCTAGATTTCAGGCTGATCCTATAGAATCTCACTTAATAGCTATTAAGAGAATTTTCAGATATCTCAAGGGAACACCAAACCTTGGCATTTGGTACCCTAGAGATTCTGGTTTTGATCTAACTGGTTATTCAGATGCAGATTATGCAGGTTGTAGAATTGATAGAAAAAGTACAACAGGAACCTGTCAATTTCTAGGAAACAAGCTTGTGTCATGGTTCAGTAAAAAGCAAAATTCAGTTTCTACTTCTACAGCTGAAGCTGAATATATTGCTGCTGGCAGTTGCTGTGCACAGATTTTATGGATGAGAAATCAATTGTTGGACTATGGTTTGCAAGTTGAGAGGATTCTAATTTTCTGTGATAATACAAGTGCAATTGCCATCACTGAAAATCCAGTGCAACACTCAAGGACAAAGCACATAGATATCAAGTACCATTTCATAAGGGAACATGTAATGAATGGTACTGTGGAGCTTCATTTTGTTCCAAGTGAGAAGCAACTTGTAGATATCTTTACCAAGCCACTGGATGAATCCACCTTTTCAAGGTTGGTAAGTGAGTTAGGTATGCTTAATTACTCTTAAATCTATCTGAGTTATTTTGCAAGTTGATATGCAGCAGAAATTTAATTGATTTTTCAGTCCTGGATGAATTTTGACTAAGTCAAAATTTACATCTCGAAGGATGACCCTTATCCATCGAGTTTGGTCATCCGTCGACACATGATTTGCTAAGAAAAATCATTTATTTTTCTGGAATATTTTATGTTTCGACGGATAACAGTTTATCCTCATCCGTCGAATTGTCTTAATCTCAGCCGTTAATTCCCTGTACATTATCCATCGAGTATACTTACAGTTTGTAAGCATTACACGACGAATAATGGGTGGAATTTTTACAGTTTATTTTTAAACGGCTATTTTAGGCAATTTCTATTGGTCAAGTTATTTTACTTTATTATTTTTATCAGTTATTTTTGAGATAGTATAAAAGCTTATTTCATTTCAATTTTTTTCTTTTATCATTCTCAAATTTAAATGCTCTAATTTCATTCTCTCTCAAGCACTTACTCTCCTTCTCTTCAAGCTTTTATTCTCTAAACAATGGCACCTATTGTAAAGATTATGTCTCAAAATGGGTACATTTATGAGAAGAACAATTTCACTGCATTAGTTAATAAGGGTATTCAGCAATCGGATGACTATCACAAGATGATGGACTTTGTGAAGAACTGCAAGCTCAATTATGCCATGCTGGAATCACCCACAATCTTCTGTGAAGTTGTTGAAGAGATGTGGACCACTGCTACCTACAACTCTACTGACAAGACCATCACTCTAACCATCAAAGTTAAAGAATTCTGTATCAATAATGATGTGATAAAAGCATGTTTCAAAATTCCTGATAACAATGTAACTTCACCACACAATGACACTGATATCATAATTATGCTTAATTCCATGCACTATGCACTTCCTACTTCCAAACTGAGTGATATTAGGAGAATGGGTCTTAGGAAAGAGTGGAGTTTCTTGTGTGATGTAGTTACAAAGGTTTTCTCAGGAAAGATCAGTAATTTTGATTCAATGAATATTTCCATGCTCAACATGCTATATATGCTAGTTACAGATAAATTTTATAATTTCAGTGACCTTGTCTTGTTTGAGTTATGCTTTAAATTAGGTGAGTTAGCTAAAAGAGGTAAGAATGTGTATTATGCAAGATTTCTTATGTTATTTGCTAACCACCTCTGTGAAGAGATTGTGCTTGAGAACCCTAACAACAAACTGGATTATTGGGTTCAAGAGAGAAGGCTCATTGCAGATTTGAACAGGGCCAATCATCACAAGGATGTGCCAATATTCTACTTTCCTGTAATGTAGGCACCTCAGGTAAGTGAGGTAAGTCCATCCATCCCAACAACTATTCCAACCTCCACAATTTCTTTGAGTTCAGGAGTAGCTATGGCAACTGTGCCAATGACCAAACAGTTGCCTACCAAAGCTACCAAACCTACTAATATTTCCAAATCCAAATCAAAGAAAACCCCTTCTGGTATCTCTCAAAAGATGCCAGTTGAAAAATTCACCAAAGCCAAAGAGGGGAGTGTGAAGGAGGGTAAGTTAGGTGAGGGAAAGGGTGAACATCAAAGAAACCCCAAGAATAAGGTTGGAGAGTTGAGTGAATCCCAGCCTATCCACACTGCAGTTTCCCAACAAACTGCAGTGCTTAAAAAGGATAAAAGCTCACTTCTAGCTGCATCATCCCAAAAGGATGTAGTTATTGAACAAAGCTCTCAACCAAGAGCACAGGCCAAGAGGGTTAGGGACACAAGCTCACCCCAAACTTATACAAGACAGAAGAAATCTAATACCTCTGGAGATGCACAGGATACACACACAGTACAAACTGGTGCTAAAGACATAGTCACTGTACCTTCTCAAGTTCAGTTTGATGTGGCTCCAACAAATATGGAGTCACATCCAAAATCTTTAGTTATAGAAGCACCTCAAACACCATACTCACCAACAAATTCTCTGGATCTGGATATGATAAACACATCAATTCCTGATTCCCCTTCTTTAACTCTGTTGGGGAAGCCAAAATCCAGTGCAAGTTAGCATCATCTTTTAGATGATTTGTTGGCTCACTTGCCAATTCTTTCAGAAACTGTTGTGTCATATGTGCCTAAAATTTCTTCAATCAGCACACAGTCAACAATAGTTTCTCTTCCCACCTCATTCATCTCTACTCTCTCGATGGATATTGCTCATCCATCGAGTAGTGATTGTATCCCGACGGATAAGCCTAACAGCAGTTATCCATCGGATAGCAAAACCACTCACTCGATGGATATCACTCATCCATCGAGTATCTCTGCACAACTTCAAACTTCAATTATTACAAGTGCAGAAGATTTAGTGGTTGTACAGTCACTCTTAGGATTGAGAGAACAGAGTATCTTGAGTGAGAGGCTGGGTTGCTCCCAGGCAAAAGGAGAGGAAATGAGTGAAAATTTGTAATCCATTTCTTCAGGATTGGCAAAAGGGAGTGAGAGGAGTCCCACCTTAGTAGGTGAAGGTGAGGGTGTGATGGTGGGGAGCCAGGGTGAGACCCTGATGCAACAAAAGAGAGAACATGAGAGAAAAGCAGGTACAGAGGATATAAGGGTGGATCCAGCCATTGCTCATTAGTCAATGATAGTGGATGATGCAGAAAAGGAAAGACAATTTCAGCAAAATTACAAAGCTGTAATTGATAACATTTCCTTGGATGCTGACACTTTTAATCATCCCGTGTCAGCCTATCAACTGTTGGCCGCTCAGGGCAATGAGAAGGCAGAGAAGACTTTAAATCTAGTACATACTTCAGAATCTCTATAAAGGGATAAAGCTGCTGTCAATTTAGTGTCTTCTACAGCTGGTGAGCCATCTGAAGAATTTGGAGTAAATTCTAATGATGATGACTCTATTTCATTTGATGGAAGCATGAACTTAGGGGGAGATTAAGGCCCAAGTTCCATTCCAGATCTACCTGAATGGGCATTGACAAAGGAGACTACACCAGGACAGTTCAATGTATCCTTAGTCAAACAAATCATATCTATCCAAAAGGCCATTCAGAACACCTCAAATGCTGGTACCAAGGCTATTCTTCAAGCCCACCTAGATTCTCTACATCTCATGAAGCTACAACAATTAAGACAGAATCTGAGTGTGGATGAACTCAAAAAGGATATAGCTGACTTGAAGACCTATAATTCTGAGAAGCCGGATTCAATAATACCCTATGGTACCATGCAGGATCTACTCCTGAGACTGAGAAGAGAATCAGATGCTAAAAAGAAGCTGGCCAAATTGGAAGACAGAGTTCAAGTAATTGAAAACTCTGTGGCCACTATTCTTCAAAATCAACAGTCTCAGACCAGTCTTCTAATGCAACTGGCTAAAGCACAAGGCTTGACTCCTCAACTTGATGATAATAAAAAGGGGGAGAAAGGACCAAGTGAGGGGGAGAAACTTCAGATACAAATCAGTAAAGTAATTGTGCCTTCAATTACTGTCTCAAAGCCACCAGTTGCAGATGGTATAGATCTGATTCAAGCAGCAGCAACTAACTTGAAAGTTGCTAAGAAAGAACAGTTGAGTTTGGTCAACTGGAAGAAGATTGATGAGGAGATACAGAAAAAGTTTGAACTTGTCAAGGAGCCAGTTAAGTCAGCCATCCATCACTCTCAAGTCAAGCAAATTAGTGTGAATGAGATGAGCATGAACTATCTGGAAAGAGGACAATCTTTCTGCATCAAGACTCCAAAGGCTGAAATGATTCTTAAACCAAGGGCAAACTACTCAAAATCATCCTTGAAGAACCCCTTGGACACTGTATATGAGACACCCAAGCCTGATGAGAAGAAGCTTATGTCAAGATCAATTGTCTTCTATAAAGATCCAGCTGATTCAGTTTCTAAAAGGAGGATTGCTAAGATTTTCAGAAATGGGAAAGAAATTTGTGTGGTGGCTGGACACCCTCAATTTGCTCAAGCAAAAAGAGAAGAAAAAGTTAGATTGAAGCAGGAGATGAAGCAGGCTGCTCTAGATGCTAAAAAGGCTAAACAAAAGAGAGAGCATATTGCTATCTTGGCCAAGCTACATGCTATAAATTCATCACAATAAATTCCCTCTCAACCATCTGAAGCAACTAAATCAAGGAAGCAAGTTGAAGAACAGGAGAAATCTCCAAGAAAGAAGCAATTGGCTAAAAGAACTAAAAGGAAACTGGAAATTGTTGACAAGGAATTGGAAGATCAATTTCCTAAGGAATCCACACCAGCCACGACCCAAGCATCAAAACCCTTTGTGGCATTTGAAGACATAAGGGTGGTGGATCCCTATAGGAATATTCATGGTGAACCTATTGTGCCCAAGGATGAGCCAATAGAATGGGATAACATACCAATTCCAGACTTCAATCTACCAATCCTTAGCAAGCCAAAAAGGACAAAGTCAAGAGCAGTCAAGAAAATGAAGCTATCACCTCTAAAATCCAAATCTATAGTTAAAGCTCAACCCAAAGTCAATAAGGGAGACTACTTGTACTTGTGTGACATCAAAGAATTTTATGATCTAAACCTCTATCTGGATGAACTAGATGAAGTAAGAAGTATTGATGCATACAGTAACCTACCTGAAAGGTTAGTGTTCAAGTACAAAGGAGGAAAGGAGATTCAGTGGCCACTCCACAGGATTCTTCAAGAGAGCCAAGTTGTACTGATTAAAGTTTATTCATCCTTCAAGAAGAATTTTGGGTTCAATATCACTACAAGAAGACTAGTATTGAAGAAGATTGAAGAACTAAAGAGTGTTAGAGCTAAATATGCACTCCCAAAGACTCTTATCATCCCATACACAGGGAGAAGAGTACATCTAAGGCCCTACTGGCTAATGGAGTTCATAGATGACAAATGGGTGAGAAGATTCTTCATATTATAAGACCAATTGAGCATCTCCAGCAATGAGACTCTCTTGGAAATGCAAGAAAAGCTAAATCTCTCAGAATCTGATGAACTGGAATTCCACAGGCAGCTCCAAAATCAGATTGATGAAAACAACAGAAAGCTTGGAAGAAGATCCAAACCTTCAAGAAACTAGAAAAATCTGCTCAGGCTAGAGGAACATCTTGAAAATGAATGTGAGCTAAACTTTGTACATTTTGATTAATTGAAGCACTTTTCAGTATTATCTACTTTTCTTTAAAGCTATATGTTTAGGGTGTTTTGTTATCATCAAGTATCTCTTAATTTATGGCTACAATTCCAGTAGACATAAATTGGGGGAGATTGTTGTGCATATGTTGTGTACTTGATGATTACATAAACAAAACACCTAAGTAGATTGTACTTAGTGAAATAATGTAGCACTCGACGGATAAGGATTATAGTCCCGATGGATAAATCATTATAGTCCCGACGGATGATGACTTATTATCCATCGAGTGAGTAGCTTATGTAATAATGAGTCTGTAGCACATTTCTGCATACACCTTTGTATACATTCTGTAGTAGCATATAAGTCATGCTGACTTTAACTAGATATGCAGAATAGGTTGATTAATTGTACATAGATGATGTCTTATAATTCTGCATAAATGAATTGAAGTCAAGTGCCAAAATAGCTACCTACGGATGATTAACAAAGCCATCGACGGATTATCAAATAGTTATCAACAGATGTTTAATATGGCAGTCGACGAATGATCAATGAAGCCATCAACGGATGATCATAAAGTCGACGGATGATCATGTACTCAATGGATAAAGAATTCAAATATCAGTTGACAGTGACAACTGGTCACATGCGTCGAAGTGTATGCAAATGGAATGAGGAAGCCTATTAACTGGGTAATAGAGAACAAAGTAACAAAGCATTAGACCCGATAGTTTTTATAATGATCCTGTCTTTTGACTTTGTAATCTTGGTAATATATAAACCAAGAAGTAGCAAATAAAAAAAGATCTGAGATAAAAAAAAGAGAAACATTTATAAGCAGAATTATTAGCATTTCTCTGTATTCTCAGTAGTTCATATTTGTAAGCAGCTGTGAGCATTCTTGCACACAGAGTTCTCTCGATATAATATATATCTCTGGTGGAATTGTTTAAATCCACCAGAAAGTTTTTAAAGACTCTTGTTTTTAATTACTTGTGTTTTGATTCACTTAAGTTTTTATTCCGCATTGTGCTAATCAACACACTTATATTTATATTCGAGTTCGAACATTTTTATTTTAAGAAAAAGGTTCAAGAATTCCATTTAACCCCCCTTCTGTAATTCTTGCTATATTGTTAAGGGACTAACAAGATAGTAGCTCGGTGAAGGCGGCATTTCTAATACCAAACCTCGATTTCCAGTTGTGCAATTTCAACATCGATTCTAACTTAGTACAGTCACTACCCTCAAACAGAGGTTGTTCGGCGTCAGCCACAAACCTTTTGAACTCATGCGCCTCTTCATCATAATCATCCGTACTATATGCTACCTCACAAACTTTTTTTATTTGTGTGGCAAAAAAATTGTCCGGCACAAGGGGTGGAGGGTATGTACTACCAGCAGAATACCTAGTTTCAACATATTTTTCCCCGTGCCAAATCCATTCAGTGTACCCTAAATTAAAACAATTCTCGTACAACTGACCCCTGATTATTTTTACAGAGAATTTTTAAAATTACCACACCGTCCACATGGGAATTTTGCTAGAATCATCTGCATTTTCTTCCGCAAAGATCAAGAAATTTTCTACCCCTATTCGTACCCTAATGAATCCATATCTTTCGAAATCCACGACTTATCTATAAGTTCTAAAATAGATACGACCAAGCAACCTACCTGATTATCATTCAAACATACAAAATAAATACAAATTAAAATATATAGATGCAAGAAACAAATATGAAAAATAGAGCAACTATACTCAATTCAGATTATCCGTCTTTCATATATAATTTAAAAATTTATTCTAACACTGCCTAAAGTTAAAACAATGTGTTGCTGCAAAATAATTTATTCGTAAATTTCAACAACATAAACATAATCAAAATCATGTAAATTTAAAATAATGCTTGCACAGAAAAAGTCAAAAAAGAAATTAAACACTAAAAATAAAAATAAAACTCTAAAATCGTACATGCAATACAAAAAATATTGAAAAAATATATCTTAATACTAGAGACGAAATCCCCAAGTCAAGAACTTCAAAATCTGAGGAAAAAATAAGAGGTAAAAAAGAAAATTAAACACTAAAATTGTACATGCAATACAAAAAATATTGAAAAACTATTCCTGAATAACAGAAACGAACACCCAAAGTCAAGAACTTCAGGATCTGAGGAAAAAAGAAGAGTTCAAAAAAAAATTAAACCAAATATAAACAAGTAGTAATTAAAGCACACCAAATATGAACAATCAAAAGCAAACCTGGTAATTAGTATAATCTGTGATTCTGAAGAGGGAGTATGAACAATATGCTCACATTAATTGAGAAATTAGGGTTTATTAGATTTGGGTAGAGAAATTAGGGTTTAAGTTTGAAGAGGGAGAGAGAGACAGTGACGGGGAGAGATTTGAGAGTGAGAGAGAGTGGAGAGTGACTGAGAGAGAGTGTGGAGAGTGACTGAGAGAGAGTAACTGTAGAGGGTGAAAGTGGGGAAAGGGGGAAGAATCGGGACTAAGGGAGGGGAAAATTAAAATTTTGGGGAGGGGGGAAACTGAAATTTGCTGAAATAAAAAACGGGGGAATTTTATATATGTAATAGCCGCATTTTTTATTTTTTAATAAATAGAGATAAGACAACGGTTGCTAAGTAAACTGATGTACCCGTTTTTTGTTTTTTATTTTAATAAAGATTAGACAACGCCTAAAATCAAAACCGATCTCTAAAAGGGCTTTAACATCGTTTAAAACTCGACCAATGTTAAAAGTACTATTCACATCAGTGGCATTCCGAACCATTGTTAAAGGGGTGATGTCTTTTGCCCTGTTTCTTGTAGTGAGATATATATAATTTGATGAACCTTAGATATTAGATCAATAATGACGATCACTCAATCATTTATTTCTCAAGTACTCAATTTAATAACTTAGCTTTCACTAAACTCAAGTCTATTTTATTATTTCTCGGGGAATTTCTTCAGCTTTAGAATATTCAACTAGCCATTTATATATTCTAATGTTACAATTGTCCCCGAATTATATTTATTAAATATTCTTTCTTTTGAAAAAGATAATATCCCAAATTTATAAAATATTAACTATTGGCAATATAATTTCGGATTTAATTACGACAATCCTTAGTATTCCTAAAATATTATTTTTAATGATCCAACACCAATTTCTATATAGTTTTACTTTATTTGTAAATCTATAATTATTAATCAAATCCCCGCTTATTATTTACTAGTCGGGACAAAACTTCGAGATAAAGCCCAAAGACGATTTGTATTTAATTCTCGAATTACTAGAATTCAATATCAACTTAAATAATTAAATATTTTTACTAAGCTCCAATAGTTTGAATTAATCAATTACTTATACTGGGCTACAATTTATTGGGGTCAATTCATATGATATAACTTAAATGCATTCCGTAAAAATACTTTTGAATTAATTTAAAATACACTCCAAATGCAATTTTACTTTATTTAGAATAAAGGTACACTCAAGTATTATCCTATAATTATTTTGATATTTATTCACTTTTTAGTTCTATTAATATTATTATTTATTTGATCCCATCTTACTTTATTTTAAATTTCCATTCTTCCGATCTATCAATCCACCCAAACAGATTTTTCAGATTCGTCCTGGAGTTCGTTTTCCGGCCAAAATCTGGCTCTCTCGCTCTCTTCGAATCTCTTTGTGTCTCTCTCTCGCTCATTCTCGTCATGTCTCTCTCTTCTCTCTTTCTCTCATACTCTCTCTCTTTTCTCTTTCTCTCCCGGTCTAATCGAACCACGCCACCCCCATTGTCAGTGGTGGCTCCTCCCTCCACAACACACACACACAACCACGAGACACACACACAACCACAAAACCACACACGCACACACTCGAAACAACACACACACAACACACACTCAACCATCCCCTTCATCTCCTTTATTTTTCGGCCACCCAACCACCGTCACCACCACTACCGCAGTGGTGCTACCCAAATCTGGCCACAAACATTCAATCAAATTTCCCAAAATAATACTCTTCCTTCCCTATTCAATCTTTATACATCAATTATTTCATAACCATAATAATCACAAAAGCCCCAAATTCATTACTAACCCTAAATTTAGAAATGGGTCAACCCAAATTGTGGCCCATCATAATAGTTTAAGCCCAACAAAAAAAAATTATTACTATTTCTGAATAAACATCGATCATTTATGTAATAATTAATCGGGTTTAACTAATAAGCGAATTAATGATCATATCAGACCAACTATTATCTACAAAATTGATCACAATAACTTGATCACAATTCATACATACTCCATAGAAATTAAAAAGACTTTTAAATAATTATGCACATCAAAAGCATCTCAAGAAGATTAATTACCTTAAAAATTATGCTAATTTGATGAAACTCCTAATATAGCCCAAGGTTTAATTCCACCCAAATCTTCACTTCCTTTGATCTCAAAATGCTCCTAATCACTTTCTCTTTGATCTCCAAAACTATACTTTCTAATTTAGGTATTTTAGTGTTTAGCAATTTTGGGAATAAATTTCTAGGAATTTAGGAATGTATCTCCTTTTTTGATGAGTGCCCACTATTTATAGAATTAATGAACTAAGGTTGATTATACTAATCCTATTACCTAACCAAGGTTAACACTATTCTACATTCTTCTCGATTATTATTACGACTAATTTTATTTTCTTTTAGTAATAATAAAAACCTACTAGTCACTCTTCTTGAGAAAAATATTTAAGTACATAAAATATTTAATAATAAAAATGTGACGCTTGTTTTATAATTTACAAGATCAATACAATTTAATACCGAGAGTCTCTTGAAATTATTATAAAACCAAATATAAATATTAATGCACTTATTCTCTTGTCATTAAAATAATAATTAGTTAACAATTCGTTAATTACGGTATAATCACGTAATAATATCAAATTAATTAATAAAAGTAAAATAATATAAATCCCAAAATAAAAAAATGAATCATTTAAATAGTTACTCACATGCCCATAATAATTATCCCAAATACATAACAGCGAAAAAGAAAGAAAGAAATTTTTTTATCCGTGGAAAAATTTGTATTATTATGCTAAAATGATAACTTCTAACACCCTCAATTTTAAATTATAAACCTTAGAATTTATCCAATATCCCCCTTTACGCCCATAATATTTAAATATTAAGCATTTTATCAACTATGTAAATTAAAATAAATTCTAAGCTGTTAAGTGGCATTTATGTCCACTTAGAATGCTCTATTAAGGCTTAAATTGGTGTTTTGTACTCGAGTTACTGGTATTTTTGATGTGTTTTTATAGCGTTTTTGCATTTCAGGCATAGTTGAGAGAATCAGGAGATTTAGCATTGTTTTGGTGCTAAATTGGTGCTAGGAAAGTGTCCAGGAAGTTTGCTCGTGGATCGCCATCTCAAACCAGCTAGAAAAATCGAAATCAGGATATTTTCAAGAAGGTCGGCGCGCTCGCGCTTTAGTAGCGTGCTGTCGCGCCGGGTGAACCGAATGACAGCGCGCCCGTGCTGGATAAGTGCGCGACCGCACCAGGTCGGGTTTCAAGAATCCTGTTTTGAATAGAAGATTGATTATTTTAATAACAAGACATACCAGAGCTTAAGGAGAAGACGTAAGAAGACCGTATAGCACAATTCAACCAAGGCAAAGAGGATTTGGTTTATTCTTGTGAATCTTTGTTTTAAGTTGTAATCTTGGATGCTAGTTTTCTTATTTATTGAACCTATACTCTTGTTAACGTACTTGGTTTATTATTAGTATTTATAAAGACTTAGTTTATTATACCATGCTTTCATCGGAACTTACGGTGATGATGAGTTCAGTTATGGGTTAATCATTATCATGGGGTTCTAACAGATTTACTTATGGATTTCTTTAGTTAATTTGTTTTGATGACTTAGTGTGTGGTGATTGTATGATATCCTAGTATTGGTTGTGCTTATTCATCTTATGAGCGTCGCAAACTTATAAGATAGCATGTTAATCTCTATTGAAGCGAAAGTGAATATAGGGGTTTAGAACTTGCCATGTTAGCATAGGTTCATAGATTTGATATGTATGATTCGTAGGTAATTTTAACCATCTTACTTGCCCTATGTAATCATGATATATAACTTGCACATTAAACCATTACGTTGTCAAATTCTATAGACATATAGGGTCTCAATTTAATTGGTATCTATTCAGCTTCTATCTCTTTTTAGATGTCTGGTAGTAGGGTATACATACAACGAAAGTTGACGTTTACTAGTTTCATGTTATATGATTAGTGTCATTACCATTGCATGCTAAGGTTAAGAACGAAAAGGCTATTGAATGAAGTAGTAATGAAGTTGGAATCCCATGTTTGTGTCATATAGTTAATCAAACCTTTAATTCTCTTAGTTAATGTTAGTTAATATAATTTATTTGTTAATCGTAGTTATAAACAATCTCAAATTGTGATCATCTTAGCATTGAATAATAACCATAACATTGTTGTATAAGTGCATAAATTGAAGTTAACCTAAACCAGTCTCTATGGGAATGAACTAGAAATAATTCTATATTACTTGCGATCGCGTATACTTGCATGAATATTAGCGCTTGTTTTCATCTTAACAAGTTTTTGGCGCCGCTGCCGGGGACTCGGTGTTAATTTTTAGTTTATGTGCTTAACATTAGTGTTCGTTAAAGTTCATTGACTCAGATATTTTACTAAATTGTTTGTTTGTTGCATTTTCAGTTACTCTAGAGAGCGTGTATGCTAACGCATTCTCAACTTCGAAAGAGGAGGAAGTAGTTGAAGAAATCTTTATTGAGGAAAAAGTTGAAGAAGAAGCTCTTGTTGCAATGGGTGAACCTGAAGTAAATAAAAAGGCTTTGATGGATTATTCTCAGCCGAAGATCAATGATATTCAGTCTAGAATTGTCCGACCAGCCATCACGGCTAACACTTTTGAAATAAAAGTTAGCACGATTCAGATGATACAGAATTCAGTTCAGTTTGGAGGTTCTCCGATGGAAGGTCCCAACATGCATATTAGAGATTTCATCGAGATTTGCGACACTTTCAAATTCAACAATGTTACTGAAGATGCTCTTAAGCTAAGGCTTTTCCCGTTTTCTCTGAGGGATAAAGCTAAGAGCTGGTTACATTCTCTACCACCAGGCTCTATCACCAAATGGAAAGAACTCGCTAAAAAATTCCTTACTAAGTTCTTTCCTATGGAGAAGACAACTGCAATCAGGAATGCTCTTACTCAATTTGCGCAATAGTCCGAAGAGTCTTTGTGTGAGGCTTGGGAGCGATGTAAGGGGATGCTTTGAAAGTGTCCTCACCATGGGATGCCTGACTGGATGATCATTAGCTGCTTTTACAATGGGTTGGGTGCTACTTCTAGACCCATGCTTGATGTAGTATCAGGGGATCTTTGTGGGCTAAAGCTACGATGAAGCTTATGAATTGATTGAACCGATGGCTGTTAATGAATACCAGAATCCTTCTCAGAGACTAAATCAAGGCAAAGTAGCAGAAATTCTGGAAGTTGATGCAGCTACTTTTATAGCTGCTCAGCTTAAGGCTTTGATGATGAAGGTGGATTCTTTGGCTAATTATGGAGTTAATCAGATTACTAGTGTCTGTGAGCTTTATACTAGTGTGCATGAGACGAAGTAGTGTGCTATGTCTAGTGAATCAGCTCAGTTCATGAGCAACTTTCAGAGGTCGCAGCAACCAGTTCCAGCCACCTATCATCCCAGCAACCGCAATCATCCTAACTTCAGCTGGCACAACACTCAAAATGCGGTACAACAGCCTTATCAGCCATATGCAGCAAAGCAATATAACCCTCCTGGTTTTCAAAAGCCGAAATATGCACCAAGACAACAACTCCAGCTGCAACAATCTAATGAAAAATCTGAATTGGAGGAGTTGACGTTCATGTGTAAGAGTCAAGCGGTGTCTACAAAACCTTGGAGAATCAATTTGGTCAGATTGCCAATGCCTTATGGAGTCGTCAACCTGGTACACTACCTAGTGACACGGAAGTTCCAGGCAAGAAGGAAGCAAAAGAGCAGGTTAAGGCAATTACATTGAGGTCTGGGAAGGTTGCAAATCCCGAAAAAACTCAAGTTTCAGAAGAAGAAGTTGTGGCTGAGGAAGAAGTGCAGAAGGAAGCAGAATTGGAACCAAGGAAGACTACTATGGAACACACACCTCCTGAAGGTAATACAGGGGAGAAACAGATCTATCCTCCACCTCCTTTTCCTAAGAGGCTGTAGAAGAAAACGCTGGATAAGCAGTTTGAGAAGTTTCCGGAGGTGTTCAAGAAACTTCATATCAATATACCTTTCGCTGAAGCTCTTGAACAGATGCCTAGTTATGCGAAGTTTATGAAAGGTATTCTCTCTCGTAAAGTGAAGCTTGATGACTTAGAGACAGTTGCTCTTACGGAGGAATGCAGTGTTGTGATGCAACAGAATTGCCTCCGAATCTTAAAGATCCTGGAAGTTTCACTATTCCTTGCACTATTGGAAACTTGTCGTTCCACAAGTGTTTATGTGATTTGGGAGCTAGCATCAATCTGATGCCCTTGTTTGTCTTTAAAAAGTTGGATTTACCTGATCCAAAGCTTACTTATATCTCCTTGTAGTTGGCCGATCACTATATTACATATCCATGAGGCATTGTGGATGATGTCTTGGTCAAGGTGGACAAACTCTTTCCTGCAGATTTTGTAATTCTTGATTTTGAGGATAAGAAGATTCCCATAATCTTGGGAAGACCATTCTTGGCTACTGGCCGAACCTTGATAGATGTGTAGAAGGGTGAGCTTACTATGCGATTGTTAGATCAGGAGTGACTTTTAATGTGTTTAATGCCATGAAGTTCCCGACTGAAAACAAGGAGTGCTTAAAAATGGAGTTGGTCGATTCTGTGGTTACTTCATAAGTTGATCAAATGCTAAGGTCTGATGCCTTAGAAAAGGCCTTGTTGGGGAATTCCGATAGTGAAGATGATGAAGGTGATGAGCAGTTGAAATATCCAAATGCTTCTCCTTGGAAGAGATGGTTGGATATGCCTTTTGAATCTCTAGGAATGTCAGAATTGAAAAATTCTGAGGGGCGACTCAAGCCTTCTATTGAGGAAGCTCCTTGACTCGAGCTTAAACCATTGCCTGAAAACTTAAAGTATGCATTTTTAGGTGATGCATCTACTTTTCCTGTTATTATTGCATCTGGCCTTTCAGGTAGTAATGAGGAAAAGCTTTTGAGAATTCTGAGAGAGTTCAAATAAGAAATTGGATGGACTATAGCATATATCAAGGGAATCAGCCCTTCTTATTACATGTAAAAAATTCTGCTAGAGGAAGGTAGCAAGCCAATGGTTGAGCAACAAAGAAGTCTTAATCCGATAATGAAAGAAGTTGTGAAGAAGGAAATTCTCAAGTGGCTAGATGCAGGGATCATCTATCCCATTTCTGACAATTCTTGGGTGAGTTCAGTTCAGTGTGTGCGGAAGAAAAGAGGCATCACAGTTGTTGCTAATGAGAAGAATGAGCTCATTCCTACTCGAATAGTCACGGGGTGGAGAGTTTGCATGGATTACAGGAAGCTGAATAAAGACACAAGGAAGGATCACGTCCCTCTTCCTTTTATTGATCAGATGCTTGACAGGTTGGCTGGGCATGAGTACTATTATCTTCTGGATGGCTATTCGGGTTATAATCAGATTTGTATCGCTCCAGAAGATCAGGAAAAGACTACCTTCACTTGTCCGTTTGGTAATTTTTCCTTCAGAAGAGTTTCTTTTGGGTTGTGTGGTGCACCTGCCACATTTCAGAGATGCATGATGGCTATTTTCTCTGACATGATTCATCAGAATGTGGAGGTGTTCATGGATAATTTCTCTATCTTCGGTGATTCTTTTGACGAGTGCTTGCAGAATCTTGGCACAGTTCTTAAAAAGTGTGTTGAGACCAATCTGGTTCTCAACTGGGAAAAATGTCACTTTATGGTAGGACAAGGCATCATTCTTGGGCACAAGGTCTCTATTAAGGGTCTTGAGGTGGACAAAGTCAAGGTAGGGGTGATTGAAAACCTTCCTCTGCCAATTTCTGTTAAGGGACTCCGCAGTTTTCTTGGTCATGCGGGTTTCTATAGGCGTTTCATCAAGGACTTCTCTAAAATCTCTAAACCCCTGCAATCTTCTAGAAAAGGATGTCGCTTTCAAGTTTGATGATGAGTGCCTAGCTGCTTTTGAGATCCTAAAGAAGAATTGAATCACGACACCTGTCATAACTACACCTGATTGGAATGAGCCTTTTGAGATGATGTACGATGCAAGTGACTATGCAGTTGGAGCAGTTCTTGGGCAAAGAAAGAACAACATATTTCATGTGGTCTACTATACTAGTAAGACCATCAATAGTGATCAACTGAACTATACTACTACTGAGAAAGAACACTTAGCCATTGTCTACGGTTTTGAGAAGTTTCGATCTTATTTGCTTGGGACGAAGGTGACAGTTTTCACTGATCACGCTGCTATTCACTATCTCATCTCGAAGAAGGACTCGAAGCCTAGATTGATTCGGTGGGTTCTTTTACTTCAGGAATTTAAGTTAGAGATCAAGGACATGAAAGGTACTGATAATCAAGTTGTTGATCATCTCTCTTGTTTGGAAGATCCAAGTGCAACTTCAGAGGATAAGACATTGATAAATGAGTCTTTTCTCGATGTGCAGTTATTTGGAGTGCAAGAAAAAGAACTGTGGTTTGCAGACATTGCGAACTACCTTGTGAGTAATATTATGCCTTCATATTTCTCTTCTGCTCAAATGAATAAGTTTCTTCATGAGGTGAAGTGGTACATATGGGATGAGTCATTTTTGTTCAGGCAAGGAGTTGACCAGATCATCAGGAGATGTATTTCGTACAGCGAAACGGGGGGGGGGGGTTCTTGCGAGACTGTCACTCGACTGTTTATGGAGGTCATTATGGTGGAGAGAAGACAACAGCTCGTATCCTTCAAGCGGGATTCTTCTGGCCTACATTGTTTAAGGATGCGCATCAGTTTGTGATGAAGTGTGATCGATGCCAGCGGGTTAGTAATATGTCCAAGAGGGATGAGATGCCTCTTAATGTGCTTCTTGAGGTTAAGGTTTTTGATGTTTGGGGAATTGACTTCATGGGGCCATTTGTCTCATCTTGTAATAATCAGTATATCTTGTTGGCGGTTGATTATGTTTCGAAATGGGTTGAAGTCAAGGCTTTTCCGATAAACGATGCGAAGGTAGTGCTGAATTTTCTTCATAAGAAGATATTCACAAGATTTGGGACTCCAAGAGTCATAATCAGTGACGAGGGATCGCATTTCTTCAATCACAAGTTCACTTCCATGATGCAAAACTATAATGTGAATCATCGCATTACTACAGCCTACCATCCTCAGACTAATGGTCAAGCATATTCTAGAGAAAGTTATGTGTCCATCGAGGAAGGACTAGTCTTTGAAGCTAGATGAAGTTGTTTGGGCGTATCGAGCAGCATATAAAACTCCGCTAGGTAGTTACCATTTTAGTTGGTTTATGGTAAGGGGTGTCATTTTTCCTGTGGAGCTCGAGCACAAAGCGTATCGGGCTTTGAAGAAGTTAAACCTTGATTTGGATGTAGCTGGTAAAAAGAGGATGCTTCAATTGAATAAACTCGATGAGTTTGGACTTCAAGCGTATGAGAACATAAAATGTATAAGTAGAAAGTTAAGAGTTGGCACGATAGGGGTCTAGTGCTCAAATTATTTGTGTCGGGGCAACAAGTTCTTTTGTACAACTCTCTTCTCCATCTTTTTCCTGGAAAGTTGAAGTCGAGGTGGTCAGGGCCGTTTGTTGTCATAACTGTGTTTCCACATGGAGCGGTGGAGATATTTGAAAATGTTCCAGGCCAAGCGTCCAAACTGAATGGACAAAGTTTGAAGCGTTACTATTGGGATACGGTAAATCGTGAGGTGGTTAGTGTCATTTTATTGTCCACTTAATCTCGGAATTCTACGTCAAGCTAACGATATAAACCAAGCGCTTCTTGGGAGGCAACCCAAGTTTGTTGTACATTAGTAGATAGAGGAAAAAGAAAAAAAAGGAGAAAAACACAAATAATTAAAAAAAGAAAAAATTCAGTTTCAACTACAGAAGCACGGCGTGCCCGTGCTGAGAAGCGGGACGGCCGTGCTAATTTTCTTGTAGGTGCGCGCGCCCGGGCTGGTATGCGGGGCGGCCACGCTGGTTTTCCAGTAACATGGTATGCCGCGGTACCAGGCGGGGCGGCCGCGCTGGCTCGCTGGACCTACAAAAAAGGTCAGAAAATCGGGAATTTAAACACCAAATCAATTTCCAACCAAATTTTACTCTCCCACTTTCATATTTCCCTCTCCAAATCAATTTTAATCAACCCCATTACTCCCATTATTCCCATAATCAATTCCCACTTCTTTTCCATAACTAATTTCAATCTAAAAATATTATATATACACACACTTATACACGAACCTCTCCATCACTTCTCAAATTCTCAAACACAAATTTTTCTTATACAGACATCTCTTATTCCCTCTTATTCACCTCCAATGGCACCCAGAAGACAACGAATCCAAGTTAGCATCAACACTACCGATTCTTCTAGTGTTGGTAGTGTGTGGCCTAGGTTTTCAACTCCGGAGGCTGAGGCGGAGTATACGTGGCTGCTTTCGAAGCCCATAGCCAAGGAGCAAGGTTTTCTGCCATCGGGGAGGGATGATAAGTTGTTGGAGATGATTTTGGAGATGGGTTGGATTGCTTTTTGTGAGGCACCCGCTGCGGTACCTATGAGTGTGGTTCATGAGTTTTACGCGAATACAAAGGTGGATAAGAACGGTTTTACTGTGGTGAGGGGGTTGACTATGGATTACAGTGCGGAGGCCATTCGTCGGGTGATAAATCAGCCCGAGAGACAGCCTGAGCAAGAGCATTGGAATGCGAAGACCGGTGACGATTTTGACTTGGATTTGATAGTTGCTACATTGTGTGTGCCAGAGACTCACTGGAAGTACAAGAAGGGCACGAACGAGTATGCCACTTTCCCTGCCTCATGCATGAACAGGTTTGCACGTGCATGGAAATTTTTATTTGTGCCAATATCATGTCATCTTCTCACGTGCATGATGTTACTGTGGTGCGTGCACGGTTATTGTTGGGGATTCTTCAGGGAGACTATGTGGATCTTGGAATGGTGATTCATCAGGGTATTTTGAGGTTTCTTTGTGGGAGTACTACGGGTTCTATTCCCTATGTGTCTATTATGATGAAGCTATGCGTGGCGGTTGGAGTTTATTGGCCCACACATGAGCAGTTGCAGCTTTCTAGTGCCCCGATTGATAATTCGACGTTGTTGAGTATGCAGGAGTGGTATGGTAGTAAGCCTGATCCAAAGGGGCTTGGATATTCTTATGACCATTTTCCAGTGGACGTCCAGCACTTCAGGGATATGCTAGTGGCACGACTCAGGCGAGCAGAGCAGCTTGGAGAGCTGAGTTGGGTGAGGTTGGCCCTTCACGGTCGTAGTAGCAGCAGCAGGAGGAAGCATAAGGCGGTGCTAGTTTGAGTCCAGCGCAGTATAGGCGCTTGATGAGGAGGATGGATGCGATGCATGACATCCATAGTCGGTTTGTGTAGGATCTCACCAAGGCATTGGGGATTGCATTCAGAGCTACAGGAGTTGATATCCAGTGGCCAGTATTCAGTGAGGACTCTGTGTACCCGCCTTCAGACACTCCCGAAACACCACCCCATGAGGGTGATGGTCCTGATTCTGAGTAGGTATGCCTGATTCCTTACTATAACCTTCATGAGGATAGTGAATATTTTAAGTTTGGGGGTAGTATTAAAGGAATATATGTTTGTGTATGTCTCAAATAGTTTCATATTCATGTTAATTTAGTTCATATAGTTGCATATTTTCCATAGAGTTTTTTTTTGTTTTTTTATTTTTCATGATAGTATGTTGCATATACTTTCATTCATGTATATTATATCATGATCCCTTAAGTTTACTTTACCGATTGATTTGTGATATTGAGGCTAGTGTCGTGATGTCGTGTTTAGTGATGTTAAGTCTTATCGAGTTGATTTGAATGCTAGAAAAAAAAAATTCACATAGTCTTATAGGTTGCTTGAGTACTAGATCATGGTTATGGTTTAATTTTTTGTCAAGGTTTAATTATTTGTTTATGTTTAGAATTGAGGATTTTCTCTTAATGATAAAATGGCATGGATATTTAAAAAAATGTAAAAAAATTGGATTTCATTGCTAGTTGTTGTGGCTAGGTGTCAAATGGCTAGTAGCCGGCTCATATTTTATATGAGTAGTCTAGGGTTGAGTGAGATTGAGTGAAACTCACTCCTTCAGAAATCATATGAAAAAAAAGAAAAAAAATATGTTATACATAATTGATCACGAGTGGGCTCTTTAATACTCGAGTTATTAAGTTCTTAGGGGACTTTGTGCCTAGTGACTTAAGGCTTTCATAGTCTGGGCTCCACTAACCTAACGCTCGCTACATGGGTATTATTGTATAAGTCTTTTATGGACCTCACTCATTGCACGGTCAAATAAGCATATTTGTGTTATTTATGTGTAGTGAATAAAAGCATGAATCCATATAATAACCCTGATAAAAGAATTGAAGTGTTGCCAATCATTTTGAGTTCAGCTTTTATTCTATTTATAACCTTGTGATTGCCTTGATGAGTAGTGAGTCATGATTATTGATCTAGTTGCGATAGTATATCTGTAAGCATTTGCATACACGCACGTTTCTAGCTTGTTAGTTATTTTGTGGGATTTGATTGATCTTTGTGCGAATAACTACATTGTTGAGATGTTGCTTGTCGGTTGGTTTAGTTATTTTAAGGGGATCGTTGCATTCATGTAGCTTGCATTCATGAAATGTTTTATTTCTTGTTTTTTGAGTCTGTTTATGCTTGAGGACAAGCATCAGTTCAAGTTTGGGGGTGTGGTAAGTGGCATTTATGTCCACTTAGAATGCTCTATAAAGGCTTGAATTGGAGTTTTGTACTCGAATTACTTGTGTTTTCATGTGTTTTTGTAGTGTTTTTGCATTTCAGGCATAGTTGAGAGAATCAGGAGATTTAACATTGTTTTGGTGCTAAATTAGTGCTAGGAATGTGTCCAGGAAGTTTGCTCATGGATCGCCATCTCAAACCAGCCAGAAAAATAGAAATCAGAATATTTTCCAAAAGGTTAGCGCACCCACGCTGTAGTAGCGTGCGGCTGCGTCGGGTGAACAGAATGACAGCGCGCCCGAGATGGAGAAGCGCGTGGCCACGCCAGGTCGGGTTTCAAGAATCCTGTTTTGAATAGAAGATTGATTTCTGGACTTCTTTGCTGATCACGGTTGCTATATAATGATAACTTACGATCGTTTTTTAATAATAAGAATACCATAGCTTAAGGAGAAGACATAAGAAGACCGTATAGCACAATTCAAACCAGGCGAAGATGATCTAGTTTATTCTTGTGAATCTTTGTTTTAAGTTGTAATATTGGATGCTAGTTTTCTTATTTGTTGAACCTATACTCTTGTTAACGTACTTGGTTTATCATTCGTATTTATAAATTTTATTATACCATGCTTACATCGGAACCCACAGTGATGATGAGTTCGATTATAGGCTAATTGTTATAGTGGGGTTCTAACAGATTTACTTATGGATTTCTTAAGTTAATTTATTTTCATGCCTTAGTGTGTGGTGATTGTATGTTATCCTAGTATTGGTTGTGCTTATTCATCTTGTGAGCTTCGTGAACTTATAAGATAGCGTGTTAATCTCTATTGAAGCGAAAGTGAACATAGGGGTTTAGAACTTACCATGCTAGCATAGGTTCATGTATTTATTATGCATTATTCGTAAGTAATTTTAACCATCCTACTTGTCGTATGTAATCATGATAGATAACTTGCACATTAAACCGTTATGTTGTCAAATTCTATAGACATATAGGGTCTCAATATAATTGGTGTCTATTCAGCTTCCATCTCTTTTGTGGATGTCTCGTAGTAGGGTATACATACAACGAAAGTTGGCGTTTACTAGTTTCGTGTTATCTGATTAGTGTCATCACCATTGCATGCTAAGGTTAAGAACGAAAAGGCTATTGAATGTAGTAATGTAGTTGGAATCCCATGTTTATGTCATAGAGTTAATCAAACCTTTAATTCTCTTAGTTAATGTTAGTTAGTATAATTTCTTAGTTAATCGTAGTTATAAACAATCTCAAATTGTGATCATCTTAGAATTGAATAATAACCATAACATTGTTGTATAAGTGCATAAGTTGAAGTTAACCTAAACCAGTCTTTATGGGAACGAACTAGAATTAATTCGTTATTACTTGCGATCGTGTATACTTGCATGAATATTAGCGCGTGTTTTCGTCCTAACATAAGCTAAGGCAAAAATTATAATTTACTTACTTAAAATTTCTCGGGCATTACACATGTTGTGGAGTGAGTATTATTTTGGGGTCACAATATGCAGTTGTTTATTTAATGAAAGTAAAGTGTTATGAATGGAAATAAAGACCGTGACAAACCAAATACCGGACACCAGATTTGAAGGTGTTACAGGTTTTATCAACCATGTTTCTGTTGGATTTTACAGCTCCAATTTTTTTCTTGAATTTGAGTTTTGCAAATATTCTAGACAGAAAGGCTAGATGCTCATCAATTTCATCCATGTTATCTTGGCTTGGACAGTCTTCATCTTTAACAATCAACCCTTTTTCCTTGCTCAACTCAGACCTACCTTCACAAACATTGATGTTTGGTGCAGTTTTAACATCTTCAATCTTCAACTCTACCACTCTCTCTTGCTCAGCTAGCAGTGCCACAGACCCACCTTTCTTTCTTCCTTTCTCTATCATCTCATCTAGTTCCATTTCAATCTCATAGATCTTCAAGATACCATACACTCTATAAATAGTAAAATCCTTGTAATCTTGTGAATCTCTGAGAGAGACTGTCATTGGTTTCCATTTTTTTTGGTAAAGATCTCAGAAATTTAAGGTTGGAATCCTTGGTTTGGTAGAATTTTCCATTTAACTTTAGAACATTCAGTAGTTTTTGAAATCTACTGAAAATGTCACTTAGTGACTCACAATCTTCAACGTGAAAATGTTCATATTATTGTATGAGAAGTTGCATCTTGTTATCTCTTACTTGCTCAGATCCCTCACATAGAACTTGAACAGTGTCCCAAATCTCCTTATCAGTTTTGTAGTTTATGACTTTGTCAAACATGTCTTGATCCAGACCATTGAACAGAATATTCATGGCCTTTTTATCTTTGTGAAATGTTTCAATATCTTCATCTGTCCATTCTGATTTGGGCTTTGGAACTGTCTTCTTATTTCCAATCACATCTTCAACATATGTTTCAACCCTAATAGAGACATGAGGTCCATTCTCTACGCACTTGACATAGCTTTCATCTTGAGAGAGTAGATGAAGGTGCATCTTCACTTTTAAGTGATGATAGTTGTCTTTATCCAGAATTGAAATCTTCATTCCAATATCCTTCCTGCTTATGTTATTTGATTGCTTTGATCTTTAAATTCTTTGTATGTTAAGAGCTTGCTCTGATAAAAATTGTTATTTCCTAACAATACAACAACAGAATTACAGAAGGGGGTTGAATGGAATTCTGGTTTCTTTCTACTTTTCTGAAAAATTCTTTCCTAAATATACAACTGTGTTTTGAATATGCAAGAATGCAAATAAGACTTCAAAAGTATTCAACAAACATAAAGTAAATAAAGAAGAGTTTAAAAACTTTCTGGTGAATTTGTATTTCCACCAAAGATGTATATATTGAGAAAATCTTCGTGATGCAAGAATGCACACAACCGCTTAAAAGTAAAATTTACATCTTCGAACTTGAGAGTATTAAAGATACAGCTTTCCGTCTACTTCTTGTTACAATTAATTTCTTAGTTGTAAGTGACTTTCTACACTTAGTTTATATATTACCAAGTTACATATGTAATAATACATATAATATTCCTATCAGCTAGGTACAATCACATGTTTCTTCATTTCTCTGTCCAATGCAATCCAAGTTAGATATAGCATCTTTGAACAAGCTTGTCATGCATGAAAATGGAAATGCTTCATTTTCTTCTAGCACCTGCAAACAGGCTACCACATTCCTTTTGTGCATTATCAACCCATGTGACTCTGTCAGCTTCCATCAAGTCCCTTTCAACTGTTATCTTGTTGATTACCCGTTAAAGCTTGTAGAGTCATCCGTTGAAGCTTTATAGCTTAGCGGTTAATGTTGTTTCCATAACAGTTGATACTCTTTCAATTATAAAATATTAAAAGGAAATTTATATTTACAATTAACCCACCTATTTTTAATCTTGTTAATAGTCAACATGACTTAGAAACTACTAAAATTGCTAAATCCCCCAGCTATTCTATTGTACAGAATGAGCTACATACTTATTCACATAAGTTACTCCTTCAACGGATAGATAACTGATAGATAACTGAGCTTATCTGTTGAAGACTACAAATTACACTAAATAAATCTACTTAGGTGTTTTGGTAAATTATCATCAAGACTGCAACATATTCCTAACAGGAATCGACAATTCCTTTCAAGAACAAAGAACGGCCGGTGACAATCCGGTGAAAATACAATTTACTCAATTAGTGACCAAAATTAACAAAATATATATCAAAACAAAGCTGTTTTTATGAAAATCAAACCCATATGTTAATAACATCAAATCATTAACAGATAATTTGGAAAATCGGGATTTATGAACGATAAAATCGTTTTACTCGACCTTTCATTCCGATGACTAAATGATACATAACTATACATAATTCAACTTTTAATTAACATGGCAAAGCAATTCATACGCTCAAAAACTATTAAAGATTATCAAGAACAAAGAACCCAATTCGTTTGAACACAACGAATAATCGACTTTACTAAATAATCAACTTTATTCAACGATGTTAGTATCAAATTGAAGGGCTCGATGAGAGCTTCGAATTGGCTGTTAGAGCATCACAAATGGAGGTCTGTGGCTCCTGAAATCACCCGTTGAAGATCAAGAACAAATTTAACATCCAAAATTCATATCTATTTTTTTTAATTATCTGAAAATATTATGATTTTTATAAAAATAGAAAATCATATTTTTTCTATTTATACTTACATAAAATTAATACCTTATAAATCACTAAACGATGTTTCAATCTCGTATCTAAAACAACTAGCTCGGAAATAATAATTTACGGGAAATATTTTTAATATTATTTATAAATAAATACAAAAATTATACTAAAATTCCTCAAAAATTAACAATATTCCAAAAATGTGAAGACATAGAATATTTGAAAGATCTTTGAATTTATAAAAATAAGAATACAAATTTTGTGGGCTTTGACATCCCGTCGGGTCCCGGTCCGATCATTTTTAAGAAACCGAAATATTTTTTAAATTAACAGTAAACCCCGAAAACACATATAACGTATGCAGAACGAAATAAACAGGTACCACATAATAAACGCTAATAAACACACGTCCAGATCGCGTATAATTTCGTTTAATGTTTTTTAAACACATAAAAAATATCTGAAAAACGCTGGTTTGTACGGGACCACATACAATTCTACCGCATCTTAAATCATGGCCAACAAGATTTTAAATAATAATAAACACATAATTATTGAATATTTTCACAATTAACCCGCTACGAGGGCGAACCTGAATAAAAAGTAAATATACTTTTTACTAGGGGTGTGCACGGATCGGTTCAATTCGGTTTTTATCAAAAACCTTCATTGAACCGTACATGTCGGTTCAGTTTGGTTTCTACCTATTAACCGTAACTGAACCGTCCGAAACGGTTTTTCCGGTTTGGTTAATTTTTTGTCGGTTTCAATTTTTTTCGGTTTTGTACTCATTTAATATATATTATTTTTATTCTATTATAATAAAATTATAACAAAAAAAAGATATAAGTTTAGAATTTACAGTTATATCATTTCTGTAACGCCCGAGAAATTTTAGACATAAAACGGTACTATTACTTTGTTTTAGAAATATATTAGATATGGGATCGCTTAACATTTGATTATTAAGTAGTGCAAGTAGAAATGTTTAATAAATTATAAGATGTATGATTTCTATTTAAATGATCGAGAATCCGATTTTAGGAGGCTCTATAATTGGTACTAAGTAACTCGATTTAATACTAGTAAACCCTAATACTAAATTGACAAACGACTTGTATTTTTTATTTATAATTTAATTTATTAACCTATGATTTTAATTTGTCCCAAGAGACTCCTTATATAACAAAGTGTTATAACTATAGTTATTAACATTTTTATTGCAATTATTAAATTTCATTATTTTGGATATTTCCTCGATTAAGAATTTATTTCTTCAAGAAGCTTGGCGATTGCTCACTATTATTTCTTTTAGAAAAGAATAAAAGAGGAATTTTTAACCGTGTATATGCATATCTTGTCACTATTTTATTTTTATTATTTATTTTACTTTATTTTGCGGATTATTTAATTTTTTGTTTTAAGTTTTATTTTCGAGGATGTGAATAAATTAGTTTATTAGCATATATTACTCCTCCAAATTTTTATGTATGCATTGTTTTTAAGAAAGAGTGTTTAGTTAGTTTACTATTTTATTTCCAAATATTTAAATGAGTAATTAGAAAATATAGATAATTATTAATGTAGTTAATTCTAGAAATTAGTGGATGACTCTAGAATCTACTAACCACACTAGAGTTAATATTTTTTAGCATAAACTTAGTTAAGGCAGTTTATAAATAAGAACACCCCTAATCAAACACATTTCTAAAAAAAATCACCAAATAATTTCTCTTCTCAACTTAGTCTAATAAAATACTATGATTAAAGATTGAGATTGTTGGGTTAAAGAAGATTAATAGGAGAAAGAATCAATCAAGGTTGGGTATAATTTTGGAGAAGTGATTCCAAGAAGCTCTTTAATCATTCAACCAAATATTAAGGTAATTACTATTACCATTTTTCCCTTATCATTTATTTTTTGTTTTATTATTGAATTAAGATGTATGATTATTTGATTATTGTTTTAGTGAAGCAATTAATGTTATGAGTATTAGGGGCAATTGTATGTATTAGGAGTATATGATTATATGATTTTTTTGATAATTTTGTATTGCTAATTAATTGGTTAATTAAATTTTTCATTCTATTTATTTCTAATTAGTGCTTGATTTATGAACAAAATTTCAATTGGGTTATAGATAGTTGGCCCAATTAGGGTCCAACCCATTTCCTTGCTAAATTGGGTTATTAAAAATTTAGAGTAAGAAGTAATAAAATTGTGGTTGCTTTAATTGAAAAATAGGATATTTTAAGAGAGAAAGAGGAATGAATTATGGAAAGAATGAATAAATTGATGTTGTGATTGTGGTTTGTGTGTTTGTGATGGGTGTATGACGGGGGAAAGGTGGAGCCGCCAGCAGTTGTGGTGGTGGCGGTGGTCGGAAGAGAGGGAGAAGACGAGGGAGAGAAGAGAGAGTTGAAGAGAGGAGAGAAAGGATGAGAGAAAGAGAGAGAGAGAGACGAAGAGAAAGAGAGTGAAGGGAGCGAAAGACCGAAAGACTGACAGAGAGAGAGAGAGAGAGACGACCGGAATTTGGCCAGAAAACCAACTCCGGGACGATTTTGAGAATTCGGTTTGGATAGATCAATAGATCAGGAAAAGGGGGAAAAGTCACAGGCCAGTGACCACCGCTGGTGCCACTGTGACTGTGGAGGAGAATGAAGGTGAGGAAGGAGGAAGAGGCAGGGACAAGAAGGTATTTTAACATTTAAATGATTAATTTAATAGAATAAATGGGTAACTAATTAATTAAATAGATAAATGAATAAAAAGAAAAAAACTTGTGTGAAAATTTAGTAATTGATTGATTTAAATAAAGTAGTGAATGATTAAAAGATTTAATGATATAAATTGACTAATTAATTGACTATATTTCTAGACTTTAAGAAATAGAATTTTGGACATTTAATAAATTTGAATAAGTGAGAAGTTTATTCATAATTTCGTTTAGGAATAAAATGTAATAAAAATCTAATGGCATTGGACCATGTTAGGAATATGTTGTGTACTTGATGATAAGTTAAATAAAACTCCTTAGTAGATTTAATTTAATGTTGTAGCTTTCAACAGATGATCCCTTAAACATCCATTGAGAGAGTAGCTTATGTATTAATAAGACTTTTAACAAATTTCTGCATTCTGCAATGCCTTACAGATCTAGAAGTTGTAGGATATTCAAAGTCATGTTGACTACTAGTGTGATATGTAAAATAGGTTGGCTAATTGCAAATATTAGATTCCTTGTAATTTTGCATAAGTGAAATATAGTTAACTACTATGGAAGACTTTTAACGGATGATTCTACCTGGCTTCGACAAATGACCCAAGTCACATTCAACGGATGATCTAGTGAAGCTTCGACGGATGATTCAACACAGTCTCAACGGATGATCCAATGAAGTTTCAACGGATGTTCAAATTCAGATAGCAGTTGATAGTGACTTGACAGTCACATGGGTTGATTAGATGCAAATAATATGTGGCAGCCTATTTACAGGTTTTAAAGAACAAAGAAGCATTTCCATTTCCGTGATAACTTGAAGATATTCAAAGATACTGGATGCAGAAATGAAAAAGCATGTAATTAGACTAAAAAACAATTTTTTTCTTATTTTTTTGTCTTTTTATCATGTAACTTGGTGATATATAAACCAAGGGTAGCAAGTAGAACAGTATCGAGTTAGTACGCAACTAATCAAAGAAATAGATAAAGCTATATCTGTAAAGAATTTCTCTGTTCTTTGTAAGTTCTACTTGTAAGCAGCTGTGTGCAAACATTGCATCACAGAGTTCTCGATTTTATATATATATCTCTGGTGGAAAAGTTCAATCCACCAGAAAGTTTTTAAATACTTGTGTTTAATTACTTTGTGTTTGATTTCTTCAATATTTTCATTCTACACCTTAGCTAAATCAAACACAGTTATATATTTAAGATATAACAATTCTAAAATAAAAAAGAAACCAAAATTACATTCAACCACTCTTCTGTAATTCTTTGTTAGATTTTTTGGGAATAACAGACCATCAAATTGGTATAACTCCTATGATTTAATAAAATCCTGAATCAAATTAGTAATTAACATGTAACGAAAGTCGGTTCATAAAAAGTATTTATTAAATATATTATATTTAGCGGTATGGAAATTTATAGCGAAAATGTAATATCCCTAATTTTTTGCGCTAATTAAAATAGCAGTATAATAAACTCAAATTTTAATTTTTGAATATTTATTATTTTGGGTTATTTTCTTCACCAAAAAGGGAACGAGTTTTTTTTATTTTAATATATTCAAATGGGAAATGAGTACACCATCCAAATCGTTAGAATATTTTCTATTTATGAATAATTCCTCGAGATAAATAATAGGAATCGTGATTTACGAGAGAAGATATTTGGATATATTTATACTAAAATTATTTTGGTGTGATTTACTATTTTAGAACATATTTAAAGTGAGATTATATAACTCGGAAAGGAGATATTGCTGCTTGTGCGCTGATTTTTGGATAAGAGGAAAGTTTTATCTGCTCTTTTCCTGCTTGACTTATATATTTATTATTTTGGATGAATATTATAGATTTAAATTATGAAACTTTATTTGTGATTATTTTCTTTCGAGAAAATTTCTTGAGTTAATAATTTGCTGAATTCCCTATTTACAACAAAAATAATAACTTGTATTCATGACTGCTCCTATCATTCAGGACGGTTACCTCAATTCTATTCAAATGAATATAAATTTCTATATTCGATTTAACATTCTAGAATCTACATCGATTCATCAATCGGATCTATTGTTTAAACCCCTTTGATTTTATCAATTCATTGAACTCTTCTAAAATTCATGATTATAAATAAATTAATTATTATTTCTAAACATCTTCAATTTTTGTTATATTCTGGAAACCTTCAATACTTTTATGGAAATAATCATTCTCATTATTCAGAATAATCCTTATTTTTAAAACATATTGATACATCACTCATATCGATGTTATAGTGATACTTTTACTAAAACAAGAGATTGGTTTATTGTTCGACCAGAAAATGTGATGTAATTTTTAAAACATTGAGATGTGATGTGAACCGAAATGTTAATTGAGATAAGTTTATCTATACTGGTCAGCGTGGAATTTGAACCACAGAAACTATTGTGACAGTCCAATGTGCGGACATGTTATCTTGCTCAAGTGCAGCCGAGGGTTAAGACGTTAACCTTTCTTTTATGCTAGAAAGTGTGTGTTAGGCGTTCTTACAACGAGCTGTGATCGGGTGAGCGTAAGATTCGCAGGAGGACGGTACACTATGATAGTTAATCGCATCGTTAATGTACCGGGGATGGAAAGCGACCAGTTAATCTTGAGTCATGTGATATTATGCCAGATAATAATTTATGTATACAATTGTGATGTGCTGGCTATTTTTCTCTTTGATACATATAAAATTATCCACTCGATCCCTAATATTACATAACAAACTCAATTTACCGATGTCGATAAAACGATCGGCTTTTTAAAATAAACTTTGAAAATAGTAAAAGTAATTAACACTTTCACAATACCGATAGAGATCAAGACAACTAACAATTAGCATACTGGTCCACATAAATACATGAATTCATTAAACACGAATAAAACATCCATAATTTTATTCCCTTTAAATTGAAATAATCACATAAACCATTCAGATTATAATAATAATAATAATAATAATAATAATAATAATAATAATAATAATAATAATAATAATAATAATAATTCTGAAATATGGGATTTCACAAAATTGAAAAGTAAATTCAATAAAAACCAAGAACTCGATTTGGGCATTACTGAAATAAAATGAGTACAATTTTTACAGAATCGATTGTTCTAAACATGGTAAAGTTATTAAATTCATCAGTGACATCCAAAACTCAAAAGAAATCAAGGACCCAGCTCATGAAAAGATGAACAATATTTTTAAAAATAATCAACCTTAGTTGATTATTCGGGTATGATATGAAAGTTCTCTTCAACAGCTTCAATTTAATTATTAGATCATTGGAAATCGATGCATAATATTGTTGAAACCGAAGCTTGAACATGATGAATGAATTTAAGCCCTTCAAAGCTTATTTGATAATTTCTGAATTATCAGATATATTTTAATTTTTCTCATAATTAAAAATATCTTTTTGGAGCAATTAAAATTACAGAAAAATAATGCCCCGTGACCCCATAAATGATGTTTCGATCTCATAATTTAAAAAATTAGCCCAAAGGTAATAATTTACCGAGATTGATATTAAAAATAATATTTTTAGATAAATATAATATTTTTGTCAAAACCTCCCGAAAATCACGATATTCCAAAAATACGAAAACATAGAATATTTGAAAGTTCTTTGATTTTATAAAATAAAAATGAGATTTTTGTGGGGTTTGACGTTCCGGCCGAGCCTCAATTCGACAGCTTTTTAGAAAATGAAACATTTCTTAAATTTATAATAAACCCCTAAAATAATTATATAATATGTCAATGCACATCGAATGTGATAAAACACGTAACACATAACATACGCTACTAGAGACACGTCCAAATAACGTATAATCTCAATAAAAGTATTTTAACATGTAGTAATTTATCCGAAAATACTCGGATACACAGATAACAAATAACACGTAACATTCATGACATAACATCTCGAAACAAAATGAATACATAATATTTCATTTAAATTATAATAAAACAGTTGCAAAATATTATTTTTGACTATTTTTACTATTCACCTGATAACAAGGCGAAACCGAATAAAATATTTAATTTTTTACGCTGATAAAATATCTACTCGATCCCAAAATTATAAAATAACTAAATTCAACGATATCAATAAAACGACAGGCTTTTAAATAAAAAAAGTGAAAATAATACATTTAAGTAAATATTTTAAGAAAATTAACGTGGATCTATACAATATTTACAATTAACACATTGAACCATTTTAATACACGAACTCATCAAACATGAATAAAATACCCACTATTTTATTCCTTCTAATTGAAAATTTATACAAAATATTCAAAACATAATAATATAAATTTTGAAAATACGGGATATTACACCCCGGTACAAATTAATGTAAAAAATTTAATTTGTATTCAACTCCCCTTCAACAAATTAACCTAAATTGATTGTTAGTGGAAAACATTAAACATTAATAATTCAAATGTCTTATACTAAAACATAATAGTGTTGTCTATGGGGCACAAACACTAATAGTTGTGACCCTCTCGAAAAAGAATTTGATTTATATGGAGAATCTTTACATTTGTCGGGTGTAGATCTAAGTCATATTCGATTTTTGTTTTTCAAATTTTAAAGGTGGAGCTGGAAATGTTTGTTATAATGGACAACACGGTAATAATATTGTACGTGATTAACGAAATGACAACTTGATTGTTAATAATGCTCCAGCAGGATTGGAATTATTGTATCGCTTAAAAGAAGAAAGTGGTGGAAATTTCTTCATTAAAACTCTACTTGATGAAAAACAAAGATTGAAGTGTCTTTTTACGGGTTGATCCTCGCAATTTGATGCATACAAAAAATTAGGTGATATAGTTGTGTTTAATACTATATATTAAACCAATAGGCATGCTATGCCATTTGTTTCTTTCATCGGGGTGAACCATCACTATAAATTGGTTATATTGTGTATTTCACTAATGCGGGATAAATCAAAAAAAGTTTTGAGTGGGTACAACTACTTGGTTAACAGTCGTGGAAGGTAATAAACCCTTGGAATCATCACTGATAAAAATCAAGCAATGGCCAGGGCAATTGAATATCAACTGCTAAAAACCACACATTTGTTGTGTTCGTGGCACATTAATAACAAATTTCCCAAGAAGCTTTCAAGTTATTACTCCAAGCACCCGAATGATTTTAAACCCGATTTCAATAATTTCATCTATAACTCATTGATTGAAGATGTGTTTAAGGAAATCTGGAAAGCCTTGGTGTTAAAGTACAAATTGGAAGATCATACACGATTACAAGGGTTGTATGTTAAAGCATAAATGGATCCAGTCTTACACAAGGAACATATATCCACGGGTTAAAACACAACATCAAGGAGCAAAGGCATGACTGCTTCCTTCAATGCTTATATTGGTTTGTGCACAAGATTGAAATAATTTGTAGAAAGTTCACAAAAAGCTTTAGAGCGACAATTCGTGCGGGAAAAAAAGAAGAGAATTATAGGGCACATCATGAAATTCTGGGAGTAAAGATGAACACGGCGTTGGAGCACCATGTCGCTTCTAGTTACATGAAAGAAAAGTTTAAAAGATTTTAAGAGCAATTATTGGGAGCTTGTACGTACTTTATGGATAAAGATATAGATTGTTCCATAGAAGATATTGAAGATACATACTACAAATGTTGTAGACAATTAATGGGTCCGTATAAGGGATCGGTCTATCTTGTTTCCTTCAATAAGGCATCATTAAGGGGTTTTTGCAAATGTAAAATGTATGAGCATGTGGAAATTCCGTGCTGACACATCATAGCAGTGTTCACTAAAAGACGTGTGGCCGAGATATAGGAAAATTTGTCAAACGATGTTGGACTATGGATGTTAATACTTTGTTTCTTTCAAACTAGTTTAGCTCCTCTTGCATGGTTAATAATTAATCTGAATCTGAAAGAGTTTCTTCTATCCTCTTAGGTTCATCTTGAGATAGAAAGTTGCTATAGAGATGCTCTTCCTAAGTAGCTCTTCTAGTATTGACACTAGAAGATTATTAGCTATTGATAATACAAAAAATGGCTTAAAATAATTATGATATATGTTTTGTTTATCATAAAAAATATACATGATTTTAAACAACTTTCAAGTTAAAGGATTTTACAAATGTCCTCACGAACACGACATGCACTATATGCTAAGATAATTAGAAATGGAGAATTTCTTCTTGCATACTTGTATATGGATAATTTAATATTTACAGGCAATCGACCATGTTTTTTTGACAAGTTTAGGCAAGACATGGAAAAGAGTTTGAGATGACCGATATTGGGCTTATTTCATACTATCTAGGCATTAAAGTGAAGCAAATGAATGGTGAATTACTTATATCACAAGAAAGCTATACAAAAGAGATTTTGAAGAAGTTCAAGATGAAAAATTTCCAAGTCATTAGCACCCCTATTGAGTGTAAAATAAAGTTGTCAAATTTTGAAGAATGTGAGAAGGTGGATTCCACTTACTTCAAAAGTCTTGTGGGTAGTTTGAGATACTTGGCAAGCACGAAGCCCGACATACTTATAGTGTTGGAATTATTAGTTGCTATATGAAGACTGCAGCAACAACACACTTGAAGGAGGCTAAGAGGATTCTTCATTATCTTAAATGTATAATTGATTACGAAATATTTTTTCATCATTATAATGAGTTCAAGCTTGTTGGTTATTATGATAGTAATTAGGCCGGTGATATTGAAGATCGAATGAGTATCACCGGTGTAACGACTAGCAAATTAGGAATGTTTAATATCATAATAAGAGAATATAATTTGTTTTATTATATTGTTAAATGTGATTAGTCGTAAAGTCTTAGTTGTTATATGTTGTATGTGTTCTGTATAGTTCGGGGTATTTTTCGGGTATTTTATTGTAAGTTAAATGATTTTATATAAAAAGTTATACGACCCAAACTTTGATTTAATAGCTGATATTTCATACAAAATAATTGGCCTTATTTTTTCTACTATAGCATATACCATATCGATATTCTGAACATCCAGTTAATTTAGAAATTTTCTTGTTTCGGGAAAAATGACTATTCCGGTCCCCTTCGGGTGCTAAAAACCCCACAAAAATCATATTCTTATTTTTATAAAATCATAGGACTTTCATATATTTAATTTTTTTGCATTTTTTAATTATTCACAATTTTTGGGAAATATTGGTATATATATTGTATATATTTAATATTAAAATTTTTAAAATTATTACTAAAAAATTATTAATTAAAGGCCAATTAATTTTATTAAGAGTTATAATTATGGCCTTAATTTTAACTAGGAGTATTATTTTACTACTATAAATAGCCCAATTTTTATTAATTAATTATAATTAAATTACTAAAAATCAGAAAAATAAGATAAATTCTCTATTTTCGGGATAGGGTTTGAAATTCGGGTTAGAGTTTCAAGCCGTGATTTTGATCGATTATGAGCATCAATTGATATCATATAAGTAATCAAAATGACGCTCTTGATTTGTTCTTTCGGTTTATATCATTAATTTCATGTTTTAATTCGTGGATTTTTAATTTTAATTTCTAGGGTTTATGTCCGAATTAGGACTTTTTGATTCTAGGGTTATTTGAATGATTTGATGGAAGGTATAGCCTTAGCTGATGATTTAAAATCTATTTGCATGGTTAATTTCATCGAACGATTCTTGGTTAGCATGATTCGATCTCTAGGGATTATGCTTATTTTCAATTGATCGTTTTCGGATTTTGAAGAACCTAAGATATGTTTGAGTATAATGGTTAGATTATACATGAAATTATCTTTATTTTGATATATTAAACTTGCGATTTCATGTACAGTTGAGCCAAATCAAAGTTTTGCCGGAAAACAGAGTGATTTGATCGGAGAAATCATTTCAGGGATGATTCTGGCTGTTTAACGGCTGGAATCGAGTGTTGGGAGATGAGAAATGAAAACCCCGCAAAAACGAAGTCAAATGGTGCTCGTTTGGACGATTTTAGAGTCGCTAGACTCTGGGAACGTCGCCGGATTCTGGAAAATTTTCGGCGAGTTCTTGGAGACCCACCCGTGTTCCTAACCCATTAACCCGGATCAAAACCCAGTTTTCAACCCGGCTTTGATCCATTCTGACCAAATATCCATTTTCAACAACTGTTTTTGACTTTTTATTTTATTTTTATTTTTATAAATTCAAGACTTCAGGTTTATTTATTTAAAATAAAATGATTTATTAATTGAATTAATTAATTGATTTATTTTATAAATAAATCAGAATAATTTTAAAAAATTCGAAATTATTTATTTATTTATTTATTTATTATTTATTTAAATTGATTAATTATTTTGATAATTAATCAGTTTATATTGAATAATTCATTTTAAATGTATTTTAATTCAAAAAATTATGAAAAAATCATTTTTAATTCTAATTTTTCCAAAATAATTATTTAAAAATATATTTTAGGTTCAATCATTTTGAGTAATAAATGGGTATTCTTATTTATTGAACAATAATTGAACCGTTTATCCAATTTTATCGAAACGAAAGCTCTTAGCCTCAGAAAAATGATCTGTTTTCAAGAAAAATAGTTTTAAATCTTAATTTCTTCTAGAAACGAGTCAGTTTTTGATATTTAATCAATATAGACCCTATTAGTTATAGATATGAGTCTAATAAATTTCAAAAATTAGGAATCGAGCCAGATATTGTTCGATAATGCGAATACTGATTCGATTTCGATCCAAAATATATTTTAAAGTCTAGAGTGACTATCTGATTTATGTGCTATTTGATTTATGTGGTCAATCGAGTCTTAATTGCTAGATAACTATTGTATAAGTCAGTTATAGACGTACGGGTAGACAATAAGAGCGTGGATCCGGATAGATATACAAATGAGGCATAAGTCATCTAAATGAGTATCTTTCTTTGATAGATACGAATCCAACAAGGGAGATCAAGCCAGTGTTAGGAAATAGGGATATACCCGAGGTAGAATGTGTATCAGGCAAGGTTTACCCATATTCTAAATTCAGAATAGTGAATTACTTTATCTTATACCAATTCTTGACTCCATGAATATCGATGATTCCTATTCCTATACACTGATACACAATCACAGTTATTTTGATCACACTTTTACTATGATTTCTATTTATTCTTAATGCGTTGAATCCTCTATTCATATTCTAATAGATTACACATTATCAATATCTTGATATATTTTGATGTTGGGATACATTAAAGCATTCTGATTGTTCCGGATGCTCATCTGTGAACTGGATGGTGATGATAAGGACCAGGAATAAAATGGATCTTATGGGTCGGGAGTTGACCGGAACCCTATTTTGGGCCATAGAGCCTGGGTACCCGAATGGATCTATACGGGTAGGTATAAATCTGCAATATATCCTTACTGATCAGCAGGATATGGGTGCAAATTTTGATCTTGTGTTTAGTCTAGTTTATTGATAATCGCCGATAGCGGCCTTCATTATCCTTTGCGGAGGTATATAGTTACACATACAATCAGATTACCGGTTCATTTAACTTTCTTTTAATACTGTATATATATATTATGGACTTGCTGAGTAATTATGACTCACCCCTTTTGTTGTTATTCATTTTGTTTTTCAGTTAAGACATAGAATGGAACCCATTCGTACCCGAGTGGTAAAGAAGCGAGTTAAGAAACGAGACCCTCTGGCACCAAGGGTGCTAATCCCGATAAAAGAAGAGAGCTTTGAACTTCCTGAGCAGGTGTAGTGTAGATAGATGTAGTGTGTAATTGAATAAAATAAATTTAGTTTAAAAACATGTTTAGATACATGGTTTATAATAAATAGATTTTATGAGATTTTGAATTTGGGTTTGTAATAAATGTAGTGGTTTGTTTTTTTCTTCATACCTTAACCTCAAAGATCCCGGATATTATTTGAAGGGGTTAGATATACGTTTGTTTAATTATTAAACATATTTATATTATTTTAGTGATTGACAAGTAACCCCAGATCTAAACCCCGGATTTTGAGGGTGTTACAGTTTGGTATCATAGATATAGGTTTTGGTCCCTGAAACAAGAACATTAGGATTAAGATAGGATAGGAAGATCACATAAGATAGGAAAAAGATTGTTAGGGTTTTGTTAGCTTTTAAGATTAGGAACTGTAAGATTTAGGAATGCTAAGTTGACCCCTTTCTTCTCTTGTATTTTGGTATATTATTAGATGGAGTCATCATCTGTAGGAGACGTCGAGAGATGACACTTTCGGAACCATCCGCACCAGTAGTACCCCCAGTATCTATAGAGCCTCTGATGCAGCTACCACCCGAGCCATTACCACCAGAGTAGGTGTTGCCACCCCCAGTGCAGTTACCAGACCCAGTGGAGCTGTTTGATCCTATGGAATACTTTGAGCCTTTATTATCGCTACCATTGCTACCTCAGTATCAGTTCCTACCAGAGGTCGAGCCAGAGTTCCAGCCTGCAGTAGCACCAGTTCCATTACCTGTATATGTCCCCCCCAGAGGTTTTTCAAATGGCACCTATAGAGGGTATGGGAGATCATGATATAGGTCTGCAGTTGGGTATGCCACATGGTGTTGCTGGGTTTGAAGAAATACCGTCTCGAGAGTCGGTAGGGGAGGTCAGAGAGCCCCACACAGTACCATACCATGAGTATAGAAGTATGCAGGATGAGATGCAGTACATGAGATCTCAGTGCCACGAGATATTGGGACTATTTGAGGAGAGAGAGAGGACCATTGGCAGCACTCCAGCCTGATTACCTTCTGAGAGAGAGCCTTCGGCGAACATACCATGCAGCCACTCACGAATTGGGTGAGTTACTTAATCAGGGTAGGCATTTATATGCAGAGTTTCATAGGGCTATCTGACTCATCCAGTCTGTTCTAGAGACCATTCGACAGGAAATGGACTGTATTCCACTGGGTTTCTGAGGTAGGACAGTTAGGCAGGGATCTTGTGTATTATATGTGATATATGTACATAGAGACAGATATAGCTATAGTGAGACTAGATATGTGTAGTTCACAGTTCTGATGTGTATCGGCAGCAGTTATGACAGACCATTTTGTATCAAGCATTAACACCTGATGCTGGTGTAGTTTTATAAAATAAACCTTTTTCAACCTCTTTTCTTTTATTTATTTAATTTCCAGTCTTTACAGCATTTATATTTACTTTATTGTTTTACAATATTTCCATATTTTTAAATTATGTTTAATTCTGAAAAGATAAATGAAATGTTTAACAATGAAATTGTTTCAAATGATTTGTTTAAAATTTTAAATTGTTTAAATTTCCTATTTCAATACAAGGTAAATTGTTTCATTATCTACTCTCAACTGTTTAACAAATTATTAAAAGAACTATTTTTTTTATTATCAGAACAATGGCACCAAAAAGAAAGACCAGAACTGAGACTTCCAATGATAACACTAAGGGACAAAACAATAACCACGATATGGACCAAATGTCCCATTTGATGCAACAATAAATGGTAATGATGCAGCAACAGATGCAGCAACAACAACAACAGTTCCAGTAGCAGATGTTATAGCAGCCACCACGTCCTGAACCACAAGTACCACCAGTTGTGCATGTCGTTACTTTTAAAGAGTTTCAATCAGTAAAGTCTCCAATATTTGAGGACACGTTACTAAGGTTGGAGCGTGATTAAAAGAGATAGAAAAAGCATTCACGCTAGTGAAAGGGAAGCGGATCAGAAGACTGACTTCGCTAGTTATTTTCTGAAGGGAGAAGCTAAATACTGGTGGGAATCCAAGAAGGCTTTAGAAGGTGATGATATTGCGACTTTGGATAGGTTCACCGAGTTGTTTCTGGAAAAGTACTTTCCCCGATATATGAAGAATCAAATGGAAATAAAGTTCTTGGAGTTGAAACAAGGTAATATGTCGATAACCGAATATGAAGCCAAGTTTACTGAGTTGGCTAAATTTGTTCCAGGATAAGTGGACACTGAGGAAAAGCGGGCCAAGAGATTTCAGTAAGGACTGAAACCATGGATTCGTAGTGGAGTGGCAGTATTTGAACTGACAACGTATATGACCGTGGTTCAGAAGGCCATGATTATTGAGGGAGAAAGTGAAATGTCCCAGAAAGAAAAGGAATAAGGAAATTTTCAGAACCGTTTCAATCAGAAGTCAGGATTCCAAGTCAGAACAACGCAATTAGAGGACGGTTAATCGTTTCCAAGCCCCAAACCGGCAAAGAATCACTAGACTGCCACTGCCATATTATAAGACATGTGGTCAAAAGCATACGGGCGTCTGCAATAAGGAAAATGTGACGTGCTTTAGGTGTAAACAGAAAAGGAACTACTCCAATGAATGCCCAACAAGGAGGATAGATGTTACATGTTTTCAGTGCGGGAAGAAAGGACATGTTGCTAGGGATTGTAGAGGACCATCAATGGCCGCCAGTGTTCCGAAAGTGTTGGTACTACCTCCACCACCACAACAAAATCAACCTAAGGCAAAGACTTTTAATATGACAATGAAGGAAGATATACAGAATTCAAGTGTGGTTGCAGATATGGATTCTGTGAATTCTGTAGATGCAAAAGTATTGATTGATTCTGAAGCAACAAGATCTTTTATTTCTGAAGAATTTATCAATAAGTTATTATGTGAAACTCAACGGTTAGGCAAAATATTAGTTATAAAGTTAGCGAATGACGACCAAGTTCCCGTAGACCGGGTGTGTCCAGAGTGCGATATCGAAATAGCAGGACGTCACTTCTCTGTTGACTTGATACCTTTCAAGTTAGGAGAATTTGTTGTCATTTTAGGAATGGATTGGTGAAGGGTTTTAGCACATAAACGCAACGAAAACGTAAATTTAAATCTTAAAAAAAATGAAACCCTCCGCAGGATCCATGCAAAAAATAATATTTAATTCGTAGTTCAGTATGTTTACCATAAGAAGCTTTACGTTAATGGAAAGATGGAGGTCTTTAATAGCGATCCAAGAATGATGAAGGGAAATCCCTAGCAGCTGCTCCTCAAGTGTGAAGCACTCCACCGGTATCCACCAAGAATACAATGTGATGGAGGAGGAAGAGGTTGAGAGAATTAGTTGCCTCCCTCTTGTTCTACTTTAGAATTAGGGTTAATTAATTGGGTTGAGGCAAATAGGGTTTATAGGCAAAATTTTAAGCTGAAAATTTTCCATAAAATATTATTATTATTAACCCTTTAATTGATTATTCTTATTAACCAATTAACTAATAATTAAAACACCTTTTAATCATTAATCCCTTTTCTAAATACTTTAGAAAAATAATTCTCTCACTTGATTTAATTTCCAAAATTAAATTCTTAATTAATAATAATAAGAATTAATTAAATCTCATTTAATCAATTATTAAATCTGCTAATTAATTATTTATTTCACAAATAAATAATTACCAGCCATTATTAATTAATTCCTCCACCATTAAATCATTCTCTTTTATGGTGTGACCATGTAGGTTCAATATTAAGCCTGTAGTAGAAATAAATAATAATAAAACTATTTTATCATTATTTATATAAATTCTCTTATTCATTAAATATGATTAATTAATAAATTAATCATATTTATTCTACATCGTGAGGGATACTTCTCAGCATATCGCGACTATCCGGATAATACGAATTCACTGCTTAGAATACCAAGAACCTATTCAGTGAGTAGTTACCGTACAATCAATTCCTTCTACCATGCAATGTCATGATTAAATACAAGGCATGGAACTTGTGTCAAGCCTATCTTATTTAATCATTTGCTTTCCCATTCACTATGCTTAGTTCTATTTAATGTAAATTAGAAACTCCTTTCTAATTTCATTCACTCTGGCCAGAGATTCCTGAACTATCATAAGTGGATCAGTATTGAACATTCTCTTCCTTCAATGGAAAGGGTAGATCCTTTATTGATCATACACTATCTTCGTGTACAAATTCCTATACCCAGTAGAGCCCTTATAATTGTCCCTGGACACTAAGAACTAAACCAAAGCATAGTTCAGTGTATACAAGATGACTATGATGACCTCAAGTCTAAGGATACTTGTACAACTATCACTATATGGACAACTACTGACACGTGAGTGAACTCCATCAGTTGTTCAGCTGTGTGAGTCATGTTCAGTAAACTTATTCTATAATAAGTACCTACATACTAGTTATAGTGTCACCACACAAATGTCTATGAGAACAAACATCCTTCATAATGAAGCAAGCATAGTATGTACCGATCTTTCTGGATTACTAATTACCAGTTAGTAATCCTACGATCAGGAAATATTTAAGTTTAGAGTTATCATCTTTTAGATCTCATTATTATGATCTCATCATAATCCATAAAAAGCTTTACTCTAAACTATGGTATATCTTATTTAAATACTTAAATAGATAAAGCCCGCAATAAAACCAAAACAAGTCTTTTATTAATATCAATAAAATCAAAACAGATTACATAAACGTTATTCCTAAATTATCATACATGATTGGACTTACGACACATCTCTTTCAATTGGTTGGCCAGTCATAATTCTCAAATCGACTGTGCGAATAAGAAAGTGAAATTGCAAACTACGGATAATGCAACAGTAATATTTAGAGGTGATAAATAGAGGAAAAGATTCTTGACGATGATGCAGATTAAACGATTGTTACGCCAAGGATGTAAAGCTTATCTAGCCTATATATTGGATACTGAAAAGAAAAGTCCTAGAATTGAAGACATTCCTGTTGTATGTGAGTTTCTCGATGTCTTTCTAGATGAACTTACACGATTACCGCCGAATCGAGAAATCGAGTTTACTATTGATTTGGCGCCAGACACGGAACTAATTTTGAAAACTCCATATCGAATGACACCAGTTGAAATAAAAGAGTTGGCGATGCAATTATAAGATCTTTTGGACCGAGGAATTATAGGACCTAATGTTTCTTTATGGGGTGCACCGATACCGTTTATCAAAAAGAAGGACGATAGCATGTGAATATGTATCGATTATTGTGAGTTAAATAAGTTAACCATCAAGAATAAGTATCATTTACCAAGAATTGATGATTTGTTTGATCAATTGAAAGGAGCGACATGGTTTTCCAAGATTGATCTAAGATCAGGTTACATTAACTGAAAATCAAGGCCGGAGATATTCCCAAAACTGCTTTTTGTACCATATGGACACTATGAGTTTCTCCTAATGGCGTTCGGTTTAACCAATGCACTAGCAACATTCATGAATTTGATGAATAGAGTTTTCAAGAAGTAGTTGGAAAAATTCATGATTATATTTATTGATGACATCTTGATCTACTCCAAGACCGAGAAAGAACATGCCAAGCATCTAAGAACTTCTTTCGAAATCTTAGTAAGGGAACAACTTTATGCAAAATTTTTGAACTGCGAATTCTGGTTAAGAGAAGTATAATTTCTATGCCATGTAATCAGTATTGAAGGAATAAAAGTTGATCCAGCAAAGATTGAAGTTGTTTTAAATTGGGAAAGACCAAAGACACCCACAGAAGTCAATAGTTTTTTTGGATTGGCTGGTTATTATCAAAGACTAGTCAAAGATTTTGCCAAGATAGCTACAAAGAATGAAAAGTTCGTATGGAACGAGAAATGTGAGGAAAGTTTTTAAGAGTTGAAGAATCGATTGGTAACCGCACCTGTATTGGTATTACTAGTAATCAAGGAGATTTTGTTATTTACAACGATGCTTCGTACCGAGGACTTGGATGTGTGTTGATGCAACATGGTAACGTGATTACATACGCTTCTAGACAATTGAAACCTCACGAGCTGAAATATCCAATACATAACTTAGAGTTAGCTGCGATTGTGTTCGTACTAAAACTCTGGAAACATTATCTCTATGGCGAAAAGTGTGAAATTTACACTGATCACAAAATTTTGAAGTATATTTTCATGCAGAAGGAGCTCAACATGAGGCAACGACGATGGTTAGAATTAATCAAGGATTATGATGTGTCAATCAACTATCATCTGGGAAAGGTAAATGTTGTAGCAGATGCACTCAGCCGAAAAGAAATATTGAATATGCTAACTTCATCGGAAGAGTTGATTAGAGAATTTGAGAAATTAGAAATTGAGGTTCGTATTCCCGAAGAGTCCGTTGAGAGAACTATACAATGACGTTTCAACCAGAGCTATTGGAAAAGATTCGAAGATGTCAAGAGGAGATAATGAGTTAGGAAAATGACAGTTTAACCAGAGAAGAAATTACTAGTCATAAAGATGATAAGGGAATTCTATGATTCTCCTCAAAGATTTGGGTATGTAACGTACCAGAATTGAAAGAAGAAATCTTACGAGACGCTCAAAACTCAAGATACTCAATCCATCCAGGGAGCACAAAGATGTAGAGTTATCTGAAAGAAAACTTTTGGTGGCTTGACATGAAAAAGGAAATAGCAGAATGGGTGAGTAAATGTTATACGTGCCAACAAGTCAAAGTAGAGCTTAAACATCCAAGCGGATTATTACAATCACTGGATATTCTGTAATGGAAATAGGAACATATTTCAATGGCTTTCGTAGTAGGACTCCCAAGAACCAGGGCAAATCATGATGCGATTTGGGTTATTATCGACAGACAAATGAAGTTAACACATTTTCTTCCAATCAACGAAAGATTTTCGCTCGACAAGTTAGTGCACTTATATCTCAAAGAAATTATGATGCGACATGGAGTTCCTGTATCAATTGTATCTGATTGGGACCCACGTTTCAATTCAAGATTCTGGAGATAATTCCATGAATTCTTGGGCACTAATTTTAATATGAGCACCGCATATCATCTGCATATGGATGGGAAAAGCAAAAGAACGATCCAAAAAATTGAAGATATGCTACGAGTATGTGCATTAGATTTTGAAGGCAATTGGGATGAACACTTACCGTTGGTGGAGTTTTCTTACAACAACAGCTATCATGTGAGTATTGGAAAGTCACCTTATGAAGTATTATATGGAATAAAGTGTAGATCTCCAGTGTATTAGGATGAAGTTGGTGAACGTAAGATTCTAGGTCCAGAATTGAGTCAACGGACTAAGGAAAAAGTGGAGCTTATTCAAAAGCGATTAGAAGCAGCGCAAAATCGGTAATGAAAATACGTGGATCATACCAGAAAAGATATGGAATACAAGGAAGGAGAACCTGTGTTACTAAAGGTATCTCCATGGAAGGGATTGACCAGATTTGGTAAAAAGGGTAAACTAAAGCCGCATTACGTTGGTCCATTTGAAATATTAAAGAAAGTAAATAATGTTGCATACAAGTTAGCCTTACCGCCTCATATGCAACATATCCATAATGTGTTTCATGTGTCAATGCTTAAGAGATATAATCATGATTCGAGGCATGTGATAGAATATGAGCTGATAGAGATTTAAGCTGATTTGGCATATGTAGAGCAGCCAATAAGAATTCTAGATCGGCAAGAGAGAGTATTGAGAAATAATTCTGTACCACTAGTAAGAGTTTTGTGGAGAAATCCTATGGTTGAAGTGTCAACATGGGAACTTGAAAGTGAAATGTTAGAAAAGTATCCCCAATTATTTTTATAGCAAGATTCTGAGGAAAGATTCCTTTTAGGGGGAGGATGTAACGACTGGGAAATTAGTACTGTTTAACATCATAATAAAAGAATATTATGTGTTTTATTATATTGTTAAATGTGATTAGTCGTAAAATCTTAGTTGTTATGTGTTGTATCTGTTCTGTATAGTTAATGGTATTTTTTGGGTATTTTATTGTAAGTTAAATGCTTTTATATCAAAAGTTATACGACCCAAACTTTGATTTAATATCTGATATTTTATATAAAATATTTGGCCATATTTTTTCTAGTATGGCCTATCATATCAATATTCTAAATATCCAATTAATTTAGAAATTTTATTTTTTTCACAAAAAATGACTTTTCCGGACCCCTTTGGGTGCTAAAAAACCCACAAAAATCATATTTTTATTTTTATAAAATCATGGGACTTTCAAATATTACATTTCTTTGCATTTTTGAATTGTTCCCAATTTTTCGGAAATTTTGGCATATATATTGTACATATTAAATATTATAAATTTAAAAATTATTACTGAAAATTATTATTTAAGGGCCAATGAATTTTATTAAGAGTTATAATTTGGCCTGAATTTTAACTAGGAGTATTATTTTACTACTATAAATAGCCTACTTTTATTAATTAATTATAATTAAATTACTAAAAATCAGATTAATTCTCTGTTTTCGAGTTAGGGTTTCGAATTTGGGTCAAAGATTCAAGCCGTGATTTCGATCGATTCTGAGCATCAATTGATATCATGTAAGTAATCAAAATGAAGCTCTTAATCTGTTCTTTCGGTTTACAGCATCAATTACATGTTTTAATTCATGGATTTTCAATTTTAATTTCTAGGGTTTATGTTCGAATTAGGGCTTTTTGAATCTAGGGTTATTTGAATGATTTGATGGTTGGTATAGCCTTAGATGATGATTTATAATCGATTTGCATGGTTAATTTCATCGAACTATTCTTGGTTAGCATGATTCAATCTCTAGGGTTTATGCTTATTTTCAATTGATCATTTTTGGATTTTGAAGAACCTGAGATATGTTTGAGTATATGGGTTAGATGGTACATGAAATTATCTTTATTTTGAAATATTAAACTTATGATTTCATGTACAGTTGAGCCAAATCGAGGTTTGGCCAGAAAATAGAGTGATTTGATCGGAGAAATCATTTCAGGGATGAGTGTGGTTGTTTAACAGCTGGAATCGAGTGTTGGGGTAATGAGAAATAAAAACCCCGTCAAAACGAAGTCAAACGGTGCTCGTTTTGCTAATTTTAGAGTCGCCGGACTCCAGGAACGTCGCCGGATTCTGGAAAATTTCCGGCGAGTTCTTGGAGACTCGACCCGTGTTTATCACCCATTAACCCGGATCTATACCCGGTTTTCAACCCGGTTTTCAACCCGATTTTGATCCATTCTGACCCAATATCCATTTCTAAACACTGTTTTTGACTTTTATTTTATTTTATTTTGATAAATTAAAAATTCATTTTTATTGTGACTATCTGATTTATGTGCTATGTGATTTATGTGGTCAATCGAGTCTTAATTGCTAGATAAATATTGTATGAGTTAGTTATAGACATACGAGTAGACAATAAGAGTTACGTGGATCCGAATAGATATACAAATGAGGTATAAGTCAACTAAATGGGTATCTTTCTTTGATAGATATGAATCCAGCAAGGCAGATCAAGCCAGTGTTAGGAAATTGGGATATACCTAAGGTAGAACGTGTATCAGGAAAGTTTTACCCCTATTCTAAATTCAGAATAGTGAATTACTTTATCTAATACCAATTCTTGACTCCATGAATATTGATGATTCCTATTCCTATACACTGATACACAATCACAGTTCTTTTGATCAAACTTTTACTATGATTTCTAGTTATTCTTAATGCGTTGAATCCTCTATGCCTATTCCAATAGATTACATATTTTCAATATCCTGATATATTTTAATGTCGGGATACATCAAAGCATACCGATTGTTCATGGTGCTCATCTGTAGACTGCATGGTGATGATAAGGACCATGAATAAACTGGATCTTATGGGTCGGGAGTTGACCGGAACCCTATTTTGGGTCATAGAGCCTGGGTACCCGAATGGATCTGCATCATATCCTTACTGATCAGCAAGATATGGGTGCCAATTTTGATCTTGTGTCTAGTCTAATTTATTGATAATCGCCGATAGCGGCCTTCATTATCCTTAGCGGAGATATATAGTTACACATACAATCAGATTACCGGTTCATTTAACTTTCTTTTAAAACTGTATATATATTGTGGACTTGCTGAGCAGTTATGACTCACTCCTTTTGTTGTTATTCACTTTTTTTTTCAGTTAAAACATAGAATAGAACCCATTCATACCCGAGTGGTAAAGAAGCGAGTTAAGAAGTGAGACCCTCTGGCACCAAGGTTGCTAATCCCGATAAAAGAAGAGAGCTTTGGACTTCTTGAGCATGTGTAGTGTAGATAGATGTAGTGTGTAATTGAATAAAATGAATTTAGTTTAAAAACATGTTTAGATAGATGGTTTGTAATAAAGAGAGTTTTATGAGATTTTGAATTTGGGTTTGTAATAAATGTAGTGGTTTGTTCTTGTCTTCATACCTTAACCTTAAAGATCATGGATATTATTTGAAGGGGTTAGATATACATTTGTATAATTATTAAATAGATTTATATTATGTTAGTGATTGGCAAGTAACCCCCATATCTAAACCCCTTGGAGGGCGTTACAACTGGGGTATTTTATTTATAGGTGATACATCTTTCTCATAGAGTTTAAAGAAGCAACCTATAATTATCTTGTCTACTTATGAAGCAGAATGTGTGGCGACATGCTCGTATTTTTGTCAAGTTATATGGTTAAGAAGAGTTTTGGAAGATTTCAACATGCCACAAAATAAGTTTAAGGAATTATTTGTTGATAACAATTCGGCTGTTGCTTTGACGAAAAATATGGTATTTTATGAAAGAGGAAAACATATTGACAATATATATCATTATATTCAAGAGTGCATTATGAGAAATGAAGTGGAATTTAATTATGTGAAGTGGAAAGATCAAATTATTGACATATTTACAAAGTCTCTCAAAATTTATGTTTTCAACTAATTACGAAGCCTACTTGGGATAGTCAAAATTAAAGCGGGGTCTTATAGTATGAAAAGAAGAATAGAACTGTGGGTTTTTCTAGATTATTCTTGATATATGTATATATATTTCTTATTTTCAATGTATTAGCATCGAATCTCTAGAACTATCTATAAAAATTTCAGTGTATTAGTCTAGATGCATCTGAATTTATAGAAATATCCATGGAAAATTCTATTGAGTTTTTTGGAGTATAGTACTTATGTAAAGCATAATATAATGTAACATGTAATCGAGGAATTATAATTCAACATGAAAACAGGAATAGATAAACAATATTAAACTGTGAAGCACAGGAACCCTAAAGATGAAGACACGATACATACAAAGAATCAAAAGATGCAAATGACTCTCTAAGTCCACACTCAAGTCATGGGAAGAAGTTCATTAACATGTTCAAACCTCCATGAAGAATAAGACATTAAAGGACTTCCAGTATCAGTTACATGGTTTGATTTGAAGTATTGAAGATCAGGGGTTTAGTTATTGAAGCTAGAAATAACCTTTCTAGATGTATCAGCTTTACTGTACAAAAGGAACTGAATTATATCAACCCATGCTAGTTGTTTGCGAACCATACCAGTGCACTAAACAACAACAATACAGAAGAGATTTAATTCAGCAACACAAGAAATATAGAGTTGATACAGCTATTGGAGACAAAGAAATTTCTCTAAGGCAAATACTAGTCTCAGGTTAACATATAAGTCGCAGGTAGTCATACTAGTCGCAGGTTGATTTGATCAATCGCAGGTTGGTATGATTAGTCGCAGGTTAACATTAAAGTCATAGGTTTCCTTGTTGGTCGCAGGTTGAAGTTAGTCGCAGGTTGGGAACTTGGCCATTTTAAGTTCTCAGTCGCAGGTTAATTATTCAGTAGCAGATTATCAATTTCTTAGTCGCCAGTTGGTACTTGAAGGTTTTTCAGAATTGTATTGCAGCAAATTCAAATGAAATGAGTGGTTTAAATCAAGCCACCTGTCCAAATGAATTTGAAGACTACAAAGTAGAAAATTGAATCATTATTCATTCGGTTATCTTCTTCAGTTCAACAAAAAGTGTTTATGGGAGCTCCATTAAAGAACCTCATTTATTAGGCTTGTAAACATATTGTTGTGCTGCTGAATTTATTGTAGCTAATCAATTCATTGATTAGATTGTAGCAACGTCAAGGATTATATTAATAAAATAATATATTCCTCAAATTATTTTGTGTCTATTTTGATTCCGCAATTATAACGAAGAACTTGTAAATGAATCGAAAAGATTGTAGGTATCGTATTCAACCCCCCCCTTCTACGATACTTCGGGACTAATAATTGGTATCAGAGCTTGTTGATTGACATACAAATCAAGATCCGGAGAAAGAAACAAGTTCTTGAAAAATTTCTTGAATTCTTTAATTTTCAAAAATTCTCATTTCTTGAAATTTTTGAACTTCAAATAATTTTAATTCCGCCAAGATGATGAACAACCAAAGAATTGGAAGTATCAAGGTTCCCCCATTCGACAAAGATAATTACAACCTATTAAAAAAAAAGGTGCTATTTATGAAAGCTTCGAATCCACTTTACGTTGGGATATTACTGAATGGCCCTTATGTCCCTATGGAAGTAGTTGTTGAATCCACAACTGCAACTGGTGCAAGAATTCCTTCCTCATCTACTCCCAGGGATCCGTCTAAACATACGGAGACTGACAAGAAGTTGATAAATCTGGACACAAGCCTTCAACTCATAATTGTGGAACTGACCGATAATGATATGAGCCATCAACTTCTAAGATGTAATAGTGCAAAGGATATGTGGGATACCATTGAGCTTTTAATGGAAGGTATAGAAGAAGTCAAAGAAAATAGGATGGATATTCTGATGACTCAGTATGAGGCATTCAGACTTCAACCCGGAGAAACACTGTTTTCACTCTTTGAGAGATATACAAGACTGTTAAGTGAATTAAATCTGCAAGGAAAGTTTATCCTATATGAGAGTCTAACAGAAAGTTTATGTTGACGCTCCTAGTTCACCTGGAACAAAAGAATACATCAATCAGGGAAAGAGCTGATTTTATTACTATGTCCCTGGATGTAATCTATGGAAAGCTAAGAACTCATGAACTGCAGCAAAAGCATAGAGCTATTATCTATAGACCTGGCTCTATTGACAATAAGAGTACGACACTTGCAAAAACCATTGCAATTGTAGTTCGTGAACCTGAAACCCAAGAAGACAAGGTTTCACCCTCCTCATCAACCAAGGAAATTATCATAGCTGAAATTGCTCATAGTGAGCCAGAGGATGAAAGTGAGTTTTACACTCAGAAAGAACTTGAACAGTTGGAGGACAAATCTATGGCATACATGGCTGCAAAATTTAGTCATGTTAGATTCAGAAGGAAACCCAACTCTAAACCTAGGGGTTTATCAGGGAGATTTCAGAAAGGAAGCTACTTTTCAGGGTCAAGCCCTAGAGGAGGCTACAAGTCAAGTTGGGTAGACAAAAGCAAAACAAGATGTTACAACTGTAATAAGTTAGGGCACTTTGCATCTGATTGCAGAAAGCCCAAAGCAGTAAAAGGAAATGATTCCTATGAAAAGATGGAAACTTAAGAAGATCTGAAGAGGAAGAATGAGAAGCTGAAACAGAAGCTGAATGCTTATATGGTTAAGGAAAAGGGAAGAACGTACATTGCTAAAAGAAAAAGATGGGATGATACTGATTCAGATAAAGAGGAAGATTATGTAAATCTGGCTCTTATGGCAGACTCTGCAGAGGAATCACCACAATCATCTCAGGTCCCTGAACTTACCACTATAAATATGCCTGTGTCTGAATATAAATCTATTATGCATGAACTTACTTTAGAATTGTATAATGTTCATATAAGCATGCTTGTATATAAACTTGAAAATGATTAGTTAGTTCTTAAAACCGAGAGTTTAACCTCTAGGAATGAAGAACTAGAATTTCTTGTAGTTGGCTTAGAAGACCTTAAAAAAGAATGAGCATTTAGAAAATAAGGTTAAGTGCAATGCATACACAGAAGCCATTCTTAGAACCCAAATTGCTGACTTAGAAAAGAAGTTACAAGTGTTTAAGAAGGCAGCTTTGACTCAGAAGGAGATAATAGATAGTCAAAGATTTAAATGTAATACTTCAATAGGTCTTGACTATTCTAAGCTGAACAGTAAGAAGCATGGTGGTGCATCTGAGATAAACATGTTTGTCCCAGAGAAGGTACCATATGTTATTAAGGATGTTATATCTCCATTATTCACCGAATATGTTTCAGAACCTTTGGATGAAGTAAGTTTGATAATCAATGGAGAATTGATTGTTGAAGATAGAGAGAAGGAGAAGGTAGAGGAATCTCCTAAGACTCCTAAGGCTCCAGCTAGTAAAGCTAAATCCATAGCTGACCTAGGTGATAAGGTGGAGAGGAAAGAACCTGACACACTTAAGAAACCAGACCCAATAGTTAACTCCAAGACTGGTGAGAATGCTAAGGTTAAGGCTAAGAAAAATATGAATGGCAAGGTAGGTATAAATAAGAAATCTGATTTTACATCTTCCTCATCTGCGTCGAGAAAATTATGTAATAATTGCAATTCTGCTGCACACCTTACACATGCATGCACAAAAGCTAAAATAGAATCTGTTGCAACTTCTATTATGCCTGCCATGCATAACATGCCTAGTTTTCATGAGTCTGTGGCATAGTTGGATGTATGCCATGTGCATTTGTTACCATGTCTAAATATTTCAAAGCTTTTCATGCAACTACTTGCACTTGCACTGACACTAAGACAAGCATGAGTAATGAGCACACAAAGGCTAAGACTGTAGTAACTCCTATCTCTAAGTCTGATAACTCTGTTGAGACTAGCACTGAGAAGGAGTCAGTCAAAGTGAAAGCTAAGCCTGCTAAGGTTTCATTTGTTGATTCTATTTCTACTCCTAAACCTTCAGGACCCAAGAAATCTTGGGTACCAAAGTCTTCTTAATCAATATTTGTTTGCAGGGTAAGGTGACTAGGAAAAGATCATGTAGATTTTGGACAGTGGTTTTTCTAGGCACATGACAGGAGAAAAGTCCATGCTCATAGGTGTGGTTGAGAACGTTGGCCCTATAGTTACCGTTGGAGATGGCAGCAAAGGATTTACTAAGGGATATGGCAACTTGGAAATTGGGAATGTCATTATTGAAAACATCTCTCTTGTGGAAGGATTGAAGCATAATCTTCTGAGCGTCAGTCAGTTTTGTGACAAAGGATACAATGTTGATTTCAGGGCAGAAAGATGTTTGATCACTCACAGGAAAGATGACAAACTTTCTTTATAGGGAGTGAGGAAAGTTAATTTGTTCGTAGCTGACTAGAAGTCTACTTGTGATGGAGTAATGAGATGCTTCTACAGCAAAGCTTCATCAGAACAAAGTTGGCTATGGAACAAGAAGCTCTTGCACTTGAACTTCAAGACAATGAACTCTCTAGTTAAGAGAGAATTAGTGAGAGGACTCCCACAGATGGAATTATGTCAAGAAGGACTCTGTGAAGCATGTGAAAAGGGGAAATCAAAGAAAACATCATACATAAGCAAGGATATGACAAGCATAACTAAACCTCTTCAATTAATTTACATAGATTTATTTGGCCCAGTGAATGTGTTGCACTATCAAGGAAAAGATATGTTCTAGTGACAGTCGATGATTACTCCAAGTACACATGGGTGTTATTTTTACAATCTAAGGATGAAGCACCTCAGTCGATAGTGGATCATAAAAAGAAGATTGAGATGGAAGCAAAATTACATGTTAGGAAGATCAGATCAGATAATGGGACAGAATTCAAGAAGGCATTTCTAAATGAATTTTGTACAGAGAAAGGTATTTCGAGACAGTACTCAGCCCCAAGAACTCCACAACAAAATGGAGTAGTAGAAAGCAAGAATCGAACCTTGGTTGAGGCAGTAAGGACTATGCTAAGTGAATCAAGGTTTCCTACCTACTTCTGGGCTGAAGCTGTCAACACAGCATGTTACACTCAAAATCGTACCCTGATTAATAAAGATCATGACAAGACTTCTTATGAGATTATGGCTGACAAGAAACCAACACTGAAATACTTTCATGTGTTTGGAGCTAAATGTTTTGTGCTAAAAGAAGGAAATGAACATCTGGGAAAGTTTGATGTCAAAGCGGAAGAAGGCATATTTTTTGGCTATTCTCTAGAATCTAAAGCTTATAGGGTTTATATGATTATTAATCAGAAGGTGATTGAAAGCCTTAATGTAACATTCGACGACACCAAGTTGGCAAGCCTGTAAAGAGAAAAGGATTCTGAATCTCTGGAATTTGAAAATCTGACAGATGATCCTTTGGATATAGAAGAACCTAAGATTGCTAGAGCTATACCTACAATACATGGCAGTGCTGATTCTAGATCAAGTATGGTAATGGTGGAAATAATGATTATGATAATCATACAGGAACACCTTCAAGAACTACTTCACAAAGATCAGAATCATCAAGTCATGGTGGAAGAACTCAGGGGGAGCAGGAAGAGGATCTACAGTTCACACTCAACATCATGTTGAACAAGGGGAAACATCAAGATCTTATCTTCCTCGACAAGGAGTTTGGAACAGAGACCATCCCTTTGAATTGATCATTGGTGATCCTGACACAGGAGTGAGAACTAGATATGCCACTCAGAATGAATGTCACTTTTCAGGGTTTCTTTCAGAAATGGAACCTAAGAAAGTGGATGAGGCACTTGAACATCCAGATTGGGTTAATTCTATGCAAGAAGAACTCAATCAGTTTGAGAGGCAGAAGGTATGGAAGCTGGTACCCCGACCAAAGGACAAGTCAGTGATAGGCACTAAATGGGTATTCAGGAACAAGTTATATGAATATGCTATTGTAACGAGAAACAAAGTCAGATTGGTAGCTAAAGGCTACTCTCAAGAAGAGGGTATAGATTATGATGAAACCTATGCACCAGTAGCCAGACTTGAGGCAATCAGGATGTTTCTGGCATTCGCAGCACATTCAGATTTCAAAGTTTATCAAATGGATGTGAAGAGTGCATTCCTGAATGGGGAGTTAGAAGAAGAAGTGTATGTGGAACAACCTCCAGGTTTTGAAGATCCAAATCTGGCTGATTTTGTATACTTTCTATTCAAAGCTCTCTATGGTCTAAAGCAAGCTCCAAGGACATGGTATGATACTCTCTCTGAGTTTTTACTTGAAAATGGCTATACTAGAGGTGTTATAGATAAAACTTTGTTTCATAAAATGCATAAATCTGATATGATATTAGTTCAAGTATATGTTGACGACATTATATTTGGTTTCATTAATGATGATCTTTGCAAGAGATTTTTTAAACTAATGCAGAGTAAGTATGAAATGAACATGATGGGAGAGTTGAACTACTTTCTTAGATTACAAGTGAGTCAAAGGAAAAATGGTATATTCATTTATCAATCTAATTATATCAGAGAACTTCTCAAGAAGTACAATCTGGAAGATTCAACTCCGGCAAAAACTCCAATGCCAACAACCACTAAGCTTGATCAGGACAAAACTGGTAAGAAAGTGGATATCACAATCTATAAAGGTATGATAGGCTCATTACTTTATCTCACAACAAGTAGGCCAGATAATATGTTTGCAACATGCATATGTGCTAGATTTCAAGCTGACCCAAAAGGGTCTCATTTTATAGCTGTTAAAAGGATATTTAGGTATCTTAAGGGAACTCCAAATCTTGGTATTTGGAACCCTAAAGGTATAGGTTTTAACCTAGTTGGCCCTACAGATTCATATTTTGCAAGTTGTAAGATTGACCGGAAAAGTACCTCAGGAAGCTGTCAGTTTCTTGGCAGAAGATTGGTATCATGGTATAGCAAGAAGCAGCACTCAGTATCCACATCAACTGTTGAAGCTGAATACATAGCTGCTGGAAGCTGTTGTGCCCAAATCTTGTGGATAAGGAACCAACTCCAGCATTATGGTTTGTTGGTATCTAAGATTCCAATATTCTGTGACAATACAAGTGCAATAGCAATCTCAAATAACCCATTTCAGCACTCAAGAACAAAGCACATTGATATCAGGTATCACTTTATCAGAAAGCATGTCATAAATGGCATTGTGGAATTATATTTTGTACTTACAGAGGATCAAATTGCAGACATCTTCAAAAAACCACTTGACGAAAACTTTTTCTCTAAGTTGGTCAGTGAACTTGGGATGTTAAATCTTTCTAATTAACAAATTAGAAATCAATAACTGCAATTTGTCTCAAATAAATCCACTTGTTATTTAATGTCAATATTCTGAGGATATTTGGATTTATGTGTCATTATTTACTTCTCGTATTTCAAGTATTTGTGTGATTTTATCTAATTGACAAATATTTAAACACACTTATATTGATAAATTGTTTGAAAATAATTTAATCATTGTTTGTTAAGTTATGAGTAAAATATTGCAGCATAATTTTGGTTTAACTAATTGAGATTTTATCAATTCAATGATAAAAGATTTAATAGTAATAAATCAAAGTTTTGATTTATTGGTAGCATAATTTACATCATAAAAGTACAGTTTTATCAAATAAATGATAATAATTGTATGATTATGAATAAAAATGCTGAATTATCGATCAAATGAATTTTAGATCATTTAATATTTAAATAATTTATTTTATTGATATTTTTAAATAAGAAGCACATTATTTGTTTTAATTTTATCGAATGTCTTTCTGAAAAGAAGAATTTTAATAAAATATAAAAATAAGTAAATGTGATTGTAAGAACCCAAATTTTTGACATCGGTAAAAGACTTTTATGAATAGTAACCTTGCGGTTTAAAAAAATTGCGACCACACCATATATGAGTTTTAAATTTAAAATTCCGAGTTGATATTGTGATTATACATACTAAATGAGTGTATATAAACACTATTAGTTTTCGAAGAAAACGAACTTTGAAAAATGACCGTACCTACGAACCATCAAGAATTACAAGAGTCACAATATAATTATAAATTTAAAATCCTAAGGATTTATATCCAAGAACGATACTTCAAAACATAAAGAATGTATACGAAAGGATTTACACTGCGAACCATTTATGAGAAATTATTACGAAAACGAATAAGCGACTAAGCAAACGCGTAAACGAATAAATAAACATATTGAACCAAGCTAAGTAAACTAACTAACCATGGTAAGAAACTAACCATGGCTAGGTTACCAAATAGTAACCTAAACTAGATGGCATGATGACCTTAAGGCTAGAATAGTAAACCTAGAATCGAAACTAGATAGAATAGCTTGTAAACCTAGTAAGCTAGCTAAGATATGCAAAGATATACTAGTACTAGGTTATATACTAAATCATATCTTCAAAATCTTCCAAGAAAAGCATTCAAGAAAGCACAAAACTCTCTATTTCTCTCTCTCTCTCTTCAAAACAGAATGTTCAAGAACACCATGGAAAGAAAAATTCATATCTCATATTCTACTCATTCAAAAATTACCAAATGTTTACCAAACCTCTTTCATATCATGGGTAAGTCACGCATCAAATTTCAAGCCCATCCATTAAGTTTTCAATTTAATAAAAATGTTTGAAGTTGAGGGTGAATAGTAACTCCGAAAATCACTAACTTGTTTTCTTGATTTTTCATGGAAGTTTAAGGCTCCTATGTAATAGCCCAAAATCCGGGGTCAGAGGATTTGGTCGTCACTATAAAACCGCAATCCAAATTAACCCGTTTAATCAAAATACAAATGCCAGTGGAAGATATTTATCATTTATGAACCCAAACTAATCCAAGATCTTTTAAGGTTATAGTTTTAGAAACAAGAATTCCAAATTCCACCAATAAATTTTCACTTTCTTTTTCTTATAAAACTCTTTTCAACAAATTCCCAAACTCAAAACTAAACCCGCTAGTATAGCTCCAAAAAGAAGTATACTAGTTCCAACTATAAAATAACATAATTATAATATAATATAATATATACAACTTTACATAATAGAACTTACACTAGTTCGCAAACCCTGGACCAACCACCTTCCAAGAGCTTCTTCTTTGTTTCCTCGAATTACGCGGCTAAACAACACAAGCTAATCCTCACTGGAGGTTAAATTTCAAAACAGGCAAGTATGAGTGAAAGAAATGCTCAGCAATATCATTATAGTAAATATCGGGTCGTTTTGATATAAAATCGACATCTGCAATATCGCAGAACATTTTAAAATCATAATTGCTGAAACAGAAAATTTTAGTTGAGGAACCCCAGAATTGATTCCTTAATTATATTCAAAACCCTTTTTATATTTTCAAGCAAAATGCTTCAACAATACTTTGAATCTTGACGAGAACAAAGCTCGTAAAACCGTGCTTACGGAAATATCGTAAACAACAATAACATGAAGCAATGATTACGGAGTGGATCATAAACCCATTCAAAACCGAACTCCTGATATTAATACTTATTTTGTTGTCATATCAAATTAGATATTAATACGAACTTTGATGCTCATAACCTACCCGCGCTAAGATAGGAAAGTCAACATCAGTCATCTATACTAATACCACCTTTGATATTTAACAACAACTTAAATATCAACATCAATCAGCAACCGAGTTAAAACTGTATTCCACCTTTATTCAAAACCAAAATAGTTGATAAATCATTCCTTATAAGATTATCAAAAGCAATATAATAATTTAGATTAGAATCCTCGAACGACGGTGTGTTGCCGCCGGTGATCAGCCGCGGAGAAACACCGATATGCCGAAGCATATCCAACTAAACAAATGGGGCACCCAAGGCACATATTGGCCTAAAGGTATTATATCCTATATAATACCTAAATCTCCGTTGGACCGTCTCCACGGCCTCTTACGCAACCATCCAATCTTAAAACATTTTATTGAAAGGGGTCATAATACTCGACACCCTTATAAACTTTTATTCCCCCATTTACTTAGGCAAGAATACTCGCAAAACCAACTCATTTTTCTCAAAACCCAAAACATTTATAAATCCATTCATTTGATAAGTAAAATCACTTAGCTATGCTGAACATAGAATAGCAAAAGAGTACTTGCATAAAAAGAATCATTTAATTCAGCGATATGTAAAACATTTATCTATTCCGAACTGAGAATAGGGAAAGCAATACTTGCATAATAAGATACAAAATAAATATCACTTGAACAATAAGTAATGATAGAAATACTTGCCTTTGGGTTTTTAGCAGTTAGTCACACTCATAAGTCGCAATTATCTTAGTCTGTCATCTCAAGGCATCACCATCTTTTACTTTGCTAAATCTCTGATATGCTGCTCATGCAGTGATGCACCCCAATATTCCATACTATTCAAATCTATTCTTCATCCATTCCATCTGGTCCTGATCATCTTGAAATACTCGCATCTATAATTAAGAGATACAACTTTAATCGTCTAAACGATGATTACTCGACGAACTGCGCGTCAAAACCCTATTGTCTACCCATACGATAGCCCACACATAATTATAACAGTCAAACAAAAGAATTCTAACTTAGATATGCACGTAAACACATAACTCATGTATCACATAATTCATATCACATATGACTCGGTTCGTCAAAATATTCGACTCGGTACGTTTAAAACTAAAATCAGGTCAAAAATACAACTTTTGGATAAATAAGCGACTCAGAACTGACTTGCAAAACAAGAGACCTTTCAAAACAAAAGATTTTGGGTCTCGATAGTATTTTTAATGAAAGCAGAATATTTTTCTGAGTTTATACGCGTTCGTTTCGTATTAAACGGACGAACGGTTTATTTATTACGAATAAAATAAGAGTAAATCAATTAATAATAATATTAATTTATTTTTAAATACCTAAATATAAATTTTAAAAGCCCAAAAGTAATTTTTAAATTAATATCTAGGAAAATCAGAATTAAAATGATTTTTCCATAATTTTTGGAAATAAAATCAAATTAATATAAATTATATAAATAAGCTGATTAATTATCAAAATAATTAATCAATTTAAACAAATAATAAATAAATATAATTTGGATTTTGAAAAATAATAAAAGAAAATAAGTTTTGGATTTTAAAATAATTTAATAAATTATTAAAATATTAACCAAATTAATTTTGGAAATTAAAATGATTTTTAGGAATTAAAACTGAATTTTGATTTATTTTAAATCAAAAACTCAGAAACAGTTGGGCAATGGGTACTTAGGGCTAGGAGGATCAAACTACGGCTTTGACGAGGAAGAAGATCGGAGCTTCAAGAACAACTCCGATTCCGGCCACCGGAAAAAATAAACCGGCAATGCCCGATTTTGGATAAAAATGACACGATTTCTGCTGGTTTTAAGGCCGAAATCAGTCTACGCTAACCCAGCAACAAAGCAATATCATCATCAATAACAAACAACGATCGAGTCTCCGTTTCCAGTTATACCTCGACGAAAAACCGGCCAATAATCCGGCGAACACCTTAAAGCCTCTATAATCTAACGCAATTCATCATACGAGCAAACAATCATCAATAATCCCAAAAAATAAAAGTTTATTAACCCAAAATCAACGAAATCAAATAAACACTTCTTGAACTAAAACAATACAAATTTATACATAAATCGACTATAAACAAGCCATTAAAACTATTCATATCATCAAAACGACCCAACAATCGTTCAATTATAAACCCCCAATCCAGAGCATGAACCCTAAAAATTGAATTTTAAAAATTATCAATTCTTGAAATGATTTGAGGGCAGATATATATAGTACTCTCAATTACCTACAATTTGGTTACTCGAACCTCTGATTTGGAGTTCAAAATCACCTCCAAATTGGAGTTTGATTCTCACAACTCAAGAACACCCCCAAAATCCATTTTTTCGATTTTCCAGAATTTTAATAATAAAACTGATTATTATTTTGATTAATTAATAAAATTAAGCTATTTATACTTTACAGAAAATAAGTACCCTAAAATAAATTAAGGGTGTTTTTATCCCCTAATTAAAATAACTAGGCCCAAAAATAATAATTACGGGGAATAATTTTAAAAGTAATTAAATATAAAATTTATGTCAAAAATTACCCTAAAATTATGAATAATTGAAAAATGCAAGAAGAATGGGTATTTGAAATGCGTATTTTTATAAAAATAAAAACATGAATTTTGTGGGCTTCGATGTCCCGGTGGGGTCCCGATCCGTTTGTTTTTGAAAAATAGGAATGATTCCTAAATTAACAAAAAACCCCGAAAATACATAAAATACACTCAAACGCACATAAAACTATATAAAATGAGTACCTCGATAAAGACCCAAATAAACACGCGTCCAAATTACGGATCGATTCATATAACTGCATTTTAAAACACATAACCAGTATCTCATTGGATCATATCGGATCCGAAAATAGATTACTTAGCCGCTAGGTAACTATAAATATGACACAATTTAATACCAGATTTAAATAATTATCAAAACCGAACTTCTTATAAAACACCCTATGAGTAAATAATGTAAAATATCCCGTCTCTCGAGAATACGGGTTTTATTGATCTGCCGAAATGATTATGGTATCGAAAATTGTATGCCGGGACGCATACGGGTCAAACCGTAATCCGGATTGAAAAAGTTAAAACACGGAAAATGTCCGGAATTACCAGATTAGGTTAGGAAGGAGTTTTCGGAAGAGTTTCGGGTTGTAAAAATGCAAAAACATTTGAGGTTGGACGATTCCCAGCTTTTTAAAATAGTTTTATAATTATACAGAAGTAATTATTAAATCTATAAATCCTTATAAAATCATATAATGATTCAAAAATTACCAGAAAATATCATAATTATCTATAATTTATTCTGGACATATAAAAATTCAAATACTCAAATAATATCACATATACACACCCAAACATCAATTCCAATTATCATATAATTCACTAAAATTCACATAAAATCACATACACAATTCCAAATAATTATAAAAATGATATCTGAAAATATGGGATATTACAATCTACCCCCCTTATTAGGATTCTGTCCTCGGAATCAGCAGAAGAGAGCACTAGGGATCTTCTGGCCAACTTCACAATCCCGCATACATAACTTGATAGGGAAGAAAATAAATCCTGATTACGTAGTTAATATTGCATTAATTACACATAATTTGGGCTACAAGGCCCAATTAGAAGATGTATGACATTCAAACCAAAAAGGTTAACACATTGATCAGGCCTGATGGACTAGATCAGGCCTGATGGAACAAAGAAGGCCAAAAATCCTGAATATTAATTAATTTCATAATTAATTAATAAGGGAGAAAAACAGCTATTAAGATAAGTCCTAGTGGGGATATAAATCTTTGTAGATTGGCCTCCAAGGAACCTCATGGGATAAGGAATCAGCTTCCTACTTCCTATGACTCTAAAGTCCATTCTAATTCAGAGACTTGACCAACAAGTCTCCTATACCAAGTCCAATTCGAGGACTCCCAACATCTATATAAGGGGCCTCACCCCACAAATCAGAACTACATTTTTTGACTTGATCCTTGGCAATCAGCAAGGTACGTAGGCATCTTGTAAGGAAGATTGAGTCACAAAACACAAGAGCAGTCAAATCGAGCCTCAAAGCTCATGTTCCTTAGTAATAAAAACAGCAGTTATATACCTTAGTTTTTAATCCATAATATTTGGTGCTGTCTGTGGGAAAAGCACAACAACAACCATGGCGAGAACACGGAGAACAATTAGAGATCTTGAGGAAGGAACACCATCGGGGACAACCCAAGTGATTTCGTCAACCGTGGAGATACCTCCTCATTCAACTTATGCAGTCACCCAAGGAGAAGCCCAGATAGGGGTAACTGAACCTCAGCCACAAGGGACGATTCCCTCGGCTGTTCAAGGTACGAATCCCCAAGTTCAACAACTACATGCACCTGTGAATTCTCGACCCATCGGGTACGAGTATTCAACTGTTGTGACTACTAACCCCCCCTTATGGGATGCACCTTTACCCCGAGGTTGGAGAAAGTGGACATGCTGGACGGAGTGAAGCACGAGGGAGATCACCCCCCTACATACGAGGTTTGGCTCATATCCCTGAGGATCAGGAATTTTCTGGTCCTTGCACTGAGAAAGACTCCAAATCTTCGGATGGTGAAGTAGCCCCAAGAAAGAGACGTGCTGGCAAATAGCCGATGGCTTATGGTAGCCAACGTCCTATAAGCATCCAAGGGATGAATCCCCAAGAAGTGCAGGAAAGGATCAGGGCTCACGAGGCTGAGATTCAAAGGCTATGGCGCGACTCCAGCGCACCAGACCAATAGACCCCCACTACCCCCTAAGGGGAGATATCCTCCTCCTATCATAGACCTGGATGGTCCAATACAGAGAAGGGTTGTTGTCCCAAGGGCTGATCCAAGCAATCTTCTTCCCCTTGTAGATCCTAATGATCCTACTCCGCCCTTCACTGAAGAAATAATGAATGCCCATATCTCAAGGAAGGTCAAGATGCTAACTATCAAAGCTTATGATAGCACGGGAGATCCCACTTATCATGTTAGGACATTCTCTAATGCACTGCTGTTGCAGCCCGTGAATGATGCTATTAAGTGTCAGGCCTTTCCTCAAACCCTGTCGGGTATGGCTCAAAGGTGGTATAGTCGTTTGCCCCCAAACTCTATTGGGTCATTCAAAGAATTAAGTCAGGCTTTTATTAAGCAGTTCATCAGCGGAAGAGTGCATGAGAAAAGTTCAGCATCTCTTATGAGCATTGTGCAGGGAACAAAAGAATCCTTGAGAGACTACCTAAATCATTTCATAAAGGAGGCTTTAAAAGTCCCGGACCTTGATGATAAGGTAGCCATGATAGCACTGCAACAAGGAACTAGGGATGAGTTCTTCAAGATGTCCTTGGCCAAGCGCCCCCCTGAAAGCATGTTGCAGCTCCAAGATAGGGTCGGAAAGTACATCAAGGTGGAAGAGAGCATGAGGAAGACCGTAGTAAGTAGTGAGCCCACTGGACGCAAGAAGCGGAAAACTGACCTGGAATATATCGCTAAGGACAAGTATCCTATAACCGAGCAAAACCCTGATTCAACCCCCAAGAAGGGAGGACCTGGGCAAAAGTTCACTGAATACTCTAAGCTGAATGCTCCTAGAAGCCAGATCTTGATGGAAATCGAGAAAGATCGAGATATTCGTCGGCTTAAGCCCTTGAAGGCTGATCCTGCCAAGCTAGATAAGAGCAAGTATTGTAGATTTCCCAAGGATGTTGGTCATGTCACCGATGAGTGTAGGCAACTGAAAGATGAAATTGAGTTCCTTATTAGAAAAGGGAGGTTGAACAAGTACACTGGAGATGCAGGGGATAGGAATAACAATGGAAGAAATAACTTTAAAGATCGTAAGAGGGACCAAGACGATCAGGGGCAGAATTCTCAGCCTAGGGGACCGGTGATAAATACAATCTTCGGAGGACCACGACCCCGAGGGCCTGTGATAAACACAATTTTTGGAGGACCAACTGCTGTTGGGTTATCCAAGAACTGCGTATGCCCGAGAAGTTATGCATATTATTGGGGAAGCCCCGAAGAGGGCCAGGACAGGAGTAACAATGTCTTTTGATGATTCTAATCTGGAGAGTGTGAAATTTCCCCATGACGACCCGTTGGTTATAACCCCGATAATAGGGAACAGCCCAATGAGAAGGGTCCTTGTGGATAATGGTGCTTCAGTTGATATCTTGCTCCATGACACCTTTTTGAGAATGGGATATAATGACTCCCAATTGACCCCAACCGACATGCCGATATATTGATTTGCGGGAGTGGAGTGCCCCGTGGAAGGGATAATCAAGTTGCCAACAACCATAGGACATGAACCAAGGCAAGCAACTCAGATGTTGGACTTCGTGGTGGTGAAGGCTAGTTCGACTTACAACGCTATTATGGGAAGAACAAGGATACATGCCTTCAAGGGAGTCCCCTCTTCCTACCATTTAGTTATGAAGTTTCCCACCCAGGATGGTATTGGAGAAGAGAAAGGAGATCAAAAAATGGCTAGAAGCTGTTATGTGGCCTCTTTGAGGGCAGATGGAGTTGGGGGCTAGGTTCTTCCTATTGAAGATCTGGATATCCGAGAGAATGATGAGAAAAGAGGAAAACCAGCAGAAGACTTGATTTCAATTCCTTTAGCCCCCGAAGATCCTGAGAAGGTGACTTTTATTGGAGCCACGCTCGAGGAGCCCCTCAGAGGGAAGTTGGTGAAACAAGAAAATAGTGACGTATTTGCATGGTCAGCAGGTGATATGCCAGACATAGACCCTAAACTGATTACTCACAAGCTGAATGTGGACCCAAATTGGAAGACAGTGAAATAAAAGAAAAGAAGTTTTTCTCCAGAAAGGCAAGAAGCTATAAAACAGGAAGTGGAAAAGCTCTTAAAGGTTGGTTTCATTGAGGAGATTCAATTTTCGGAGTGGTTAGCAAACCCTGTAATGGTGAAGAAGGCCAATGGAAAATGGAGGATGTGTGTGGACTTCACTGATCTAAATGATGCTTGTCCTAAGGACTGTTTCCCATTACCAAGGATCGATACTTTGATAGATGCCACTGCTGGGCATGAGATACTGAGCTTCATGGATGGATTTAGTGGATACAATCAGATCAAGATGCATAAGGACGACATTCCAAAGGTATCATTCATCACTGACTTTGGTGTTTATTGTTATCTTGTTATGGCATTTGGTCTCAAGAATGCAGGAGCCACCTATCAAAGGTTGGTAAATAAAATTTTTAAGGATCTTATTAGCAAGACTATGGAAGTCTATGTAGATGATATGTTAGTCAATAGTCTAGTAAAGAATGATCATATAACCTATTTGAGGGAAGCTTTCGAGGTCTTGAGGTACCACAAGATGATGTTAAATCCTACGAAGTGTGCTTTCGGAGTAGGATTTGGAAAAATTTTGGGATTGATGGTCTCCAAGAGAGGGATCGAGGCCAACCCTGATAAAATAAAGGCAATCCTGGACATGGAGCCACCAAAAACTGTCAAAGATGTTCAGAAGCTCACAGGAAGGGTTGCTGCGCTGGGACGATTCATCTCCAAGTCAGGAGACAAGTGCTTGTCGTTCTTCAAGTCCTTAAAGAAGGTCAAAGATTTTCAATGGAGTGAGGAAAGCCAGAAGGAATTCGAGGAATTAAAGAAATATATGGCCCAGGCCCCATTGTTGGCCAAGCCAGCTATAAATGAAGTCTTATACTTGTACTTGGTCGTTTCAGGGAGTGCCTTGAGCGCTGTGTTGGTTAAGGAGGAACTGAAAATCCAGAAACCCGTATACTATGTCAGCAAAATTCTGCATGGAGCTGAGTTGAATTATTCAACTATTGAGAAGTTTGCTTTAGCTTTGGTGATGGCTTCAAGAAAGTTATGTCCTTACTTTCAGGCTTATCAAATTGAGGTGCTAACAAATCAGCCCCTGAGAAATATCATTCATAGTCCCAAGACTAGTGGGAGGTTGATCAAGTGGGCAATAGAGCTGGGAGAATTCGACATCAAGTATAAGCCACGAACGGTAATAAAAGCCCAGACATTGGCTGACTTCGTGGTGGAATGTACCAAACCCAACCAAGAATTCGGGGGGTAGGAAGATACTATACCTCAAGACAAGGAAGTTGATAAGGGGGACAAAGAAAAGGATGATAAAGAGAAAGAATATTGGGTTCTCTATTTTGATGGAGCATCAAAAACAAATTCAAGTGGAGCAGGTTTGGTTCACAAAGTCCTGATGGGTTCTTGATTGAGTATGCCATTAAGTTAGACTTCCCGACCACAAACAATGATGCAGAATATGAAGCTCTGATAGCTGGCCTCGGCTTAGCAGGGACACTTGGAGTCAAGAACTTGAAGGTCTGTGGAGACTCGAAGTTGGTTATATCTCAGGTAAAGGGGGAGTTTGAGGCAAGGGATGATACGATGGCTAAGTGTGTCCGCCTAGTAAGGGTTGTGATGACCCAATTCGATGAATGCCATATTGAGCACATTCCAAGGGAGGAAAATGCTAAGGCAGATGCATTGTCAAAGTTTGCTTCATCTGAGATAGAGAAAAGCTCAAGAAGTGTATACTGCTGTGTTCTGAAGACACGGAGCATTGATGTTAAGCTTGTAGCTCTTGTAGGACTAGGGACTTCATGGATAGATCCTATTAAGACTCATATTCAAACCGCATGGTTGACAAGCGATGCTACTGAAGCACGGAAGTTGGTTGTTCGAGCACTAAGATACTCTTTGATAGATGGGATTTTGTATAAAAGATCTTTTGTGGTTCCTTACTTAAGGTGTCTCAGGCACGTTTGGCTCTTGAAGAAGTACATGAAGGTATTTGTGGGCAATACTTGGGGGCAGAGCATTAGCTCATAAGATAACCCGTTTAGGCTTCTATTGGCCAGAAATGATGGCTGATGCCAAAGAATATGTAAAGAAGGGTGACCGCTGTCAGAAGCATGCACCTGTCGTTAGACAACCCCCCGAGATGCTGACCTCTATCAACTCACCTATCCCCTTTGATATGTGGGGAATTGATATACTTGGGCCTTTCCCCATGGCCACGACATAAAGGAAGTTCCTGATTGTAGCCATTAATTATTTTACTAAGTGGATTGAAGCCAAACCCTTGGCCAAAATCACAACTAAGCAGGTTGCACAATTCCTGTGGGAAAATATCATGTGCCGGTATGGAATTCCCCACATCCTAGTCACTGACAATGGAACATAATTCAACAATAAAGAATTCAAGAAGTATTGTGAGGAGAATGAAATCGAATTACGATTCACCTCTGTGGCTCATCCGCAAGCCAATGGGCAAGCGGAAGTGGCAAATCGTATAATCCTGGATGGACTAAAGAAGAGGATCGAGAAGTCAATGAATAACTGGGTAGATGAAATACTCCCAATACTATGGGCTTATAGGACTACCTGTAGAGTCACGACTGGAGCAACTCCCTTCATGTTAACATATGGGGCAGAAGCAGTTGTTCCTGTAGAGATATCACATTCCTCCCCCAGGATTCAAGCTTTCAATGCTGAGGAAAATGAGGAAGGGCAAAGTTTAGCCCTGGATCTAATTGATGAGGTGCGAGATGAGGCACATGCGAAGATAGTGGAATATCGGAAAAAGGCTTCGTTCTACTATAACCTAAGAGTTAAAGAAAGGTGTTTCAAACAGGGTGACTTAGTCCTGAGGGAGGTAGAAGCTTCTGGTGTAGGGAAGAAAGGGAAGCTTGCCCCAAATTGGGAAGGGCCATACAAGGTCAAGAGTGTTCAAGGTAGAGGAACCTACAAATTGGAGACTATGGATGGTTTTGAAGTCCCGAGAACTTGGCATGCAGAAACCCTGAAGTTTTACTATGTGTGAAGCAATTGAACATGATTCTCACTTGTCAAGGTGACAAGTAGGTTGAAAAGCACCTTGAAGCTCTGCTTGCTTAGGATTTACATTGTAGTCCCTTAACAATATAGAAAGAATTACAGAAGGGGGGTTGAATAGAATTCTTGAACATTTTTCTTGAAATAAAAATGTTCAACTCGATTATGGATATATTTGTTTTGATTAGCACAATGCGGAATGTAAACTTGAATGAATCAAAACATAAGTAATTAAAAACAAGAGTCTTTAAAAACTTTCTGGTGGATTTAAACAATTCCACCAGAGATATATATAATATATCGAGAGGACTCTGTGTGCAAAAATGCTCACAACTGCTTACAAAATAGAACTGCTGAGAATACAGGAAATGCTAAAGATTGTGCTTACAAAGATTTCTCTGTTTGTATGTTTTTCAGCTATCTCAGTTATTTTTCTATTTGCTACTCTCTTGGTTTATATATTACCAAGATTACAAAGTCAAAAGAACTGAACAAATATAAAATCTAACAGTCTTGATCTTTGCTGCTTTTCGTCCTCTATTACCCAGTTAATGGGCTTCCACAGTGTGTTTGTATCCAACTCGACGGCTGTGTGTCAGCTTTCACTGTTCAACTGATGTTTGAATCTTGATATGATCATCCGTCGACTTTCAGATCATCCGTCGATGACTTAATTGATCATCCGTCGACTGCTATTTTAAACATCCGTTGATAGTCATTTGATCATCCGTCGAAGCTTTGTTAATCATCCGTCGGTAGCTATTTTGGCACTTGACTTCATTTCACTTATACAGAATTACAAGACATTGCTTATGTACAGTTAATCAACCTATTCTGCATATCTAGTTAAAGTCAACATGACTTATATGCTACTACAGATTCTATACAAAGGTGCATACATAACTGTGCTACAAACTTATTATTACATAAGCTACTCACTCGAAGGATAATGAGTTAATCATCCGTCGGGACTATAATGAGTTATCCGTCGGGACTAAAACTCTTATCCGTCGAGTGCTACATAATTTCACTAAGTAAAATCTACTTAGACATTTTGTTTAAGTGATCATCAAGTACACAACATATTCACAACAATCACCCACAATTTATGTCTACTAGAATTGTAGCCATAAATTAAGAGACACTTGATGATTACAAAACATCCTTAACATATATCTTTAAAGATAAGTAGATAAAATTGAAAGTGCTTCAATTTAAATAAAATATACAAGGTTTGGCTCACAGTCAGTTCAAGATGCTCCTCTAGCCTGAGCAGATTTTTCTAGTTTCTTGAAGGTCTGGATCTTCTTCCAAGCTTTCTGTTATTTTCTTCAATTTGATTCTGGAGCTGCCTGTGGAATTCTAATTTATCAGATTCTGAGAGATCTAACATTTTTTGCATCTCCAAGAGAGTCTCATTGCTAGAGATACTCAATTGGTCTTCTAATCTGAAGAATCTTCTCACACCCTTGTCATCCATGAATTCCATCAGCCAATAGGGCCTTAGATTCACTCTTCCCCCTGTGTATGGGATGATAAGAGTCTTGGGAAGTGCATCCTTGGCTCTAACACTCCTTAGCTCTTCAATCTTCTTCAATACTAATCTTCTTGCAGTTACATTGAACCCAAAGTTTTTCTTGAAGGATGAATAGACTTTGATCAACACAGCTTGGCTTTCTTGAAGTATCCTGTAAAGAGGCCACTGAATCTCCCTTCCTCCTTTGTACTTGAACACCAACCTTTCAGGTAGGTTTCTGTATGCATCAATTGCCCTTACCTCATCCAGCTCCTCCAGATAAAGGTTTAGATCTGTGAATTCTTTGATGTCACATAAGTACAAGTAGTCTCCCCTGTTGACCTTGGGTTGAGCTTTCACTACTGACTTGGATTTGAGAGGTGACAACTTCACTTTCTTGACTGCCCTTGACTTTGTCCTTCTTGGCTTAGTAAGAATTGGCAAGTTGATGTCAGGAATTGGTAATTTATCCCACTCTATTGGCTCATCCTTTGGCACAATAGGCTCTCCATGTATGTTCCTGTAGGGGTCCACCACCCTTATATCTTCAAATACCACAGAGGGCTTTGATGATTGAGTTTTAGCTTGAGTGGATTCCTTAGGAAATTGATCTTCCAATTCCTTGTCAACAACATCCAATTTCCTTTTCGTTCTTTTAGCCAGTTCTTTCTTTCTTGGGGATTTCTTCTATTCTTCAATCTTCTTCTTTGATTCAGTAGCTTGAGATAGTTGAGAGGGAATTTGTTGAGAAGAATTCACAGCATGTAGCTTGGCCAAGATAACAAACTGTTCTTTCTTTTGTTTAGACTTCTTTGTATCTAGAGCAGCTTGCCTCTTTTCCTGCTTCAATCTGGCTTTTTCTTCTTTCTTTGCATGAGCAAATTATGGATGTCCAGCTACCACACAAATTTCCTTCCCAATTCTGAATATCTTTGCAATTCTCTTTCTTGAGGCTGAATCAGCTGGATCTTTGTAGAAGACAATAGATCTTAACAGAAGCTTCTTTTCATCAGGCTTGGGTGTCTCATACACAGTATCCATAGGGTTCTTCAAAGATGACTTTGGATAGTTTTCCCTTTGTTTAAGAATTATCTCAGCCTTTGTAGTCTTGATGCAGGAAGATCGTCCTTTCTCCAGATAGGTCATGCTCATCTCATTCACACTGATTGGCTTGACATGAGAGTGATGGATGGATGACTGAACTGGTTCCTTAACTAATTCAAACCTTTTCTGTATGTCCTCATCAATCTTTTTCCAGTTGATCAGAGTCAACTTTCCTTTATCAGCATCTTTCAAATTTTCTGCTGCTGCATTGAAAAGATCTATACCATCTGCAACTGGTGGCTTGGAGATAGTAATTGAAGGTACAATTACTTTGCAGATTTGAACTAGAAGTTTCTCCCCCTCAGTTGGTCCTTTCTCCCCCTTACTTGATTCACTCTCCCCATTTTTGTCATCATCAAGTGGAGGAGTTAGGCCTTGTGCTTTAGCCAATTGCATAAGAAGATTTGTCTGAGTTTGTTGATTTTGAAGAAGTAGAGCCACTGAATTCTCAATAACTTGAACTCTGTTCTCCAGCTTGGCTATCTTCTTATCAGAATCTGATTCTCTCCTTAATCTTAGTAATAGATCTTGCATGGTACCATATGGCATTACTGAATCCAGCTTCTCAGAGTTATAGGTCTTCAAGTCAGCTATATCCTTTTTCAATTCATCCACACTGAGATTCTATCTTATGTTCTGGATCTTCATTAGATGTAGAGAGTCCAGGTGAGCTTGAAGAACAGCCTTGGTACCAGCATCTGAAGTTTCCTGAAGTGCTTGTTGAATAGCTATTACTTGTTTGACCAAAGACACCTCAAATTGTCCTGGTGTAGATTCCTTTGCCCATGCCCATGCAGGTAAACTTAAAGCAGAACTTGGGCCTTCAGCTCCCCCTAAGTTCATGCTTCCATCCAAAGAACCAGAGTCATCATCATCAGAATTTACTCCAAATTCTTCATATGGCTCTCCAACTTGAGAAGGCATTTTGTTCATAGCAGCTTTATCGGTTTGAAGAGATTCTGTGGTGTGCACTAAATTCAAAGTCTGCTCTGCCTCCATATTGCCCTGAGCAGCCAACAATTGATAGGCTAAAACAGGGTGAGTAAAAGTATCAGCATCTAAGGAAATGTTATCAATTACAGCTTTGTAATGTTGCTGAATTTTTCTTTCCTTTTCAGCATCATCCACAATCATTGACTCACTAGCAATGGCTGGTTCCATCCTTATTTCTCCAGTACCTACCTTTCTCTCATATTCTCTCTTTTGTTTCATCAGGGTCTCACCCTGGCTCCCCACCCTCACACCCTCACCTTCACCTACTAAGGTGGGACTCCTCTCACTCACTTTTGCCAATCCTGGATGAATGGATTGCTGAGATTCACTCTTTTCCTCTCCTTTTGCCTGGGAGCAACCCAGCCTCTCACTCAATGCACTCTCCTCTCTCAGTCCTAAGAGTGATTGTATTACCACTAAATCTTCTGCACTTGAAATTATTGAAGTTTGAAGTTGTGCAGAGACACTCGACGGATAAGTGATATCCGTCGGGTGAGTGGTAACGTTATCCGACGGATAACTGCTGTAAAGCTTATCCGTCGGGATACAATCACTACTCGACGGATGAGCAATATCCATCAAGAGAGTAGAAATGAATGAGGTGGGAAGAGAAACTATTGTTGACTCTGTGTTGATTGAAGTTATTTGAGGCACAGATGTCACAATAGAATTTGAAAGAATTGGCAAGTGAGCCAACAAATCATCTAAAAGATGATGCTCACTTGCACTAGATTTTGGCTTCCCCAACAGAGTTAAAGAAGGGGAATCAGGAATTGAAGTGTTTATCATGTCCACTTCCAGTGAGTTAGTTGGTGAGTATGGTGTTTTAGTGGCTTCTATAATGAGAGATTTTGGCTGTGACTCCACATTTATTGGAGCCACATCAATCTGAATTTGAGAAGGTGCAGGGACTGTGTCTTTAGCACCAGTTTGCACTAAGTGTGTGCCCTGTGCATCCCCAGTTGTTTTGGATTTCTTCTTTTCGGTGTAAGTTTGGGGTGAGCTTGTGTCCCTAACCCTCTTGACCTATGCTCTTGGATGAGAGCTTTGTTCAATAGCGACATCCTTTTGGGAGGATGCAGCTAGAAGTGAGCTTTTGTCCTTTTTAAGCACTGTAGTTTGTTGGGAAACTGCAGTGTGGCTAGGCTGGGATTCACTCAACTCTCCAACCTTATCCTTGGGGTTTCTTTGATGTTCACCCCTTCCCTCACCTATCTTACTCTCCTTCACACTCCCCTCTTTGGCTTTGGTAGATTTTTCAACTGGTACCTTTTGAGAGATACCAGAGGGGGTTTTCTTTGATTTGGATTTGGAAATTACAGTTGATTTGGCAGCTTTGGTAGGCAACTGTTTGGTCATTGTAACAGTTGCCATAGTTATGCCTGAAGCCTAAAAAATAGAAGAGATTGGAATAGTTGAGGGTATAGATGAACTTACCTCACTTACCTGAGGTGTCAACATTACAGGAAAATAGAACATTGGCACATCCCTGTGATGGTTGGCTCTGTTCAAGTCTGCAATGATTCTTCTCTCTTGAACCCAACAAGCTAATTTGTTGTTTGGGTTCTCAAGCACAATCTCTTGACAAAGATGGTTAGCCAAAAGCATAAAAATCTAGCATAGTAAACATTCTTTCCTCTTTTGGCTAAGTCACCTAATTTAAAACATAACTCATACATAACAAGGTCACTGAAATTGTAATATTTGTCTGTAACTAGAATGTATAGCATGTTAAGCATGGAGAAGTTCACGGAATCAAAATTACTGATTTTTCCAGAAAAGACTTTAGTTACAACATCACATAAATAACTCCATTCCTTCCTAAGACATAGTCTTCTAATTTCACTTAGTTTTGTAGTAGAAAGTGCATAATGAATGGAATTGAGCATATTGACAATATCAGTGTCAGTGTGTGGTGCAGTTACATTATCATCAGGAATCTTGAAACATGCTTTTATTACATCACTATTGATACAGAAATCATTACCTTTGATGGTCAGAGTGATGGTTTTGTCAGTAGAGTTGTAGATTGCTGTTGTCCACATCTCCTCAATAACTTCACAATAAATTGTGGATGATTCCAGCATGGCAAAACTTAACTTGCAGTTCTTCACGAAGTCCATCATCTTATGATAGTCTTCTGATTGCTGAATACCCTTATTGACCAAAGCAGTGAAGTTGTTCTTCTCATATATGAACCCAGTCTGTGACATGATCTTTACTACGGGTGCCATTGTTAGAGAAGAAAATCTTGAAGAGAAAGAGGATTTTTGCTTGAGAGAGAATGAAATAACACAGTTGAATTTGAGAATGATAAAAGAAAATGATTAGAATGAAATAAGCTTTTATACTTTACTCAAAATCAACGGATAAAAATAATAAAGAGAAGTAAATTACCTAATAGAAATTGCCTAAAATAGCCGTTTTAAAATAAACTGTAAAAATTCCACCCATTATCCGTCGTGTAATGCTTACAAACTGTAAGTATACTCGATGGATAATGTTCATGGAATTAACGGTTAAGATTTAGACACTTCGACGGATGAGGATAAACTGTTATCCGTCGAGCTCTAAAATATTCCAGAAAAGTAATTGATTTTTATTTACAATTTGTATATCGACGGATGACTAAACCCGATGGATAATGGTCATCCGTCGAGATGCAAATTTTGACTTAGCCAAAATTTCATCCAAGACTAAAAATCAACTAAATTTCTGGCTACTTTTCAACTTGCAAAATAATTCAGATAAATTCAAGAGTAATTAAGCATACCTAACTCACTTACCAACCTAGAAAAGGTGGATTCATCCAGTAGCTTGGTAAAAATATCTGCAAGTTGCTTCTCACTTGGAACAAAATGTAACTCTACAGTACCATTCATTACATGTTCCCTTATGAAATGGTACTTGATGTCTATGTGCTTTGTCCTTGAATGTTGCACTGGATTTTCAGTGATGGCAATTGCATTTGTGTTATCACAGAAAATGGGAATCCTTTCAACTTGCAAACCATAGTCTAGCAATTGATTTTTCATCCATAAAATCTATGCATAGCAACTGCCAGCAGCAATATATTCAGCTTCAGCTGTAGAAGTAGAAACTGAATTTTGCTTTTTACTGAACCAGGACACAAGCTTGTCTCCTAAAAATTGACAGGTTCATGTTGTGCTTTTTCTGTCAATTCTGCAACCTGCATAGTCTGCATCTGAATAACCAGTTAGATCAAAACCAGAATCTCTAGGATACCAAATGCCAAGTTTTGGTGTTCCTTTGAGATATCTGAAAATTCTCTTAATAGCTATCAAGTGAGACTCTCTAGGATCAGCCTGAAATCTAGCACATAAACATGTAGCAAACATTATATCTGGCCTATTAGCTGTTAAGTACAGAAGTGAGCCAACCATGCCTCTATAACTTGAAATATCCACAGACTTTTCAGTAGTGTTTAGTTCAAGCTTAGTTACAGTGGCCATGGGAGTTTTTGCAGATGTGCAATCCATTAGATCAAACTTCTTTAAAAGATCAAAAATATATTTAGTTTGACTAATGAATATTCCATCACTAACTTGCTTAACTTGTAAACCAAGAAAGTAAGTTAGTTTTCCCATCATACTCATTTCATACTTACTTTGCATCAGTTTGGCAAACTTTTTACAAAGTTTCTCATCTGTAGAGCCAAATATAATATCATCTACATAAATTTGAACAAGTATGCTAGAGCCATTAACATTTCTGAAAAATAAAGTTTTATCTACAGTACCTCTTGTGAAGTGATTTTCCAAAAGGAACTTTGATAAAGTGCCATACCAGGCTCTAGGTGCTTGCTTCAGTCCATAAAGTGCTTTCAATAGATAATAGACATACTTTGGGAAATTTGGATCTTCAAAGCCAGGAGGTTGACTTACATAGACTTCTTCCTCCAAATCTCCATTCAGAAAGGCACTTTTGACATCCATTTGATAGACCTTGAAATTGGCATGGGCTGCATAGGCTAAGAAGATTCTGATGGCTTCAAGTCTTGCAACAGGAGCAAATGTTTCATCAAAATCTATCCCTTCTTGCTGACAATAGCCTTTAGCAACCAATCTTGCTTTGTTCCTTACTACTATGCCATTTTCATCTATCTTGTTTCTGAATACCCATTTGGTGTCTATTGGATTCTTTCCTGTAGGCTTGGGTACCAGCTTCCATACTTTATTCCTTTCAAATTGGTTTAGCTCCTCCTGCATAGCTAAAATCCAATCAGGATCTAACAAGGCTTCTTCTACCTTCTTTGGTTCTTCCTTAGACAGGAAGCTGCTGTATAGACATTCTTCTTGAGTTGCTCTCCTGGTTTGAACTCTGGAAGAAATATCACCAATAATCAGTTCAAAGGGGTGATCTTTTATCCATTTTCTTGGTTGAGGTAGATTAGCCCTAAATGAAGAGAGCTCAATGTTGTCTTGATGTGTGATTGAGTTTTGATTGCTAGAAACTCCCCCTGAGTTTGTGGATCTTTGATTTGAGATAGGGGTACTTTCTATGGGTGATCTGCCTTGACTTTCTGCTCCTTTTGATAACCCGACGGATGGTGAATTTTGAGTACCGACGGATGAGGCATGTTGTCTTCCGATGGATAATGAGGGTTGCCTTCCGATGGATGAAGCATTATGTAACTCGACGGATGTTGAGTTTTATGCTTCATTTATGGTAGATTTGTCTGCATTATCCTTAGACAGTATTTCTTGATCACTCTCATTATCACTTTCATCACTGACCATCTCAACATTGTCGAATTTGAGGTTTTCATGGTAATCTCCATCTTTTAGTCCTTCAATCTTTTTATCATCAAACACAACATGTATAGATTCAACAACAATGTTGGTTCTTAGATTGTAGACTCTATATGCTTTACCAACAGCATATCCAACAAAAATTCCTTCATCTGCTTTAGCATCAAACTTCCCATTTTGAGCAGCTTGATTTCTCAGAATATAGCATTTACAGCCAAAGACATGAAGAAAGTTTAGAGTTGGCTTCTTGTTCTTGAACAATTGATAAGGTGTCATGCATCTTGCTTGATTAATCAGAGAGATGTTCTGAGTGTAGCATGCAGTGTTTACAGCTTCAGCCCAGAAATAAGTTGGTAATTTTGATTCTTCAAGCATTGTCCTTGCAGCTTCAATAAGAGATCTATTCTTTCTTTCCACTACTCCATTCTGTTGTGGAGTCCTTGCTGCTGAAAACTCATGCAAGATCCCGTTTTACTCACAAAATACTCTCATGACATAGTTCTTGAACTCAGTTCCATTGTCACTCCTGATTCTTCTAACTTTCAAATCAGGATGATTGTTAACTTGCCTTATGTGATTGATGATGATTTCACTAGCCTCATCTTTGGACTTTAGGAAATAGGTCCAAGAGAACTTTGAGAAATCATCTACAATTACTAGGCAAAATCTTTTCTTTGAAATTGACAATACATTGACTGGTCCAAATAAATCCATGTGAAGCAGTTGCAGAGGCTCTTCAATTGCTGAATCAAATTTCTTTCTGAATGATGCTTTAATCTGCTTCCCTTTCTGGCAGGCATCACACAGTCCATCCTTTGTAAACTCCACCAGAGGAATGCCTCTAACTAGCTCTTTCTTTACCAGCTCATTCATGGTCTTGAAGTTCAAATGGGATAGCTTCTTGTGCCATAGCCAACTTTCATCTTCACTTGCTTTACTAAGAAGACAAGTTACAGATTCTGCTTCAGTTGAGTTGAAGTCAGCTAGGTATACATTTCCTCTTCTCACACCAGTGAGAACCACTTTATTTTTTTGATTATTAATCACAACACAGGTTTCTTTGTTGAAGGTTACTGAGTTGCCTTTGTCACAAAGCTGGCTGATACTCAACAGATTGTGTTTGAGACCATCCACTAAGGCAACCTTTTCAATGATGACATTGTCCTTTGAAATCAAGCAATATCCCACAGTATAACCTTTGCTGTCATCTCCAAAAGTGATACTTGGGCCAGCTCTCTCTTCAAACTCTGTGAGCAGGGTAGAATCACCAGTCATGTGTCTTGAACAACCACTATCCAAGTACCAAAGATTCCTTCTGTTTCCCTGCACACATCAAAATCAAATCAAGTTGATTTTGGTACCCAAGTTTCCTTGGGTCCTGCCTTGTTAGCTTTCTTCTTCTGTTTCTTAGGTCTTAACTCATTTGACTTGGGAATTTCATATTCTTCCTTAGTCATTTAGGTTGGGCCTTTGAAACCACTAGATGCAACAAAATTATCATGAATGTTATGGCTAACAGGAAATGGCATGCTTGGTGCAAACATGTTATTCCAGTAAGGCATGCTAAATGGCATTTGAGGCATATTGTATGCAACATAATATGGATTAGGTGCAAATGGCATATTAGCAAACTGTGCATTCATGTTCTATGTAGGCATAACATTAACAGGCATGGGAGGCATGGCATTCATGTTAGAGAATTGAGGCTGAACAGACATGGGAGTAGGCATGGCAAATTTGCAATTAACAGACAAATGATTTACACTACCACACTTGACACAGATTTTTCTAGGAGCATATTTGTCAGGTGTGTAGTTATTGTGTTTGTTAATCCCTACTTTACCATTCCTATTGTTTTTCTTTTTAGTCTCTGTTTTTACCTCTATCTTCTCAAGTCTGTCACTTAACTGTTTGACAGTCATGTGACCAACATTAGCCTTCTTCCCTTTCTTGGCTTGACTCTCCTGAAACAAAGTTCTTCGAAACAGACCCATACTTATCATTTAGCTTGGTTAATTTGGCTTTGCTAATGGGTTTGCTTACAGCCGACAGATGAGGATTTTTATCATTCGACGGATAACACTTTTTGTTATCCGACGGATAGTCCTCATCATCCGTCGAGTCTACATCTGTCAGCAACCCATCTACCAAAATAGGTTTTAGTTTCTCCTTATTCTTTTTCCAGGCTTCATCACAAAAAGACTCAATTCCTTGAACCTTGGTGATTTGAGCATGAACATCTCTGGATGTTTTCCATGCTTTAATCACCTCTTGTTCATGATTAAGCTGCTTCTTTAAAATTTCTTCCTTTTTCAAGGACTCAGTTAATTCCTCCTTGGCAATTCTACACTCAATTTTTAGTTTCTCAAATTCAACAAACTGAGACTCAAGCACATTATTCCTTTCACTCAAAACTAAGTTGTTTTCTTTGATTTTAGCATTTTCTTTAGTGAGGGACTTAAGTGTAACACGCAAATGATACAATTCTGTAGACATGTCATTTATTGCATCATTACACTCAGCTTTAGATAAATGTGCAAGGTTTGTAGTGATTACCTGATTGCTTGAGGAACTTGTCTCTGTTTCATCAGACTTGGCCGTAAGGGCTAGATTGACATAGCTGACTTCTTCATCTTCATCCAAGCCATCAGCTGCCCGGTCATTCTCTTGTGTAATAAAAGCCCTTTCCTTTTGTTTGAGTAGATCAAAGTATTTTTGCTTGTAATCTACAAACTCAAATCTTTTCTTATTGGAATCTGACTTTTTACACTCATTTGCAAAATGCCCTGCCAAGCCATATTTGAAACACTTGAATTTTGATTTATCCACCATGTTTCTATTTGGCTTGGCAGCTCCAAAGTTGTTCTTGAACTTGAGCTTGGCAAATCTTCTTGAAAGGAATGCTAGGTGCTCATCAATGTCCTCCATGTCATCTTGGCTCAATAAATCTTCATTTTCTGCAGCTAGCCCTTTACCCTTGCTTTTACAGGCCTTTGAAGTTGATTCCACAGCTTCCATCTTCACTTCCTTCTCCTTTTCCAGATCAGCAACTAGTGCAATGGATCCTCCTTTCTTCTTTCCTCTCTCCATTCTTTCATCCTGCTCTATTTCAAGCTCATAGGTCTTCAGAATGCCATACAGTCTCTCCAAAGTAAACTCCTTATAATCTTGTGAGTTTCTCAGTGAGACTGTCATTGGTTTCCATTCCTTTGAAAGAGATCTGAGAAATTTCAGATTGGAGTCTTTAGTCTGATAGACTCTTTCATGCAATTTAAGAGCATTTAGTAGCTTTTGGAATCTACTAAAAATGTCAGTGAGTGACTTACTTTCTTCATTATGAAAATGCTCATATTGCTGAATCAGGAGCTGTATTTTATTTTCTCTTACTTGCTCAGTACCATCACAAATTATCTGTATTGTGTCCCAAACTTCCTTGGCAGTCTTGCAGTTGATAATGTTATCAAACATGTCTGCATCAACACCATTGAACAGAATGTTCATGGCCTTTTTATCTTTCCTGACTTGTTCAATATCAGGATCAAACCATTCATGCCTTGGCTTTGGAACAGATGGTTCATTTCCTGTTGCAGCTCTCATTGGAACATGAGGGCCTCTTTCTATGCAGTCCACATAGGCCTCATCTTGAGAAAGCATATGAAGATGCATATTTACCTTCCAATGATGGTAATTATCTTTATCAAGAAAAGGAATTTTGACTCCAACATCTTTCTTGTTCATCTTGCTGAATTGTTTTGATCTTTAAACTCTTTATAGATTAAGAGCTTGCTCTGATACCAATTGTTAGTCCCTTAACAATATAGCAAGAATTACAGAAGGGGGATTGAATGGAATTCCTGAACCTTTTTCTTGAAATAAAAATGTTCAACTCGATTATGGATATATTTGTTTTGATTAGCACAATGCGGAATATAAACTTGAATGAATCAAAACATAAGTAATTAAAAACAAGAGTCTTTAAAAACTTTCTAGTGGATTTAAACAATTCCACCAGAGATATATATAATATATCGAGAGGACTCTGTGTGCAGAAATGCTCACAGCTGCTTACAAAATAGAACTGCTGAGAATACAGGAATGCTAAAGATTGTGCTTACAAAGATTTCTCTGTTTGTATGTTTTTCAGCTATATCAGTTATTTTTCTATTTGCTACTCTCTTGGTTTATATATTACCAAGATTACAAATTCAAAAGAACTGAACAAATATAAAATCTAACAGTCTTGATCTTTGCTGCTTTTCGTCCTCTATTACCCAGTTAATGGGCTTCCACAGTGTGTTTGTATCCAACTCGACGGTTGTGTGTCAGCTTTCACTGTTCAACTGATGTTTGAATCTTGATATGATTATCCATTGACTTTCAGATCATCCGTCGATGACTTAATTGATCATTCGTTGACTGCTATGTTAAACATCCGTTGATAGTCATTTGATCATCCGTCGAAGCTTTGTTAATCATCCGTCGGTAGCTATTTTGGCACTTGACTTCATTTCACTTATACAGAATTACAAGACATTGCTTATGTACAGTTAATCAACCTATTCTGCATATCTAGTTAAAGTCAACATGACTTATATGCTACTACAGATTCTATACAAAGGTGCATACATCACTGTGCTACAAACTTATTATTACATAAGCTACTCACTCGATAGATAATGAGTTAATCATCCGTCGGGACTATAATGAGTTATCCGTCGGGACTAAAACTCTTATCCGTCGAGTGCTACATAATTTCAATAAGTAAAATCTACTTAGAAATTTTGTTTAAGTGATCATCAAGTGCACAACATATTCACAACATACATGTTTTAGCTTTATTTTGAGGTTTATTAAGACTTGTGTAAGGGATGAATCCCAATTATTTATGAAGTTCAGAAAGTTTTCGAAATATATTTGAATCTCTATGGCAAGGCAAGTAAACTAAGTGCATGAAATGCAAGCATAAAATCTAATAAATATAAATGAATCAAATAAATATTACAAAAGTTTGATAAACAAAGTCTCAAAAATAAGATAAAGTAAATAAGCCACGCAGGGCTAGAAAAGCTCTAAGGAAAAAGCTCTAAGGAGCTGAGGTGCCCTCGGCATCCATATCGTCATCCCCTCCGCTCTCGCTAGAAGTCCCTGTCATCGCGGAGGAGGAGGAAGAGTCGTCATCCTCAGCAGGCCTGGAAGACGACTCGGGAGGAGGAAGAAGCGGGTCCTGAGGGATGCGATCTGAGACAACTACTCGGGTACGAAACCTCTACAGCAAAGCCTCGTCATCAGGGCAGACATAGTCTGCCGGGTTAATATCAGGACAAGCCTCATTCACGGTCCCAAGGGCCGTGTCCCAACCAGTCCTAAAAAACCCAGGATAGACTGAGTCATCCCTTACCCTCATGGACTGGGTAAACTCCTCCAAGTCCAGATAGTTATCAATCGCCCTATCTTTCTCGGCCCGAACCACCACCAGCTCGGCGTTAGACTCTCCGAGCTCTTCCTCCTTACGCTTGAACTTCTTCTCTAGAGCAGCATACTTCTTCTGTTGCCTCCTAAGGGCATTTTCGGCTTTGTCAGAAGCCCTCTTCCATGATTCGGCTTGCCTTACGTCGCCTTGAAAGGAGGCGTTAGACTGAAACAAAAACATTAAGCAAGGATATAGTAAGGCAAGAAATGCTATAAGTAAAAGGAAAGAAAAACTTCAAGGAAGGGTCATACCGAGGCTAGAGACTGAGCTCCCATGAGCTTTATCCTCTCCAGGTCAGGAGTGGTAACCACATCAGTAAAATCTTTGGGAGTCACGCCGTGGTAAGACCAATCCCAGGCATGCTTCGTGGATCCAACCACGGTATCCCCCCGGTGAAATCCCCAGAGAGGCTGAAAGGCGCCCGTAGCAACCGGGACAGGGGCAGCAGTAGTAATAGGGGCACTGTGGCCCTCGGTTCCCTCAGCTAGAACCTCCACCATGGGTTCCTTATGCTTCCGTAGGAAGCTAGGATCCATAGCCTTTCCTCGAGTATCTAGGCCTGCAAGACGAGCCTTCTTCATTCTAGCAGTTTCCTCGACGAGGGGCACATTATCCTCGTTGATCTCCTTAGCAGCTACAAAATAAGATAAAAAAAACAAAATAAGTGCCGTCAATAATGCATGAAATGAAATAAAATTGAGAAGGGAAGAAAAATACCCTGTTGAGAAACAGAGGATAGCCCCACATGGATGAGGGAGAACTCCTTTAAAAGAGTCCAGCTGGTAGTAGTGTCGTCATCCCGAGTAAGCTCATTATAAATAATAGTTTCCTTAGGGGTTAAGTGAATGGATTTGAGGCTACCATCACTAACCTTCCCGAAGGAAGATCTGAAGAGTGTGCCCCAATCGCCATTCTCCCACCGTAACCCGACAAAACTATTCCTCTAATTTTGGTTATTATCGGGAATGGAGGCGTTGTTACAGATATGCTTACACTTGGGCCTTTGTTTAACATAGACCCAACCACAAATACTGGAAGAGCTGTTATAACACTGAAAAATCTTCCTAAAAACAGCTACGGATACGGGAAACCTTCCCTAAGACAACAAACCATAAAACATAAAATGTTCCTCCAAGCGTTTGGAGGAAGCTGACATGGGTTAATTTGTAAACCAGCTAGAAGATGAGGAATGAAGGGATGAAAAGGGAACCTAAGCCCAGCATCGAGGGCATCTGTGTAAATAAAAAGAGTGTCGGGTTTCCAGTGGCAAGTACGGTCACCACCAGAAACTGGAACTAATCTAAGGGGAGGAAGAACATTATAACGTGCATTTAATTTATCGTAATCTATGTTGTGCAAAGTGTTACAATGATTAAAAGAGTCGAGATGTGCAGTGGAGGGATATTGGCACCTCTAGTGTTAACCATATCAATCAAAGACATGTAGGAAGAGCGGATCTCGATATCATTACCTCATTTTGAAGCCGAGGCTATCTTGGCCGCTCTCTCGGAATTCTTATCAGCCATTGATATAACTTGAAAGACCTTGAAAACTTGGGAAGAAGGCCGGAAAATCTCTAGAGAGAGGATATTTGAAGGTTGGAAAGATAAGAGTAGAAAGAAGGAAACTTTTGGAGAGAAGAGGTGAGAAATGTGAAAGTGAAGTATGAGACTTCACCTCACTTCCCCTCCCCTTTTATAGCCACTATTATCCTTTAAATGGGCCTGGAAAAATATATATATATATATATATAAGAAAATCCTGGCCGAAATTCGACCAGGATTCCTGCTCGAAAGAATCCTCCTCGAAATGCTGTCGACCAAGGCACAATGAAGGGTAATTCGACCAGGATCCTGGTCGAAGAGGATTCCTGGTCGAGCCAGGTGAAAAAAAGGAGAAAAAGAAGAAGAAAAAGAAGAAGAAAGAGGGAGAAAAAATGTTTTCTGAAAAAGAATTTTATATTCTGAGTATTTTCAAAAATAAGGAAATATTTTTTGAAAATATTATTATTTTTCAGAAAATAAAGGAGAAATCCAGAAAATTAAGGATAAATCCCAGAATTGAGGGAAAAATCCAGAAAATTAAGGAAAAATCCCTGAATTAAGGGAAAAATCCAGAAAATTAAGGAAAAATCCTAAAATTAAAGGAAAAATCCAGAAAATTAAGGAAAAATCCCAGAATTAAGGGAAAAATTCCTGGAAATTAAGGATAAATCCCAGAATTAAGGGAAAAATCCAGAAAATCAAGGAAAAAAATCCTAGAATTCAGGGAAAATTCCTGGAAATTAAGATAATTCCTAAATAAAAAGGATAAAAGTAAATCGTTGTAAATGTGTAGGTCGCTCCACCCTTTACGCAAAAACGATACCCTGTAAGGGAACAAATGAACGTAACTTCTGCGAAACCTAGTCACTGTTTCCCAAAAGTTAGGGGGCAATTGATAGGGAAGAAAATAAATCCTGATTATGTAGTTAATATTGCATTAATTACACATGATTTAGGCTACAAGGCCCAATTAGAAGATGTATGACATTCAGACCAAAAAGGTTAAGACATTGATCATGCCTGATGGACCAGATCAGGCCTGATGGAACAAAGAAGGCCCAAAATCCTGAATATTAATTAATTTCGTAATTAATTAATAAGGGAGAAAAATAGCTATTAAGATAAGTCTTAGTGGGGATATAAATCTTTATAGATTGGCCTCCAAGGAACCTCATGGGATAATGAATCAGCTTCCTATTTCCTAGGACTCCAATGTTCATTCTAATTCAGAGACTTTACCACCAAGTCTCATATACCAAGTCCAATTCGAGGACTCCCAACATCTATACAAGGGGCCTCACCCCACAAATCAGAACTACGTGTTTTGACTTGATCCTTGGCAATCAGCAAGGTACGTAGGCATCTTGTAAGGCAGATTGAGTCACGAAACACAAGAGTAGTTAAATCGAGGCTCGAAGCTCATGTTCCTTAGTAATAAATACAGCAATTATATACCTTAGTTTTTAATCCATAACATAACTTTTCTCAAAATTTCCAATAACACTGCGATTCCTTATACCACACAGTTATCACGGAAGCTTCACTATGCACCATTGTTCCATCCTCATCCTTTGACTAATTTCTCAATGAAATCACTTTTACTGATTGCGAGAAAGAAGAATAGAGAGAAAGATAGAGAGAAAGAAAAACAAAGAGAAATAGAGAGAGAGAGAGAAATAAAGAAACAGATTGACTTCGCTATACGCCACTAATATTTTAATTGCATTACAGTCCACTGTAGCTCTTGGTAATCCCATCACATAACCCTGCTTTGACTTGATCAGGATAACTCAACTTAACTTGATTGGCATACCTTCGAATATTTGAGATGATAAAATCATAGAATTTCAAAGAGGAAAGAATTTTATGTCATAACAGGACCAAAATATGAATTTGTAAAAAAGTATTGTTGAAATAAGAGAATAACTGAGAGATCAATATGATCAAACAAACTTGGTGTTGCGTGCCAAAATCAAGACACTACTAAAGGTTGTTAACCTTCATGTATTCATAACACACACAAGTGATGGCATCCCATCCAACTCCTATCACACAGACAGGTATACCTTGTGTCCCCTATAAATTGGGTTGTCCAACTCAGTCAGAATAAAAGGATATAAAAGGAATTCAAAATCAAATGAATAAAACTGGAAAAATTTCAAAGCTGATATTTTTAAAGGAAATGGAATCCAGAAAACAAAATTCTGGCATAAAATGACTAAATGGGTGTTAGGGAATATATCCTCTAACAGATACCCCTTTTTGAGAGAGTCAAAAGAAGTTAAAGAAAAAGAAGGCATTGCCAAGGTCTTAATACATATCTTCTATTTGAACTCTTCTGTTGACTCGTCATCTGCTTCTAGACACTTCTTCACGTTCCAAGGACATCGATAATCTTCATCGTCATTGAATCATAGTAGCTTCGAAAGATTCCACCATAGAAATTTGTAGCTTCTCGGAGTTTCATCCAGCTGAACACAACCATCTCAAAAGAATGCGCCTATCTTATCTTATTCATTGGTACTACTTCCAATAGTCCAATAGGAACTCGATATGAGCGCAAGCGTCCTCACATAGCTATACATACTCCTACATACTCTCATTTCTAGTTTACTATAACCTCGGCTCTGATACCAACCTATAACGCCCCCAAATCCGGGGTCAGAGGATTTGGTCGTCACTATAAAACCTCAATCCAAATTAACCTGTTTAATCAAAATATAAATGCCAGCGGAAGATATTTATCATTTATGACCCCAAAATAATCCAAGATCTTTAAGGTTACAGTTCTAGAATAAAAATTCCAAATTCCACCAATAAATTTTCACTTTCTTTTTCTTTTAAAACTCTTTTCACCAAATTCCCAAACTCAAAACTAAACCCGCTAGTATAACTCTGAAAAGAAGTATACTAGTTCCAACTATAAAATAACACAATTATAATATAATATAAATAACTTTCCATAATAGAACTTACACTAGTTCGAAAACCCTGGACCAACCACCTTCCAAGAGCTTCTTCTTTGTTTCCTCGAATTACGCGGCTAAACAGCGCAAGCTAATCCTTACTGGATGTTAAATTTAAAAACACGCAAGTATGAGCAAAAGAAATGCTCAGCAATATCATTATAGTAAATATCATTTCATTTTGATATAAAACCGACATCTACAATATCGCTGAACATTTTAAAATCATAATTATTGAAACAGAAAATTTTAGTTACGGAACCCTAAAATTGATTCATTAATTGTATTCAAAACCCTTTTTTATATTTTCAAGCGAAATGCTTCAGCAATACTTTAAATCTTGACGAGAACAAAGCTCGTAAAACCGTGCTTACGGAAATATCGTAAACAACAATAACATGAAGCAATGGTTACGGAGTGGATCATAAACTCATTCAAAACCAAACTCCTGATATTAATACTTATTTTGTTGTCATATTAAATTAGATATCAATACGAACTTTGATGCTCACAACCTACCCGCGCTAAGATAGGAAAGTCAACATCAGTCATCTATACAGAATATTTTGGGTCTCGAAAGTGTTTTTAATGAAAGCAGAATATTTTTCTGAGTCTATATGCGTTCGTTTCGTATTAAACGGACGAACGGTTTATTTATTACAAATAAAATAAGAATAAATCAATTAATAATAATATTAATTGATTTTTAAATACCTAAATATAAAATTTTAAATACTCAAAAGTAATTTTTAAATTATTATCTAGGAAAATCAGAATTAAAATGATTTTTCCATAATTTTTGGAATTAAAATCAAATTAATATAAATTATATAAATAAACTAATTAATTATCAAAATAATTAATCAATTTAAATAAATAATAAATAAATAAAATTTGGATTTTGAAAAATAATAAAAGAAATAATTTTTTGAATTTAAAAGAATTCAATTAATTATTAAAATAATTAACCAAATTAATTTTGAAAATTAAAATGATTTTTAGGAATTAAAACTGAATTTTGATTTATTTTAAATCAAAAACTCAGAAACAGTTGGGCAATGGGTAATTAGGGCTAGGAGGATCAAACGGAGGCTTTGACGAGGAAGAAGATCGGAGCTTGAAGAACAGCTCCGATTCCGGCCACCAGAAAAAATAAACCGGCAAGGCCCGATTTTGGGTAAAAATGACTCCATTTCTGCTGGTTTTCAGGCGGAAATCAGTCTACGCTAACCCAGCAACACAACAATATCATCATCAACAACAAAGAACGACCGAGTCTCCGTTTCCGGTGATACCTCGACGAAAAACCGGCCAATAATCCAGCGAACACCACCACCTTCGATTTTGCAACCAAACTCAACGTTTAATTCACTAAATCGAAGCTTAAAGCCTCTATAATCTAACACAATTAATCATACGAGCAAACAATCATCAATAATCCCAGAAAACAAAAGTTTATTAACCCAAAATCAACGAACTCGTATTAACACTTCCCGAACTAAAACAATACAAATTTATACATAAATCGACTATAAACAAGCAATTAAAACTAGTCATATCATCAAAACGACCCAACAATCATTCAATTATAAAACCCCGATCAAGAGCATGAACCCTAAAAATTGAATTTAAAAATTATCAATTCTTGAAATGATTTGGTTACTCGAACCTCTGATTTGGAGTTCAAAATCACCTCCAAATTGGAGTTTAATTCTCACAGCTCAAGAACACCCACAAAATCCATTTTTTCGATTTTTCAGAATTTTAATAATAAAACTGATTTTTTTTATTAATTAATAAAATTAAGCTATTTATACTTTACAGAAAATAAGTACCCTAAAATAAATTAAGGGTGTTTTTATCCCCTAATTAAAATAATTAGGCCCAAAAATAATAATTACGGGGGATAATTTTAAACGTAATTAAATATAAAATTTATGTCAAAAATTACTTCAAAATTATGAATAATTTAAAAATGCAAAAATAATGGGTATTTGAAATGCGTATGATTTTATTAAAATAAAAACATGAATTTTGTGGGTTTTGATGTCCGGGTGGGGTCCCGGTCCGTTTCTTTTTGAAAAACAGAAATGATTCCTAAATTAACAGAAAACCCCGAAAACACATAAAATACGCTCAAATGCACATAAAACGATATAAAATGAGTACCTCGATAAAGACGCAAATAAACACGCGTCCAAATTACGGATCGATTAATATAAATGCATTTTAAAACACATAACCAGTATCTCATTGGATCATATCGGATCCGAAAATAGATTACTAAGCCGCTAGGTAACTATACAAATGATACAATTTAATACCAGATTTAGTTAATTATCAAAACCGAACTTCTTATAAAACACCCTATGATTAAATAATGTAAAATATCCCGTCTCTCGAGAATACGGGTTTTATTGATCTACCGAAATGATTATTGTATCGAAAATTGTACGCTGGGACGTGTACGGGTCAAACCGTAATCCGGATTAAAAAAGTTAAAATACGAAAAATGTCCGGAATTACCAGATTAGGTTAGGAAGGAGTTTTCGGAAGAGTTTCGGGTTGTAAAAACGCAAAAACAATTGAGGTTGGACGATTCTCAGCTTTTTAAAATAGTTTTATAATTATACAGAAATATTTATTAAATCTATAAATCCCTATAAAATCATATAACGATCCAAAAATTACTAGAAATTATCATAATTATCTATAATTTATTCTGGACATATAAAAATTCAAATACTCAAATAATATCACATATACACACCTAAACATCAATTCCAATTATCATATAATTCATTAAAATTCACATAAAATCACATAAACAATTCCAAATAATTATAAAAATAATATCTGAAAATATGGGATATTACATCCTAAAGCTAGACCAAGGCTTCATCAAGGATCTTAGTACTTTATTAAGTATTAGCAAGCTTCAAGGAAGTAATAAAAATTCATCCAAACTTTGTTTAAGTTTTAAGTTTCAAGAAAAGTAAGGATCTTGGATATAAGTATGGTTTTGATGATTGATTTGATATTATCTTGATGTTTAGTTAATTAGTTTTAAGGTTGATGATGGTTGCCTCAAGAACATGATGTTCTTGAGAGGATTTAATGTTGAGATGATGATTTGATGATTATTGGTGGTGGTATAATGATTTAAGACATAAACGATACTCGAATCGATTTTCTTAAAACATAACACTTAATTATGATAAAAAATGTTATAAGGATCGTTTAGGCGCTTGAATCACTTGATTCTGATTTACGAATCAAAAGTTATGACCGTTTTGGTAAAAGGGATTTACGCGACAAAACTGCTACAAATTACGAACTTTGTAAATATAAATGATCGACTTAAAAATATTTCAAAATCATGAAATTTTTACAGAGATTAAGAAATAGAGTTATTAGCTGCCATAAAAATTTCAAGTAAAAATTTTGATTTTTCAATTTTATAAAAATGTCGGAGCCGAGGCCACGCGGAGTACGAACGTCAAAAACAACCCCTTGTTAGGAAACTGCCACTTCGGGATTTTCACCCCTGTTACCAGAAAACCATTTTCAAATGATGTGTTCTAAATTTTGTCTAGATCGCACACGCGAAAACCGTGCATCAATTAAGTTAACGGTTTGAGAGATATCAAAGTTTTAGTGAAAGCGGTTTGAATAGTAAAACTCCGTAGTTGACCGAACTTTTGAAATGCTTTTCACCTAATTAAATTCATTTTATTAAAATGAAACTTTTATGATAAATGTTATAGGCACTCAAGAAGCTCCTCGAGGTGTTTTTGTATTAAAATTATAATTTTACGATTAATTAAAAATGATAGAGTGTGAGTCGCGTAATAGTAACATTCGGTAAAGTCAACTCTGAAAGACTACTTTGACCGTCCGTTTCGACCAAGTATTGATACTTATTTCGAGTCGGTCGAATATTGAAAATTATGAATTATTGAACTTATTAGAATATAAAATGGTGATGAGAGTAGGAATGCTCATTAAGATTATGATATTTGTTGAATAGAAAACCCGGAAAGAGAGGAAGTCGGAAAACGTATCTTGGACTCCAGTCAAGTTTTCAAACCCTACCTTTTTCAAACTGTTGTGTTGTGTTTGTTTTCAAATATTTACGATATATACATGATTTTGTATAACGAGGTTTTACGGACTGTGATATATAATATCATACAATATGTTAATGATTTCGGTATAATAATATTATCGGATTTCAATCGATAACGCTAGAGAGTAGCGTTGTATATAAGAGGTGTATATTTTAGACCAAGGATCGGTTAGTATAATTTGATGAAAACCCGGAAGTATTCCGGAGGGGTTTTATTTAAAAATAATAACGTTATAGTAGAGTGTGATGTATAAGTTGTAAGACCGAGAGTCGGTCAGTTTTTATAAGTTAAACCTGGGAATCATCCTGGAGATGTTTTGGATGATCAAAAGTCCGTACTTCTTTTATTATAAGGGACTCGATGTCCACTTGCGAAGTATTAAATACCTCGAATTTATTTAAAACGATTTCCCTCAACTATATTTAATCACTCGAACAATGAATATTTGTCGGATATTCATTTTAAATAGGAGAACTATACTCCAACAATTATTTGTTTTAAACTTGATTACTTTATCTATTAAAGATTAGTCTAATTATTTAAACATAAATTAGTTGAGGAATATTATTTCAAATACTCTTTTAAAATATATAATTCTTCGAGGTTTAATTATTTAATAATTATTATCTAATTATAAAATATTTATTTAGTAATTTAAAATGATTTAAAAATCATAAGACCTACTTTTAAAATACTTTCTGAAGTTCAGAAAGTCATTCGAATACTTTCAAATTGTCGAAAATATTATATCGACTTATTTTAAATATTTTGAATATAGTTTCAAAAGAAACTCCCCCTTATTTAATTATCTGTTGACAATGGTCAACTCACATCCTTAGTACTTCCTTCAAAAATTCTCGGAAATACATATATATACATACAAATCAAAGTGTACCTATCAACAAGCAATATGCTTGGGGAACAATATAAGTTCCAGATATATGATGGGATTCTTACAAGGACAAGGAAGGGTAGACTCCAGTACTTCGTGGACTGGGGAGACTACCAATTTATTACCACATGAGAAGGTATCTTATATACTGATTAACATGTGGAGTATGCGTACCTGAGAGGGATGGACACAAATCCCTGTCTTGAGAGGGATAGACACGAAGTGTGTACCTGAGTGGGATGGACACATAAAAGGCCCGAATGCGGCCAGGGAGATAACCAATAATAAAAAGGGAATCATCCTTCTACTAGTAGAAAAGGTTACTGTTTTCGTAGTACGACTGATCATCGTGTACGGTGGCTCCAGTGAATGTCATATTCTTCCAATTGGAATTGTGATGCAAAACCGTAACCCAAGCCTAAGTGCTGGGTTTACCATTAAGGTATTCGCAGGATAATAAGTCCACAAATGATTTATTTTCGAAAGAAGGTGTGTATCACCGAGACAAACTATTTTTGAATAAACATATTTATCATATATGGAATTATACTTGAATTTCTCATACAGTCTTTTCATACTATACATTATTATGGCTAAGCATTATTGCTCACTCCTGCTTTCTTTTAAATGTCACAACATAACAGATAACTAGTATGCCGGTATCGGACTTAGTCGCTTGTAGTCATGGGGAGAATCTCTGGCAGCTTTTTCTCAGGTGGGCCAGAGTATCAGATAGGTATAAGATATCAGTCATAATTATTGTAACTTCATGAAGAAGTTATGAATAATTGTTTGAGATCCTGTAAAGTATATTTGAGTTTTCATAACAGATGATACTTGTTGTACGTCGTTTCTAAGGATATAACTTGTGAGTGTGTGAGATTGGGGGTCTGTGATATGGAATCTATTGGATTATTGAGTTAATGCGGGTTATACATGATTGAAGGGTTGCGTGACGACCCAGATTCCTGACCCCGGATTTGGGGGCGTTACAGAAATGGTATCAGAGCCTTAAGTTATAGTACTTAGAGACGAGAGTGTTAGGATTTTGTCTAGATGCGAGATTTCGTAAGAGCTCATATAGAGTTCATCATTGGACTACCAGATGTAGCCCCAAGGTGTAAGTTAGGATAAGTGTATATTTGAGGTATTTAAATGTGACTAATAGAACTATTAGAGATTATCAGAATGATGAGAAAAAAAAATGAGAATCATATATGATTTGGCAAGGATGTGGATGTAGAACTCGGAGCTGAGTCTCCGGGGCATTTGGGGAAAAGACGATATTACCAACACCATAGGACCCAAACTAGTTGAAGGTGTCATTTTACCAATGAGGATGTGAATGTCGTATTAATCACGAATTCACCAGAGATATTGTCCAATATACCCTTAAGGATTTTAATTCTATTAAGGAATATTTGAATGTAATATAAGAATGTTATCGTAAGACGAGTACACTACGTGATCTTATTAGTGCTCTTAACTTGTAAGGTTATGATGGTTTAGCTCAGAGATCGAGAGCATCAAGAATTGATGGCATGTGTACAATTGAATGGCGTAAGATTACAATGAGCGATAGTTCGATCTTGGAACATTTTAAAAGGATAGATCATTGAGTCTAGACTGGAATTCTTCGGTAGAAATGATGTCAGAGACTACGTATATATAATCGTAGACCTCTACTATATTCGGTAATGTATGTTCACTTAAACACACATGCCACCGAACTTATGGACTGCATTGAGATCCCTAAGAGATCTCTTTGATCTGTTCCCAGGGAGAACTGGCCACTTGTAGTTAGTAACGAATATATGTAGCAGGCCCCTATTGTAATATCCGGGATATATCGTTTAATTATTTTTGCTAATAGACAATTATTATATGTGTTCAGTATCTATTCTCTGAATTATTTGTTAAGTGTTAAATGTGTTTGGATGTTTAAAAATAATATTAATTGAGTACTTTAATTTTTATATGTCCAAAATAAAATATAGATAATTGTCATATCTTCTTAATTATTTTTATGTTGATTTATGATTTTATAGGAAATATATGGATTTAATAAAATCTTTTTCCGAGTATTTAAAAACTATTTTATACAATCGGGAACCAACCGATGTCATCCGTAGTTACGTTTTTATAACCCGAAACTCTTCCGAAAACTCCTTCCTAACCCAATTGCAATATTCCGAGCATTTTCCATGTTTCAACTTTTTCGACCCGGCGTACGGTTTGTCCTGTGCGGGTCCCGACGCAACATTTTCGATACATTATTCGTTTCGGTAAATCAATAAAACTCGTATTTTTGATAAACGGGATATTTTTATTAAACTATCACAATTATCACCTCGTAATACGTGTAACCAGGCGCTGAGACCAAGATCACAATACAAATTGTACTGGTTTGGATAATTATCCCGAAAACCGATACCGTTTGGATCAGTTTTTATAAATAAACGTACCATTTTGTATCTGGAATGATCCAACGGGATACTAATTTTTCCGTAATTATAAATAGCCTTTACCATATTTTATTCCGTATCAAAAATCATTTGCAGACAGTAATTATATAATTTTCCAGAAAAAATACCTATATTCATAAACCTTTCTGAGAATCAAACTACTATTTGGAGGTGTAATTGAAATCTGCTCGGGAAGCTCTAGTAACCAAAACGGAGGTTTTGAAGAGTACTATCAGATTATACAAGTTCCAGAACTGCAGAATCAAAGGTTTATTTTCTGAAAATTTATTTATTTTTGAATTATTTTTATTAAAAATATGAATTTTTGTTCGGATGATTGTTTGAATGATTTGATGATTGCATGTTGTAGAGCTTGTTTTTCTGATGATTTTCATATGTCATATGACTGATTTGGAGTTCAATAACATGTTCAAAATTGAGTTTAATCTTCGAATTTTAAAATTAGGGTTTATAACCCGTATGAATGTTTTCAATTGAATTTGGGTCTTTTTGATTTAGGGGTTATTAGCTGTTGTATTATAGTGGGTTGTGTTCCTTACGAAATTTGCAATCGATTGGTATATAACTCGTTAACAGAGGATTGGTGAATCAAAGGGAGTTGTGTTTTGAAGTTTTCGTCGGTTCACCGAAAACCGGTGATGTTCTTGGCCATTTTTCGGCTAGGTCAGGGGTTATTGATGTGATATGATTGTATGGTTGTGTTTTTGGTGTTGTGTAGATCATATTTGGAGTAGATGGTGGGGTGAGGATGCCGGAATCGTGTTCTCCGGCCATCACCGAAATTTTTCGGCGATTAAACTGCAAAATTGCAGTTTAGTCCCTGTACTTTTGAAGATGGTGAAGTTCAGTCCCTGAACTTTCCAAAATTTGCATATTTTGGATTCATGTTTTAAAATTATTTAAAAATCGTATTTTTTATTTATTTTAATTATAAAAATCCGTTTTTAATTTCTGAAAATTCCAAAAATTATTATTTTAATTTCAAAAATTATTTTTAATTCAAAAATAAATCTGAATTAATTAGTTAATTAATTTCAGTTAATATTTAATTGATTAATTGGTCAATTAATTCGAAAATTAATTGATTAATTGATTTAATTAATTATTAATTGATTTTAATTAATTATTTAATTAGATTTAATTATATAAAAATGATTTAAAAATTCCAAAAAATAGTTTCGAGCTTTAAAATAATTTTTAAATTATTTTCAAGGCTCGATAATTATCAGAAAATTGTTTTGAAGCCATATTTGGCCAACTGAACCTTGTTTATTACTCTGAAATTGATCCAACGACCCGTTTTAATTCCGAAAAATATTTTAAAAATCATCTTTAATACCCGAAAGTTTGTCTATGACCCGAGATTTCTTTATAAATGATATATCATTGATTGTTTGACGTGTTATGTGCTATATGTGACTTGTTGGTTAACTGTCGGTCTATATGTTCGGTGTTTACTTGGTTATAGCGTAACTTTCAATCCGTTAATCGGATTTGGGTGAAACGAAGGGTAGATAGAAGTGTGTTTCGAATAGAATCGTATGAGTTAAATATTGATAGATGTTTATAATATATGAGCAGAAGAGGCAAGGCGTAGGAAAAGGAAACAGATAGTCGAGGAGTAAGACGGTTGTGATTGGAAGATAGTACAGTATTGCAAGCTAGTACCAGACAAGTGTTCTGAACTTTCTCGAGATATATTGTAGTTGATTGATAATCCTATTTTATATTGCAAGTGCTTTGAAGCACTGAACCTTAAACCCTGATTCCAGTTATTGATCTTGAGCCGTAAACCTTATTCTTTCTAAACCATTGATTGTTGTACACCCGGATACGAACCACAAATATACGATACTACTCCACAAATAGATATAATCTGAATACCAAGCACTGAACCGGATTACTTACATATTCAACCTATTGTACCTTATGCTTTGAAATACCAAATCCTTGTAACCCTGAAACATTGATTCCTTTGTTATCCAATTCTTTCATCACTTAACAGTCAAGATTTGAAACTGCCATACTGATCCCTTGTAAAGATTGAAACCATTTCCTTATTAAATATCCAATGTTACTTATGATTCTGTTTATTGTTTTAAATTGTTTATTCTGTTGTTATGTTAGAATTAGATTGTTTTATAAAATTATGGACCATATTCGTGGTCAGACCATATAAATGGTCAAGTTAGGCCAATGTGTGCCTTGGATCCGGTAGTTAGAGCACTGTTGTGTGCTTTGCTCGGGGTTAGTGCGTGACTGATCAGCAGCCTAACCTTGGTTTTTAAAATGAAAATGTAATATCCAATTCTAAATCATAATTCATTGTTCACTTGATATCATAACCCTTTTCATTTGATGATCATTATTCTCAGTTTTGTCATTGTGACTTGCTGAGCTAGTTAGCTCATTTGTGCGATATTGTTTATGTTCTTTTCCAGTTAAGAAGGAAGCAGTTGGTAACGAGGATCCCCAGTCCAGCGCGAGAGCTAGAGGTTCAGGTTGATCTAGTTAAGCTAGTAGGCACCTTTTGGAGTAATTTAAGTTTGTAAAAGTTTGTAATAATGTTTAATACTCAGTTCTGAGTTTGGATAGTTGGGATTTGAACGGTTTGTAATATAAGTGTGTGTTTGGCTTGTCTGCATACTTTAACCTGTTGCGGTCCATGGTTATTGGTAAGTAGGGTCACTGCATATTATTATTATCTTTATTATTGTTATAAGCAGGTTATAAATAAGGTGTGTGTGTGGACCCCAAACTTCTGACCCGGGTTTGGAGGGCGTCACACCTATCGGCTTAAAAGATGCTTTGGGAATAATTCTGAGTAAATTCTTCGAGGTAAAACACCTGAATAACAAATCTCCATGAGAAAGTCAAGTTAGTAAGCAATTTTAAAATGATTTGAAAGAGACACTAGCTGAAATAAGGAATTACAAAGACGAAGAGGTGGTATCATCCTTAGATGGATAATAACGAGAGTTAGGATAAATTTGGGAAATATTTTGGCACCTACTCAATGTCATGCTACTTCCTCCAAACTATTGATCATTCATATTGCCTTGATAAATCATATTAGGAAATCCCTTTTATTTCATACTTTGAACTTCTGATGTGACCATCTTGAATAGTCTTTCTACGCATCAGGACTTGTTCAATTCTTTTAGTTGATCAATAAACTTTAATTCATAGATTATGATCTTCATGTTCGTCTAAAAGCTATTTATACTTTATTTCAATTATCCAAGGAATTTTTTTTATAAATTTCCTCAATTCATCGACGAATATTCATAATGAATATCTTCAATTGATTCTTATTTCTTACTTATTCTTCTCAGTCGAGATTGTAAATATTTAACAAATTGTTAAAAACATGGATGATCTAATATCCATATATTCCTCGGGAATCATTTTCTTCTAATCGGGATGAAATTGTATATTGAACTTTGAAATCATAGTAAGGGTATCAATTTGATATTGGTACTCCGAATTCAATTCTAGTTGAGAATTTGATAAAGTATGTGAACGAGGACACCTTTGAGTGTACCCTTTTATTGGAAAGAAATATTTGATAAGAGGCTATCGATCGTTCTGATGCCAAGACCACTCGATTCAGAGTTATAATCGTCTTTCTCGGCCCAAATTTGAAAACTCTTTATTTCAAAATCGTCATCCGGGTAGCCACAAATTTCTTCAGTGGTTACGAAGTTCAGATTTTTTTCAAACAAACTGAAATATGCCTAGTTGCATATGTTCTCATGAATGACTAGTTAATTGTTCTAACTAGTCGAAAGTTTAATTAATACGACGAAAGCCTAGCTAATCGTCCTAGCTAGTTGTCATGGGCCAAACCAATTAAGCTGGCCATTTTCTTAGCTGGTTGATAATATTGCTTGATATGGACTAGTTGTTATTTTTCTAGTTCCACTTCCAATCAAATTTTTATTTTTCCATAGTGCATTATGTATGCAAAATTTAATTGTTGATGAAATTTTCAAAGAATGATTTAATTGAGACCTAACTAGGTCGCCCACTCAAACGAGAATTCATACTCAGTTTTATGAAATATTTTGTTCATGAAATGTTCAATTCTCTTGTTTATATAACGAATATCCAATTAAAATCATAAAGTGATTGAATAATAATATACTTCCTTATTTGTTAATCATTGAATAATATTCCTTCTTTCAAAATAGCATCTCTTTAAAACCTCAATGGTTAACCTTTGATTGAGGATGTTATTCAATATTTTTTTTATTATTAGAAAAGAAAAGTATTCTTTTATTGGGGAAATCTTACAAGTATTGTTCGTATAATGTTATTATTCAGCAATCATTGCTTTCAAGGGTATTCTCTATAAAATCATAATATAGAATTATAAGGACATGGAAGGATAATCATTGTTGTATTCTTCCTTCCAAGTTATAAATCGTTTGAGTGTTGCGACTCTTTTATTCAGAGCTCATTATTTGTTCAAATGTTAGATTTTGAAATCTTGTTAAGATTGTCTAAATTACATCGATATTGTGAAAATCATTCTCCCAAGGCTAATTGCCTTCTGAACAAAGAGAGACATAGTTGAGAACCAATTGTTGTAGTATGAGACTGAAAGCTTAGTGCTATGATGGTGCAATCGGAGCATCGGGATGAGTAAGTTTTTTTGTAAAAAGGGAATACCATGTTTAGTTATTATCATAAGAATCTTTAACATGGTTATAGAAGAACGATAATAGAGATACCAACGTGATTAGTGAGGTACGCTTCTATGAAACATTATCAGGATAAGTACTAATAAATTTGGGAAAGACCAAGCATGTATGAATTCGAGGAATAAGATTTTCAAAAAGTGAAGGTAAGGTTAGTAGCAACCCCGTGTTAGAAATACTCAATGATAAAAATAGGATTTTTTGTAAAGTGTAATGATACGTCTATGCAGCTTAAGGACCGTGACATAAGGCATCATAATAATAATCTAGAATAATCGCGATAAGGTTCGCACTGAAAGGGACAAAAAGTTTAACTTATGAGGAAAATTTAGAATTTTTTTTCTTACGCTGGACGCGGCGTAGAAGTTTTGGTCAAATTGATAAAGGACCGTGATTGAGAAATCTATTATCATCAAGGAAAAGCCAATATGGTGGCCAACACTTTAAGTAGTAAAAGATAGATTGAGATTAATAAATTTCAGGACAACTGATGAGAAGGATCGAATGAAGAGAACCATTTAGTACTTAACAGGAAGACTTAAAGATACCTAAAAACTTAAAAGGATATTAGTCATGACCGAATATGAAAGAGATGTTATTAATTAGGCAAGTCAGTACTCGACATGGTTGAAAGTGAAAAGGAAAGGCGAAGATTAAAATTTTGGCGATTGCGGCTTCTAAATGACCCAAATGGGAGTGAGAGTTTATTATAATAAATTTTGAAAAATGATTATCAAGAACCAAGTTAGCCATCATGCTATTTGAGGATTTTGAGTAATAGGTTAAATAAGACCGCTTATTTTATTATGCAAATAATAGATCTCCGCTCTATAAAATTGTTATGAACGCGAAAAAGATAATTGGTGATAGAGACACCCCGCGATATCGCGCCACGCAAGGACCCAAGAATTAATTTCACAACTGGATTATTTCCCAAATATTTCGTGAGAAGGGACGAACAGAGGCACGACTTAAAGTTCTCAAATCGATGAGTAGAATGAGAGGACTATCCAGACCATTGCAGATACGTCTATCAGCTTGCCTTTTATTTGGGACGGTTAAGAGAATCGCCTATCGATGACAGAAAAATTCGTATAGATATACTTACCACACGAGCATACGGAAAATAAATTTTGATATCCCTTAGGAAGGACAGTGTGGAAGAACAAAGGATGTTATGGTTAAAGCTGACCAAAGGCAATGAAGATCGCACACACCCTTTAAAGGCCACTGGTAACAGTTCCCAACAAACGCGAATACGTCCAAGGCGCTAGCGAGAATAACAAGTATGACCCAGAAGGCATCGTAGTACTATAAATCTTATACGAGGAATGATTAAAAAAGTCTGACCAATAGTGGAAGCTGAGCATTCCACGATTTTAAAGCGTATCAATCAATTACGTATGAAATGGTGCTTCCTTCAAGATGGCAACGGGACGACGATGTGCCTTACATTACTATAGGAAGAAATGTTAAATCTGACCCTAAGCGTGTAGCAGGGGACGAGCGTGTAAAAATGTGATGAGAACTTCTTACATAAAATAATTGACAGAGATGATGCGCCGAAATGAGCAAACGTTAAGGAACGAAACTCTAGCACTAGTTAGAGCGACGGAGGGGAAAACGAATAAGTTGAAGGACCGTTCCAAACACTTAAAGATGCGCTAATCGTCCATATTAACAATTTTTAAGGAAAATAAAGTGACCAATTGACATTAATCGAATTATCGACAATAACGAGTTATTATGCGGGCATTGGAACGGCTACCAAGCTTTGTACAGAAGAAAGAATCGTTTTCCCTTAGATTAGCAAGAAGTTGGTAAGATGGGATACTTGGACCATTGTTGAGTCAACAGTCCAACGAAATTCCTAGAACTTATCAGAACCCGGCTAGTGGCAGCCCAGGATAAATAATAGAGATATGCGGACCAGAACTATAAAGATAGGAAGTATGAAGTAACAGACCAAGTATTGTTGAAAGTGCCTCCCGGGGAGGGAGTGATGAGATTCGAAAGGGAAAGAAATGTTGAACCCAAGGTTTATTGGACCGATTGAGGAATTAAAAGACTAAGAAAGTTGGCTTATAAATTAGCACCATCGTCAAACAGTCGCCAAGTTTATAATGACTACCACGAATCGATGTTAGGAAATAATCGTCAACGCTAGACATATGATTAAAAATGAGCTAATAAACTTGTTGCTAGACTTAGCGTATGTGGAACACATATAGAGATCATAGATCTATAAGAACAAGTACTCTGAAATATATATGATGGAGGAGTAAAAATTTATGAAGAGATCAAATACTACAAAGTCTACGTGAGAACTCGAGGTTGACATGTATAAAGCGTATCCCCGCCTATTTCTAAACTGATTCCGGGACGGAATCCTTTTAAGGGGGGAAAAACTGTAAGAACCCAAAATTTTGACATCGGTAAAAGACCTTTATGAATAGTAACCTTGTGGTTTAATAAAAAAATTTGCGACCACACCATATACGAGTTTTAAATTTAAGATTCCGAGTTGATACTGTGATTATACATACCAAATGAGTGTATGTAAATGCTATTAGTTTTCGAAAAAAATGAACTTTGAAAAATGACCGTACCTACGAACCATCAAGAATTACGGGAATCACAATATAATTATATATTTAAAATCCTAAGGATTTATATCCAAGAACGATACTTCAAAACATAAAGAATGTATACGAAATGATTTATACCGCGAACCATTTACGAGGAATTATGACGAAAACGAATAAGCGACCAAGCAAACGCGTAAACGAATAAATAAACATATCGAACCAAACTAACTAAACTAAATAACGATGGTAAGAAACTAACCATGGCTAGGTTACCAAATAGTAACCTAAACTAGATAGCATGATGACCTAAAGGCTAGAATAGTAAACCTAGATTCTAAACTCGATAGATTAGCTTGTAAACCTAATAAGCTAGCTAAGATATGCAGAGATATACTAGTACTAGGTCATATACTAAATCATATCTTCAAAATCTTCCAAGAGAAGCATTCAAGAAAGCACAAAACTCTCTCTTTCTCTCTCTCTCTCTCTTCAAAACACAATGCTGATTTCAAGAAAACCATGGAAAGAAAAATTCATATCTCATATTCTAATCATTCACAAATCACCAAATTTTTACCAAACCTCTTCCATATCATGGGTAAGTCACGCACCAAACTTCAAGCCCATCCATGAAGTTTTCAATTTTATAAAAATATTTGAAGTTGAGGGTGAATAATAAATCCAAAAATCACTAACTTGTTTTCTTGATTTTTCATGGAAGTTTAAGGCTACTAAAGCTAGAACTAGGCTTCATCAAGGATCTTAGGACTTTATTAAGTATTAAAAAGCTTAAAGTAATTTATAAATATTCATCCAAACTTTGTTTAAGTTTTAAGTTTCAAGAAAAGTAAGGATCTTGGATATAAGTATGGTGTAATAACCCTAATTTTTGGAATCTTTGAAAAACTGATGAATAGTGATTTTGCTGATTATGCTGATTAAGAAAACTTTTCATGTCACACTATGTAGAAGTTCTTTTATTGATATTCTGAGATCTTATTAGTACTCCATATGGTATATAAGTGTATGTAAAGATCGTCAGAATCCAAATTCGAACACTTTGATTTTTCCCGAAAATCCACCAGATACCGAAAGAATTGAGTATAAGGTAACATGATTAAAAGGATTAAATTCAATGACTATAAGAGAGGATTATAAACGGAATATGAAATATTGAGAAAGGTTTAGGGGAACCCAAGTAATAAGATCCCGGATATGATCCCTCAAACGATCAACGAGAATGAACAATAAACGAGTCGTAAAATAATTAAACGACTAAGTAATGCAAGAGGCAAGGAGGAGGGTCAATTAGTGCAAGATTAATGCACTTAGTTAACATCTTAATATAAGGATTAAGCTTAAAAAGATGCTTCCACCACAAGGATGAGACAAGTGGCAAGGATTATGTAAGCTTGATGACATCACCATGCTTATGTCACTTTCCACTAATTTAAACAAAACAACTAGTCAAGTAAATATCCTAAAATCATTTCATTTCCACCACAAGTTCAAGTCAACACAAGCTCTCATCTTCCTCCCCCATTTCCATTGCTCTCGGCCAAAACAGAACCAGCACATTAAAACTGTTGTATCTCCTTCATTTCTCACTCAAATGTTGTGTTCTATAGCTCTTTGGAAAGGTATTGAGATGACCTACAACTCTTGTTCACCAGTCTCGTCCAAATAAGCATGGTAAGACCCTCATTTTTACATTTCTTTCAATTGGACTTTTAGAAACTTCAAAGCCTAACTTTGTGTTCTTGATTTCTTTGGAAAGATCAAGCTTGTAGGAGGCTCCCTAAGGCTTTCTAGCAACTTAACACCTCTCAAGGAAGGTATAAACTTCAAACCCTATCCTTTACTTTGATTATTAGTGATTTTGATGGTTGGTTTTCTAAATGAGAAGCATGACATTTGATTATTAGTAGTTTGATTTGGATTTGGAGTGATTTGGTGAATGAATCTTTTTATAGTTAATAAAAGTTGATTGTGGTTGGTTGAGATGAAGAATCTGAAGAATAAGGACTGGTATAGTATTATTTAGTTGAGGTTTTGATGTGTTAATGATTGTGGGTTGTTTGGTGAGGTTTTGGTGTAGTGAGAAACTTGGAAAACTCGTAAATATAGCCGTCGTAATGCCCATTTTTATTCAACTGCTTGTTCTTAGTGTTCAGGACATAAAACTCAACAAACAATCTTTAACATTGCCATGTTTATCTAGAGCGTGTCGGAAGCTTCGTTTTGATATATGGATCACTTGGTTCCGATGTACGGTTTAGGAGAAACGACCGTTTTAAGTAACGTCGTTTCCCGAACGAACCATTACCCCTCGCCTTACTTTGAAACCTTGGTTAAGGCCCTTAAATGACTAATTGGAGTATGAAACAATTATTTAAAGTGTATTAGGCAGTTGGTAGAGTACTCGCGAAAGAATCGCCTTAAAATTCTTAATGGTTAATTTATTTAAAATGGTGGAGCCGAGGGTACTCGAATGACTTATGTGATTTGTTAAGCGTAGAAGTGACCATAAGCGAACATTAGGGTTCAATTGGTTAAAGTCTAGTTTCTTAAGCGACCGGGGTTTAATCCCGACTTATGTTGTTGTTCATAGGTTATCGGACCCACTCTAAGCTTAAGTCTACCCCGGAGCACTCAGGCAAGTTTTCTACCCGTTATACTGCTGTTGTGATGTATATATGTATATGCATTATCTTGTGATAAGTGCATGATTATTTTTAGCAAAGTCTTGCGATATATTGGAGCATGTGATATGATATTTATATGCATGCCTGTTTTGTAATCTTGATATCTAATTGTTGATTCAAAAGCTTATAAGTTGCATAATACCTATGCTAGAGATAAGTAGTAGTTGCGTATACCCTTAGTATAGGGGACCCAAAGGTGAATATTTTCTAAACCGGGAGGCGATGTTCCCGAGTATATTATATATATATATTTATATATATATAGATATAGTTTTCAAAACCATTAATCGAATAAGGTTTATTCGATAACTTTATTTTAAATAATGAATATTAGTTGAATATTCATTCGATGACTTATGACTCCGTTTATTTTATTTAATGAATATTATTAGTTGAATATTCATTCGAGGACTTATGACTCCATTTATTTTATTTAATGAATATTAGTTGAATATTCATTCGAGGACTTATGACTTTGTTTATTTTATTTAATGAATATTATTAGTTGAATATTAATTCGAGGACTTATGACTCCGTTTATTTTATTTAATAAATATTATTTTGAATATTCATTCATGGACTTATGACTCCGCTTATTTATTAAATAATATTCTTTATTTTTTTAAAGAATAATGTTTCGATAATCAAACTTATTTTGGATTATTCAAATAAAGATCGTACTTTCGCATAAGTATATCTTTGGTTATTTATTATTCATTTCAAGTATGAGTTTTAAAACTTCTACTTCAATTATTTTTTATAAAGGTTATCCTTATGGGAATATTATTTAGATAATAATATTCAGATATTTTCTAATATATCGGGACTGATTTATTTCATTAAATCAGCATTACTCCAAACATTCTTAAAAATGTTTTCAAGTCTTCAAAATGATTTTAAAAGTTAGAGCGGATCCCACAACTCATTTTCAGATTTAAGATCTTCCTTTCGAAGGGGACTTGAATATTCGCTCAAAAATCTAAGGGATCCGGCTCTATGGTGTATTTTATATTCGCAACGAGGTTGCTGTTTTGAGAAAACAATTTGATTACTTACACAACGTTCGGGAAGTAAGTCCATCTAATTGAGTCGGCATAAGCGACAGGCCGGGGTACGGTCTATTAAAGTGTAAGTGGCTGGGTGGCAGCCCATCAACGCGTAAAAGGCCGGGTGGCGGTCCAGCACAAGGTCCTAATGAGGCCAGGGTGATGATCGGTGGGGGATTCATCCATCTACTAGTAGAAAAGGTTACTTATTGGTATCTTTGCCTGATCAACAAGATATCGGTTTTATGCCAAAATTCTTTTCTTTCCAAATTCATTGGATATTACAACTCTGTTCATACTTTACATGACAGAGGTTTTCAGGAAATGTATGAGAAATATATGGATATATATCGGAACTTAATGAAGTATCTCGTAACTTTATTTCTTTTGAATGATATTTCAAAGATTGAATCTATTCAAATCTTATCTTGTATTCTCATATATGTGATGAACTTTTGAAACTAATTATAACTTGAACGGTGGTAGTTCAAGTAGTATTTGGAAAAGATATAAGTATATTGGAGTATCTTGTAACTTCATCTTTTCAACTTATATCTGGTTAATGATTATCTTATGAATGACAAAGATTTTCATAAAAATGTTGAGACAAGGTTAGATATATGAGATCACCTTGCAATGATATTTTTATACAGTTATAAACTGGAACTCTGTGTACATTATACATGTCAGAGGATTTCAAAGATTTTGAGTAGTATATATGTATATATACTGAATATTTTGCGACTTGTCGCGTTAAAATATCAACTTGGTTCATTTCTTCTTGACCAAGACTTTCATGAGTACTATGAGAATGCTCGTATATTGTTAATTATTATACATATTATTTCAGTGGGCTTGTTGCTCACCCTTGCTTTCTTCTTTCATTACACAACAACAGATAGACAAAATGAACAGGACCAAGCTCCCAATTCGTGAGCGGATAGGAAACGTTCCGCAGTTTCCTGTAGGCGTTGATGCCGTTGTAGCTGAGGTAGGAGCTACCAGTAGGCTAGGCTTTCAACTTTTGTTGTGCCAGACTTATGTATATTATGAATTGTAATAATGGCAAAGAATATGTAAATTTATTCAGAAACCCTTTTGAGGTGTAATGACTTTTTATTTGTTGAATAAAATGACTTGTGTTGTTTTTGGTATTCATCTCTGAGACTATAACTTGTGGTGTGTGGGGTCACGGTACGCAGCAGTTGGTTGATTGTTAAGGTCAAGTATTATTAAGGCAAATGGAACTCGTGACAACCCGAATCCCTGACCCCGGATTTGGGGGTGTTACATATGGTTTTGATGATTGATGTGATATTATCTTGATGTTTAGTTAATTAGTTTTAAGGTTGATGATTGTTGCCTCAAGAACATGATGTTCTTGAGAGGATTTAGTGTTGAGATGATTATTTGATGATTGTTGATGGTGGTATAATAATTTAAGATGTAAACGAAACTTGGATCGTAATCGTAGCCTCGTTAAAACGAACAAAACTCAACTTAAGTTTTTGCAAAAGTTACCGTATGTATAAACTATAGTTTCTTAAAAAGTAACATTTTATTATGATATAAAATATTATAAGGATCGTTTAGGCACTTGAATCACTTGATTCCGATTTAGGGATCAAAAGTTATGAATGTTTTACTAAAAGGGATTTACGCGACAAAACTGCTACAAATTACGAACTTTGTAAATATAAATGATCAACTTAAAAATATTTAAAATCATGAAATTTTTGCAGAGAGTAAGAAATAGAGTTTATTAGCTGTCATAAAAATGTTAAATTTTCAATTTTATAAAAATGTCGGAGCCAAGGTCGCGCGGAGTAGGAACGTCAAAAACAACCCCCAGTTAGGAAACTGCCACTTCGGGATTTTCACCCCACTTACCAGAAAACCATTTTCAAATGATGTGTTTTAAATTTTGTCTAGATCGCACATGCAAAAATGGTGCGTCAATTAAGTTAATGGTTTGAGAAATATCAACGTTTTAGTGAAAGCGGTTTGAATTGTAAAACTTCGTAGTTGAGCGAACTTTTGAAATGCTTTTCACCTAATTAAATTCAGTTTATTAAAATGAAACTTTTATGATAAATATTACAAGAACTCAAGAAGGTCCTAGAGGTGGTTTTGTATTAAAATATAAATTTTACGGTTTATTAAAAAAGATAGAGTGTGAGTCGCGTAATAGTAACATTCGGTAAAGTCAACTCTGAAAGACTTTTGACCGTCCGTTTCGACCAAGGATTGATACTTATTTCGAGTCGGTCGAATATTGAAAATTATGAAGTATTGAACTTATTAGAATATAAGTTGGTGATGAGAGTAGGAATGCTGATTAAGATTATGATATTTGTTGAATAGAAAATCCGGAACGAGAGGAAGTCAGAAAATGTATCTTGGACTCCAAACAAGTTTTCAAACCCTACCTTTTTAAAATTGTTGTGTTTGTTTTCAAATATTTGCGATATATACATGATTTTGTATTACGAGGTTTTACGGACTGTGATATATAATATCATACGATATGTTAATGATTTCGATGTAATAATATTATCGGATTTCAATCGATAACGCTAGAGAGTAGCATTGTAAATAAAAGGTATATATTTTAGACCAAGGATCGGTCAAAATAATTTGATGAAAACCCGGAAGTATTCCGGAGGGGTTTTATTTAAAAATAATAACTCTATAGTAGAGTGTGATGTATAAGTTGTAAGATCGAGAGTCGGTCAGTTTTTATAAGTATAAACCCGGGAATCATCCTGGAGATGTTTTGGACGATCAAAAATCAGTATTTATTTTATTTTAAGGGACTCGATGTCCACTTGTGAAGTATTAAATGCCTCGAATTTATTTAAAACGATTTCCAAAGATCGTATTCCCTCAACTATATTTAATCACTCGAATAATTAATATTATTTCGGTTGTTCATTTTAAATAGGAGAAGTATACTCCAACAATTATTTGTTTAAACTCGATTACTTTATCTATTAAAGATTACTCTAATTATTTGAACATAAATTAGTTGAGGAATATTATTTCAAATATTCTTTTAAAATATATAATTCTTCGAGGTTTAATTATTTAATAATTATTATCTAATTATTAAATATTTATTTAGTAATTTAAAATGATTTAAAAATCATAAGACCTACTTTTAAAATACTTTCTGAAGTTCAGAAAGTCATTCGAATACTTTCAAATCATCGAAAATATTATATCGACTTATTTTAAATATTTTAAATATAGTTTCAAAAGAAACTCCCCCTTATTTAATTATCTGTTGACAACGGTCAACTCATATTCTTGGTACTTCCTCCGAATATTCTCGGAAGTACATATATATACATACAAATCAAAGTGTACCTATCAACAAGCAATATGCTTGGGGAACAATATAAGTTCCAGATATATGATGGGATTCTTACGAGGACAAAGAGGGGTAGACTCTAGTACTTCGTGGACTAGGGAGACTACCAATTTACTACCACATGCGAAGGTATCTTATATACTGATGAACATGTGGAGTATGCGTACCTGAGAGGGATGGACACAAAATCGTGTCTTGAGAGGGATAGAAACGAAGTGTATACCTAAGAGGGATGGACACAGAAAAGGCCCGAATGCGGACAGGGTGATAACCGATAATAAAAAGGGAATCGTCCTTCTACAAGTAGAAAATGTTACGATTTCCGTAGTACGACTGATCATCGTATGCGGTGGCTCCAGTGAATGTCCTATTCTTCCAATTGGAATTATGATGCAATACCGTAACCCAAGCCTAGGTGTTGGTTTTACCATTAAGGTATTCGTAGGATAATAAGTCCATAAAATAATTGTTTTCGAAAGAAGGTGTGTATCACCGAGGAACACTATTTTTGAATAAAGATATTTATCATATATGAAATTATACTTGAATTTCTCATACAGTCTTTTCATACTGTACATTATTATGGCTGAGCATTATTGTTAGGAATATGTGTATTAGTTTGATGATAAGTTAAACAAAACACTTAAGTAGAAATCTAGTGTTTGTAGCCTCAACGGATAAGACCATTTTGGCTATCCGTTGAAGGAGTAGCTTTACTTAGAAATAAGTTTAGTATTGTAGCACATTTCATTCTCTGTATTTAAGTTGTAATTCTTAGATGTTGTGGGAAATTATCAGTCATGTTGGCCACTAGTGGATATGCAAATAGGAGGGCTAATTGTAAATATTTCATGCCTTGTAATTTTGTATAAGTGAAGTAGTATCAACTGATATTAAAGGCCTTCAACGGATGAGAAGCAAAGCTTCAACGGATGTCTCTAAAGCTTCAACGGATAACATCCATCAATGGATGAGTGCTTCAACGGATAAAGCTTCAACTGCTAATGCATCAACGGATAAAGTTTCAACGGATAAAGCTTCAACGGATAAAGCATCAATGGATGAAATCTTCAACGGATGCTTAGTTCAAATAGCAGTTGATAGTGACAATTCATAAGCTGACAGAGACACATGGGTTGATAGAGACAAACTGGAATGTGGCAGCCTCTAGGAGGAATCAAGAAAATGCAGCATTTCCATTCTGGTGCAAACAAGGAAGTATTCAAAGATTCAAAGCTAAACCTAAATTGCATTGGATAGAGAAATGAAGAAGAAACATGTGAAGAATCTTTTAATTGTATTTTACAGTTTTGTCTTCACTTGTAAACTTGGTGATATATAAACCAAGTAGCAGCTAGTAATTAGATGGTGAATTTTCCAGAGCTGTTTAGAAAAATCTAGAGAGAAAATCATCTAGTTTGTACTAGGACGCAGCTGTGATTTAATTCTTTGAATCATAGATTTTCTGAAATAACACATCTCCGGTGGAACAACAAATCCACCAGAAAAGTTTTTAAGTCTATTGTGTTCTTTACATTTGTGTTTGAATAGATATCTGTCTGCATTAGCTGAAAGCAATTCACACACACTTGTTCATCAAAACACATAGCCTAGAAACTGCTCAAAACTTGAAAAAGTTTTGAGATTTACATTCAACCCCCCTTCTGTAAATCTCATTGTTAGTTCACTGGGAATAACAATTGGTATCAGATCAAGCTCTTAATATACCAAGAGTTTAAAGATCTATTCTGCTAATATCGTGAGTAAGAAGGATATTGGTGTAAAGATTCCAATCCTGGTAAGAGATAACTATCATCACTGGAAAGTGAAGATGCATTTACATCTTCTCTCTTAAGATGAAAGCTACATCAACTGCATTGAAAATGGTCCTCACATCCCTCACAAGGTGGCCACAGCTGCTACTGCAACAGTTGCTGTTGGACAGTCAATTCCCAAGCCAAAAGCAGAATGGACTGTTGAAGATATTGAAGAGGTTCACAAGGACAAGAAAGCCATGAACATTCTGTTTAATGGCCTAGATCAAGATATGTTTGACAATGTCATTAACAGCCAAACTGCTAAGGAAATTTGGGATACTGTGCAACTTATCTGTGAAGGTACTGAGCAAGTTAGAGAAAACAAAATGCAGCTTCTCATTGAACAGTATAAATATTTTCATTTTGAAGAAGGAGAATCATTGAATGACACCTTCAACAGATTTCAAAAACTGTTGAATGGATTGAAGCTGTATGGCAGAGTGTACCAAGTCAAGGACTCCAATTTAAAATTTCTGAGGTCTCTACCAAAGGAATGGAAGCCTATGACTGTTTCTCTAAGAAATTCTCAAGATTATAAGGACTTCACACTTGAAAGATTATATGGAATTTTGAAGAAATATGAACTTGAGATGGAGCAAGATGAGCTGTTGGAAAAGGGAAAGAGAAAAGGAGGATCAGTTGCACTTGTAGCTGATAATGAGAAGATTGAAGCCAGGAATGAGGAAAAGATAATGCCAAGTCTCAAAATTGGCACAAGCAAATCAGAATCAAGCAAGGGAAAGGAGCAAGTAGCTGAGGATGAAGACAATTCCAGTCAAGATGACTCTGATGATGTTGATGAACATCTGGCTTTTCTGTCCAGGAGGTTTGCAAAGATGAAATTCAGGAAAAATACAAAATTCACTAAGTCAAACAAAAATATGGTGGACAAATCTAAGTTCAAATGTTATAACTGTGGCATTAGTGGACACTTTGCCAATGAGTGCAGGAAGCCAACCTCTGATAAGAAGAAATTTGAGCAAGTTGATTACAAAAAGAAGTATTTTGATTTGCTCAAACAAAAGGAAAGAGCTTTTCTGACTCAAGATGATTGGGCAGCAGATGGAGTCAATGAAGATGATGATATGGAATATGTTAACCTAGCCCTGATGGCTAATTCTGATAAAAATGAAACTAGTTCATCAAGCAACTAGGTAATTACTACTGATCTCTCTCAGCTTTCTAAGATTGAATGCAATGAATCCATAAATGATATATCCAATGAATTATATCATTTGCGTGTTTCCCTTAAATCACTAGCTAAAGAAAATACAAGAATCAAAGAGAATAATTTGTTTTTAAGTGATAGGAATGCTGTGTTAGAGAATCAGGTAATTGAGCTTGAAAAGATTAAAATTAAATGCTTGACTGTTGAAAGTGAACTAGAAGAAGCTGTTAAGAAAGTAGAAATTCTTTCTAAACAGTTAGAAAGTGAACAAGAGGTAATCAAGGCCTGGAAAACATCTAGGGATGTTAGTGCCCAGATTGTCAAGGTTCAGGGAATTGAATCATTCTGTGAGAATGCCTGGAAGAAAAACAAAAAGGAGTTAGAATTAATTGATGGATTGTCAACGGATGTGGAATCAACGGATGATGAAAGTTATCCGTTGAAGGAAGAAAAAGAGCATCCATTGAAGGCTCATCAATTAAAACAGGCAAATGATTCTAAAAAGAAAAATCTCAATAAGAAGGTTGGTTCAACTTTCAAGAACTTTGTCAAAGAAGGAGCTAGCACATCCAAAGATGCCAGTAAGGTGAATATAGGACACATGACTTTAGATCAGTTGAAAAATAGGCTTAAATTGGTTGAAGATAAAAAGGAAACTAAAAGAAAATCTAATAGAAATGGGAAGGTAGGGATTAACAAACACAACAATTACACACCTGATAAATATGCTCCTAAAAAAAGCTGTGTGCATTGTAAAAGTGTTAATCATCTATCTGATAACTGCAAATCTGTTAAGAATGCTCCCATGCCTTTAACTCCCTCCATGCCTAACATGTCTATGTCACCTCTGCATGTTATGCCTATTATGTCTCATCAGAATCCTCATGCACATTTTGTAAACATGCCATATGTTAATAATCCTTATTTTACTGCATTCAGTATGCCTCAGATGCCATACAGCATGCCTATGTGGAATAATATGTTTGCACAATCCATGCCTTATCAAATTCAATCAAATGTGCTAAATGATTCTGTGACTAACCCTACACTTCAACCAACTACATCTGAGACCAAGGTTGACCCAAAGTTACCTAAGTCAAAAGATGCAGGAGAAATGAAGTCTAGGAAAAAGACTAACAAGGCTGGACCCAAGGAAACTTGGGTACCAAAATCAACTTGATTGATTTTGTTGTGTGCAGGGAAAAAGAAGGAATCTATGGTACTTGGACAGTGGTTGTTCAAGACACATGACAGGAGATTTCACCCTGCTCACAGAGTTCAAGGAGAGAGCTGGCCCTAGCATAACCTTTGGAGATGACAGCAAAGGGTTCACTATGGGATATGGCTTGATTTTAAAAGAAAATGTCATCATTGATGAAGTTGCATTAGTTGATGGTCTCAAACACAATCTATTGAGCATCAGTCAACTATGTGACAGAGGGAATACTGTTTCCTTCAATTCTGAAGCCTGTGTTATCACAAGTAAGAAGGACAACAAAGTGGTTCTAACTGGAGTTAGAAAAGGGAATGTGTACTTAGCTGACTTCAACTCTACAGATTCAGAATCAATTACTTGTCTTCTCAGCAAAGCAAGTCCAGATGAAAGTTGGCTATGGCACAAGAAGCTGTCCCATTTGAATTTCAAGATAATGAATGATCTAGTCAAAAAGGACTTAGTTAGAGGAATCCCTCTAGTGGAATTCACAAGGGATGGACTGTGTGATGCTTGTCAGAAAGGAAAGCAAAAGAAAGCATCATTCAGTAAGAAACTTGAATCTGCAATTGATGAACCATTACAACTGCTACACATGGATCTTTTTGGATCAGTCAATGTATTGTCAATTTCAAGGAAAAGATATTGCCTAGTGATTGTAGATGATTTCTCAAAGTTTTCATGGATTTATTTCCTTGGATCAAAGGATGAAGCTAGTGAAATTATCATCAACCATATCAAGCAAGTCAACAATCATCTAGATTTCAAAGTAAAAAATATCAGGAGTGACAATTGAACTGAGTTCAAGAATACAACCATGAAGCTATTCTGTGAAGAAAATGGGATCATGTATGAGTTCTCAGCTCCAAGGACTCCACAACAAAATGGTGTGCTGGAAAGGAAGAACAGATCACTAATTGAAGCTGCAAGAACAATGCTTGAAGAGTCAAAACTCCCAACATACTTTTGGGCTGAGGCTGTTAACTGTGCATGTTACACTCAGAATATTTCTCTAATTAATCAGGCAAAAGGCATGACTCCCTATCAATTGTTCAAGAGAAGAAAACCAACTTTAAATTTTCTGCATGTCTTTGGTTGCAAATGTTACATTCTAAGGAATCAACCTGATCACAAAGGGAAGTTTGATGCAAAGGCTGATGAAGGAATATTTGTTGGTTATTCTGCTGGAAAATCATATAGAGTCTACAATCTAAGAAACAACATTGTCATGGAATCTGTGCATATTGTGTTTGATGATAAAAAGATTGATGGACTGACAGATGAGGGACATCATGAAGGACTCAAATTTGACAACATTGAGATATATTGTGATGATAGTGAAGATGAGAATGATGGAGAAGGTATAACGACTCGTGTATTTTTATTTTATTTCTAATACTTGGAAGTGTAATAAAAGTTTAAGTGAATAAATAAAAAGGTGTGTATTGACTTTGGCAGCGGTTATTGATTTTTATCTCATTATTTATGATTTGTTGATATGTGGGATTGGAATTATGTGATTTATTGGTGAGTTATATGATTTTATTTCGCTTGTAAAAGTGATTTTATTGTAATTTTAATTTCATAAATATTTGGGTTGTCTTTAAAATTGGTTTTCTAATTTTACAATTTTGATAATTATTTTTAGGACTTTATAAAATAGAGAAATCAATATTTCGTTAATTATTCATTTTTAAATGATTTTCTGAGTGTGTTAAATGCTAAAATCCATATTTAATTATGGGAATCTTTAAAAATTATGAAACTTATATTTTATTAAGTTCGTATTATTTTGAGAATTTTAAAATTATTTTGGAAATTTTCGGAAGTCGTTTCACCCGCCTGTTGTTTCGTTTATTTGTTAAAAACGGGTACCAGTTGCGTTTTAGAAATTGTTTAAAAATTTCAAAATATATATTTTTATAAACCCCGGACTATTTACAATACTTTAAAAGTATTATCGGGATTTAATGAGATTGTTTTCGACGTGCCCTGACTCGTTGATTTCAAAATTCGATTAAATAATTGACCCCTAATACTCAGGGACACGTGTTAACAATTCATAAAAGAATATCAACACACGTCCCATTTGAAGGACACGTGCAGGCAGGCAGTTTATTTCCCAAAAACATCATCTCTTTGTCCCTGTCTCTCTATCTCGATCTCTCTACAGTATCCTCTCTCTCTCTCCCCTTCTTTATTCGGTCATCTTCCATTTTCTTTTCTGTTTCCTTCGTTTCTTTTTCTTTTCCGTCGATTCCAGCCGTGTTGCTCTCGGTTATTCCAGTGAGTTCTCCGGCTGAATTTTCGGCGATTCTTTGTTCCTTGTTTGGTTTGCTATATATATATATACTCATGTATATATATCTGTGTGGATGATGTGTGTATGTATGTGTGTGTGTGTGTGTTGTGTGTGTATATTGACGGGTGTGTGTTGGTGTTTGTGGCGGTGGTTCGCCGGTGTTGCTGTTTGTTCTTCCCTGTTTGCGCGTGTGGCGCGTGGCTGTTGGGTTAATTTGACATTATTTAATTAATTTTCTGCAGGATTTTATTTGAGTAATTTCGTGATATAAATTATCAAATGTGCGGAAATTTTTTTTAATTAATCGGTGAAGTTTCGCGTTAGAAACCCGAGAATTTATCGGGTACCCGTGAAATTTTACCGCCGTCCGCAATGACTTTTACGAGTGGACGGTGGACGGTGATGACGATGTTCTGAGTCCTAAATTCTATAAATAAATAAAATAAAATAATTATGTAAATTATGTTTGGATTTAAATAACTAATTTTGATTGGTATTGGGTTGTACAGAATATTGTTGTGGATTGTTGGGAATTGTTGACGTCGATTATAATCGACGGGTAGTCTTATAAATAAAAAAGTGCTGCCAAAATTTTCTAAAATATATTTGTAATCGTACATAATTATGTTTTACGTGTTATCCTTGTTTATGTTCGAGAAATGTAATTACATGATTATATGTATAATAATGATACGAGTCGGGTTGTCGGATTTGGGGTTATTAGGATTTGAGGATATCAAGCATGTCGATATAACTAATTAGGGTATTCTGTAATTGTAGATCCCAGTCGAGTTGTTCCAGGATCAAAGTCAGCGTGAAAGCTATTTAGGGTTTGTAAAGCGTTGCAAGGCAAGTACCCCTGACCATTCTTTTATGGTTCAGTGCATATGAATAGCTAAATGTTTTATTTTCGTAATGGAACAGAAATGTTTTAGGTTACGTATCCCCTGTAGTTATAAAATTACTGTTTTCAAATTGTTTTAGGGAAAAGTAACTTCGAAAGGTACCTGTCTCAAATGAAATGATTTGCGAAACGGATTTTATATGTGTGCTGGTTAATTAAATGATTTTGAAAATGAGATAGGTACAAGTGTTTTGAAAACTGGATAAAACGGTTAGATATGGGATACATTGGGGCCAGAGTAGGCCTATTGAAGTGCCGTAAGAGGCTAACTCGGTTGCGCGCATTATAAAACCGATTAGTCCAGCAGGTCAGAGACCTAGCTAGTCTCTGAGTTCCGGAACAGGTAAATGGGATGGCAGTTAAAGCCGTCTGGTGTTGATAGCCTGATCAGCTGTCTTCACATATCCGCTATGTATCTGATTGGGATTTGTGAATTATATAAGAGCATGAATGATTCATACAGCGGTTTTATAAAATGATTAGCTTGCTAAAATTGCACTCTGGTATTACACAGCACACTACTATGTTATTTTCGCAAAGCATGCTAATTAGTGATATCCAGTTATGTTGATTGTCATTATGAAATGTTGATATTATAATTACAGCTCTGTTCCCATTATTGTTACATTACTGTTTTAATCTGTTATTCATATTTGGTACTGCTGAGCGATTATGCTCACCCTTGCAAACTGTTATGTATATTTCGCAGATGCCTAGAAGATCAGTCAGACCGACCTATGTTCCCGGCCCTTCTGGACCTGGCTCCTCTGAGGTAGTTTCTATCAGACCATGAGGTCTGAGGAGTTGCTGAATAAAGTTAGTGTGTCTTAGATATTGAATAAAGAGTTTGTAATAGTGAAAACCTGAATTATACTTGAACCTGGATCGGATCTTGGTTCGGGGTCAAGTTAGTATATTTTAATAATAATTTTGTTGTTTATATTTTTAGTAATTTTGATTAGTGACGTCAACTCCTGACCCCGGGGTTGAGGCCGTCACAGAAGGCACCTCGAAAAGAATTCAAAATCTGCCTTTGGATAATGCACATAATGCTGCATCCGTTGAAAGTCATAATTCAGCTTCCGTTGATAGAAGCAATGCAGCATCCATTGAAAGACAAAGTACATCATCTGTTAAAGTTCATAATGAAGCATTCGGTGATCACAGTCTGTCAACGGATAATCATTTCACTTTATCAGTTGATAGAACTCCCAATTCCTTTCAAAGGATCATCAACTCAGGGGGAGTTTCAACCAATCAACATTCTACCTCACATCATGACAATACTGAGGCAACCTCATCTAGAGCTAATCTACCACCTCAAAGGAAATGGACCAAGAATCACCCTTTTGAACTAATCATTGGTGATGCTACATCTAAAGTACAAACTAGAAGGGCTACTCAAGATGCATGTCTGTATAGTAGCTTTCTATCACAGGAGGAACCTAACAGAGTGGAAGAAGCTCTATTGGATCCAGATTGGATTTTAGCAATGCAAGAGGAGCTAAACCAATTTGAACGGAACAAAGTATGGAAGCTGGTACCCAAGCCAAAGAACAAGAGTTCTATTGACACAAAATGGGTATTCAGAAACAAGATGGATGAAAATGGCATTGTCATAAGGAATAAAGCCAGATTGGTTGCTAAAGGCTATTCTCAACAAGAGGGAATAGATTTTGATGAGACATTTGCTCCAGTTGCCAGACTTGAAGCCATCAGAATCTTTCTAGCCTATGCAGCCCATGCCAATTTCAAGGTCTATCAAATGGATGTCAAGAGTGCATTTCTGAATGGGGAATTGGAGGAAGAAGTTTATGTAAGCCAACCTCCAGGATTTGAAGATCCAAATTTTCCAGACTATGTGTATGATCTGTTGAAAACACTCTATGGACTAAAGCAAGCACCTAGAGCCTGGTATGAGACTTTGTCAAAATTTCTTCTAGATAATCACTTCACAAGAGGTACTGTTGACAAAACTCTTTTCTTTAGAAATGTTAATGGCTCTACAATACTTGTTCAAATTTATGTAGATGATATTATATTTGGATCTATAGATGATAAGCTTTGTAAAAAGTTTGCTAAGTTAATGCAAAGTAAATATGAAATGAGCATGATGGGAGAGCTAACTTATTTTCTTGGTTTACAAGTTAAACAAGTTAGTGGTGGAATTTTCATTAGTCAAACTAAATATATTTATGATCTTTTAAAGAAGTTTGACTTAATGGATTGTTCATCTGCAAAAACTCCCATGGCCACTGCCACCAAGCTTGAATTAAATAAGGCTGAAAAGTCTGTAAACATTTCACGTTATAGAGGCATGGTTGATTCACTTTTATATTTAACTGCTAGTAGACCTGATATAATGTTTTCTACATGTCTCCGTGCTAGATTTCAAGCTGACCCTAAAGAGTCTCACTTAGTGGCTATTAAAAGGATTTTCAGATATCTCAAAGGGACTCCAAATCTAGGAATTTGGTACCCTAGAGAGTCTGGTTTTGATCTAATTGGCTACTCAGATGCAGATTATGCAGGTTACAAAATAGACAGGAAAAGCACAACTGGCACCTGTCAATTTCTAAGGAATAAGCTTGTGTCATGGTTCAGCAAGAAGCAAAATTCTATTTCAACATCAACAGCTGAAGCTGAGTACATTGCTGCTGGTAGTTGCTTTGCACAGATACTGTGGATGAGGAATCAACTATTTGACTATGGACTAACTGTTGACAAAATTCCAATATTCTGTGACAACACAAGTGCCATTGCCATTACTGAAAATCCAGTGCAGCACTCAAGAACCAAGCACATTGACATCAAGTACCACTTCATAAGGGAACATGTGATGAAAGGTACAGTGGAACTTCATTTTGTTCCAAGTGAAAAGCAGATTGCAGACATATTTACCAAGCCACTTGATGAATCAACATTCACAAGATTAGTAAGTGAGCTAGGTATGCTTAATTATTCATAAATTCATGTCCTCATTATAATCTGCTTTGAAGCCTGAAATGAATTTGTGGCGAGAACAAAGTTGGCTTTAAGTAAAGATTATTCTATCAATTGATATTCCCTATCTGTTGAAAGCCAAAATTGTTCTATCAACGGATGTTCATTATCCGTTGAAAGACAAATACATTTCTGCTAATCTTATCGGATAAAAACTGTGTTAATCTTCAACAGATAACTATTTACCTCATCCGTTGAAGTGTCACATCAGTTACTTTAAGTGAGTCACAGCCGTTGATTTGTTTACTTAACCGTTGATACAGATATACATTGTTGTATGTATTTGTATTAAAGGCAGTTTTCAGAATTTCTACAGTTTTCTTTATTCTCAAACGGTTGTAATTTATTTAAAAGTATCATTTAATCATTTTATTTACGTTTTAATTCGAGAAAGTATATAAGCCCATTGAATTCTTATTTTCACTTTGCGCTTTCTTACAATTTTTACTCTCTTTCTCTCCCAAAACTCTCAATCTTTTCTCTGCAACCTCTACTCACAACAATGGCACCAGTAGTCAAGATTATGTCTCAGTCTAGCTTTGTTTATGAAAAGAACAATTTCGTAGCCTTGGTGGAAAAGAATGAAGCCCATTCAGATTATCACAAGATGATGACTTCATCAAGAACTGCAAACTAAGCTATGCAATGCTGGAAGCCCCAACTATCTATTGTGAGGTAATTGAGGAGATTTGGACAACTGCAGAGTTCAACTCCACAGATATGACCATTGCTTTCTCTCTCAAAGGTAAGGATTACTGTATTAACTGTGATGATATACAGTCATGCTTTAAGTTACCTGAGAATAATGCCATGACACCACACACTGATAATGATGTATCTGCTGTGTTAGATTCCATAGGCTATTCTTTTGATTCTGCTAGTTTAGGGAGCATTAGAAGAAAGGGCCTTAGGAAAGAATGGATTTTTCTTAGAGATGCCTTTATCAAGGTTTTCTCTGGGAAGATTAGCAATTTTGATGCCATAACTTCATCTCTTGTTAATATGCTCTATATGCTAGTTTCTGATAGGTACTTTAATTTTAGCAACTATGTCATGCTAGAATTAGGTTCCCGGTTAGGTAACAAAGCTAATCGACCTCATAACATCTACTATGCTAGATTCTTTATGTTATTGGCTAACCATGTTGCTAAAGGTTTGGTCATAACTAATGAGAGCAATAAACTCAAATGTTGGGCACAAGAGAAAAGGGTCCTTGCAGACCTTTTGAGAATTAACATCAACAGCCAGGTGCAATTGGTATATTTACCAATAATGAATGCACCTCAGGTAAGTGAGGTAAATACTTCTGCAACTCCTACATCTTCCACCCCCATTGTTTCTTTATCTTCTAGTGTGGCAATGGAATATGTGTCTTTGTCCCAACAGATTCCTACCAAAGCCACCAAACCTAAAATTCCAAAACACAAGTCAAAAAAAACCACCTTTGTTGTTTCTTAAAAGACAACATTTGTAACAACTACCAAAAACCCTGAAGGGAGTGAACAGGGTGTTAGTGGTGAGGGGAGGGGTGAACATCAAGAAACACCCCAGGATAAGGTGGGAGAGGTGAGTGGTACCCTAGCCAGCCAAGCCACAGTCTCTCAAAAGACTGTGGTGGTTCAAAAGGAGTCAAACACATCCCTAGTTGCATCTTCCCAAAAGGATGCAGCTATTGAAAATATTCCCCAACCAGGGACACAGAACAAAAGAGGGAGGGACACTGAAGCCATGCATTCACCTGTCAAAGCTTTTTCAAGAAGAAAGAAGGCTAAAACCCTAGTTTCCACACAGGGGGCACACACTGCATAGATACATCCACCTGTATCTTTGCCTTCTCAAATTCAGCTTGATATGGCTCCAGCAAATGTGGAGTCACAACCCCATTTTCTCATAATAGACACACAACAATCACCAAATTCTCCATCACCATCACCATCTCTGGATGTGGATATGATATTCACATCAATTTCTGATTCTCCCTCTTTAAAACTCAGGGAGGAGCCCCACTCAAATCCTGGTGATCATCATCTGTTAGATGATTTGTTGGATCATCAGCCAACTCTTTCAGACTTAGTTGAAGAATCTGTGTCACCTCACTTAAAATCAATTCACAAAGATTCAACAATTATGTCACTTTCAAAATCTACATCTTTTCCTTCTTCAACGGATATCTCTCATCCGTTGACAAGTGGTTGTTCTTCGACGGATAAGCTTAACAGCAGTTATCCGTTGATATCATCAGTTTCCACTTCAACGGATACTCCCTATCCGTTGATGGTCTCTACACATATAACTGAATCAATTCCAAGTGTAGAAGACATGGTTACTGTACAATCACTTCTAGGATTTGAGGGAAGGGAGTGATAATTTGAGTGAGAGGCTGGGTTGCTCCCAGGCAAAAGGAGAGGTTGGGAGTCAAAATATGCATGCTATTTCTTCCAGCATGGCAAAAGTAAGTGAGGGGAGTGCCACCTTAGTAGGTGAGGGTGAGGGTGTGAGGGTGTGTGTGAGCCAGGGGGAGCCCCTGATGCAAGAATATACAGAAAATGAGAGAAAAGCAGGTACAGAAGCTATAAGGGTGGATCCAGCCATTGCCAGTGAGTCAATGATTGTGGATGATGCTGAAAAGGAAAGACAATTTCAGCAACATTACAAAGCTGAAATTGATAACATTTCCTTGGATGCTGACACTTTTACTCATCCTATTTCAGCCTATCAACTGTTGGCAGCTCAGGGCAATGTGGAGGCAGAGCAGACTTTGAACATAGTGCACACTTCAGAATCTCTTCAAAGAGATAAAGCTGCTATTAATAGGATGTCTTCTCAAGCTGGTGAGCCATCTGAAGAATTTGAAGTAAATTCTAATGATGATGACTCTAATTCTTTGGATGGGAGCATGAACTTAGGGGGAGATGAAGGCCCAAGTTCTGTTCCAGATTTACCTGAATGGGCATGGACAAAGAAATCTACATCAGGACAGTTTGGTGTAGCTTTGGTCAAGCAAGTAATGGCTATTCAAAAGGCCCTTCAGGAAACTACAGATGCTGGTATAAAGGCTATTCTTCAAGCTCATCTAGACTCTCTGCATCTCTTGCAGTTGCAGCATATCAGACAGAATTTAAGTGTGGATGAACTCAAAAAGGATATTGCTGATCTGAAATCCTACAATTCTGAGAAGTTGGATTCAGTTATGCCTTATGGTATAATGCAAGATTTGTTGCTGAGATTGAGGAGAGAGTCTGATGCTGACAAGAGGCTGGCCAAGTTGGAAACAAGAGTTCAAGGCTTGACCCCTATCCTTGATGATAACAAAATGGGGGAGAATAAAAGGGAAGGGGAAGGAGAGCCATCAATAACAGTTCAAATATCTAAAGTGCTAGTTCCTGCCATTACCACTTCTCCAACTCTTCAAATCAAAGGAAAGCTTGATGGAATTGATCTAATCCAGATAGCAGCAGCTGAGATGAAAGTCAAAGAGCAAAGGAAGAAAATTGATGAAAGGATGCAACAAATCTTTGGTTCTACAACTTCTAAATCACAATCTGTGAAACATAGCACAAAAGTGAAGCCAATCATTATGGAGCTCAAGCCAGTAAGGAGGAATAAGGTTGGAGAGACTTCTTCCAAGAATCTGAAACCTATGGTTCTCAAGCCCAACAACAGATCCAATAAGGACTCTACAAAGAACCCTCTAAGCCTTGCTCAGTTGAAAGAAGTGGACTTTCCTCTTCCAAATCCTGATGAAGATAAGATTTTGGGTGGTAATATCATGAAGCACAAGGAGACCAAGGATGTGGTTGAAAGGATGAACATGGCTATTATCTTTAGAGAGGGAAAGAGTATCTGTGTGATACAAGGACATCCCAAATTCTCAATAGCCAAGAGGGAAGAAGCCGAAAGGTTAAAGAAAGAAGCTAAAAAGCTAAAGGCTGACAAAAAAGCACAAGCAAAGCTTGCAAAACAGCTAAAGTCAAGTCAAGCTGAAGAAAAGAAAGAAATTGAAGACAAGAGTGAAGATGTAGGTATGGGGGACATGATTAGTGATGATGTGGAAGAAAGAAGTAAGGAAAGAAAGGAATGGCAGAAAGGGAACAGAAAGAAGGCCAATACAAAAAGGAAGATGGTAGATGAAACTGAAGAAACCCAATCAAAATCCAAACCACTACCTTCTATTCCTGAACCTATTGTGCCTGACTCCTTCATAAACATCCATGGTAAAATAATAACTCCTAAGAAGGAACCAATTGATTGGGATACCATCAAATTGCCCACCTTCTTAACCACTTCTCCACCATCAAAGAAACAGAAAAGGAAAATCAAATCAACACCTCCTCTAACCTCAATCAAATTCACTCAGAAGCCTAAGCCTAAGCCACAAGCCTCAAAGGATGATTATGTTCACATTTGTGATATAAAGGAATTTTCAGACATTGAACTCTATCTGGATGAGCTGGAGGAAGTAAGGGGAATAGATGCCTATAGACAGCTTCCAGAAAGACTAATGTTCAAATATAAATGAAGCGGGGAAAGGAGTTGGCCCCTTTACAGAATTCTCAATGAAGGCTATTCTACCTTGGTTAGAGTCTACTCAGCCATAAAATGGGATTCTGGCTTTACCAGGACTGCTAAAACTGAGATTCTCAACAAGATTGCCAGCATAAGGAAAACTTGGTGGGAGCCCAATGCCTTGCCTAGAACATTACTCATCCAAGAGAGAGGAATTACAATTCATAAATCACCTCATTGGTTGATGGAGTTCAGAGACAATAAAGGAGTCAGAAGATTTTTCAGACTTGAAGATCAGCTCAAGATTGCCAGTAATGAAACTCTCAAGGATATGCAATCTAAGTTGGACATCAATGAAGAAGATGAAGCTGAGTTCTACAGACAACTCCAACTCCAAATAGAGGAGAATGACAGGAGGCTAGGGAAGAAAACATGGGATCAAAGGAAAAGAAATTAATCTGGTCAGGCTAAAGGAGCACCCTTGGAAACAATGTAATTCTTCAATTCTATCTCAGTATACACACATTTGCAGCACTTTTGAATGTCTACTTTATTTCAGTTCATATGTTTGTTAAGTGTTTTGTTATCATCAAGTTAAACCCAAATTTATGCCTACAGTTCAAGTAGACATAAATAGGGGAGATTGTTAGGAATACGTGTATTAGTTTGATAATAAGTTAAATAAAACACTTAAGTAGAAATCTAGTGTTTGTAGCCTCAACGGATAAGACCATTTTGGCTATCCGTTGAAGGAGTAGTTTTACTTAGAAATAAGTTTAGTATTGTAGCACATTTCATTCTCTGTATTTAAGCTATAATTCTTAGATGTTATGGGAAATTATCAGTCATGTTGGCCACTAGTGGATATGCAAATAGGAGGGCTAATTGTAAATATTTCATGCCTTGTAATTTTGTATAAGTGAAGTAGTATCAACTGATATTAAAGGCCTTCAACGGATGAGAAGCAAAGCTTCAACGGATGTCTCTAAAGCTTCAAGGGATAACATCCATCAACGGATGAGTGCTTCAACGGATAAAGCTTCAACTGCTAATGCATCAACGGATAAAGCTTCAACGGATAAAGCATTAATGGATTAAAGCTTCAACGGATGCTTAGTTCAAATAGCAGTTGATAGTGACAATTCATAAGCTGACAGAGGCACATGGGTTGACAGAGACAAACTGGAATATGGCAGCCTCTAGGAGGAATCAAGAAAATGCAGCATTTCCATTCTGGTGCAAACAAGGAAGTATTCAAAGATTCACAGCTAAACCTAAATTGCATTGGATAGAGAAATGAAGAAGAAACATGTGAAGAATCTTTTAATTGTATTTTACAGTTTTGTCTTCACTTGTAAACTTGGTGATATATAAACCAAGTAGCAGCTAGTAATTAGATGGTGAATTTTCCAGAGCTGTTTAGAAAATTCCAGAGAGAAAATCATTTAGTTTGTACTAGGATGCAGCTGTGATTTAATTCTTTGAATCACAGATTTTCTGAAATAACACATCTCTGGTGGAACAACAAATCCACCATAAAAGTTTTTAAGTCTGTTGTGTTCTTTACATTTATGTTTGAATATATACATGTCTGTATTAGCTGAAAGCAATTCACACACACTTGTTCATCAAAACACATAGCCTAGAAACTGCTCAAAACTTGAAAAAGTTTTGAGATTTACATTCAACCCCCCTTCTGTAAATCTCATTGTTAGTTCACTGGGAATAACAATTATTGCTCACTCTTGCTTTCTTTTAAATGTCACAACACAACAGATAACCAGTATGCCGGTGTGGGACTTAGTCGCTTGCAGTCATGGGGAGAATCTCTGGCAGCTTTGTCTCAGGTGGGCCAGAGTATCAGATTGGTATAAGATATCAGTCGTAATTATTATAACTTCATGTAGAGGTTATGAATAATTGTTTGAAATTCTGTAAAGTACATTTGAGTTTTAATAAAAGATGATACTTCTTGTACATTATTTCTAAGGCTATAACTTGTGAGTGTGTGAGATGGGGGGTCTGTTGTTAGTCCCTAATTATGCAACAAGAATTACAGAAGGGGGTTGAATGGAATTCTTGAAACTTTTTTACAAAGATATAAAATGTTCTATCTTAATAATATATAATTGTGTGAATTGATTTGCAAACTGCGGAATAATAACTTGGAATGAATCAATACACAAGTAATTAAAAACATAAGTCTTTAAAAACTTTCTGGTGGATTTGACTATATCCACCAGAGATATATATTATATCAAGAGAACTCTGTGTACAATTAGCTCACAGCTGCTTACAAATTTAAACAATTAAGTTTACAGAGAAATGCTAAGAATACAACTTACAAATGTCTCTCTGAGAATTATATTCTTGCTCAGTTGCTTGTTGTTCTATTTGCTACTTCTTGGTTCATATAACACCAAGATTACAAAGTAATAAGACAAGATAATAAAATAAAAACTATCAAGTCTAATATTGTGCTACTTCATTACTCTATTCCAGCATCTTTGAATATCTTCATAATAGCATGGAAATGGCAATGGTTCTTTGTTCTCTTAAACCCAGTTGAATAGGTTTCCATATTCCATTTGCATACACTCGACGCATGTGACTGTGTTGTCACTGGCAACATATGTTTGAAATCTTTATCCGTCGGGTTCATGATCATCCGTCGGGTTGCCTTGTTGATCATCCGTCGAGTGGCATTGTTGTTTATCCATCGGGTAGCTATCTGGCACTTGACTTCATTTCATTTATGCAGAATTACAAGACATCATGTATGTACAATTAATCAACCTATTCTGCATATCTAGTTAAAGTCAACATGACTTGAGTACTACTACAGAATCTAAACAATATGTATGCAGAAAGGTGCTACAGACTTATTGTTACACAAGCTACTCACTCGATGGATAATAAATCATCATCCATCGGGACTATATTGAGTCATCCGTCGGGACTATAATCCTTATCTGTCGAGTGCAACATTTTTCACTAAGTAAAATCTACCAAGGTATTTTGTTAATGAAATCATCAAGTTCTAAACATATCCACAACAATCTCCCCCAATTTATGTCTACTGGAATTGTAGCCATAAATTAAGTGAACTTGATGATAACAAAACACCCTAAAAATACAACTTTGAAAGTAAGTAGATAAAATTGTAAAGTGCTTCAATTAACAAAATGTACAAAGATTTGCTCACATTCATTTTTAAGGTGCTCCTTTAGCCTGAGCAGATTAGTCTATTTCTTTGAAGATCTGGATCTCTTTCCAAGCTTTCTGTTGTTTTCTTCTATCTGATTTTGGAGCTGTCTTTGGAATTCCAGTTCATCAGATTCTGAGATTTAGCTTTTCTTGCATTTCCAAAAGGGTCTCATTGCTAGAGATGCTCAATTGGTCTTCTAATCTGAAAAATCTTCTCACTCCTTTGTCATCCATGAACTCCATCAGCCAGTAGGGCCTTAGATGCATTATTCTCCCTGTGTAAGGAATAATTAGAGTCTTTGGGAGTGCATCTTTAGCTCTAATACTCCTCAGTTTTTCAATCTTCTTTAGAACCGTTCTTCTTGCAGTTACATTGAATCCAAAGTTCTTCTTAAATAATGAATAAACCTTTATCAGTACATCTTGGCTTTCTTGAAGGATCCTGTAAAGTGGCCATTGAATCTCCTTTCCTCCCTTGTACTTGAAAACTAACCTTTCAGGTAGATTCCTGTAGGCATCAATCCCTCTCACTTCTTCTAGTTCATCTAGATAGAGGTTTAGATCAGAGAATTCCTTGATGTCACACAAGTACATGTAATCTCCCTTGTTGACTTTGGATTGTGCTTTAGTTAGATATTTGGATTTAAGAGGTGACAACTTCACTTTCGTGACTGCTCTTGATTTTGTTCTTTTTGACTTGCTGAGGACTGGTAAATTGAAGTCAGGAATTGGTAGACTCTCCTAGTCTATTGGTTCATCCTTAGGCACAATAGGTTCACCATGAATGTTCCTACAACGATCCTCCACTTTAATGTCTGCAAATACCACAGAGGGTTTCGATGCTTGAGTTGTAGTTGGAGTGGATTCCTTCGAAAATTGATCCTCCAATTCCTTATTAACAAAGTCCAATTACCTTTTGGTTCTTTTGGCCAATTCCTTGTATCTTTGAGGTTTCTTTTGTTATGGTTCAACTTGCTTCTTTGGATCTTGAGATTCAGTGATTTCAGATGGCTGAGCACGAATTTGTTGCATTGGTTTCACAGCTTGTAGCCTGGCCAAGATAGCAGCTTGCTCTTTCTTTTGTTTAGCCTTTTTAGCATCTAGAGCAGCTTGCTTCTTTTCTTGCTTCAATCTTGCCTTTTCTTCTCTCTTTGTTTGAGCAAATTGAGGATGTCCAGTCACCACACAAATTTCTTTCCCATTCCTGAAAACTTTAGCAATTCTCCTTTTTAAGGCTGAATCAGCTGGATCCTTGTAGAAGGCAATTGACCTTGACAACAGTTTCTTCTCATCAGGCTTAGGTGTCCCATACACTGTATCTAAAGGGTTCTTTAATGATGATTTTGGATAGTTCACCTTCGCTTCAGAATTATTTCAGCCTTTCGAGATTTGATGCAGGATGGCTGTCCCATTTCCATATAGTTCATGCTCATTTCATTCACAGAGATTTGCCTAACTTGAGAGTGATGAATGGCTGACTTTTCTGGCTTCTTTACTAGCCCAAACTTCTTTTGAATATCCTCATCAATTTTCTCCCAGTTGATTGGACTCAACTATTTCTTTTCAGCTACTCTTATATTGGCTGCTGCTTCATTTATCAGATCAATGCTGTCTATAACCGGTGGCTTGGTGAAAGCAATTGTAGGCATAATTACTTTACTGATTTGAATGTTAAGCTGTTTCTCCCCCTCACTTAGTCCTTTCTCCCCCGTTTTGTTATCATCAAGTTGAGTAGAGGAGGAGGTTTGAGCCTCCACCAGTTTCTGAAGCAAGTCTGTCTGTTGAGCTTGATGCAGATGAATTGCTGTAAAAGATGCTTCCATAGTTGTCATCCTTGTATCCAAGGCATCTATATTTTTGGCAAGATCAGAATTTTTCCTGAGCTGTCTCTTAATATCAAGCATTGTAGAATCTGGAAGCTTAGAGTCCATTTTGTCAGAAATAGCCTTCTTCATCTCATCAATATCTCCTTTGATGGTGTTGATATCTCTAGCATATTGGAAGCCTTGAATTTGTTGTAGTTGTAGAGAAGCAAGATGTGCTTGAAGGAGCTTCTTGGTGTTGGCATTTGTGGTGGTTTGAAGAGAAGAATTTGTCTAATTTATGAGTTGAATCAGGGTTGTCTTGAAGTAGTGTTCATCACAATGCTTTGAAAATGCCCATGATGGCATGCCTGATCTTGAGCTAGAACCTACTTCTCCCACTGTCCAATGGCTCTTCTTCACTATCTCCACCTTCATCTCCAAAGAAATCTGTTGAACCACCAGTCTCATAATCAACATCACCAACTGTAAAGGGCAAAGCTGTGATGGCATCCTTAGTCCTTAGCATTGACTGTGTGGTGTGCACCAAGTTAAGTATCCTTTCTGCATTTTCATTGCCCTGTTCAGCTAGAAGTTGATAATCTGGAACAGGGTGAGTAAATGTCTTAGCATCAAGGGAGGTGGAATCTATAACAGCTTGAGGTTGCTGAGATAGTCCCTCCCTGTCTGCATCCTGGACATCCATAATTCACTTGCAATGACATCCATCCTTATAGCTCCTGTACCTGCATTTCTCTCGTGTTCTCTCTTTTGTTGCATCAAGGTCTCACCTTGGCTCCCCACCCTCACACCCTCACCTTCACCATCTAAGGTGGGACTCCTCTCACTCTCTTTTGCCAATCCTGAAGAACTGGATTGCTTATATTCACTCATTTCCTCTCCTTTTTCCTGGAAGCAACCTAGACTCTCACTCATAACACTCTCTTCCCTCAATCCTAAGAGTGACTGTACTACCGCTAAGTCTTCTGCACTTGAGATAATTGATGAAATTTTAAGTTGTGCAGACACACTCGACGGATAAGGGATATCCGTCGGGTTAGCAGTTTGACTATCCGACGGATAACTGCTGTTAAGCTTATCCGTCGGGATACAATCACTACTCAACGGATGAGCAATATTCATCGAGAGAGTAGAAATGAGTGAACTTGGAATTGAAACTATTATGAACTCTGTGCAGATTGATGAGATTTTAGGCATAGATGTTTCAACATTTCCTGAAAGAATTGGCAAGTGAGCCAACAAATCATCTAAATGATGATGCTCACTTGCATTAGATTTTGGCTTCCCCAACAGAGTTAAAAAAGGGGAATCGGGAATTGATGTGTTGATCATATCCACATCCAGAGAGTTTGTGGGAGAATTTGGTGTGTGAGGTGCTTCTATAACTAAAGATTTTGGCTGTGACTCCACATTTATTGGAGCCACATCAAACTGAATTTGAGAAGGTGCAGTGACTGTGTCTTTAGCACCAGTTTGCAAAGTGTGTGAACCCTGTGCATCCCCAAAGGTTTTTGATTTCTTCTTTCTGGCATAAGTTTGGGGTGAGCTAGTGTCCCTTACCCTTTTGGCATGTGCTCTTAGCTGAGAGCTTTGTTCAATAGCCACATCCTTTTGGGAGGATGCAGCTAGAAATGAGCTTTTATCCTTTTTAAGCACTGCAGTTTGTTGGGAAACTGCAGTGTGGCTAGGCTGGGAAACACTCACCTCTCCAATCTTATCCTTAGGGTTTCTTTTATGTTCACCCCGTCCCTCACCTACCTTACCCACCTTCACACTCCTCTCTTTGGGTTTGGTGGATTTTACAACTGGCATCTTTTGAGAGGTACCAGAGGGGGCTTTCTTTGATTTGGATTTTGAAATTTTTGATGGTTTAGTAGCTTGGGTAGGTAACTGTTGGGTTATTGACACAGTTGCCATAGCTACACTAGAATTCAATGAAATTTGTGAGGTTGGAAGAGTAGGGATATATGAACTTACCTCACTTACCTGAGGTGCTTCCATTATAGGGAAATAGAAGAGTGGCACCTCCTTGTGATGGTTTGCCTTATTTAAATCTACAATAATTCTTCTCTCTTAAACCCAACAATCTAATTTTTTGTTTGGGTTCTCAAGCATAATTTCCTCAGAGAGGTGGTTAGCTAGCATCATGAAATATCTAGCATAGTAAACATTTTTATCCCTCTTGTTTAACTCTCCTAATTTAAACCGCAACTCAAACAAAACAAGATCACTAAAATTAAAGAACTTATCTGTAACTAGCATGTAAAGCATTTTAAGCATAGAAATATTGACAGAATCAAAATTACTGATTTTACCAGAAAAGACCTTGGTAACTACATCACATATGAAACTCCATTCTTTCCTAAGACCCAACCTCCTAATATCACTTAACTTAGAAGTAGAGAGTGCATAGTTCATAGAATTATGCATATTAATAATATCAGTATCTGTGTGTGGTGAGGTCACAGTGTTATCAGGAAATTTGAAACATGCTTTAATAACATCACTATTGATACAGAATTCCTTACCCTTAATAGTGAGTATGATGGTCTTATCAGTAGAGTTGTATGTAGCAGTCGTCCACATCTCTTCAACAACCTCACACAAGATGGTGGGTGATTCTAGCATTGCATAGTTGAGTTTGCAGTTCTTCACAAAATCCATCATTTTGTGGTAGTCACTTGAATGTTGAATCCCCTTGTTTACTAGAGCCGTGAAGTTGTTTTTCTCATAGATGTATCCAGTTTGTGACATGATCTTGACGGCTGGTGCCATTGTTAGAGAGAGTGGAAATTGCAGAGATAGAGATGATAATTGCTTTTGAGAAAGAGAGAATTTAGAGCAGCTGAATTGAGAATGATAAAATAAAAGTAATGGAAATGAATTAAGCTTTTATACTATCTTAAAAATAACTGTCAAAAATAATAAAGTAAAATAAAGTAACCAATAAGAATTGCCCAAAATAGCCGTTTAAAAATAAACTGTAAAAATTCCTTCAATTATCCGTCGTGTTATACTTATAAACTGTAAGTATACTCGATGGATAATGTTCAGAGAATTAACGGCTAAGATTCAGACAATTCGACGGATGATGATAAATTATTATCCGTCGAGTCATAAAATATTCCAGAAAAATAATTGATTTTTATTAACAAATAGTATTCCGACAGATGATCAAACTCGATGATCAAACTCGATTGACTTAGCCAAAATTCCATCTGAGACTGAAAAATTAATTAAATTTCTGGCTGCAATTCAACTTGCAAATTATCTCATAAAGATTCAAGAGTAATTTAGCATACCTAACTCACTTACCAACCTTGAAAAGGTTGTAACACCCCCAAATCCGGGGTCGGGGATCCGGGTTGTCACGAGTTCCATTTCCCTTAATAACACCTAATCTTAATACACAATCAACTACTCTATACTGTGACCCCACAATTAACACACACACCACAAGTTATAGTCTCAGAGATGAATATCCAAAAATAATCACAAGTCGTTTTATTCCACAATTATATGTCAATACACCTTAAAAAGGTTTCTGAATAAATTTTCATTTCTTTGCCATTATTACAATTCATAATTATACATAAGTCTGGTACATCAAAAGTTGAAAGCCTAGCCTATTGCTAGTTCCTACCTCAGCTACAGCGACATCAACGCCTATAGGGAACTGCGGAACGTTTCATATCCGCTCGCGAATTGGGAGCTTGGTCTTGTTCATCTTGTCTATCTGATGTTGTGTGATGAAAGAAGAAAGCAAGGGTGAGCAGCAAGCCCACCAAAATAATATGTATAATGATTAACAATATATGAGCCTTCTCATAGTACTCATGAAAGTCTTGGTCAAAAGAAATGAACCAAGTTTGATATCTTAATGCGATGAAGTCGCAAAATATTCAGTATATATACATATATACTTTTCAAAATATGGGAAGTCCTCTTCCATGCATAATACACACAGAGTTCCAGTGTATAACTGTATAAAAATATCGTTGCAAGGTGATCTCATATATCTAACCTTGTCTTAACATTTTTCTGAAAATCTTTGTCATGCATAAGATAATCATTTACTAGATATAAGTTTAAAAGATGAAATTACAAGATACTCCAATATACTTATATATTTCCCAAATATTACTTGAACTACCACCGTTCAAGTTATAATCAGTTCAAAAGTTCATCACATAGATGAGACTACAAGACAAGATTTGAATAGATTCAATCTTTGAATATCATTATAAATAATGAAGTTATGAGATACTTCATTAAATCCTGATATATATATGCACCTATATATATACATTTCATACACTCCTTGAAAACCTCTGTTATGAAAATTATAAACAGAGTTGCAATATCCAATGAATTTGGAAAGGAGAAAACCTTGGCATAAACCTGATATCTTGCTGATCAGGCAAAGATACCAATAAGTAACCTTTTCTACTAGTAGATGGACGAATTCCCCACTGGTCATCACCCTGGCCGCAATAGGACCTTATGCTGGACTGCCACTCAGCCACTTACGTATTTGATGGACTCCCACTGAGCCACTTACACTTTCATGGACGCCCACTGAGCCCATGTTGCTTATGCCGACTCAAATAGATGAACTTACTTCCCGAACGATGGGCAAGTAATCAAGATGTTTTCTCAAAACAGCAACCTCGTTGCGAATGTAAAATACACCACTGAGCCGGATCCCTCAAGTTTTGAACGAGTATTTAAATCCCCTTTAAAAGGAAGATCTTAAATATAAAAATGAGTTTTGGGATCCACTCTAACTTTTAAAAAAAATCATTTTGAAGACTCGAAAACACTTTAAAGAGTGTTTGGAGTAATGCTGATTTAATGAAATAAATCAGTCCCAATATATTAGAAAATATCTGAATATTATTATTTAAATAATATTCCCATAAAGAATAATCTTTATAAAATAATTGAAGTAGAAGTTTTAAAACTTATACTTGAAATGAGTATTAAATAACCAAAGATATACTTATACGAAAGTACTATCTTTATTTAAATAATCAAAGATAAGTTTGATTATCGACACCTTATCTTTAATAAAATAAAGAACATATCTCAGCAAATAATCGGAGTCATAGATCCTCAAATGAATATTCCAATAATATTCATTAAATAATATAAAAGAGTCATAAGCCCTCGAATGAATATTCAAATAATATTCAAATAATAAAATAAAAGGAGTCATAAGTCCTCGAATGAATATTCAAAATAATATTCATTTAATAAAATAAAAGTATCGAATAAACCTTATTCGATTAATAGTTTTAAAAACTATATCAATATATATATATATAAATATATATTATATTCGGGAGCCTCGCCTCCCGGTTTTAGAAAAAGTTCACCTTTTGATCCCCTATACTAAGGGTATACGCAAATACCGCTTATCTCTAGCATAGGTATTATGCAACGAATAAGCATTTGAACCAACAGATATATAATCCAAGAATATGAAACAGGCATGCATATATACCATATGACATGCTACAATATATCGCAAGAATTTGCTAATAACAAATATGCATTTATCGCAGGATCATGCATATACACATATACATCACAACAACAGTATAACGGGTAGAAAACTTGCCTGAGCAACTGGGGGTTACGAATGGCTCGGGATGAGTCTGGTAACCTATAAACAACAAGTAAGTTGGAATTAAACCAAAGTCACTTGTAAATCTATACATTAACCAACTTAGACTCTAACGCTCGCTTTGCGCTTACTGATTCTCTTAAGTCACTCGAGTACCCTCGGCTCCACGATTTTTAATAATTTAACCATTACGAGTTTTAAGGCGATTCCTTCGCGGATGTCTTACCAACTGCCTATTACACCTTACATAAATGTTTCATACTTCAATTATTATTTAAGGTCTTTAACCTATGTTTCAAATTAAGGCGAGGGGTAAGGGTTCGTTCGCGAAACGTCGTTACTTAAAACGGCCGTTTCTCCTAAACCGTTCATCGGAATCAAACGAACCACATATCAAAACGAAGCTCGTAACATGAACTATCTAAACATGGCAATGGTCAAAACATAGCAGTGAGTTCAAGGGTTCTGTTGTTAAGAACAAAAACAGTCTACGGTAAATCGGGCATTACGACGGCTATATTTACGCGATTACCCAATTTTAAACCACTCCAAATCATCTCACAATCAACCCACAATCACAACCCAATCAAAACTCCATCCATACTTTATAATAACAGCCCCAACAACTCAACATTAACAATTTATACTATTCTTTATCATGAATTTAAACTACACTTAAGTTCATTAATCAACAACCAAGATTTACAACTCCAAAAACATCCCAAAACCAACTAATCTCTACATAGACAACCATCAAGCCTCTCATGAACTAGAATACTCATATTATGCTCTTAACATTCAATAACAAAGCTTGGTTAAGAGATTATACCTTCCTTGAAGCTTCTTAACACAACACAAGAGCTTTGAATGCCTAAAGAACCTTGATCCTTGCTTGTATAACCTTAAACTTTCATAAAAATTCAAGAAAACTAAAGTTATTTCTTGAAGGTTACTATTCACCATCTTCTTCCTTGATTTATTGGAAGAGATTGTGAAGGAATTAGGAGCTTAAACTTATAGCATATCCATATCTATGTACAAGGAACCTTAGATAATTACCTTGTGATTTAACAATGCTTGGAACTTGATTTTTGGAAATTTCTTCTTTGAAGAAGAAGAAAAGCCGAGAGCAAGCTTGGAGAAAGAGAGATTTTTTTGTGTTTTTGCTTTGATTTGATTCTTTGGTTGGTTGTTTTTGATTTGTTTTTGGGTAATTACCTTTCTAACCTTGACTTTGTGTGGTTATAAACCAACCACATCTCCTTCCTCCCTATGTCATGCTTATGTCATCATGTGATGTCATCCTCCCCTCTTTGTCCTCTTCTCATTGGTTGGATGACATCATCCCCTCTAATCTCTTTGATTAACTTCCTAATTGTTTGCCTAATGACCGCTGATCTGTTATACGGTTCGCTTAACTTTCATTTTCGTTTATCGTTTGAGGGATCATACCCGGGATCTTATTACTTAGGTTCCCTTAACCTTTCTCAATACATTATATTCCTTTTTATGATCCTCTCTTATAATCCTTTAATTTAAATCCTTCTTATCCTGTTACCTTATACTCAATTCTTTCCGTATCTAGTGGATTTCCGGGAAAAATCAAAGTGTTCAGAATTGGATTCTGACGATCTTTACATACACTTATATACCATATAGAGTACTAATAAAATCTCAGAATATCCATAACAGAACCCCTACATAGTGTGGCATGAAAAGTTTTCTCATTCAGCTAAAACACTATTTATAAGGGTTACAAAAAGTTCAAAATTTTGGGGTTATTACAGTCTTCCCTCCTTAAAAGGATTCCGTCCCGGAATCAGATAGAAAATGAATAGGGATACTCTCTTAGCATTGCACTTTCTAACTCTCGAGTAATTTTTCCCACATTGTGGTCCTACCACCAAACTCTGCCTAGTTTAATAACCCTTCTCCTAAGCACTTGTTCCTTTTCACTCTATAACCCTTCCTGGTTGCTCCATATAGGTTACGTCGGGTTGCATGTCTATGCGCTCATATGCCCCTATTTATCTGGCATCCGAATTACACTTTCTTAACATTGATACGTGAAACACGTTATGAACTTGCTACAGGTTCGGGGGTAGGGCTAGCTCGTATGCTATCTTCCTAATATGTTTTAGTATATCCAAGGGTCCAACAATTCGTGGACTTACTTTCCTTTCTTTCCAAACCTCATCAATCCTTTCCAAGGGAATACCTATAACAACACTAGGTCCCCTATTTCATACTCTTTGTCCTTTCGAGTCAAATCAGCATACCTCTTATGTCCATCTTGGATTACTACCAGCCGTCCTCTGATTAGATCTATTATATCCTTGGTCCTTTGGACTACTGCGGGTCCGAGCATCTTGCGTTCTACAACTTCATCCTAACATAAGGGAGATCGACATTGTCTTCCCTCAAGGATCTCATAAGGCGACATCTCGATAATGACATATGATCTATTGTCGTAAGAAAACCCAATCCGTGTTAAGTGATCATTCCAATTTCTTTCAAGTCTATTGCACAGACTCTCATTATAGCTTTTAGCATTAGAGCTTTTGCTTCTCAATACCCATTCTTTTCCAGTTCGTAATCGCTACTACCTTCCGTTCCTAATATTATACTGGTTATACTTTTGCTCGTTAGCGTTCTATAACCTTTTAATAACCACGTCAACCTTAGTATCACGAATGTGTTTCCATTCCGAATACTACCACAACTTTACTACTCCTTTTTCAGCTGTTTCTATTTTTGAAAGCTTGATCCATCATATAGAAGTAAAAGAATTCATTGAGAGATCACTATGATCATGAACACTTGTTACATTGCATAGTTAGTACAGAAGGTGGCCAGCCTTTAGTACTTGACAAGCAATTAAACAATAGCTGGTATCCTACTCGGCTTCTATCACACAGATAGATAGTCATTCGGCAATACCTCCCCTTCTGGAAGGGTTGTTTTTCTCAGTTTATAAGAAATAAAAAGAAGAGAAAAGAACGAATTGAAGAGAATTGTATATATAAAAAAAATATACTGCCACAAAATATCTGGCTTGGAACCTACCTCTGAACTATAGAGGTTTGTCATAGGAGAACAAAACATATGTGTATATATCAACATCAAGTATTATAGCATCGTATTTCACATGCCTAAATATTTTCACTATTCCATCCATCATTCTATGGAACCATGCTCTTCCTCAAGCTTATACACAATCACCTTTGAAACTCCCTCGATATTGAAAATCGATGCTGGGATCTCATTCTAGACATCATTGTTACTAGAATTCTATGCTTGCACCGCAACCTTCCTCGTATAGTAATACGACTCTCTATTCATAAGAGGGAATAAATATTCAATAGGTAGATACTCTACTTAATTAGTCTATCAATGATAACTTATACACTACCACGGCCCGATTAGTGGTACTCAATCTCAACATCCATTCCAATATAAGTCTCACGGTTGTAATCAGCTCATTACTCGCAGAATCGTTGCTGCATTACTATGGTCCACTACTGACCTACTGTCGTCATTCACGTTCCATGAAATCTTAATATCTAACCATACAGAGTCCATACATGGCGTATCAAATCCTTCTAAGGAGGTAACACAATCACCATTCATGATTAATGAAGAACACTCCTGATCCTAACATACATACATGACATGAAGCAGATAAAATTGCAGGAGAGTTTCAATCAAAGCAACGATAGCAGGTTAATACCATTCTTAATCATATGCCTTCGATAGAAGACTTAACTCAAAGGTTTGTTTAGTCCTTTTTGAAATATGGTCCTGGCTTATTCTCAAGATAGGATCTTCTAAGATAGATAGCCCGCTAATGGCGATTACACGAATTAAACCTTTACCCAACTACTATTACGGTTGAGTATTGCACAGTCATCAGAAGGAATGTCAATCTTCCGAACCGTAATACAACCTTCCCGGCTTCAACCATCAACACCGTATTCCTCTCGCACGAGCGCCTATAATTATCCTCTTAAATTTAAAGTGTCGGCCACCTCTTTGGCCTTTCCTGATAGTAAAATTTCCTTACAATCAATGTCATTTTAACCACCTCCAAATAAATTTTCTACCTCATTTCAATCACTGCTTATATGAAAATGCTTTTCTTTAATATCTGATGAGTAAATAAAAAAATATCACCATTTTTCCATAAGTTATTGCCTCAATCTTTAGAGGTTAATCACTGTCATGACTGACTCTCAATCGTACTTAGAACATCTTTTATCTTAGGTCCTAATTGCCCTGAACAATTTCGACCTCTACTGGTTCGATCCATACTTTCTCGTGGTTTAACACGTGCCCCACTTGGCATCATTATAATTATGTCATATTTCCTTTATCAACATTTTTATTCTTGAGAATTTCGAATATTTCCTTTCTCCTTGTAAAACCTCTAAGGTTATCCTTCAATCGTTCCTCCTGTATTCCTTATATACAGGGCATACCAAAATACCATTTACTAATACTAGAACCATTGTCTATATACTTCTGAAAAAATTTCTCCACTGATTCTTAAAGGTTGTTATTACCTTAATCCTTTCCAATTCATACTGTCAAAACTCATACTATCCCTATTAAGTGTGAAATTCCAACCTTTATGCATTCCCCGAGGATTCATTTTAAGTTACCGATGTTATATCCTTAATTCCACCTTTAAAAAGGTACATGCATCCTCCCATGGATAAATCAAGTCATATATCCCTGATAAGGGTGTCTTATTCAATCATTCCCACCTCGATAGTATATTTCTAATTTCACAATAACATCTGTCTTAAAAAGGGGGTCAATCAATATGGCCTCCAAAAGATAACAACGGTTATCCGCTTGTCTTGCCTAGTTTGGTAACGATAACAAGGATGTTCTGGAAGATATTGGTCGTGTTCAACGTGAACCTCTTCTTAATAATTCCTTATTTACTTTTGTTGTTTATCTCAACAGTCACCTCAATGTTGGGATATCTTTAATACCTGGCGTCTCCCTTTCTGGGTATCAAGCCACCGGTCTTACACTTCCCATCCTTGAAGGTCACTTCCTTCATCCAATTTTCCTACTTTCTTACTTCCTTGTCTCCTCAGTCTATCCGCGTCTCATTATTTATCCTTCGAACTATCTCAAGGTTTCCTCGAATCCTCCCATCTTAAAGGGGGTACAATATATGTATCTATTATGCCTTCAACCATCAATTTTAACTCATGGTGAATCACCCTCATCCCGACGAATGCATACTTTTCTATTTTTATTGCTACGAGTCTTTAGGGTTTCCTCATACCCAACTCCCTTATCATACCTCAAACTCTATTGCCTTTATATTCCTTTCCACTTCAGTTTCTTTTTATTTTCCTTTCTCTTATCATTATTTCATGAACCAACACAACATAAGCATTGATTTCAAACATCCCGTCATTCTGTATTCGTGCCCTTAGAACGAATCTTGACAACTTTTACAACTTAGATTCACAATTCATCATACTCGTCTGCCTTTGTTCTGGCTCTAAAGCTTTTACACTATCTCCATAACCTTGGGAAGTACTTTCCTGAAAACAATTGAATGAACTTAAATCAGTTTATTATAATCTCTTGCTCTGTGCCTTCCTTGGCCTTTCACCGGCGGGTGGCCTCTCTCTTTGGAGGGTAAGTGACAAAAACAGTCTTTTGAGATTCGTTAATCATTTAGAATCTCAAATGATTCCTATATTTCCTTTAGCCAGGCTCTTGCCTCGACTGGGTCAGCTTGTTCCTTAGAACTCAGAGAGCTTAGCGACTTAAGGGTCCTGAAAGAATTTCTCACCGCATTGTTTCCTCAGGGTGGTGGTTGGGGATAATAGTATAAGTTCTGTTTAGGCAGGTCCATGAATTGCCCAATAGGAGTACCATCCTGATTCTCCCTATCTTGTTCAACTTCTGTTTTCTCAGTATGAAATATTCCCACTTCTCCCATAATCGGGGTTATCTTATACGTTAAAAATCCTCATTTTCCACTTCATTATGTTATGGGTTCCTTCTATCTTGATGTCGACCTCCCTGACTATCACGTTCAGGGTTTGCTCTAAATCTTATTCCTCAAACTAGCTTTCATCTAAGATCTCATCTTTAAGTTCTTGAACATTTGGAACCCAAATTCTGTAGGAATGCCTCATTATTCCATTATCATCTTTCTCGGTATTAATCTCTTATCTATTTGTTGGCTTTCTGCCTTCATTCATCACTTTTTCTGGCACAATATATTCTTTTCCAATAATTCGGGTTGTATTGCAATCTCAAACAGCTTTTTGGTACCGGCTCCGGTTACCTTCACTTTTATTTCCATTTTCTCAAAATCTCTTATAAACTCTCCAAAAGACATTATCATCTTGAGTCTCTCCTTTTTACTAAGGGCATCAGCCACCACATTGGGTTTCCCTGAATGATAAAGAATCTCCCAATCATAATTCTTGATTAGCTCTAACCACCTCATTTGGCGCATGTTGAGCCCTTTCTGCGTGAAAATGTACTAGAGCACTTATGGCTTAGGTAAATCTCACACTTCTCTCCATACAAGTAGTGCCTCCAATCTTTAGGGCAAAACTATTGCCACGAGCCCAAGCTCATGGGTGGGGATATCGAATTTTATATTCCCTTAATTGTCTTGATGCGTACGCGATTACCTTGCTGTGCTATATAAGAAGCACCCTAATTCCTTATGCGAAGCGTCACTACAATTCACAAAATCTCCTTTTTCATCCGGCAACGCCAACATGTGGGTCGCCACCAACCTTTGCTTTAGTTGTTAAAATCTTTTCTCGTATTTCTCTGTCCATTCAAACTTCTTAGTCTTACGAGTAAGCCGCTTCAAAGGGGCTACTATCTTTACAAACTTGAACGAACCTCCGGTAGTGACCGGCCAATCCTACCTCTGGTAGTCGACCTAACCATGGTCATCAATTCATCAGTGGTCCTTTATTCATTCTTGTCAGGATCCTTCACGGGATCCTCCTCAGCAACAATCCCTTCTAGGACAACATCCTCAACCGTTACATCCTCAATATCAACATCATCCGGTCCTGCGTTAGGACGCTCTATCGGATCCACAATCCGATCTCCAATTAGTAATAAAACATCATCGCGTTGTTGCTCCTCAACCTCAGGGTTCGGAGTCCTGCTACCATATACGATAACGAATTACGCTTCTATCACGATATTTATAAGGGTTCCCATAAGGGTTTTAACTGTCAGTACTACGTTAGGTAGCCCGACTATGAACTTGGCAAGAGTTCTTATTATCTTAATGAACTTATTATCTTAACGTCACATCATCTCTGAGGTTTATAACGCTTAGCTCTGATACCAATTCTGTAACACCCCCAAATCCGGGGTCTGGGATCCGGGTTGTCACGAGTTCCATTTCCCTTAATAACACCCAATCTTAATACACAATCAACTACTCTGTACTGTGACCCCACAATAAACACACACACCACAAGTTATAGTCTCAGAGATGAATATCCAAAAATAATCACAAGTCATTTTATTCCACAATTATATGTCAATACACCTTAAAAAGGTTTCTGAATAAATTTTCATTTCTTTGCCATTATTACAATTCATAATTATACATAAGTCTGGTACATCAAAAGTTGAAAGCCTAGCCTATTGGTAGTTCCTACCTCAGCTACAGCGACATCAATGCCTATAGGAAACTGCGGAACGTTTCCTATCCGCTCGCGAATTGGGAGCTTGGTCCTGTTCATCTTGTCTATCTGATGTTGTGTGATGAAAGAAAAAAGCAAGGGTGAGCAGCAAGCCCACCAAAATAATATGTATAATGATTAACAATATATGAGCCTTCTCATAGTACTCATGAAAGTCTTGGTCAAAAGAAATGAACCAAGTTTGATATCTTAATGCAATGAAGTCGCAAAATATTCAGTATATATACATATATACTTTTCAAAATATGGGAAGTCCTCTTCCATGCATAATACACACAGAGTTCCAGTGTATAACTGTATAAAAATATCGTTGCAAGGTGATCTCATATATCTAACCTTGTCTCAACGTTTTTCTGAAAATCTTTGTCATGCATAAGATAATCATTTACTAGATATAAGTTTAAAAGATGAAATTACAAGATACTCCAATATACTTATATCTTTCCCAAATATTACTTGAACTACCACCGTTCAAGTTATAATCAGTTCAAAAGTTCATCACATAGATGAGACTACAAGACAAGATTTGAATAGATATAATCTTTGAATATCATTATAAATAATGAAGTTATGAGATACTTCATTAAATCCTGATATATATATATACACCTATATATATACATTTCATACACTCCTTGAAAACCTCTGTTATGAAAATTATAAACAGAGTTGCAATATCCAATGAATTTGGAAAGGAGAAAACCTTGGCATAAACCTGATATCTTGCTGATCAGGCAAAGATACCAATAAGTAACCTTTTCTACTAGTAGATGGAGGAATTCCCCACTGGTCATCACCCTGGCCGCAATAGGACCTTATGCTGGACTGCCACTCAGCCACTTACGCATTTGATGGACTCCCACTGAGCCACTTACACTTTCATGGACGCCCACTGAGCCCATGTTGCTTATGCCGACTCAAATAGATGAACTTACTTCCCGAACGATGGGCAAGTAATCAAGATGTTTTCTCAAAACAGCAACCTCGTTGCGAATGTAAAATACACCACTGAGCCGGATCCCTCAAGTTTTGAACGAGTATTTAAATCCCCTTTAAAAGGAAGATCTTAAATATAAAAATGAGTTTTGGGATCCGCTCTAACTTTTAAAAAAAATCATTTTGAAGACTCGAAAACACTTTAAAGAGTGTTTGGAGTAATGCTGATTTAATGAAATAAATCAGTCCCAATATATTAGAAAATATCTGAATATTATAATTTAAATAATATTCCCATAAAGAATAATCTTTATAAAATAATTGAAGTAGAAGTTTTAAAACTTATACTTGAAATGAGTATTAAATAACCAAAGATATACTTATACGAAAGTACTATCTTTATTTAAATAATCAAAGATAAGTTTGATTATCGACACCTTATTCTTTAATAAAATAAAGAACATATCTCAGCAAATAATCGGAGTCGTAGATCCTCAAATGAATATTCCAATAATATTCATTAAATAATATAAAAGAGTCATAAGCCCTCGAATGAATATTCAAATAATATTCAAATAATAAAATAAAAGGAGTTATAAGTCCTCGAATGAATATTCAAAATAATATTCATTTAATAAAATAAAGTTATCGAATAAACCTTATTCGATTAATAGTTTTAAAAACTATATCAATATATATATATATATATATATAAATATATATTATACTCGGGAGCCTCGCCTCCCGGTTTTAGAAAAAGTTCACCTTTTGATCCCCTATACTAAGGGTATACGCAAATACCGCTTATCTCTAGCATAGGTATTATGCAACGAATAATCATTTGAACCAACAGATATATAATCCAAGAATATGAAACAGGCATGCATATATACCATATCACATGCTACAATATATCGCAAGAATTTGCTAATAACAAATATGCATTTATCGCAGGATCATGCATATACACATATACATCACAACAACAGTATAACGGGTAGAAAACTTGCCTGAGCGACTGGGGGTTACGAATGGCTCGGGACGAGTCTGGTAACCTATAAACAACAAGTAAGTTGGAATTAAACCAAAGTCACTTGTAAATCTATACATTAACCAACTTAGACTCTAACGCTCGCTTTGCGCTTACTGATTCTCTTAAGTCACTCGAGTACCCTCGGCTCCACCATTTTTAATAATTTAACCATTATGAGTTTTAAGGCGATTCCTTCGCGGGTGTCTTACCAACTGCCTATTACACCTTACATAAATGTTTCATACTTCAATTAGTACTTTAAGGTCTTTAACCTATGTTTCAAAGTAAGGCGAGGGGTAAGGGTTCGTTCGCGAAACGTCGTTACTTAAAACGGCCGTTTCTCCTAAACCGTTCATCGGAATCAAACGAACCACATATCAAAACGAAGCTCGTAACATGAACTATCTAAACATGGCAATGGTCAAAACCTAGCAGTGAGTTCAAGGGTTCTGTTGTTAAGAACAAAAACAGTCTACGGTAAATCGGGCATTACGACGGCTATGTTTACGCGATTACCCAATTTTAAACCACTCCAAATCATCTCACAATCAACCCACAATCACAACCCAATCAAAACTCCATCCATACTTTATTATAACAGCCCCAACAAGTCAACATTAACAATTTATACTATTCTTTATCATGAATTTAAACTACACTTAAGTTCATTAATCAACAACCAAGATTTACAACTCCAAAAACATCCCAAAACCAACTAATCTCTACATAGACAACCATCAAGCCTCTCATGAACTAGAATACTCATATTATGCTCTTAACAGTCAATAACAAAGCTTGGTTAAGAGATTATACCTTCCTTGAAGCTTCTTAACACAACATAAGAGCTTTGAATGCCTAAAGAACCTTGATCCTTGCTTGTATAACCTTAAACTTTCATAAAAATTCAAGAAAACTAAAGTTATTTCTTGAAGGTTACTATTCACCATCTTCTTCCTTGATTTATTGGAAGAGATTGTGAAGGAATTAGGAGCTTAAACTTATAACATATCCATATCTATGTACAAGGAACCTTAGATAATTACCTTGTGATTTAACAATGCTTGGAACTTGATTTTTGGAAATTTCTTCTTTGAAAAAGAAGAAAAGCCGAGAGCAAGCTTGGAGAAAGAGAGATTTTTTTGTGTTTTTCGTTTGATTTGATTCTTTGGTTGGTTGTTTTTGATTTGTTTTTGGGTAATTACCTTTCTAACCTTGACTTTGTGTGGTTATAAACCAACCACATCTTCTTCCTCCCTATGTCATGCTTATGTCATCATGTGATGTCATCCTCCCCTCTTTGTCCTCTTCTCATTGGTTGGATGACATCATCCCCTCTAATCTCTTTGATTAACTTCCTAATTGTTTGCCTAATGACCGCTGATCTGTTATACGGTTCGCTTAACTTTCATTTTCGTTTATCGTTTGAGGGATCATGCCCGGGATCTTATTACTTAGGTTCCCTTAACCTTTCTCAATACATTATATTCCTTTTTATGATCCTCTCTTATAATCCTTTAATTTAAATCCTTCTTATCCTGTTACCTTATACTCAATTCTTTCCGTATCTAGTGGATTTCCGGGAAAAATCAAAGTGTTCGGAATTGGATTCTGACGATCTTTACATACACTTATATACCATATAGAGTACTAATAAAATCTCAGAATATCCATAACAGAACCCCTACATAGTGTGGCATGAAAAGTTTTCTCATTCACCTAAAACACTATTCACAAGGGTTACAAAAAGTTCAAAATTTTGGGGTTATTACAAAGGTGGATTCATCCAGTGGCTTTGTAAATATATCTGCAAGCTGCTTTTCACTTGGAACAAAATATAGTTCCACAGTACCATTCATCACATGTTCCCTTATGAAGTGGTACTTGATGTCTATGTGCTTTGTTCTTGAATGTTGTACTGGATTTTCAGTGATGGCAATTGCACTTGTGTTATCACAGAAAATGGGAATTCTTTCCACTTGCAGACCATAGTCTAGCAATTGGTTTTTCATCCACAAAATATGTGCACAGCAACTGCCAGCAGCAATATATTCAGCATCAGCTGTAGAGGTAGAAACTGAATTTTGCTTTTTACTGAACAAGGACATAAGCTTGTTTCCTAGAAATTGACAGGTTCCTGTTGTACTTTTTCTATCAATTCTACAACCTGCATAATCTGCATCTGAATAACCAGTTAGATCAAAACCAGAATCTCTAGGGTACCAAATGCCAAGTTTTGGTGTTCCATTGAGATATCTGAAAATTCTCTTAATAGCTACTAAGTGAGATTCTCTAGGATCAGCCTAAAAACTAGCACACAAACATGTAGCAAACATTATATCTGGCCTACTAGCTGTTAAGTACAGAAGTGAGCCAACCATGCCCCTATAACTTGAAATATCCACAGACTTTTCATTAGTGTTTAATTCAAGCTTAGTTGCAGTGGTCATGGGAGTTTTTGCAGATGTGCAATCCATTAGATCAAACTTCTTTAAAAGATCATAAATATATTTAGTTTGACTAATGAATATTCCATCACTAACTTGCTTAACTTGCAAACCAAGAAAGTAAGTTAGTTCTCCCATCATACTCATTTCATACTTACTTTGCATCAATTTGGCAAACTTTTTGCAAAGTTTATCATCTATAGAGCCAAAAATAATGTCATCTACATAAATTTGAACAAGTATACTTGAGCCATTAACATTTGTAAAGAAAAGAGTTTTGTCTACAGTACCTCTAGTGAAGTGATTCTCTAAAAGAAACTTTGACAAAGTGTCATACCAGGCTCTAGGTGCTTGCTTCAGTCCATAAAGTGCTTTCAAAAGATAGTAAACATATTATGTAAAATTTGGATCTTCAAAACCAGGAGGCTGACTAACATAGACTTCCTCCTCCAAATCTCCATTCAGAAAGGCACTTCTGACATCCATTTGATAGACTTTGAAATTGGCATGGGCTGCATAGGCTAAGAAGATTCTGATAGCTTCAAGTCTTGCAACAAGAGCAAATGTTTCATCAAAATCTATTCCTTCTTGTTGACAATTGCCCTTAGCAACCAATCTAGCTTTGCTCCTGACTACTATGCCATTTTCATCCATCTTGTTTCTGAATACCCATTTGGTGTCTATTAGATTCTTTCCTTTAGGCTTGGGCACCAGCTTCCATACCTTATTCCTCTCAAATTGGTTTAGCTCCTCCTACATAGCTAAAATCCAATCAGGATCCAACAAAGCTTCTTCTACCTTCTTTGGTTCTTCCTTGGAAAGAAAGCTGTTGTATAGACATTCTTCTTGAGTTGCTCTCCTTGTTTGAACTCTAGAAAAAACATCACCAATGATGAGCTCAAAGGGGTGATCCTTTGTCCATTTCCTTTATTGACGTAGATTAGCTCTAAATGAAGAGGCCTCATTGTTGTCTTGATGTGTGATTGAGTTTTGATCATTAGAAACTCCCCTTGAGTTAATGGATCTTTGATTTGAGAAAGGGGAGCTTTCTGTAAGTGATCTATTCTGACTCCCAGCTTCTTTTGATGATCCGACGGATGGTGAGTTTTGAGTACCGACGGATGAGGCTGGTTGTCTCCCGACGGATAAAGCAGATTGTCTCACGACGGATGAGGCATTATTCAACTCGACATATGTTGAATTTTATGCTTCATTGGTAGTAGATTTTTCTGCATTATCCTTTGATACTGTTTCTTGATCACTTTCATCATCACTGTCATCACTAATCATCTCCATATTATCAAATTTGAGGCTCTCATGGTAATCTCCATCTTACAGTCCTTCAATCTTTTTATCATCAAACATAACATGTATTGATTCCACAACAATGTGGGTTCTTAGATTGTAGACTCTATATGTTCCACCAACAGCATATCCAACAAAAATTCCTTCATCTACTTTAGCATCAAACTTCCCATTCAGATCAGTTTGATTTCTCAAGATATAACATTTGCAGCCAAAGACATGAAGAAAATTTAGAGTTGGCTTCTTGTTCTTGAACAATTGATAGGGAGTCATGCATTTTGCTTGATTAACCATAGAAATATTCTAAGTGTAGCATGCAGTATTTACAGCTTCAGCCCAGAAATATGTTGGTAACTTAGACTCTTCAAGCATTGTCCTTGCAGCTTCAATAAGTGATCTTTTCTTCCTTTCTACTACTCCATTTTGTTGTGGAGTTCTTTCTGCTGAAAACTCATGCAAAATCCCATTTTCTTCATAAAATGCTCTCATGACAGAATTCTTGAACTCAGTTCCATTGTCACTCCTGATTCTTCTAACTTTGAAATCAGGATGATTATTGACTTGCCTTATGTGACTGATGATGATTTTACTAGCCTCATCTTTAGACTTTAGGAAATATGTCCAAGAGAACATTGAGAAATCATCTACAATTACTAGGAAAAATCTTTTCCTTGAGATGGACAACAGATTGACTGGTCCAAACAAATCCATGTGTAGCAGTTGCAAAGGTTCTTCAATTATTGAATCAAGCTTCTTCCTGAATGATGATTTGACCTGCTTTCCTTTTTGGCAGGTATCACACAATCCATCCTTAGAAAACTCCACTTGAGGAATGCCTCTTACCAGTTCTTTCTTTATAAGTTCATTTATGGTCTTGAAGTTTAAATAGGATAGCTTCTTGTGCCATAGCCAACTTTCGTCCTGACTTGCTTTACTAAGAAGACAAGTAACAGATTCTGCATTTGATGAGTTGAAGTCAGCTAGGTACACATCTTCTTTTCTGACACCAGTGAGAACCACTTTGTTACTCCTCTTGTTAGTCACAACACAGGCTTCTGAGTTGAAGGTTACTGAGTTACCTTTATCACAAAGCTGGCTGATACTCAGAAAATTGTGCTTGAGACCATCCACTAAGGCAACCTCTTCAATGATGACATTGTCTTTTGAAATCAAGCCATATCCCACAGTATAACCCTTGTTGTCATCTCTAAAAGTAATACTTGGGCCAACTCTCTCCTTGAACTCTGTGAGCAGGGTAGAATCACCAGCCATTTGTCTTGAACAACCACTATCCAAGTACGATAGATTCTTTCTGTTTCCCTGCACACATCAAAATCAAATCCAGTGGATTTTGGTACCCAAGTTTCCTTGGGTCCTGCCTTGTTAGCTTTCTTTTTCTGTTTCTTAGGTTTGATCTCATTTGACTTGGGGATATCAGATTCATCCTTAGTCATTTGAGTTGGACCTTTAAAACCATTCATTACATCAGAATTATCATGCATATTTTGATTAACAGGGAATGGCATGCTATTAGTAAACATGTTATTCCAGTAAGACATGCTAAATGGCATTTATGGCATACTAAATGCAGCATAATAAGGATTAGGTGCAAATGGCATATTAGCAAACTGTGCATTCATATTTTGTGTAGACATAGCATTCATAGGCATAGAAGGCATGGCATTCATGTTGGGAAAATGAGGTGGCACAGATGTGGAAGTAGGCATGGCTGTTTTGCAATTAACAGACAAATGATTTACACTACCACACTTGACACAGATTTTTCTAGGAGCATATTTATCAGGTGTGTAGTTGTTGTGCTTGTTAATTCCTACTTTACCATTTCTATTGTTTTTCTTTTTAGCCTCTATTTTAACCTCAATCTTTTCCAGTCTGTCACTCAATTGCTTGACAGTCATATGTCCAACATTAGCTTTTTTCTCCTTCTTCACTTGACTGGATTCTCCTGGCACAAAATTCTTGGAAACTGATCCATATTTCTCATTTAACTTGACAAGTTTGGCTTTACTCACAGGCTTGCTCACAATCGACGGATGAGGATTTATATCACTCGATGGATAACCCTTTTTGTTATCCGACGGATGACCCTCATCATCCGTCGAGTCTACATCTGTTAGCAATCCTTCCACCAAATTGGATTCCAGCTTCTCCTTATTCTTCTTCCAGGCTGCATCACAAAAGGACTCAATACTTTGAACTTTGGTGATTTGAGCATGAACATCTCTAGATGTTTTCCATGCCTTAATCACCTCCTGTTCTCGTTCAAGCTGCTTCTTCAAGATCTCGATTTTTTTTTCAAGGACTCAGTGCCATCACAGATAATCTGTATAGTATCCCAAACTTCCTTGGCAGTTTTGCAATTGATGATGTTGTCAAACATGTCACCATCAACTCCATTGAACAGGATATTCATGGCCTTCTTATCTTTCCGGACTTGTTCAATATCAGGATCAGACCATTTATGCCTTGGCTTGGGGACTGATGGCTCATTTCCAGTTGCAGCTCTTATTGGTACATGAGGGACTCTTTCTATGCAATCCACATAGGCCTCATCTTGAGAAAGTAAATGAAGATGCATCTTTACCTTCAAGTGATGGTAATTGTCTTTGTCTAGAAAAGGAATCTTGACTCCAACATCCTTCTTGTTCATCTTGCTTTTTTGTTATGATCTTTAAACTCTTTGTTTATCAAGAGCTTGCTCTGATACCAATTGTTAGTCCCTAACAATGCAACAAGAATTACAGAAGGGGGGTTGAATGGAATTCTTGAAACTTTTTCACAAAGATATAAAATTTTCTATCTTAATAATATATAACTGTGTGAATTGATTTGCAAACTGCAGAATAATAACTTGGAATGAATCAATACACAAGTAATTAAAAACACAAGTCTTTAAAAAAATTTTGGTGGATTTGACTGTATCCACCAGAGATATATATTATATCAAGAGAACTATGTGTAGCAATTAGCTCACAGCTGCTTACAAATTTGAACAACTAAGTTTACAGAGAAATGCCTAGCATAAAGCTTACAAATATTTCTCTGAGAATTATATTCTTGCTCAGTTGCTTGTTTTTCTATTTGCTACTTCTTGGTTTATATAACACCAAGATTACAAAGTAATAAGACAAAATAATAAAACAAAAACTATCAAGTCTAATACTGTGCTACTTCATTACTCTATTCCAGCATCTTTGAATATCTTCATAATAGCATGGAAATGGCAATGCTTCTTGGTTCTCTAAAACCCATTTGAATAGGCTTCCACATTCCATTTGCATACACTCGACGCATGTAACTGTGTTGTCACTGTCAACAGATGTTTGAATTCTTTATCTGTCGGGTTCATGATCATCCGTCGGGTTGCCTTGTTGATCATTCGTAGAGTGGCATTGTTGTTTATCCGTTGGGTAGCTATCTGGAACTTGACTTCATTTCATTTATGTAGAATTAAAGACATCATATATGTACAATTAATCAACCTATTCTGCATATCTAGTTGAAGTCAACATGACTTGAGTACTACTACAGAATCTAAACAACGTGTATGCAGAAATATGCTACAGACTTATTGTTACACAAGCTACTCACTCGATGGATAATAAATCATCATCCGTCGGGACTATATTGAGTCATCCGTCGGGACTATAATCCTTATCCGTCGAGTGATACATTTTTCACTAAGTAAAATCTACCAAGGTGTTTTGTTAATGAAATCATCAAGTTCACAACATATCCACAACATCTGTGATATGTAATTATTGGATTATTGAGTTAGTGCAGGTTACACATGATTGAAGGATTGTGTGACGACCCAGATTCCTGACCCCGAATTTGGGGGTGTTACAGTGACATCTAAAAATAGTTTAACTGCCAACCTGCGACATTCATTTTGTTTATCGCGGGTTGTGACTTGGACTGTTTCTAGGGGTCAACCTGCGATATTCAATTTGTTAGTCGAAGGTTGATACTTGGCATAATTCTTGTATCCAACCTGCGACGTACAAACAACTAGTCACAGGTTGATGATTACAACAATTAAAAACAGGAAACCTGCGATGTTTAAATTGCTTAGTTGCAGGTTGATGCATATAGCAGCTAGGGTGTCCAACCTGCGACATTCATATCATTAGTCGCAGGTTGACACTTATACATTTTCTGTTTGTTTTGTGGTTTGGTCCACAGTTGTGCTCTATGTATATATACCCCATCGCCACTTTCTTTTTCAGTATATACACACAGCAAGTACGAACAACAAAGTGAGAGTTCATTTTTTTTGTTAAAATAGTGCCAACACTCTTCCAAAATTAGTTTGAACCATAGATTATTGTTGCTCACAAGGAGATCTTTCTTTTGATTGTAAAAACAAGCAATTTCACCGGTTAAAATTCAAGATCCATAATTGTGCACATATTAGTTAAGGCTTTGTTTGACTAGTACCTTTTAATCCATTAAGTAATTAATTAGTTGTTTGGCTCTCTAGGGTTTGTTACTTTTGTGTGATTGATATTAGTTAACGGCTTTATTTTTCGTGAACGATTAATTTGTTTTATATTCAAAATTTTATTCTCATTTTTTAAAAAATATGGGAGATAATATTAAGATTTTAAAAACAAATTTTATCTCGATTATAAAACATGATCCATCTCAGTTAGGTGGTTTTGAAAAATGGATCTGTTTTCTAAACGAGCATTCGATTGTGCATTATGCATTGATTACTAATGTCCCACTAAATGTTGAGCTTCTAAGACATATTCACACCACAGCTCAAGACATATCAGATGACAACAGGGTAGGATTCTCATTTCTCATTGGTGAGGAAGCAATACAAATAACTGAGGATGATCTTAATGAATATCTCCAATTCCCTAGAGATAATTTTGATCCAACACCAAATGAAGAGGAACTGCTTACTTTCTTCAGAGACATGCACAATAATATGTCAAATAACACATTTCCCAAACACTATACAAGAGTCACCTAACCAAACCTTGGAACTTATTTTTCAATATTCTCTCTTTCTGCCTATCTCCCAAGACTGGTGTATTTCATGGAATCACACAATTCATGAAGGTTGTCGGTGTGGCTATTGTTAGTAATCTCCGAATCAACTTTGGGAGGATGATCATGAGAGAAATTCTAGAAAAGCAAGCTCAACATCAAGAACACAGTCTCTATGTAAGGTTTCTCCAGATTGTTCTCAATGGCAAGCTCACAAAAGCTCAGAAAGAAGCAGTTCACAGTGAAGACATGGAACCGTCTGCAGAATTGACCTCCAAACTAGTGTCTAACTCTGATAAGAACGAATCCCTATTCTAACAACAATGACATCTTTGTGACGGACTTTATACAAGAATTCTTTGACTCCATTGATGCAGCACCTGCCTTTGAGTCTGAAGAAGATCAAGTCCCTGAGGATCAAGCCCCTGTTAATGTGAATGAGGATGCTGAAGGAGCAGGAGCTGAACAAGAAGCTGATCCTCAGACTACTCCTCTTGCTCAACCCATAAATGTTGATCAAGAACCTGTAGTTCCTGAACAGTCAGAAAAGGTTTCTCAACTTGAAGCTGCTAAAACAAGTTGAAGCTGAGTCACACCAATCAGAGACTAATGTTTACAGGCCAGACTTCACAGGTATGAATGAATCTTCTATGAGCACTAGTTTCGATGATTAAGTAGATATAAATTCACTTGATCTTGCTAAATTTCACACACAACTTGCTGAGGAGCAATTAATGTCAGGAGGCAATGAGTTTAATTTCCCGCAAATTCATAACCACCCTCTAGGGCCCATAGACACATCTCAAACTCTCTTAGCCCAAACCCTGGCGTATAAGGATCCCATGAATATATAGGGAGAAACTACACACGATGCAGCAAATAACCCACAGCTCTGTCTCAAATGAAGCAAAACAGTATCCCCACCGAGACAACTGTAACCTCCCATGTATCTTCCCAAAAGGATATAATGGCTGAAAAGGCAGATAAACAGTTACTGGATCCATCTTCTCAATAAGGTGGTTCTATTGAACTTCGCCCGTCGGCCATTGTATCCTATAATGAGTTAGACACACTCTCCAATATTCAAGGTTTTGAAGTTTTAAATGAGTCGATTAGAAGAGTTTTTTGGTGAGGAAGTATTGACGGAAATAGGGCATTCAACCATTTTACAGTTAGAATATCCTGTTCAAGGTCCTTCAATGGATCAACTGCCTTCACAGGTATTATGAGATAGTGCTTTAATCGCTGCCACATCTTGCACATCAATTACCTCCCCAGGACTAATAAACCTGGATGCATATGCGGATAGGGGATCCGACATAGGTGCGGATCGGCAACCCATTGGCAATGAACCAAATTCAACTAGTGAGCCTAAAGGGAAATTGTCTTCACAAGCATTAGAGGAAGCTGAGAAATAGATGCCATATATGACCGCCTCAGTGATCCTCCCAGAGATTCCAACTCTGGATCAGTCATCTCATGATGACATGCAACTTGTCTTGAACAAGGATGGGGAATCGCGAATTCCTATTACACCACTGCTGACCTCCTCAAGGATAGCTCTGGTGTTTTCTGCAAGAACATATCGATCTCGGAGCTATGAGCGGAGTGTACCCGTGAGGGTGAGTGAAACACCAATCCCTAAACCGAGTGAAATAATATCGAGTGATACACTGTGAGAAACCCGTGAGACACCTACCTCCCAAATAATACCTATAGACCTGTTATCTCAAACACCTGTAGACCTGTTAGCATTTAAAGACAGTTATTTCAAAGAACAAATGGCTCTCAAGGATCAATATATCAAGAATGAATTGTCTGTCAGGGATCATCAGATTTCCCATCTTTCCGAACAACTTGAACTTCAATAAGCATCATTTGCTAGTTTACGGGAATTCGTGGGGCAATCTCTCACTCAATCTGGGAAGGGAAAGGTAATTGCCAATATTGAGCCAAAGATCTCTGTTAGCAAGCAAGCGCCAATCCCTGTCACCACTGAAACAACTCTTTCCAGTACTGGGCCAAAGACCTCAGTCAGTAAGCAACTGTTTGTTTCAGAACCATCATCTCAAGAGTTTCCTATCGTGATCTTGCCTTCAAAATCAACCCCAGCTCTGAAGGATAACACAACTGAGGGAGAGAAAAGGGTGGAGCAAGAAAAAGTAGCTGCGGTTGTGGACTTAATTTAGGATGTTTTTCAAACAGCTAACTATGTTTATGATGAATTTGGAGATGAGATTCAGGAAGAGAGGATTGATGAAAGAGTGTTGTTAAGAGCGAGACATGGTGCTGAGAAGAGTTCTTCAACTCAGGGGGAGCAATCAACTTTAAAATAAGAGATATATGCTCCAAAGCCCCTGTTCTCAGAGTATGAAATGGAGGAAGGAGAAATAGATGAAAGCGATGTTCCTGAGGGTTTTGAAGCAAGAGTTGAAGTAGTGGTTACTGAAGAAAGAAAGGTCATAACTGAGGATGAAGAATTTGAAGATGAAGATGCTTTCTTGGATGATTGTTTGTACTATGGATGGTCTGAAAAGTTCAATTGATCATATCAAGAAATTCAAGAGGATATTGAAAGATCAAGAGCCAGAGTACAAAAATCAATACAAAGAAGAGAAGCCATAGAAGCAAAAGAATCTTATCTTCGAGCTAACGGGAGAGGAAGTGAATGGAATGAGATCAAAAGGAAATTAGACAAGTCAGAAAACTATCACAAGCTAGACATTGGCAACAGGAATCTTCTGAACACTATAGAGAAGTACAGAAAGGATTACCCAAATATTCATGAGTTATATTCTTAGTTCAATAGGATAATCACTGGCACTACTGTGAATATTCTAACGAATGGATGGAACATTACTGTCAACCACAGAGATGGACTCCAAATAAAGATCTCTTCGAGTGTCCTGAAGAAGCTAAATATAGTGGAACTGTTTGTCTTAGCATCAAAGATCCCCTAGTTGAAATCGAATGAGAATGAATGATTTAGAGACAAACTTCTAAAAATGATGATAGATGTATCTCCTCAAGCATTTCTTTATCCATTTGTGATCAAAGTATTTGCAGATGGCAGGATGCAAAATATCACTATGTCTGATCAACATCTGAGATCCATTCGATATCTACAACTCACTTTCCTTGAAAGTCAACTGAGGAGAAAAAGAGCAAAACTGGAGGCATCGGGAGTTAAAAGATCATAAGCAGACCTTAAAGTTGCTGAAGTTCTATATACTTATAGGCTCAATGACAAAATGATCAGGGATACAGAGAAGGACATGAAGCAAGTTGGAAGAGCTTATAATGAGATAATGTTAACTAATGGGGAGCCATAAATGAATCTTTTAAAAGATAGTGAACCTATTATCAGCGCTAACAGTGAAGGGAAACCAGTCTTTCAGATTAATAAAGCAAAGATTAAGATCAATGATTTCAGAACAAGCGAGTCAGAAGCAATTCATTAAGCCTTAATGAACGTCAAACTCTCCACATGTAAGAAGGACAAGATTGCTTTGATCCCAATCATAAGGATACTTGATGAGGTGGTGGAAGAAGAATTAATCAACGTTACCAAGAGACTACGAAGACATCCTAAAAGGATAACAGTCTTCGTAATGTCAAAGAAATCTTCAATGTTGTTTGATCTTATTCCAAAGTGTTCCAAAGTCAGATATTTTCAGATGATGCTTAATGAGTTGAATAATCCACCTGCCATTAATGCACTGGAAATAGAAGCTCGTGATTTGGTTCAAGCTAGACTGGATGTTCTTCAAAATAGAAGCAAAGGATCATCTCTCCCAGAATCAACAAAATCAACTGATCATAAAAGGAAGGCTCCCAAGAGAAAGTCTGTTCAGACTAAATCCACTCAAGAAGGAGAAGGCAGTCAAGGCAAGAACCCCAAGATGAAAAAGACAAAGAAGACATAGATAATTTGTTCAGGCTAGAGGAATACTTCTTTGTAATTTGTAGTTTAAGAAATCTGGAATTGTATATGTAATCCAGAATGTAATTAATATCTTTATCTGTTTTGAGGTTGTACTTTTTCTTATTGTCAGTTGAGTTATCCTTAGGGATTTGCTTGTCGATCTCTAACAATCAAATATGGGAAGATTGTAAAGCATAATATAATGTAACAAGTAATCGATAAATTATAACTCAACCTGAAAATAGAAACAGATAAACAATATTAAACTGTGAAGCACAGGAACCCTAAAGATGAAGACATGATATATACAAAGAATCAAAAGATGCAAATGAATCTCTAAGTCCACACTCAGGTCATGGGAAGAAGTTCATTAACATGTTCAAGCCTCTATGAAGAATAAGACATCAAAGGACTTCCAATATCGGTTACATGTTTTATTTGAAGTATTGAAGATCAGGGGTTCAGTGATTGAAGCTAGAAATAACCTTTCTGGATGTATCATCTTTACAGTGCAAAAGGAACTGAATTATATCAACCCATGTTAGTTATTTGTAAACCATAGTAGTACACTAAACATCAACAATACATAAGATATTTAATTCAGCAATACAATAAAAATAGAGTTGATAAAGCTATTGGAGAGAAAGAAATTTCTGTAAGGCAAATACTAGTCGCAGGTTAACATATAAGTCGTAGGTTGTCATACCAGTCGGAGGTTGATTTGATCAGTCGCAGGTTGGTATGATTAGTCGCAGGTTAACATTAAAGTCACAGGTTGCCTTGTTGGTCGCAAGTTGAAGTTAGTCGCAGGTTAAGAACTTGGTAATTTTAAGTTCTCAGTCGCAGGTTAATTATTCAGTCACAGGTTATCAATTTCCTAGTCGCTAGTTGGTACTTGAAGGTTTTTTCATAATTATATTGAAGCAAATTTAAATGAAATGAGTGGTTCAAATCAAGCCACATGTCCAAATGAATGAAGACTACAAAGCAGCAAATTGAATCAGTATTCATTGGGTTATCTTCTTCAGTTCAACAAAAGTGTTTACGGGAGCTCCATTAAAGAACCTCATTTATTAAGCTTGTAAACATAGTGTTGTGCTACTGAATTTATTGTAGCTAATCAACTCATTAATTAGATTGTAGCAACCTCAAGGATTATATTAATAAAATAATATATTGCTCAAATTGTTTTGTGTCTATTTAGATTCCGCACTTATAACGAAGAACTTGTAAATGAATCGAAAAGATTGTAGGTTCGTATTCAACCCCCCTTCTATGATACTTTGGGACTAACAACTTAACTAAGTGTATAGATTTTTATATTAAGTGTTGTATAAAGTCTTGTGCCAGATTGTTTGTAATCAAGCTATTTTCAAACAATATATTTTCTATTTAATACCTTTTTTCTAAATATTTGAGTTATGGAAGTTTTGAATAAGATTCTTTATTCCAACAGCTGACCCATTTATATTTTATATCTTTGTTTTCTTCCTGAAAGATGCGCTCTAATGTTTCCCACTCATCTTTCTACTTTAGCTGCCTTATAGAGAGGAAGACACTTGATCACGTAGTCGTAACTTGAAATTGGAGAGCTCAAGCTTTAGAACTTTGCTAAACCTTGGAGGAATTTCTAGATCTTGGTATATATTTATAGTGAAATGTGTATATTAAAGTCAATCAGATTATACAATTTTGTTATTTGGCTATTGAAGTTATCCTTAGTTAATCCTATTTAGTTTCAATAAACCAGCAATGTAATGTGCATCGGGCAGTGTGTATTACTGTTGATGTGTCTATCTTAGTGTAATGTTGGGACCATGTCTTTGTCTTACTGGTAGTAGTGTCCAAGTATCTACAGCTATTCTGATATAGGACATTGTAGTCTTTTACTTTCTACTTTATTAGTAGTACTGGTATTCTGAGATATTAAAAAGACCTGGTATACAGGTTTATGGACTCAATGTGTGTTTTGCATTATTGAGTGAAATATAATTTGGCACATTCTCCCATCCTATCTTTTCATTGTTATCACTTGCATAATGTTCAAATGTCTTTATGGTATCAGAGCGTATATTTGATATATTTTTGAAAAGAGTGTTGTTTGGTGAGATTTTAAAACATTGATTAGAATTCATTCAGCGTGTGAGGGTCTGGATAAAGTGTGAGTTGTTGTTTTGCAGTTTGTACTCAAAGGTGTCTAAGGAATCCATTACTTTGGTGTTAATATATGTGGATGATTTGTTAATATCGGGAAATTGCATGAATTCAATCAGTGACCTGAAGAAAGTTCTCTCGAATCATTTTAACATGAAAGACATGGGGCAAGAGAGCAACTTTTTGGGCTTGGAGATGGACAGAATTAAAGATGGGTTCTTTATTTCTCAAAGAAAGTATGTGTTAGGTCTCAATATGTTTGTAGAAGGGGGGTTGAATACAAACAATACCGTTTAATCGAATAAAATGCGGAATAAAAAAGTGAAACAAAATTCAAGTTAAATAAAACTATTATTAAACTTGAAAGGTGTTACAACAACGGTATCGTTTACAAGGGATTAATCTCAAATAAATTATTCCAAATCTAGAATAAATTCGACATGAACTTTTTCTATTTTTGTAATAAAAAGGATCAAATGCTAAATACAATTTGAGATTAAGTTCTCGGGATTTTGATCCGCTAGATAGTTACACAAGAACAAGAAAAGGATTTCTAATGGATTAGATTTAACAATAAATACTAGAAATAAATGATCTGTGAATTTGCAATAAGTTCTCTGCTGTTTTTCTCTGTTCTGTGTTCTTCTTTTTTTGATATTCAATACACTGCTACTCTTTAAAATCAGCTTCAGTTCTTTTATATTAAATCAATCCTTGATTTAACTGGTAAGACAATCCTTTCTGCTTAGCATGACAATCCTTTTAACTGGTAGGACTTTCGGTAGGACTATCCATTGAACTGATAGAACTTTCGGCAAGACAATCTAAATGAACTAGCATGACTTTCGGTATGACTATTGATTGTCATACCGATTGTCTTGCTAATAAAAAAGATAGTCTTGCTGGATTAAAACAGATTTTAATCAACTAATAATTCTGAATTAATTAATCAATTAATTTAATTAATCAATAAATTAATCTTTGCAGATTTAATTTATTCTCTTAATTAAATTATATGACTTAATTAATTAATAGAGAATTAATACTAATCTTGAGCAGCAACCATTCTTCTGAAAATCTTCTGAAAATCACTGTCAATTATGAATCAATTCCACCACTTCAATATTGACACTCGATGTACTGTCTGGTTCATGAGTGACTAACTTCCGTGACGTTTCTTCATGCCTTGACTTTGATACTCTTGATTTTCTTCAGACTAAATCCTTATAATTAATTAATACCCTGACGAGATCTCTGTCACTTGATTAAATCCACAATCTTGATTTATATCACCGAGGCTTGATCAATTTCTTGAGCTTCTTCCAGTGAATTAAGTTCTCAAGTCTGTAGACGAACAATGTTACTTAATCCTTTGACATATGTTACTTTGAGAGATCTCTCTGACGATATAACCACTATTTACTTGTTACATCCTTATTTGAGTTGAGTTAAATCCTCGAATAAACAAATAGGCTATGAAATATGCCTTTCAATCTACCCCTATTTGTTTGTTAGACAATAACAACAAATACCTAGAGGATAACTCAACTAACAAATAGGAAAAAGATATAAACAGTAATGCAAAGTAAATAACAGAAAAGTTCTGGATTATATTTAACATTTTCCAGATTCTAAAAGAAATTTACAAGTAAATATAAGATAGATGTTCCTCTAGTTTGAACATATAACTACATTAGTCTATCTTAATTCATAAAGCCCTAATCATATTACATTAAGTTTTGAGCTAATTGAATTCAATTGTCTTCTCTTCCGAATTCACCTTCTTCCAAATCTTGAAGCAATTCCTTGTCAAAGACACGATCCTTTTCAAAAGTGAAGCTCGCTGGTCTGACTGGTTGAACTCCAATTGACTTTAGCTTATTCTTGAACTGATTGTACCTTTTAATATTCTTTTCACAATAAGCATGAATCAGATCAGCTGCTTGAGTTTTCAACATGGATGAATATCCAACAGTTCTTAAGTGATGTTCCATCCAGACAAGATTCTTAGCTGAGTAGTCTTTAAGAGATTATGAATCGAGCTGGCAGATTTGAAGACAGTCAGACTTAAAGAATCTTACCTGATGAGAATTGTTGACCACTTGAGGACTAGCCCTGCTGGCAAACTCTTTGAGCCTTTCTCGAAGAACTTCATTCAATTCTGAGCTTCTTTTGACTTTGTTGAGAAGAACCCAAATCTCTGATAAAGAACGATTCTCAAACAGATGAAGTGATACCTTGAAAGATCCTTCGCTCTGACAATATACAAATATGCTCATTTCATTTAGAGATCTGTCAAAGGCAGCTGTTATCCTTGAGACTTCAGTCTTTATAGCATTCATGTACACGTCATTGTTTGGATTAGAGATCTCCAGCTTGTCCAGAAGATGTAGAAACTGCCTATCATTGTTTGTGCTCAGCTGAGGCATATCAAGTACTCTCCTAGCTTCATCCCATTTTTCACCAATCTTCAGTCTGACATATTTTCTCCTTTCTTTAGCTTTAATGTCATGAAGACGTTGCTTTTCAATAGTTTCTATTCGTTCAATATTTTTCCTCATATCAATGATCTGGGATACCTTTTTGAGTTCAGCTTCTTTTCTTTTCAACTCTGACTGCTGCTGCTAAAACTCTTTCTCAAAAACAGGATCCACTTGAGCTTCCTCTACCCATTCTCCAAAATCACTTTCCTCCTCAGCTTCAAAGACACCATCTTTATCTTCCAAGACTGGTTCAGTGGGAATGTCAAAAATATCAAAGTCATCCTGTTCTCCACTATAGTAGACATCATCAGCCTTCCCTGTGTCTTGAGCAGAAGAATCTTTCTCTTTTCCCTTTCCACTTCTCCCTTTCTTCTCCCCCTTAGTCGAGGAATCCTCTACAGACTTTCCCTTAGATCCTCCATGACCTCCATCACCTCCAGAGCCTGAGCCTCCACCAGACGGCCCTTCAAAGAAAGTCCTTTGTTCTTCATTAGGGCAGTGAGAATTTTTGATCATGAAGTACAAGTGCTTCATCCCTTCATTGAGATGTTCCATGCCCGTCTCTATCTTTAGAAATCTGGAGGAATCCAGTGAATGATTCATTTCAACCAAGTCTTTAAGAGAAGTCATTCTTGTATGGAGAGAGCAGAAGTTTGAAATGTCTTCAGCTGATAAAGTTGGAGATGCCTGGATTGAGTTAAGCTTTGGTACAACAGAGGTCTTCAAATCTGATATTTCAGTCCTGATGAGAGCCAGCTGATTATTGACAGAGGTGGAAGAAGAAGACCGTTCAACCACTTGTGTTTTGAATGATTGAGCCTCAGCCTGACTTTTTGCAAGTTGTTCTTTCAGTTCAGCAATTTGAGCTAACAGATTTTCAGTGTTTGTTTCTGTGTGTGCGCTCACCTGAATATCTCTCCTGTTTGATTCACTCAACTCACGTGCTTGTGTATCTCTCAATATTATTGCTCGTGAGGAGTCTTCCTGATGCTGATATTCTGTACCTGCATTTGAAATCACCCTAGCCTCTTCAAGAGAGGTCAGTGGTGGTGCAATGGGAATTCGCGAGTCCTGATCCTCAGTCAAACCTATCTTTTCATGTGAAATAGATGTCCGAATTGCTTCAGGGATAGATTGACCGAGTTGCCCTCCACTTTCTCCAGATAAATCTGCGAGTGGAGAATCCCGTGAGGGAGCCAGAGGTGTTGGATCTGGGAGGGGAGAAAATGACTCTATTAAAGGTGGCTGAGAGTCAGATTTTCCCTCAGAAGCATGTGTCTGCTCTTCTGCCGTAATTATGGCAGGCACTGTAACCGACTCAATGTGCACTCCTCGCTCCATGTCCTGATTATCATCTATTGGTCTGTATGCTTCCATTGTGAGTAATGGAAGTGTGCTTGACTCAGTACAGGATGCCATGGCCCTATGGCGAATTTCAATAGATTCATCATGTTGATAGAATGTCTCTAGTAACTGTTCACTGGCCATATCAAAGTCCATGTCCTGTTGGGAGGACAAGGATGGGCTTTCAGATGCCTCAGTAAATGTTCTTCTTTTCTTGGGAGGAGGCAGAGCTGAGGGTTCATTCACATCCACCAACATACTACTTCCTACTAACCTTCTAGGCAACATTTTAGACAGTGGGGGAGAGGTTGAGATAGGTTGTGACTCTGTGTTTGGCTCTATGACCTGGGATTGAAGCTGTGGTTCTACAACTTCATGGTCAGTCCTATCAACCACTAGGGGTCTTTCAACAGAAGGAGGAATAGTTTGAGTTTGAGGAATTATTACCTGCAGAGGAAGAGCATCTGATGTTTGAGCCTGGGTGGTTTGAACCACTGGAGGTTGAGGTTGCTGTTCATGACCGGGAAGATTGAAGATAGGTAAAGGAATGTAAGTGGCCATGAAAGCAGATACAAGTACTGGAACTAGAATGAATTTGAAGGTTGTGTCTTGGCGTGTGTAAATCTTTTTACTTACTGGAGGGGGTTCGGTTACTGAAGTGTTAGCAAAAAGAGCTTTATGCTCAGGTGAGAGAAGATGTTCTGCTATGAGCATGAGAAAACGAGCGTAGTAGTACGAAACCCTATGATTTGTAGAATGATCACGTAAAGCAGTAGTGAGATGTCTCAGAAGAATGGGTAAAAGTAGTTTGCCAAAATTGATCCTTTGATTGAAAACAACCGCAAGACCAATATACTGATGTCAATGTGCTTGGTCCTTGTATGCTGCACAGGGTTGTTGGTGATGGCTATTGCACTTGTATTGTCACATATAATAGGTATTTTGTTCAATACTGAGCCATTGTCCCGTAGCTGATTCCTAATCCACAAGATCTGAGCACAGCAGCTTCCAACAGCAATATATTCAGCCTCGGTCGTTGAATTGGAAACTGTTTGATGTTTCTTGCTGTACCATGAGACTAGTCTGCTACCTAGGAATTGACAACTCCCTGAGGTGCTTTTCCTATCAACAACACTTCCTGCGTAATCTGAATCTGTATATCCAACAAGGTTAAAACCAGATTCTTTAGGGTACCAAATACCTAGATTTGGTGTTCCCTTAAGATATCTCAAGATTCGTTTAACAGCAATGAGATGAATATCTCTAGGATCCGCTTGGAACCTTGCACATAAGCATGTAGCATACATAATATCTGGTCTACTTGTAGTAAGATAAAGTAACGAGCCAATCATACCTCTGTAGCTTGTGACATCTACCTTAATGGAGTTTTCACATGGTCCAAGCTTGACAGCTGTAGTTGACGGAGTCCTTACTGATGGAGAATCCTCTAGATTATACTTTTTGAGGAGTTCCTTTAGATACTTGGATTGACAAATAAAAGTTCCATCTAACCTTTGATTTACTTGTAATCCAAGAAAGAACTTCAGCTCTCCCATCATGCTCATTTCAAATTTGCTGTGCATTAACTTAGAAAATCTCTTACAGAGATTATCATTAGTAGACCCAAATATTATATCATCCACATAGACTTGGACTAATATAGTATCATTCTTATGCTTTTTAGAAAAGAGAGTTTTGTCTATGACACATCTAATAAAGTTATTTTCAATAAGAAATTCAGAGAGAGTGTCATACCATTTTCTCGGAGACTGTTTGAGTCCATAGATAGCCTTGAAAAGAAAGTAGACAAAATCCAAATGATCTGGATCTTCAAAACCAGGAGGTTGCTCTACATATACCTCTTCATCCAGCTTTCCATTCAGAAAGGCACTCTTGACATCCATTTGATAAACTTTAAAGTTAGAGAATGCTGCAAATGCCAGAAATATCCTGATGGCCTCTAGTCTAGCCACTGGAGCATAGGTTTCATCATAATCAATGCCTTCAGCTTGAGAATACCCTTTAGCTACCAGTCTTGCTTTATTTCTTGTAACCACACCATCTTCATCTAGTTTATTCCTGAATACCCACCGAGTACCAACAGCTTTCTTGTGTGTAGGTCTAGGTACCAGTTTCCAGACTTATTGATGTTCAAACTGATTGAGTTCATCTTGCATAGCAATCACCCAATCTGGATCAGTCAGTGCTTCCTCAATCTTCTTAGATTCCATCTCAGAAAGAAATCATGAGAACAGACACTCATTTTGAGTAGCACGTCTAGTTCTGACTCCAACATCTGGATCACCAATAATCAACTCAAAAGGATGAGCTTTATTCCAGACAGTCTATCTTGGAAGATTTGATCTTGATGATTCGCCTTGAAATTTATTGGGATGTTGTGTCCTACTAGTTGATCCTTCAGCATCTCCCCCTGAGTTGTTGCCATGTTGACTTGAAGATTCTCCGTCAGTAGCAGTGGTATCTCCATTGTTGCCAAAGTTTCCATCACCATTACCTTGAGTATCATTATGATTAACAGGTTCTTCACCAGCAACAACCTCAGGTTCTTGATCATGTTCTGATTCTGAATCTGACATATCATCAAACTTCAGTTTCTCAGAAGGATCTTCAGTTTGGATACTAGGGAGTTTAGTGTCATCAAATGTAACATTGACACTTTCAGTTACTTTGTGTTGATCAATGATATACACCATGTATAATCTTCTTCCATATCTAACAAAAATACCCTCATATGCCTTTGCCTCGAATTTACCACGACGATCATCTCCATCCTTGAGCATGAAGCATCTGGCACCAAATACATGAAAGTATTTGATAGAAGGTTTCTGTTCACTCATAATTTCAAAAGGAGTTTTCATGAAGTCTTTGTTGATTAGAGTTCGATTCTGAGTATAACATGCAATATTGATAGCTTCATCCCAAAAGTACATTGGAAGACCTGATTCACTTAACATCGTTCTTGCAGCTTCAATCAATGTACGATTCTTCCTTTCTACCACTCCATTTTGCTGAGGGGTTCTAGGAGCTGAAAATTGTCTGGTAATCCCTTTGTCTGTACAGAATCCATTGAGAAGTGAATTCTTGAATTCTGTTTCATTATCTGACCTTATTGCTCTAACAGGGACATTAGAATCTAACTCGATCAACTTGATATGATCAATCACAACTTGTGGTATTTCATCCTTAGAGTGAAGTAATAAAACCCACGTATACTTGGAATAGTCATCAACTATCAGAAGACAGTAACACTTCTTTGACATCGAAAGAACATTAACTGGTCCAAATAAATCCATGTGCAATAATTGCAGAACACCAGTTATGGAGGATGTGTCAGTGCCTCTGTGACTTACTTTCTTTGACTTTCCTTTCTGGCAAGCCTCACACAGTCCTTCTGGGGAGAATTCCAGCTGAGGCAGACCTCTGACCAATTCTCTTTTGATAAGAGAATTCATTGTTTTGAAATTGAGATGAGAAAGTCTCTTGTGCCATAGTCAACTCTCATCTGACGATGCCTTTGCATAGAAACAATTGACTTCAAGATTGCTTCCAGAGTTCATGTCAGCTACGAACAGATTTCCTTTCCGGATTCCCATCAAGGAGGGTTTTTCATTTTTCTTGTGCAGAATCTGACACTTCAGCTTGTCGAATAAAACATTATAGTCGTTGTCACAGAACTGACTAATGCTAAGCAGATTGTGTTCAAGTCCTTGCACAACATACACATTTTCAATGATAACATTTCCAGCTAGCAAACAGCCATATCCCTCATTTAAACCTTTGTTGTTATCTCCAAAGGTAACCACTGGGCCAGCTTTCTCAACCACATTTGATAGCAGGGCTCTATCTCCGGTCATATGTCTTGACGATCCGCTGTCAAGAATCCACACTACCGGTTGTACCTATTTAATGCCCTGCAATACAAATGGATTAGACCTTCTTCGGAACCCAAGCTTGGTTGGGTCCGGCATACTTATAAAATTGGCCTTTATCAGGCAGAACAACATTCTTAGTTTTAATGTTCTCAACTTTCTCAATGACTGGACATTTGACCTTGTAAACAGCCTTGACAGATTTCTGTTTAGACTTAGGCACAAATGTCTCCTTTCTAGCTTTAGGAGGACTAGCAGTCTTAGACCTATCATGCTTCCTATTATTCACATGCTGACGAGGAGTAGTCTTATCATTAGAAACATGCTTATCATTAAAATAAGCATACATCAAATTAAAAGTACAAGACATACAATCAGGAACACCGCATGCTTTATGAGAGGGATTATCAATAGGCAACTTATGCATGGTAGACATGGCATTTGTGTTATCCAACTCATGTGTGTCTGAGTTAGTCTCAGTTGCTTTCACAACTTTGACTGGAACCTTTGACACACTTGACTTGGAAACAACTTTCTCATTAGCAAGATCTTCAGCACGAATTTCTTCTTGAATAATAAATGAGGTCTCATCAAATGGTTCAGCAATTGATTCTTTATAGAGGGGTTCATCAATACCCTTAAGCACATGTGGTTCTTCCCTACCTTTAGCACAGACATGAAGAGGGGAGTTTTTGCCTAATTTTCCAATAGCAGCATTGTAATCATAACCTATTCCAGATGTTTGATTAACAACTTGCTTATTGTAAAACTCTTTGGACTTCGAACAAGAATTAAAGTAAGCTTTAACCTTAGCCTCAAGACCGATGATCTTGTCTTTGAGAATAGTTTTGAGTTGTCTATAACAGTCAACTTTATTCTCTAGAAAAGATACTTATTCTTTTAATTTATCTTGATTAATGTGCACAACTCTTAATTCATTGACCTCTTTCTCAAGGTCTTTGATTTGTTGATTTAACATTTCATTATCATGACGAGCACAATCCAAGGAACCTCCTAGATGATAAACTAATTCAACATCAGTAAATTTTACCTCTTTTCTTGACGATGAGGTGTTTGCATCACTAGTCATGAGAACAAGATTCCCAACTTCTTCATCTTCACTGTCAGTATCATCCCAGCTTCTTCCCTTTGCCAGGTAAGCCCTTTCAGATTTACTCTTCTGATTAGAATCATAAGAGTTATTCCTAACTTGTTTTGGCTTCCTGCATTCGGTGGCAAAGTATCCCAACTCATTGCAGTTGAAGCATCGAATGGTGCTTCGATCAACCATCCCTGTTTTGTACCCACCACTGCTGGTGTTAGAGGATGAAGATCCACCTTTCTGAAATCTGTTGTAGTTGGACTTGTACTTGAACTTGGGATTCCTCTTGAATCTGACATTGGAGAATCTCTTGACAATCAGGGCCATTGACTCATCTTCCAATTGCTACAGTTCTTCCAAGGAATAAAAATCATTTCCTGATTGATTTGTAGTAGGAGGATCAAATTCTGCTACTATCACATTTTCTTCAACCTTGGAAGACTGTACCATTCTTTCTGACTGTTGAGATTGTTGTTGATATTGTGGTTGTTGTTGTTGTTCTTCAGCTACTAGAGCAGTAGACGTGCTGACCACTCTTCCTTTCCCGTAGACTTCCTTCTGTTAAATCTGCTCTAACTCATAAGTCTTTAACACACCATAGAGTCTTTCCAAAGAAATCTCACTCAGATCTCTTGCTTCTCTTATGGCAGTGATTCTATGTTCGAGATGAGTTGGCAGTGTTAAAAGGAACTTTTTGTTGACCTCCCTGATTGAATAGTATTTACCATTAATGTTCAGGTTGTTGATCAATGCATCGTACCTCTCAAACACTTCAGTGATTCCTTCTCCTGGATTGGATTTAAAGTATTCATACTCAGAGGTTAGGATTTCTAACTTGTTCTCCCTAACTTCCTCTGTGCCTTCATTAATCACCTCAATAGTTTCCCAGATGTGTTTGGAATCTTTACAGTTCATCACATGTCTATTCATCAAGGGATCAAGGGAATCTACTAAAATTAATTGAAGGCTAGCATCTAGGGAGGCTTCTTCTTTTTCAGCAGGAGAAAAATCCTCAGGATTTTTTACATAAGTTCTAGCTTTGGTAATCACCACATCATTTTCTATTACCTCTGGTTCAATAACCATCGGAATTTTTGAACCCTTCTTTAACACTTCCAGATATTTGGAATTTGCAACTTGTAAAAACAATAGCATCTTCTTCTTCCATATAACATAATTTTCTTTATCGAATAGTGGAATTTTAACGGTTCCAACTTTTTGTGTAGTCATTATGAATTTTTGAGTAAATAAAAATTCAAGGAGTGAAAGAATCACAAAAGTCTAGGATCTTGATTTGTTCATTAATCAGAAGGCTCTGATACCAATTGTTAGGTCTCAATATGTATGTAAAAGGGGGGTTGAATACAAATAATACCGTTTAATCGAATAAAATGCGGAATAAAAAAGTAAAACAAAATTCAAGTTAAATAAAACTATTATTAAACTTGAAAGGTGTTACAACAACGGTATCGTTTACATGGGATTAATCTCAAATAAATTATTCCAAATCTAGAATAAATTCGACATGAACTTTTTCTATTTTTGTAATAAAAAGGATCAAATGCTAAATGCAATTTGAGATTAAGTTCTAGAGATTTTGATCCGCTAGATAGTTACACAAGAACAAGAAAAGGATTTCTAGTGGATTAGATTTAATAATAAATACTAGAAATAAATGATCTGTGAATTTGCAATAAGTTCTCTACTGTTTTTCTCTATTCTGTGTTCTTCTTTTTTTGATATTCAATGCACTGCTACTCTTTAAAATCAGCTTCAGTTCTTTTATATTAAATCAATCCTTGATTTAACTGGTAAGACAATCCTTCTGGCTTAGCATGACAATCCTTTTAACTGGTAGGACTCTCGGTAGGACTATCCATTGAACTAATAGAACTTTCGGCAAGACAATCTAAATGAACTAGCATGACTTTCGGTATGACTATTGATTGTCATACCGATTGTCTTGCTAATACAAAAGATAGTCTTGCTGGATTAAAACAGATTTTAATCAACTAATAATTCTGAATTAATTAATCAATTAATTTAATTAATCAATAAATTAATCTTTGCAGATTTAATTTATTCTCTTAATTAAATTATATGACTTAATTAATTAATAGAGAATTAATACTAATCTTGAGCAGCAACCATTCTTCTGAAAATCTTCTGAAAATCACTGTCAATTATGAATCAATTCCACCACTTCAATGTTGACACTCGATGTACTGTCTAGTTCATGAGTGACTAACTTCCGTGACGTTTCTTCATGCCTTGACTTTGATACTCTTGATTTTCTTCACACTAAATTCTTGTAATTAATTGATACCCTGACGAGATCTCTGTCACTTGATTAAATCCACAATCTTGATTTATATCACTGAGGCTTGATCAATTTCTTGAGCTTCTTCCAGTGAATTAAGTTCTCAAGTCTGTAGACGAACAATGTTACTTAATCCTTTGACACATGTTACTTTGAGAGATCTCTCTGACGATAGAACCACTATTTACTTGTTACATCCTTATTTGAGTTGAGTTAAATCCTCGAATAAATAAATAGGCTATGACATATGTCTTTCAGTATGTGACGGACTTACTCAAGGAGTTTGGCATGACCAACTCGAGCCCATTAAAGCTACTGATGGATTCTCATATGAATATTACAGCAGATAAATGAGAGCTGCTATCAAACCTATAAGGGTATCAAAAGCTCCTCGAGAATTTGATTTACTTGACATTGGCATGACCTGATCTCTCTTTCCCGGTACATAACCTGGCACAATATATGAAGAAACCCACAACGGTGCACATGCAAGCAGCAAGACGAATTTTGAGGTACTTACTCAATAACCCAGCACAAGGGATCCTCCTGGCTTCTTCATCAGCTGCCCAACTCACTGCATATTGTGATAGTGACTGGGCTAGCTGTCCCAACACTGGAAAATCCACTTCTGGCTATTGTATGTTTCTGGGCACTTCTCCTATCTCGTGGAAGACCAAAAAGCAGTCTATAGTTGCTCGCTCAACAGCAGAGGTGGAGTATAGAGCCATGGTATTGACCTGTTATGAAGTGACTTGGCTCAGCAGCTTATTGAAGGATATGAGATTATTAGACTTACCTCCAATAATCATGTGTCATCGACTTCCATGTTATTAGGGACAAGATCAGTGAAGGCGTGATTACGACAACTCATGTATCATATCATCTTCAACTTGTAGATGTTCTCTCAAAGCCTCTCCCAGTGAAGCAACACAATTTCCTTCTTCGCAAGGTTGAAGTCTCGGCTTCAACCTCCACTCCACTTGAGGGGGAGTATTGAAGTTATCCTTAGTTAATCATGTTTAGTTTCAATAAACCAGCAATGTAATGTGCATCGTGGCAGTGTGTATTACTGTGATGTGTATGTCTTAGTGTAATGTTGGGACCATGTCTTTGTCTTACTCGTAGTAGTCTCCAAGTATCTACGACTGTTCTGGTATAGGACATTGTAGTCTTTTTCTTTCTAGTTTGTTAGTAGTATACTGGTATTCTGAGAAATTAAAAGGACCTGGTATGCAGGTTTATGGACTCAATGTTTGTATTGCATAATTGAGTGAAATACAATTTGGCACATTCTCTCATCCTATATTTTCATTGTTATCGCTTGCATAATGTTCAAATGTCTTTATTGGCTACTCCCGTGACCATGTTGCAAGTATCTGATCTAGAATCAAGAATCACTATACAGCGTCCGTGGTCTTTTCCAACTGAAATTAAGTACTTAAATTGTTATTCATGTTAAATGTACTTGCTAAGTAAAAGAAACTATGTACTAACTACTAACTGAGTGTACTCTGATAGTAGCTTCTTTTTCATCCATATTTGTAGTGTCCAAAGACATACGGTTAGTTTTGGTAAAATTGACAACCTATGTATGGGATTACTTAAGTACTGATGAATAAAAAACAAGTACAAAATGTTTGATTAACTTTCCATGAGAAAATCTATTAAATAATACTCGCTTGCATGAAGTATTGAACTAAAGTCTCTAAATCTACGTGTCTGAACGTGGGACTCGCTTGTTACAACCAAGCAGACTACTTAATTTTTTGTGCTATTCCGATGTCAAAATTATGAACTCAACTTTCTACACCTTCCGTCACAATACAAGGGATATTCTTTCATAGCATTACATACAAAAGAAAAATCTAATGAAGCAACAAATCGTTTTGCTGTAGAAAATGCCTCTTCCATATGTAGAGCGAACCAGTTCCACTAACAGAGGATACTGTAACAACAGAAATAATGTTATTGGAATGCTAGCTAGTAAAATAGCCGGACCAGCAATCCACTGTATTTTGTCACGTAGCACAACTGAAAGCGTTGCACTGAATGCAACCATTGTTCCTGCTATTGATATAAATAATGAGATTACCCCGAGCGTCAATCTCTTTGGTAACGCATAAAGAAAATCATCTCCTGCAAACCGTGAATTAAGTGCTGCCAAGAACATCGTAACAGAGGTTCATGAAGAAAATAATGATATCGCATCTGATATGGAAAAGAGAATAAACACCCCATCATTCAAGAACAGTGGTTTGCCATTGTTGTCATTTTCTCCAGGTGCTATAAATATAGCTGCAAATGCCATGGTTACAATAAGAGCAGCTATAACAGTTCGTCAGTTCCTTCTGTGGATGTATCCTTCATCCAATGTTTTGCTTCTTTGAGTAGCTCCTTGTGTTCACTACTGCATACCATTCAAAGTTCAAGTGTCCTTTGTATGAAGGTAAAACAAACTTTTCAACTTCCTGCACAAAGATAGGTACGTTCGGGATGGTGTTCTCTCCCATGGATCTTAAAGGTCAAAATAACTTCCAGCCTTCAAGCAGACAGATTTTAAAAACACGAAGCACATACTTATATCAAGCAGCCTATAAGCTCACTAGAGGGCCTTGTAGCGGTAAAGTGACACAAAGCAGACTCTTAATCACATTAGCATTTATGTGTCTCATAAGATAAAATATTACTTTCAACAGTTTGGGAGTGGGCTTATCGGATGTAAATAGTTGTTGTAAATAGTTGTTGGACTTGCTAAGAAGGTCTAACTCCAATAATATTGTCCGCTTTGAGCCGAGCCCCTGCGGGTTTGTTTTTGGGTCACTCTCAAAAGAACTCATACTAATGGAGTTATTTTGTTGTACTCACTCTCAAAAGAAAGAACTCATACTAATGGAGTTATCTGGTTGTGCTCACTCTCAAAAGACCCCATACTAATGGAGTTATCTGGTTGTGCTTATATACTTAGAGAAAATTGCATTTTGCACCCTTATATTTGACCGAAAATCAATTTTGTATATCTATTTTCATAAATTGCAGTTTGCATTTCCCTACTTTGAAATCCGATTCAAGTTGCACCTTTTTTGCCAAATTTTGTTAATATTTTTACCCAAATTATTGTCTTTAACAACATATATAATCTATTATTGAAGAAAAAAGTTGAGATATATTGTCGGAGACAACAATTTTGGCTAAAAAATTAGGCAAAAAGGGTGTTTGTTGAAACAGATTTTAAAGTAGGGGATGCAAACTACAATTTATGAAAATAGATATATAAAATTGAGTTTTGGTCAGATATAAGGGGTGCAAAAACTAGCAAATTGTCCCTCCCACAAACGATGTGAGACAATAATCTCCTCCTTCACACATCGGGCTCAACACTTGTCGAATCTCCCCGAGGCCCATACTGGAAGGTACACATGTCTTCCCCTAGCTCAATTCTGGGAGCCCGTTTGAGATTGTTATAGACCATTTATAATTTTAGGCTCTGATACCACTTGTTGGACTTGCTAAGTAGACCTAACTTCACATTGGTATGATATTGTCCATTTTGAGTCGAGGCCGCACGGTTTTGTTTTTGGGCACCTCCCAGTAGGCCTCATTCTAAAGTAGACTGCTTATATTTCGGCAAATTAGCCCTCCCACAAATGATGTGAGACAATTCCTAAAAATAGTCTCGTAGAAGACAAATATGTGTGAGTGGATTTAAAGTAAGTCTAGATATCTAGAATTTGATGAGTGGAATACGAGAATCACCTTGAACCACTAAAGCTCGCGTTGCATTTGCAAAGCTGCACCAATGACCGTATTGAGGCAAAGTGGCGGTGCTAATTTGCCTGCGATGTGCAATGCATTACCTTCATGGGCATGTTCTGCTGATGAGAACACCTTATGCCCTGACATTTGATACACAAGGTTGTACACTTTCTCCTAACATTCCTTAATCGCAGTCATGAACAAATTCAATCCTCCTGCTCTGTGCTTGACAACTACTGGATAGTGATGGCAGCACTCTTCTATAAGCTCATAATGCCATATTTTACTGCTGTGGATAGTGCCCTTCCAAATATATCCTAAGCTAGTGTTTTATCGCCCGTGTTCATAACTGTTGAGCACACAAGTTTTACAAGTTCTTTTGACTGAATGTGTCTTGCTTTGCTTTCATGCATCCGCTTGATATGTGGTGCTGTAGTGATAGCATGTCAGAAATGAAACAATTTAAATATGACCATTAATTCTGTTTCAAATAATTTCAACTAGAAGTTTATATTTAGATAAGGGAGACTCTTCAATATCATTCTCTGATTGTCTGTTATTATCAATCATTAGAATGAACTAAAATGTGTTAGAATTTAATCTATCAGATTGTTGTAAAACAGAGTAAACTTCTGGTATTAAATCATCATACAGGCCTATCAAAACAATAAATGAATCAGAATAAAGGTTTTCCAGAGTATTAGCTCTAAAGCTTAAGCTTTTTACCTATATATTGCAATGCACTCCAAAAGGAAACGATAACCCGGGAGCTTTGCTGAACATATTATTGTAAAGTTATTAGTTTATCGAGAAGTTAAAAATGTAACCCAAGTTTGCAAAGATAAATATATTAACCTTCATAAGTTTGGTTCTTGATTGTGATTACCTCTGATGGTTCGGTAATAGGGATCTCCAATGCTTTCTCTTTGTTGACAGGAATCCCTAACCGATCAAGTCCAATCAAATATATCATTTTACAGAAATTGTATAATGAAACAGTCACTAATAATTTGATACCTATGATATCGTAACATTTAAATACATGTCTGGAAGAAGAGAAAACGAGTCATCGCCAAAATCCAAGCTTCCACTTTGAAAAGCAGTAGGTTTGCGGCTAGTACTTTGTAAGGCAGTGACAAGATCGTTGTAGTATTTTTCTTGGTTACCAGGTTTGGGTAGTTATGCACTTAATACAGAGCCACATCTGTCCAAGATCCATAAGGCGTAAACATAAGTTGCTATGCTTCAATTACTTAATGTAAAAAAATCTGTTACAGTGCTAAAACTCACACTCCTTCCAAATTCTAGTCATTGATAATGTACGACTGCAAACAAATATGATTTTACCTCCCTCTCTAATTACATCCTTTGCCACCTCCAGAAAATAACACAAAAGTCTCTTTCCGTCCACACTGGGCTGCCAAAGCCAAGGCGGTGTGTCCAGACCAGTTTCCTATCTGTGCCATTTCTGGGTCCTTTATTGATCAACAGCCTTGCAGCTTGAGCAATATTTCCGTACTCGTTATGAATCCTCAGCATCTGCAGATCCCCTACTTGCATAATACAGTCCACTAGTTCTCTTACAAAGCGGTGAGAATTTTGTGTTCCCACAGCTATGTGTAGAGGGGGTATCTGAGTAGTCTGCCAAGTAAGCATTCAAGTCGTTAAGTTCATTATTTTCTTCTACAAAAATACAAATACGCTTTGCAGTTTCCCAGTCGTCTGCTATTGCAGCTTTATAGACTGTAGAATAATTCATCAAGCCGATTTCATCTGCCATTGGATAGCTCAAGCTTACAAAGTGAATTATGTGTAAACGTGTGGCAATGTACATTTCTTTCATGCACATTTGGGGTCATATATGGATCAATGCAGACCTGTCTCTGTAATCCATTTAAATTAACAAGCACCAACTCACTATATTTCTAATTGAATCACTTCTGCAGACGAATTTGAAAAGTGTATAAAATATAACTGCACATGTAAAGTGCTGATGTTTTTATAATAAAACAGAAATTTCTTTTTTAATTTCAAATTTTTATTTGAAACAAATATTCCAATTAATTTTACAACCCAGAGCATCATCAAAGCTTTCAAATGCCAAAACTGTATGGAAATCATCAATGCTTAGAATGTTAAGGAGATTTGTCATAGTTTCTGCTTATAAGAAAAAGTTTCAAGGGCATTATACTAGAATCTAACCAACTCTTACGAACCTCAATGCCCTGAAATATTCAAAACCAATCAGCTGCAAAGCCCTGTAAATCTTATTTATCAAGACCATATTCTCATCCTTTGTACAAGTAGAAAATAATGAATCTAATGAAGCAACAAACGATTCTGCTTGTAAAAGATGCCTCTTCCATATGTGGAGCGAACCATTTCCACGAGCAGAGGATACTGCAATAACAAAAACAATGTCACTGGAAATGCAGCTAGTAAAGTAACCGGAGCAGCAATCCACGCTATTTTATCACGTAGCACAAGCGCAAGTGTTGCACTGAATGCAATCATTGTAGATGCTAGTGATATGAACAGTGAGATTAGTCCAATTGTCAGTCTCTTTGGTAGAGCATACAAAAAATCCTCTTCAGCGAAACGCGAATTAAGTACAGATAAGAACACCAATACAGAGGTTGAGGAGGAAAATAATGCTATTGCATCTGATACGGCGAAGAGTAGAAAGACTGATTCGTTTAGGAACAATGGTTTACCATCATCTTTGTTTCCTCCCGGTGCAGTGAAAATGGCCGCAAATGCCATGGTAACTAAAAGAGCAGCTACAACAGTGGCTGATGATGATGTGTCCTTCATCCATTGTTGTGCTTCTTTAAGTAGATCCTTGTGTTCAATAGTGAATACCATTCTTGGCGTATTATTTTCTTTGTTCAAGGCTTCTTTGTAAGAAGGTTCTACAAACTTTTCCACTTCCTGAACCAAGAGAGGACGATATGTGATTATGTTCAAAATTATGAATCTCACATGGAATTAACCAGTTAGTGGCAGAAGTTTGATTTGAAGGGTAAACTTAAAAACTAAGCAGCTTATAAGAGCCTAAAAATATAAAGTTAGTTCATAGAGGACCTTCTACAATTGATATGAAACAACCTTCACGACCGTTAAGCACACAAACACACACTAAAGGACCTTGCAGAACTTAAGCAGACGGGACATTAGTCACAATTGAGTCAGTTTATTGTATTAGCAGTTTGAGTGCCTCTATAGATTAAACTAGAAGTATCTTCTTAGATTTGAGTGAAATAACTTGCGATGATTAGTTATTCTTAGTACTTGTGTTTGTGGAACTGTGGATAGAAGTATGTTAAGCTTTTTAGGTACATGACAAATAGATTGTATGAGTATGACCTTGAACCACTGAAGCTCACGCTGCATTTGCAAAGCTGCACCAGTGACCGTATTGAGGCGATGCTGAGGAGCTAACTTGCCAGCAAAATGCAAAGCATTTTCTCCATCAATGTTCTCAGTTGCTGCGTACACCTTATGCCCTGTCATTTGATATACAAGGTTGTACACTTTCTCCTGACGTTGCTTAATCGCAGCCAAGAATAAGTAAAATCCTCCTACATTGTACCAGACAAGGCCTGGATAGTGATAGATGCACTGCTCTATAAGCTCATGAATGCCATATGAGACTGCTGTCGATAGTGCCTCTCCCAGTACATCCCAAGCTATGGCATGGTCAACCTTGTTTATTACTATCGAGCACATCTGTTTAACAAGCTCTTCTGCTTGTATATGCCTTACTTTGTCGTCATACATCTGCTGAATATGTGGCACTGCAGCAGTATCGTATTTAAAATGAAACCAGACCTCTAGACCTATAACTAACCTTACTTGGTATGAACTAAGTTGTGTAATATTTTAGGGGTGTTTGTCTAAGCTTAAATGTTACTTAAAAAATTACATTGTGGTCATTGTAAAAAGCGATTTATGAGTTGAATTATGTGAAGGTATGAAATTAAAATATGTATATTTTCTTAAAATTGCAATTGAATTGAATATTAATAATTCTCAGAAACAAACATAACCATTGAGTTCTAATTATCAAAACCTTTCACCTCTGAAAATACCCGGTACAGATTATAATTGATGTTAATAGAATTAAAGCTTCATTTCTTACCTAAGTATCGGAGTACGCTCCAGACAGGAACATTCAAATTATAGTTTGCTGAAAATAAATAAACAGCAAAGATTAGTAAGACACGGTTGTAGCTCAAATTCAGTTAGATAAACCGAACACACAACAACATATTTACATAGGCAAACTAAACAAACCGTGTGATTCTCGGAATGAAATAGATAAATTAAACAGTAAGTTCTACTTGGAAACAGAGTTGGACAAACTCACAGCGAGAGTTATGCATTTACCTTTATTTTGGTTTTGGGATGTGATCACCTGTGATGGTCCAGGAATAGGGGATTCCAGTGCTTTCTTCCTGCTAACGGGAATCCCTTAAAAAATATGACAAATCAAAGATTTTATCATGCTGCAGCATAATTGAAAACCCGCAATTGAGACAATTCAACCTAACAGATTGTAGAATTTAATTACATGAACCAGTTGACTAGAGAAAACAGACTCACAAGAATAAATGATTCGTTGCCAAAATCCAAGCATGTATCCACTTCGAAAGGCATTAGGTTTTGCTGCTAGTGTTTGTAAGCCAGTCTGTGAACTTATATAGTTTTTCTCCGTCACCAGGTCTGGATACTGTTTCACTAAATACAGGGCAGCGTCTATGCAAGATCCATCATGGACATCAGTACATAGAAGTATGTGGAGAAATAGAAACAAATCAACAATAAACTTGCATTACTAGCCAAACCATTATTTAAGAGTGCGAATTACTTGGAAATGATCCAAACTAGGACAAGGACTTACCATAAAAACCAGCTGTGATAGTAAGCGTGAGAAGATCAGCACCATGTTTTCCCTGGAAGGGACTCGTTCCACTCTCTCCGACAACATCTTTTGTCACCTCAAGCAGATAACACAGTGTCTCTCCTCGTCCATACCAGGGTGCCAACTTCAAGGCAGTATGCCCACTTGGATTAGGAATCTGAGTTATTTCGGGGTCTTTCTCCACCAAAAGTCTTGCAGCTTTAGTGTTCCCGACCTTGGCAGCATAATGAAGTGCATTATTTCCATACCAGTTATTAGTCCGGAGCAACTCCGGACCCCCTACTTCCATAATCCACTCCACCAATTGTTCTACAAAGTGGTGAGAACTATTTGTTCCCACCGCAATCTGTAGAGTGGTCTCCCAGTAGTATGTGATATACGAATTTAAGTCTATCTTTTCCTCTTCAAATATATGCTTTGCTGTTTCCCAGTCACCTTCAATCGCAGCTTTATAGATCGGAATACAGTCGATCACGTAATTGTAAGCCATTCAATAGCTCAAGCTTCAGCAGTTATAATGTCAAAATTTGTAAAAAAAAAATTATGTTCTTGTGATAAACACTTAGCATCATAGATAGACCTGTATAAAACTATAAAAGTGTGTATAATTAAGCCAATCAAACCAACAAACAACTACCATTTTTGTTTTCTATTTCTTCTTATAACTACTCTAGGAATACGTTGCTACCACTACCATTAATTTACAAAGACCGCCATTATTTTTACAAATGTCAACAAAATTAATCAGAAGTTTAATCGTGATATACTAAATTAACACCTACATATGCTCCATCTCCCTCATAATTTATAGGAGTACATATTTTAGTGATCTTAGTTGCAACCCATAACAGTGCTCTGACTTTTATATGTACAGATTTGCAGTTTCTTTTACGAGGAAGACAGAATTTCGATCAAGTGAGAACTAAAAAAAGTTCTCACCAACTTTTCGAGGAAAACAACCTTACCACAACTAAGGATAAGAAAAAAACATCAAAATTGATCCATCTAAAATGTTAAGGTATCAATGGAAGACTCGAACATTATTTTATTCTCATTAACATTATCCCTCAATCGTATGATATATGATATATTTTGTTACGACTGACAACAACGGACAATAACAAATATATAATAATAAATATTTAAATTAAATAAATAGGGGTGGGTTATTGCCGGTGTTTAATTGTATATGTATCTGATGCTGTTTAGTGTTATTGATGCAGGGCCGGTAGTGGTTTATACAACATTTTTTATTCTCTTCACGGTAGGTTTGATTCAAAGTGAGACGTACTGGGTTAGTTCTGGTATCATCTTGGTAGGTTCGAGGGCAAAGGTAGGTAGGTAGGTACTTACCGGATCAAAATTTGTTTGAGATAGTGTTTCCATGCTCCAAAACATGCCTACCAACTTCTTATATAGAATGGAATCTAACCTTGACTGAACTACTTTTTTCAAATAACAAATCTCTGTCTTTTTCTTCGAGGACTTGTTCTCCGACGTCGAATAATTTAGCTTATTTTATGAGCTTCTTATACACAACTGTATGCAAATCATTTGGTATGTCTAACCATTTGCCAAACATCTACTGTAATACCTCGATCCTGCATCGAGAAGATTGAGATATTTATTCAATTTTTAAATTTAAGACAAAGTAAAATCACCAAGTACGCCAACAAATCATTTTTTTTGGGCGGTGTTATACTTGTGAATTATACAATTCACAAGTTGGATGCATTTAGACCATTATATTTGGGTTTCCGCTTTTTTAGAACCAGAACTTGATCCAATTTAAAAAAAGAAAAAGGACTCTCGATTTGACCAAGGCAATCACGTATATTACTAGGAACAAGAGCATCTGTTGTTGCATATAAAGCTGTTTATTTTTATTGTCCTCCACCTTGACAAAACCGAGCTCTAAACCAAGAGAGCCACAAACCACATCACAGGTGTTTTGTCCTTACAACTTAGATAGCACTACTCGTCTCCTCTGCTTAGTCTCTTCGTTTGCTCCAACTGAGCTTTCCAGTGTCAGCACGGCTATGAGCTCCAAGATGAATGAATCTAATTCGTCGAAATATGGATTAGTTGCTTTCCTAGTACTCTCAATCCATTGCAGAACTTTCTTGTGGACTTAGTATTCGATTACGATCGCTTTCAGGTACAAGCTAAATTCAAGAACATTATATTAGACAATGCCCCTCAATTTTTTAAATTTCTAGTAATGCTCATAAGATTTTAGCCGTACTTCTTTCAAAGAGCGATATTAACAAAGGTAAAAATAAGATTTACCTGTAATTGCATAATTTCACATACTAAGCTAAGATCTGCAATGGATGGTTGGAAGTTTCCCAGCAGAAACTTACCATCTCCTTTGAGCCAAAAAGTTTCAATCTTTGCAAGAGATTTAGAAAGAAGTTTTTCATTAACAGAAGCAGCTTCTAGATCCAATTTACCACCAAGTAGAGGTCTAAGTGTACTATTCAGAACATACCCAGCTGAGAAAGAAAGTTCGAAGCATGAAGTTATAACCCATTCTGCCGGATGTTGTTGCATATTCAATAGGTGTAACATTAACTACAGTTGCTAAATCCACACGTAACGGAGATTTTACTCAAATAGAAGTATAATAGAGTGGCCATATATTTTACTCAGCATGAACTGGAAAAGTGTCTGGCTATGTACTCAAACAAACAAAGGTTAAGAACAAAAGTAAGATTGTGAAAAATATAGACTACTTTATTATCATTCACCTTCTCCCTGTCGTAAATTCGAATGATGCCAATCTAACACGGAGTGGATTTTTGCTCTTTTTTGTGTATCAGATGGATACCTTGTAATAGTTGAGATGAGTCGGAATTAGTTCAGATAGAAAGAAGTCATGGTAGACATTTACCATTAAAATTTAAATCTAGTACCAGTTATGTCAGTACTTTTAGATACAAAATTAGCTAATTCATGCTGAGCCTGTTCGAACACGGTTTGTTTTGTAAACAAATTTTAATACTACTTATTAACATAAATAAAGTAAATCTGAAAGATTTGTTGAAGCTTAAAACTTAAAGATCGAAACTTGGTAAAAAAGAATATTACAATATTATTGATGGTTATAATGGTATACACAAGGGGCATAGGCATGAGGGACACTGCCCCAAGTGGATCTTAATTCTTAACGTATGTATATGTTTCTGGGGCCTAGGTTTTTATCAACATATTACATAGGTTGCCTCCATGATTTGTAGTCATTTTAGATAACTACCCAGCCTCAACTCACATCCTAGGGGTATATTTTCAAGTGCCCAATAACATGTATATTATATATAATCCATTCAAAAAGTTGTGGGAAATAGGAATTCTAATGGTTCAGTGATAAGGAGCCATAGCCAAATCTAGGTTCAATTCTTCTTGTCAGTAACTTTTGGTCTTTCTAAAATTATGTAGACATATATTTATGACCTTCAAACAATGACCAGGATTGCTTGGGATATCTGAATGGTCTGTGGTTCAATCTCACCAGGTCATATGTTTCTTCTCAATTCAAAAACGAAAATCTACTATCCGTCCCTGGTTTGCATTAACCTTACTCAAATTGCAGATAATTGAAGTCATCATTCCTTAATCCTAACTATAATAAAAGAGCAGCAATAAATTAGCTAGATGCTATTTCAGTACTCACCAGTGGTCTGCAACTCCAGGAAATGAAGAAGCGAGATAGATAAGAATTGCATGGCTGCACATCATAAAAATTCAGGCTTTTGTTATTCAAGTTTTATGACTTCAAGATGCAACTAATTAAAACTTGGTAACATAAGAATCTTAACCTGCTCAAGCTAAAAAATAAGATTGTCTATTAGATGGAGGATCAAAGTCTTTTATTAGATACATGACTCTTGATATGAGGAAACAAAAATACCTCTATTTACAAGACAATTAAAACATTGAATGTGAAAAGTTGAGTTAATAAGAAACATATTAAAAAAAAAAAAGTTTAAAGCCAATTAGCAACGGCAATTTAGTTAGGGTACCTCTCAAAGAGCTTGTAACTTCCATGAACAATTGCCGGCAATTTCCCCATGGGATTGATTACTGAAAGAAGCATTTTAAAAGATGATAACATCAACTTTCTGAATATACCACGGGTCTAATAGTAATCTAATACACACACAGGCACCAAAACACACACTCTATGAGTCTACAAGCAATTACATGAAACATAAACTGACTAAAGACAGTGAATTATTAAGTATTTGTGTTGTAAGATAATACTAACACTGCAAAGACTAGAGGTTCTCTGATCTAGTGCTCTACCTAAAAGCTGCAATATCAAGTCACACAAACACTTTAATACACTAAATACGTTATAACTTATTTCATACATGCTAAGTTGCTAACTCTACCAAACCCTTATGATTTAAGGAGTAGAGAATAATCTCCTGATGCTAAGCCTTAAAACATGGGATCTTTTTTATGATATTGGGCCAATGGTCAAGTACAAAAGCTCTTATCATACACCCCCACATTCTATCAAATACCAGGAACTGGAAACGACGAAGAACCAATCGATCATGTTGGCCCATGATATTGTGGCTTATTGGTTAGTGGGCAAGGAATTTACTTTAATTATTCCTCAAGAACAAAAATTCTTCCAAGTTCAAGATAACATATTTATAGTGACTCTTCTTCCCCAATCTCAAAACAATTAGCTCCTCAATACATAGTACATAATAATCGGATGAAAATCGGGTTTAACAAGTTTGTTGGCCGAAAGAGCTATACTACCAACTCTTTAAAATTCAGTTCAACTCAACACAATTATCTTAAATATAAATAAAATATAAAACCTCCTACACATAAGCAAATACAAACATCAAAGAAAAAACAATAACAATTCTAGGAAGAGAGTGAACCTTTATATTTAGGAGTGAAATGCTGACCCTTGGCAATGGAAATATTGATCTCTTCAAATTCAATCCCATGAAGCCTGATCCAGAAAATTCAAGAAATACACATTAGATACATATTAACATACACACAGACAAACAAAGATACCTAGCTACAAGTGTGTTTATATATACTTGCAGAAGATGATAACAGCACGACAAGGTTGAGAAAGGCGATTGCTGTAGATTTGCAGCTTCATCTACTTCGCATAAACTCTTCTAGACAAATGGGCTTTCTAATTATTCCCAGCCGAACTTGGTTAGGGTACACCATCTGCAATATTTTATAACAGACTTTTGCAATATTTTATTGCGGCAGGAGAGTACTAACGCAATAAAATATTACGACTGTTGTATCCCATTCGATTATGGCTGAGAACATTATATATTTAACTTTACAAGATTTCTTAGCTTACTCTACGTAATAAATTATAGCAGTCAATTTTGGGTGGCTGGTAAACATTATGCATGTATAGAATAATAGTAATTCTGTTGTACAAGGACTTTTTTAAGTAAACAAACACCATCGACAGATTAAGTTCTGTAAAAGCAACTACAAGAGTTGATTATCAGTCTCCATGTAAAATATATTATTATATAAGGGGTGGCTTATAAGTGTATAACATATTTGCCTGTATTTGTCGATCAAATTTATAAGTTGAATTTATAACTTATAAGTTGATAAGTTGAATGTTAGTAACGAAATACTTTTTCTCAATTTATTTTAATTTTTTGCTAATTTATTAACCTCAGTTTTAAAATATATATTTTAAAATGTTAGTCTAACTTAAAATTCAGGAACTAGGATAATTATATTTAATAATTATTTAATTTAGTTTATTTAAGAAAAGAAAATTCTGACTTATAAGTAAAATTATTCAAATACTTATTTAACTTATAAGTATTCTTCTACTTATCACTTATAATTCGCTTATTAATTTTAAGTCGTAAGTTATTTATTTTAAGATTTCTCAAATGGGCAGAAGATCCTTTTTTCCTTTCTACTCCAAGAAGCCTCCTCAGTTTTCTTCTCTATCAATATTTTGTTTGTCTTAATTTTATTAAATACGAATAAAGCAGTACGTCAGTTTTTGATTGTATTTCACTGCATTCAATATATGTTAATATAAAATTAGAAAATGAGATAAGAAATGTTTGATGTAACTCAATTCAATCTTTTTTTGTGTCGTTTATAATTTAAAGTAAATAGGGTATCGATTTACGCCGAGGATCAAGGGCTCACTTTTCTTCTGTTTCGCTAATAACATCAAGAATGGATTTGTTTTTTTATCTAACGGCTAAATTAACTAGTAAGCAAGTAAAAGTTGTTTGTAGACAATCAAATAAATATGTTGGAAAGTATGTATATCCACCCTAAATCCATGACACAATTATAAATTTCATTTGATATGTTCCAAAAGATACCTACTAAGCTCAAAAATGAATAGTCAAAATTTAGAGGTTATTGTTTTTTCTTTGATGTTTAACGGCTTGTTACGCATGTTCAATGCAATCGTGTCATCTACAAAGTACCCTCAGACTTAATTATTCGAATATTAATGAGCTCAACTTAGTCAATTATACCATTCTTTCTCTCTTTTTTGACGTGTACCTTATTGATATTATTTTTTTTCTATTCTTTCTATTTTTATTTTTTTTGAAAGACATTTACATCCCACAACTTCCCTCAAACTTTAGCATTTACGTACTAAGCTCATAATAAATAGTCAAAATTCTAATTATAAACAAGCGACTTTCCCTCAAGAAACAAGGATATCTAAGTCTTAGTTTAAGCACAAAAAGATTGTGTTGGGAAATAAGTTATGCACTAGTGACACTACGTATTGTAACATCAAGTGATCATAGCAAGACTTAGTTAAAAATAAGTTACACACATAATATCATCATAGGTCACTGACTTGGATACTACTAATTCGAGATCATGCAATGTTATGCAATACTATGCAACTAACATATAATACAACTATATGATTTGATGTAATTTACATGTAAAATTATGAAATGTACTAATATTTATCATAAGAGGTCATGCTCTAGCTATTTTACAAGTCAAAATTTGTTTTGATTTTTATTTTTTTTAAAAAAATATTCATATATAGTAAAATAATATACATATACATATAATAAAATAGTAATATTAAGAACACCTCCCCACACTTGAACGAGTCACTGTCCTCAATGAATTAGAACATATAATAAAACATATATATATAATACGAAAAATTTATTCTAAAAAATACAAAAATAAAATGAAGAAAAAACAGTTTATAAAGAAAGTTAGGAATACTTCACTTGAATTTGCGCAGAAAATGGCAAAGAAATGTTGCCTCCATATAATTGAAGTTCAGGGCCCAAGTATATTGTTAGTCCATCTTATGACAATAAACTTTATCTAGCACAAGTGGTTGATGGAGTGAAGTAACCCTTGTTTCACCGCAAGGTCTCGGGGGTTCAAAACCTGCTGGCGGTTATTTGTTTTTAAGTTAAATCAGCAGACGGAAGCATGCTGCAAATTTGCTATATCATGCTAAATTAAAAATAAATAGCAGTATGATATATCTTTTCCTCCCAAGAAGCGCCTATATTTACAAGATATCAGCTCCATCTTTAGCCTGAAGGTTGCCACTCCAACTTCTGTAAATCTTGCAAGAGAGGATCCAATGCTAACTCATTCACAACTTCTGAACTACCCTTAAAAGCGAAGTCTTCATCAAGATCAAATTCGAGTTCATTTACCTAACTTGTAAATGGCACAAAACTTTATTCCATTCCAACAAACTCATTCCCTAATAAATCCTTTCCATGATCTATAAAAAAATACATCTTCTACCTCTTCTTTCACAACCGTAAGATCATTTTGCGCAACATTCTCTCTTATACTCTCCAAGAAACATATTTATGCATCCATGTGGTCTTTATTCTTCACCTCATCCACTTTGATTTGTATAATCCTAGATGGAAAAGGGACATAATCGAAGCGACTATCAACATCAACCAGATAAGAAAGAGTAAGACACTTATCTTTAACATTTGTTGCAACCACTTCATAATTATCATCATGTAAAAGATCAAATTCTCCCATGGGCATATCAAGTATGTCATTAGCTTGTGAATTCAGACTTGTTTCACCTAATGGGTTGTTGGTTGTAATGACATTCACATACTCAAACTTTTGTTGTGGTTCTATAGTTACAGAAGTTGCACAAAACTCACTGCTTCTGCATCTCTAACCGTTCTTCAGCTAACCATGCCAATAGCTTCTCAATATTACTTCCACTAGCTGACTCGTGATAGACAGATTCAGTTTGTTATAAAATAGAATAATAAGGAGTATCATGTTGCTGAAATCGATTTAGATTGTGATCATCATGCCTCAAGTTAGGATGACCTCCCCATCTCGGATCGTAAGAATCTAAGAAAAGATTTTCTCCTTGATACCCGTACCCGATGGCATTGACATGCTCATAATAAGGTACAATAAAGTGTGGACACGAGTTATTAGAATGGCTAGGAGTTGCACAAATACCACATACTTGAGCTCATGATGTTCTTTCACTTATGAATAGTGCACTCATCCTTTTTAGATCTTGCTTAATCTTTGTCAACCTTTTATCATATTCAACATGCAAAATTGATTCTGAATATGGATGAGTCCCATTTTGCAGCTCGTTAGCAGCTGTCTTCGCAATTAACTGTTCAGCAACATCATGCGTCAGATCCACAAAAGCACCTCTGGCAGCAGAATTAAGTAGTCTTTTCTCACATTCATGAAGACCTTGGTAGAAAAAGTGTACCAGACTCCCCTTGTTAAAACCATGTTGAGGGCATCTCTTTTGCAATTTTCTGAAATCTAGCATAATACTTCAAACCAGTCCAAAGCTTCTCCATCGAGAGAAAATGGAAAAGCCTTCATCTTCAGAATTTCAGGATCTACCATATCTGGTCCCATACATTAAAAAATGGTCAAAAATCTATAAGATATGTATTTGGATCTTCAGTTGAAATATCATGGAATATTAGCAATTGCGAAAGAAGATTTTCCTTGAGCTCAAAAGTACTACTCCTCCTTTCAGATCGGCTAGGATAAACCATACAAGAATTCCCAATACTAGCAATCGACACTTCAACATCATCACGAAGTGTTGTAATTGCATACATGTCATGTACTCGAATTTTACCTATACCTGAAACACAACAAGCAATAAACGAAAAAAAGATGGAAAAGAAAAAGAAAAAAAATATGTACAAAAATAACAAAATAAAAGAAAAGCAAATTTCAATCCCCGGCGGTGCGGCGCCAAAAACTAATGTGATTCAACTTAAACCCTTTTTGTGCCATTTGTAATGTAGAGTAAATTGGGTTTCGATTAACGCTGAGGATCAAGGGCTCACTTTTCTTCTATTTCGCTAACAGTATCAAGAATGGATTTCTTTTTATTTATCTAACAGCTAAATTAACTAGTAAGCCAGGAAAAGTTAATTGTAGACAATTAAATAAATATATTAGAAAGCGTGGATCCACCCTAAACCAATGACACAATTCTAAAATTCGTTTGATATGTTCCGAACGATACCTATAGAGACATTTCCATGACCACATAGAAACAAGCTCTGCAATTCATTTAACCCCATGACCACAAAGAAAGATTAAAACGAATTACAAACTTATACAACTAATCCCATGACCACATAGAAAGATTAATTGACTTTACAGAGGTAGAAATCACAAAACATAACTAAATGACCATATGCCATAGTTAAATCATGCATCTCTATAAGCATTAACGTATATACAGGCACAATCAAGAACACATCTCAGAAAATCAAAATTGTATAATTGTCATAAAGTTTAGGGATTCAAAATAGCAATCCAACAATAAAAATCTAGCCAACCATAATCGTGGTAAAAGTGGTATGATATATGAGAATATTAGAATACAATAGAAAGTGTAGAGAACGAAGATTTATCCTTATGTTGTTGATATTGAAATCTTCAACCATAAAGTCCTCCTCCTTCTCCTCTTGGCTTCTCTTCTTGGTGGATATAGATACGTATATTCTATCTCTAATATTATAAACTAAATATATACAAATTATTTTTAATGTTTATAGGACTATACAAGAGTTTCCCAAATTGAAAAGGTTTTTAAGGTCACATTTCGTAGTTGACTTTTCTCTTCTGATTCTGGGCTTCTCAAATTGAAATTTGATATTTGAGCCTATTTACAATGAAAGAAAATATCGTTATCTTCACGTGGGCTATTGAATCGCCCAAATCTGATATATATAGCTCAAGATACGACCCAAACAATGAGTGTCGCGCAAACAGTTCAAAAAATCCGAATTTTCTTCTAATGTAGCTCCAATCCTTTTCAATTTAAAATTTCTTACTTACTATAATAAAATATTACAAACTAATTAATAAAGATCTAATTAAATATAAAATAAAATTAATATGGGAACATTAATCATCTAAAATATACATAAATATATATTATATCAATGCTCCTCACTTTTGAGGAGAGATTTAAAAATCCTAACATTTTAGGGAGGGAGAAAAAGATTATTGGAGTTATTTTTTGTTTAATTCTCCTAAAATTTTGACTAAAAAGAGTATATAGAGAGGCTCTTGGAATTTCTCTAAGAAAGTAGTTACAACCACACACCACCCCTTAAGTTCACACCCCATAAGTTCAAATTTCAGGATCGAGAAGTATTTATCAATCTTCTACGAGTTCTAACCATCATCTAACTACTTATATGCGTTTCAAAAAAAATCTAACTACTTATAAGAAACATCACCTTTAGTAAAGTAACCATAAAATACAACCACTAATAAAAATGGGCTTATTTTTTATTCAAGAAAATTTATGAGAATATTCTGGGAAATTTGGATAATAAAATATCCTTTCTGGAAATAACACCTACATTATGACAAGATAGGTAGGGTTACCTATTTAGGATTAATTAAAAATTGGGGATTAATCGGAGTAAAAATCGGATATATCATACTATTAAATTACATTAAATTATATTATTATGATTATTTTAGTTATGTATTAATATATATATATATTATCTTAATGGCTACTATTGCTCATATTACATCCCACTAATTTACCCACTAATTTACCCATGACCCATGATCCATGACCCATTTTATTTTTTTACACATAAAACTTTATATTATACACATATCCATGGATCTTTCCCATTTAAATCCATAATGACCCTTGTAGAAACTAACCTAATATATCAGTCTATACACCTAAACTGCTCCCTGATTGTAGCAACTGAATAGTACATTTAAATTTTTTTGAATTATTTCCTCTCAGAACACCAGCCTCCTCTGATCTTCTCCTTTGTTCCATGCTCTGTTGATCTGCTATTAATAATGGATCCATGCTCTCAGGAAAACTTTGCAAGGGATTCATTTATAGGTTTATTTTCATTATGATTTGAATTTATGGATAGGTAAGTGTTATATGATTTCTTTGGTTTATATTGTTATACATAGGTTTGAAACGTTTGATTCGCAGCCGAGATTCATCAAATCAATCTTCTATGTTACGGCCCATCTTAAGTTTGAATGTTCCCGAGTCAGTGGTATTGTAACTTTCTTTGTCTTTCTTATCGTCTATAGTTTTGAATCTAAAACATTTTCTTAAATTTATTTCATCAACTTAGTTGTGAAGCATATAAACATTTATGTTGGAAACACAAATCTCAGTCCCAGTGTTACGGTTCCAAATATATAGACAACAAGTTTTGTAGTATCGTCTGGTAATTTTTACAGATTATATATCTTTTATCTGTTGCATAAATTAATAATGAAAGTAATGTGTTACATATGCATTTTGTAGTATGAATTAGGTCTCCTTTGCAACCATTATCAAATAAGACAAATATGTTGCGTGATTCCCCCACATACAAATCATCTATCTTTGTTGTTGATGTTTCATTTAATAAAACCGGTCGGTCTTCTTTCATAGATATGTGTAGTTTATTTAACTTTTCTGTACCAATGGCCCATGCAAATGTATAATATTATGTATAATTTTATTCTCTGTGATGTTTGTTGCGAGCTAGATTTGAAATGTATGAGCAGAAATGTGGGATTGAAACTTGCCGCTGGATAAAAAGCACGCCTTGCGGTGTACAAATTTCACCAATTTGGGGGATTACACTTGAAGAAGATAACACTCCAGCTATCAAGAACATGGATGAATCTCAGACACTGTCAGATATTACCAATACCACGTGTACGTTATATTATAACTTCATATTAAAATTTGGAACTTTGTGTGTTTTGTTGTTAATACTATATATTTAACATTACATTGTGGTATTGGTTGCAGCCGTGAGACGTAGAATACGTGGTCGCAATATTGAGAAGATTTTTACAAACCCCATGTGTACGTTTCTTTTAATAAATCCTTTTCCAATAAGTTCTTATGATTTCCTATTACCCTTTTGCCTCTGTTCAGTTTCTTAAACTACGAGAAATGTATATTATTAACTTTGTATGTTGATTTTTTGTTCAACAAAGTACAACAATCATCTACTTCGGGGATTACAGGTGAAGAAAATAACAGTGTAGCATCCAAGAATAAAAAGCAATCTTCTATGCTTTTAGATATGCCCAATACCACGGGTACGTTGCCTATTAACTTCATTCTCAAATTTGAAAGTTTTTATGTTTTTTTGCTACGAGAATAATTAATATTCCATTGTGGTATTTTGTTGCAGCTATAAAACGTAGACTACGTGGTCCTAATATTGAGAAGATGTATACAAATCCCACGTGTACGTCAATTTTTCAGTATCCTATTTTGACTTCTAAATGCTACCATTAAACAGTTGATTAATCTCACTTTCTTCCACTACGCAAAATATATATATATTTTTATAAAAATCATCTATTTTGGGGATTACAAAGTTCTTATGATTTCCTATTACACTATTGTCCATGTTTAGTTTCTTACACTATGAGAAATGAATATTATTAACTTTGTAAGTTGATTTGTTTTATTCAACAAATTATAACAATCATCTATTTCAGAGATTACAGGTGAAGAAAGTAACTGTGTAGCAGCCAAGATCCAAAAGAAATCTTCTACGCTTTAAGATATGACCAATACCACGGGTACGTTACCTCTTAACCTCATTCTCACATTTGAAAGTTTTTATTCTTTCTTTTTGCTGCGAGAACAATTAATATTCCATTGTGGTATTTTGTTGCAGCTATAAAATGTAGAGTATGTGGTCCTAATATTGAGAAGATGTATACAAATCTTACGTGTACGTTAACTTTTTAGTATCCTATTTTGACTTTTAAAAATTCCATTAAACAGTTGGTTAATCCCACTTTCTTCCATTATGCAAAATATATATACATTTTTGCAGTGTATGTTATTTTGTTTTCTTCAACAAATAAAATGTTTGATCAAGTATTTTTTTACTCTGCAGCTTTGAAAGGTAAAGGACGTGGTATGTCCTCTTTAAATATCATTGACGCATCTTCAAAACCTAAACCCATCTTCGAACATGGATGAATGAGTCAACCTGCATCGTCTCTTTTTTGTAGAAATTCTCATGCTCCCCTGATAGGGATAAATAAATTCTGATTGTGTAATTAAATATTACATTAATTATACATGATTTGGGCTACTAGGTACAATAAGAAGATGTATGACATTAAGACCAAAAAGGTTAACACATTGATCAGGCCTGATGGACCAGATCAGGCCTGATGGAGCAAAGAAGGCCCAAAAACCCTGAATATTAATTAATTTCGTAATTAATTAATAATGGAAAAATCGGCTATTGAGAAGAGTCCCAATAAGGACATAAATCCTTGCAGATTAGCCTCTAAGGGACCTAGAATGATAAGGAATCAGTTTCCTACTATTTAGGACTCCAAAGTTCATTCTAATACCAAGTCCAATTCAAGGACCACCAACATCTATATAAGGGACCTCACCCCACAGATCAGAACTACATTTTTTGACTTGATCCTTAGCAATCAGCAAGGTACGTAGGCATCTTGTTAAGGCAAATTGAGTCACGAAATACAAGAGCAGTCAAATCGAGCCTCGAAGCTCACGTTCCTTAGTAATAAATACAACAATTATATATCTTAGATTTTAATCCATAACATTTGGCGCCGTCTGTGGGACAGCACAACAACAACCATGGCGAGAACACGGAGAATAGTTAGAGCCCTTGAAGGAGGAACACCAACAGGGACAACCCAAGTGATTTCGTCAACCGTGGAGGTACCTCCTCATTCAACTTATGCAGCCACGCAAGGAGAAGCCCAGATAGGGGCAACTGAACCTCAGCCACAAGGGACGATTCCCTCGGCTACTCAAGGTACGAATCCCCAAGTTCAACAACTACATGCACCTGTGAATTCTCGATCCACTGGGTATGAGTATTCAACTATTTTGACTACTAACCCCCCATATGGGATGCCCCTTTACCCCGAGATTGGAGGAAGCAGATATGCTGGGCGGAGTGAGGCACGAGGGCGATCGCCCCCTATATACAAGGTTTGGCTCCAATCCCTGAGGATCAGGAATTTTCTGGTCCTTACACTGAGAGAGACTCTGAATCTTCAGATGATGAAGTGGCCCCAAGAAGGAGGCGTGTTGGCAAAGAGCTGATGGCTGAGGGTCGCCAACGTCCTAGGAACACCCAAGGGATGAATTCCCAAGAAGTGCAGAAAAGGATCAAGGCTCATGAGGCTGAGATTCAAAGGCTGAAGCGCGACTTGGAGTCACACCAGAACACCAGACCCCCATTACCCCCAAGGGGGAGGAATCCTCCCCCTATCATAGACCTGGATGGTCCGATACAGAGAAGGGCTGTTGTCCCAAGGGCTGATCTGAGCAATCTTCTTCCCCTTGGAGATCCTGATGATCCTACTCCACCATTCACTGAAGAAATAATGAATGCCCATATCTCAAGGAAGTTCAAGATGCCCAATATTAAAGCTTATGATGGCATTGGAGATCCCGCCAATCATGTCAGGACATTCTCCAATGCACTGTTACTACAGCCCGTGAATGACGCTATTAAGTGTTGGGCCTTTCCTCAAACCCTGTCGGGTATGGCTCAAAGGTGGTATAGTCGTTTACCCCCAAACTCTATTGGGTCCTTCAGAGAATTAAGTTAGGCTTTTATTAAGCAATTTATCAGTGGGAGAGTGCATGAGAAAAGTTCAGCATCCCTTATGAGCATTATGCAGGGGGCGAAGGAATCCTTAAGAGACTACCTGAATCGTTTCACAAAGGAAGCTTTAAAAGTCCAAGACCTTGATGACAAGGTAGCCATGATAGCACTGTAGCAGGGAACTAGAGATGAGTTTTTCAAGATGTCCTTGGACAAACGCCCCCCTGAAAGCATGCTGCAGCTCCAAGATAGGGCGGGGAAGTATATCAAAGTGGAAGAAAGTATGAGGAAGACAGTCGTGAGCAATGAGCCCGCTGGAGGCAAGAAGCGGAAGACCGATCTGGAATACATCGCTGAGGACAAGTATCCTAGAACTGAGCAGAATCCTGATTCAACTCCCAAGTGAGGAGGACCTGGACAAAAATTTACTGAGTATGCTAAGCTGAATGCTCCAAGGAGCCAAATTGTAATGGAAATAGAGAAAGATCGAGATATTCGCTGGCCTAAGACCTTGAAGGCTGATCCTGCCAAGTTAGATCAGAGCAAGTATTGTAGATTTCACAAGGATGTGGGTCATGACACCGATGAGTGTAGGCAACTGAAAGATGAAATTGAGTTCCTTATTAGAAAAGGGAGATTGAACAAGTACACTGGAGATGGAGGAGATAGGAGCAACAATGGAAGAAAGAACTTTGAAGATCGTAGGAGGGACTAAGACGATCAGGGACGGAATCCCCAGCCTAGGGGACCGATGATAAATACAATCTTCGGAGGACCACGACCCCGAGGGCCTGTGATAAACACAATTTTTGGAGGACCAACGACTGCTGGGTTATCCAAGAACTCCAGGAAAGCGTATGCCCGAGAAGTTATGCATATTGTTGGGGAATCCCCGAAGAGGGCCAGGATAGGAGTAACAATGTCTTTTGATGATTCTGATCTGGAGGGTGTGAAATTTCCCCATGACGACCCGTTGGTTATAACCCCAATAATAGGGAACATCCCAGTGAGAAGGGTCCTTGTAGATAATGGTGCTTCAGTGGATATCTTGCTCCATGACACCTTTTTGAGGATGGGATATAACGACTCCCAATTAACCCTAACCGACATGCCGATATATGAATTTGTGGGAGTGGAATGCCCCGTAGAGGGGATAATCAAGTTGCCAACAACCATATGACAGGAACCAAGACAAGCAACTCAGATGTTGGACTTCGTGGTGGTGAAGGCTAGTTCGACTTACAACGCTATCATGGGAAGAACAGGGATACACGCCTTCAAGGCAGTCCCTTCTTCCTACCATTCAGTTATGAAGTTTCCCACCCGGGATGGGATCGGAGAAGAGAGAGGAGATCAAAAAATGGCTAGAAGCTGTTATGTGGCCTCTTTGAGGGAAGATGGAGTTGGGGGGCAGGTTCTTCCTATTGAAGATCTGGATATCCGAGAGAATGATGAGAAAAGAGGAAAGCCAGCAGAAGACTTGATTTCAATTCCTTTAGCCCCCGAAGATCCTGAGAAGGTGACTTTTATTGGAGCCACGCTCGAGGAGCCCCTTAAAGGGAAGTTGGTGAAATTTTTGCAAGAAAATAGTGACTTATTTGCATGGTCAGCAGCTGATATGCCATGCATAGACCCGGAACTGATTACTCACAAGCTGAATGTGGACCCGAATCGGAAGACAGTGAAACAAAAGAAAAGAAGTTTTGCTCTAGAAAGGAAAGAAGCTATAAAACATGAAGTGGAGAAGCTATTAGAGGCTGGTTTCATTGAGGAGATTCAATTTCCGGAGTGGTTAGCAAACCCTGTAATGGTGAAGAAGGCCAATGGAAAATGGAGGATGTGTGTCGACTTCACTGATCTAAATGATGCCTGTCCTAAGGACTGTTCCCGTTACCAAGGATCGATACTTTGATAGATGACACTGCTGGGCATGAGATGCTGAGCTTCATTGATGGATTTAGTGGATACAATCAGACCAAGATGCATAAGGATGACATTCCAAAGGTATCATTCATCACTAACTTTGGTGTTTATTGTTATCTTCTTATGGTATTTGGTCTCAAGAATGCTGGAGCCACCTATCAAAGGTTGGTAAATAAAATTTTTAAGGATCTTATTGGCAAGACTATGGAAGTCTATGTTGATGACATGTTAATCAAGAGTCTAGTAAGACTGATCATATAACCCATTTGAGGGAAGCTTTCGAGGTCCTGAGGTACCACAAGATGATGTTAAATCCTACGAAGTGTGCTTTTGGAGTAGGATCTGGAATTTTTTTGGGATTGAGGTCTCCAAGAGAGGGATCGAGGCCAACCCGATAAAATAAAGGCAATCCTGGACATGAAGCCACCAAAAACTGTTAAAGATGTTCAGAAGCTCACTGGAAGGGTTGCTGCGCTGGGACAATTCATCTCCAAGTCAAGAGACAAGTGCTTGTCGTTCTTCAAGTCCTTAAAGAAGGTCAAAGATTTTCAATGGAGTGAGGAAAGCCATAAGGCATTTGAGGAATTGAAGAAATATATGGCTCAAGCCCCGTTGTTGGCCAAGCCAGTTATAAACGAGGTTCTATACTTGTACTTGGCCGTTTCAGAAAATGCCTTGAGCGCTGTGTTGGTTAAGGAGGAACTGAAAATCCAGAAACCCGTATACTATGTCAGCAAAATTCTGCATGGAGCTGAGTTGAATTATTCAACCATTGAAAAGTTTGCTTTAGCTCTGGTAATGTCTTTAAGAAAGCTCCGTCCTTACTTTCAGGCTCATCAAATTGAGGTTCTAACAAATCAACCCTTGAGAAATATAATCTATAGTCCTAAGGCTAGTGGGAGACTGATCAAATGGGCAATAGAGCTGGGAGAATTCGATATCAAGTATAAGCCGCGAACGACAATAAAAGCCCAGGCTTTGGCTAACTTCGTGGTGGAATGTACCATACCCAACCAAGAAGTCAGGGGGCAGGAAGATACCATACCTCAGGACAAAGAAGTTGATAAGGGGGACAAAGAAAAGGATGATAAGGAGAAATAATATTGGGTTCTCTATTTTGATGGAGCATCAAAAACAAATTTAGGTGGGCAGGATTGGTTTTACAAAGCCCTGATGGGTTCTTGATTGAGTATGCCATGAAGTTAGACTTCCCAACCACAAACAATGAGGCAGAATATGAAGCTCTGATAGCTGGTCTTGGCTTAACAGGGACACTTAGAGTCAAGAACTTAAAAGTCTGTGGAGACTCGAAGCTAGTCATATCCCAGGTAAAGGGAGAGTTTGAGGCAAGGGATGATATGATGGCTAAGTATGTCCGCCTCGTAAGGGCTATGATGATGCAATTCGATGAATGCCATGTTGAGCACATTCCAAGGGAGGAAAATGCTAAGGCAGATGCATTTTATCAAAGTTTGCTTCATCTGAGATAGAAGAAAGTTTAGGAAGTGTATACTTCCGCGTTTGAAGACAAGGAGCATTTATGTTAAGCTTGTAGCTCCTATAGGCCTGGGGACGTCATGGATAGATCCCATTAAGGCCCACATTCAAACCGGTTGGTTGCCAAACGATGCTACTGAAGCACGAAAGTTAGTTGTTCGAGCACTAAGGTACTCTTTAATAGATGGGATTCTGTATAAAAGATCTTTCGTGATTCCATACTTAAGGTGTCTCAGGCCCCATGAGGCACGCTTGGGTCTTGAAGAAGTACATGAAGGTATTTGTGGGCAACACTTGGGGGCAGGGCCTTAGCTCATAAGATAACCCGCTTAGGCTTCTATTGGCCAGAAATGATGGCTGATGCCAAAGAATATGTGAAGAAGTATGACCACTGTCAGAAACATGCACCGGTCATTTGACAACCCCCCGAGATGCTGACCTCTATCAACTCACCCATTCCCTTTGCTATGTGGGGAATGGATATACTTGGGCCTTTCCCCATGGCCATGACACAAAGGAAGTTTTTGATTGTAGCCATTGATTATTTTATTGGTAAGGGAATTGAAGCCAAGCCCTTGGCCAAAATCACAACTAAGCAGGTTGCACAATTCTTGTGGGAAAATATCATGTGTCAGTATGGAATTCCCCGCATCTTAGTCACTGACAATGGAACATAATTCAACAACGAGAAATTCAAGAGGTACTGTGAAGAAAATGAAATTGAGTTACGGTTAACCTCTGTGGCTCACCCGCAAGCCAATTGGAAAGCAGAAGTAGCGAATCGAATAATCCTGGATGGACTAAAGAAGAGGATCGAGAAATCGAGGAATAATTGGGTGGATGAGATACTCCCAATACTATGGGCCTATAGGACTACCTGTAGAGTCACGACTGGAGCAACTCCCTTCATGTTAGCATATGGGGCAGAAGCAGTTGTTCCCGTGGAGATATCACATTTCTCTCCCAGGATTCAAGCTTTCAATGCTGAGGAGAATAAGGAAGGGCAAAGATTAGCCCTGGATCTAATTGACGAAGTGCGAGATGAGGCACATGCGAAGATAGTGGAATATCAGAAAAAAGCTTCGTTCTACTACAACCTAAGGGTTAAAGAAAGGTTTTTCAAACAAGGTGACTGTAATAACCCCAATTTTTGGAATTTTTGAAACCCTTATGAATAGTGTTTTGCTGATTATGCTGAATAAGAAAACTTTTCATGCCACACTATGTAGGGGTTCTTTTATTGATCTTCTGGGATATTATTAGTACTTTATGTGGTATATAAGTGTATGTAAAGATCGTCAGAATTCAAATCTGAACACTTTAATTTTTCCCGAAAATACACCAGATACCGAAAGAATTGAGTATAAGGTAACAGGATAAAAAAAGGATTTAAATTCAAGGATTATAAGAGAGGATCATAAAAGGAATATAATGTATTGAGAAAGGCTAAGGAAACCCAAGTAATAAGATCCCGGGTATGATCCCTCAAACGATAAACGAAAACGAAAGTTAAGCGAACCGCATAACAGCTCGACGGTCATTAGCCAAGTAATTAGAAGCTAATCAAAAGAGATTAGTGGGGATGATGTCATCAAACCAATGAGAAGGGGACAAAGGTGGGAGGATGACATCACTTGGTGACATAAGCATGACCAAAGCAAGTGTGTTGTTGGTTGATTTAGAACCACACAAAAGTTACCTTGGTAAAAGGTAAGAAAACAAAACAAAACAAAACAAAATCAACCAACCAACAAATCATTTCACCAAAACACAAAGTTTATTTCATTTCTTCATCAAGCTCTCGACTTTCCTTCATTTTCAAGGATAAGAAAATCCAAATTCAAGCTCCAAGCATTGTTAAATCGCGAGGTAATTATCCAAGGTTCCTTGTACTTAGATATAGTTATCCTATGAATCTAAGCTCCAAATTCCTTCACAATCTCTTCCTAAAAATCATGGAAGAAGATGGTGAATAGTGTTTTTCAAGAACTAAAATTTTTGTTCTTGAGTTTTTGTTTATATTAAGCTTGGATAAGGATTTTTAAGGGTGATTCCAAGCTAATTACTTGATTCTCCACTCTCCAAGGAAGGTATAACCCCTCCAAACCCTAACTTTACTTGATTATTAGGTTTAGTTATGTTGTTATAATTCATGAGAGGCTTGCTTGTTGTGAATGTAGAGATTAGTTGGTTTTGCGAAGTTTTTGGAGTGGTAATTCTTGGATTGTTGATTAATGAACTTAAGTGTAGTTTAAATTCATGTTTAAGAATAGTATAAATTAATAATATGGAGTTGTTGGGGCTTTTATGATGAAGTATGGATGGAGTTTTGGTTGGGATGTTGATTGTGAGTTGATTGTGAGATGATTTGGAGTGGTTTAAATTTGGGTAATCGCGTAAACATAGCCGTCATAATGTCCGATTTACTTTAGGCTGTTTTTGATCTTAACATTAGGACCCGTCAACTCACTGCTAGGTTTTAACCATTGCCATAATTAGATAGTTCATGTTACGAGCTTCATTTTGATATGTAGTCCATTTGATTCCGATGTATGGTTTAGGAGAAACGGGTTTTAAGTAACGACGTTTCGCGAACGAACCATTACCCCTCGCCTTACTTTGAAACATAGGTTAAAGACCTAAAAGGACTAATTGGAGTATGAAACATTTATTTAAAGTGTATTAGGAAGTTGGTAAGACACTCGCGAAAGAATCGCCTTAAAACCCTTAATGGTTAATTTATTAAAAATGGTGGAGCCAAGGGTACTCGAGCGACTTAAGTGAATCGTTAAGCGCGAAAGCGAACGTTAGGACTCTAAATGGTTAAATTCTAGTTTCTTAAGCGACCGGGGTTTAATTCCGACTTATGTTGTTGTTCATAGGTTATCGGACCCACTCTAAGCTTAAGTCTATCCGGGAGCACTCAGGCAAGTATTCTACCCGTTATACTGTTGTTGTGATGTATACATTTGTACATGCATTATCTTGTGATAGATGCATAATGGTTATTTAGCAAATTCTTGCGATATATTGTAGCATGTGATATGGTGTATATGCATGCATGTTTCGTATTCTTGATACATATATCTGTTGGTTCAGTTGATAATACCTATGCTAGAGATAAGCGGTATTTGCATATACCCTTAGTATAGGGGACCCAAAGGTGAACAATTTTCTAAAACCGGGAGTCGATGCTCCCGAGTATAATATATATATATTTATATATAAATATGAATAGTTTTTAAAACTATGAATCAAATAAGGTTTATTCGATAACTTTATTTTATTAATGAATATTATTTTGAATATTCATTCGAGGGCTTATGACCTCTTTATTTTATTAATGAATATTATTTTGAATATTCATTCGAGGGCTTATGACCCCGTTTATTTTATTATTGAATATTATTTTGAATATTCATTCGAGGGCTTATGACCCCGTTTATTTTACTATTGAATATTATTTGAATATTCATTCGAGGACTTATGACTCCGATTATTTACTAATTATTATTCTTTATTTTATTAAGGAATAATGTGTCGATAATCAAACTCACTTTTGTTTATTAAAATAAAGATAGTACTTTCGTATAAGTATATCTTTGGTTATTTAATATTCATTGCAAGTATAAGTTTTAAAACTTCTACTTCAATTATTTTTATAAAGATTATTCTTTATGAGAATATTATTTAAATAATAATATTCGGATATTTTCTAATAAATTGGGACTGATTTATTTTATTAAATCAGCACTACTCCCAACATTCCTAAAAATGTTCTGCGAGTCTTCAAAATGATTTTAAAAGTTAGAGCGGATCCCAAAACTCATTTTATATTTAAAATCTTCCTTTCAAAGGGGATTTAAATATTCTCTCAAAACCCGAGGGATCCAGCTCTGTGGTATGTTTTATATTCGCAAAGAGGTTGCTATTTTGATAAAAGAGTTTTTGATTACTTACCCAATACTCGGGAAGTAATATTCTTGGAACAAGTTAATCCATTAACAGGCATTGCCTGGGAAATATCGGTGAGTTTTCCTTTCCAACTAGATACGACTTCTTGGTGGAGCCGTATCAACAAGTTTCTACTTGGGGAAAGTGGGGACGAGCTTTACGTTTCAGAGTCATGGATTTCATCTGAACTAGGAGTGGCGTAAGTGGTCGAGTGGCGCCGGCCCAGCCAAATTATATTGGCCCAAATGTCCTGGAAGTTCTGCTAAGACGATCCATTCCTTAGGAGTCCAGTGTTCGGTTGACAAGTAAATCCAACAGGTTCTCCTCTACATGTAGAAAATGGTGGGGTTGCACTACTACGACTGATCATCGTAAGTGGTCTTCCTGGCGCGGTAAACTCCTGTTATGAGTTCATCATCCAATTGGATATTTCTGCAACACTACCCAGAGCACTTTGATAGAAAGGCTACGGTTGGGCGATTGTTGAGTGTTGGCAGGGTCAAGTTTTCAAAATGATGTTTGCATCAAATGAAGTATCTCGTAACTTCATTTGATTTTGATGATATTTTAAAGATTGATTTTATACAAGTTTTGTCTCGTAGCTTAATCTATGGGATGAACTATTTATACATTGAACGGTGGTAGTTCAAGTAGTATTCGGAAAAGATATAAGTATATTGAAGTATCTTGTAACTTCATCTTTTAAACTTATATCTAGTAAATGATTATCTTATGCATGTCCAAGATTTTCAGAAAAACGTTGAGACAAGGTTAGATATATGAGATCACCTTGCAACGATATTTTTTTATACAGTTATAAACTGGAACTCTGTGTATATTATACATGTCAGAGGATTTCGAAGATTGTGAAAAGTATATGTATATATATACTGAATATTTTGCGACTTGGTCGCGTTAAGATATCAGCTTGGTTCATTTCTTCTTGACCAAGACTTTCATGAGTACTATGAGAATGCTCATATATTGTTAATTATTATACATATTATTTCAGTGGGCTTGTTGCTCACCCTTGATTTCTTCTTTCATCACACAACATCAGATAGACAAGATGAACAAGACCAAGCTTCCAATTCGCAAGCGGTTAGAAAACATTCCGCAGTTTTCTAGAAGCATTGATGCCGCCGTAGCTGAGGTAGGAGCTACCAATAGGCTAGGTTTTCAACTATTGATGAACCAGACTTATGTATAATATGAATTGTAATAATGGCAAGGAATATGTAAATTATTCAGAAACCCCTTTTGAGGTAAAATGGTTTATAATTGTTGAATAAAATGACTTGTGTTCTTTTTGGTTTTCATCTCTGAGACTATAACTTGTGGTGTGTGTGTGTATATTGTGGGGTCACAGTACGCATCAGTTGATTGATTGTTAAGGTTAAGTATTATTAAGGGAAATAGAACTCGTGACAACCCGAATCCCCGACCCCGGATTTGGGGGTGTTATAGAAGTGATATCAGAGCCAAGCGTTATAAACCTCCGAGATGATGTGACGTTAAGATAATAAGTTCACTAAGATAATAAGAACTCTTTCCAAGTTCATAGTCAGGCTACCTAACGTAGTACTGACAGTTAAAACCCTTACGGGAACCTTATAAATATTATGATAGTAACATAGTTCATTCTCGTATAGGGCAGCGGGGCACCGAACCCTGAGGTTCAGGAGCATCAGCATGAGGATGTTTTATTGCATGTTGGAGATCAAATTGTGAATCCGATAGAGTACCCTAACGAGGGACCGAATGAGATTCATATTGAGAATGTTGCGGTTGAGGATGTTATCCCAGAAGGGATTGTTGCTGAGGAGGATCTCGTGGAGGATCCTGACGAGAATGAAGAGAGGACCGCTGACGAATTAATGACCGTAGTCAGGGCGACTACCAGAGCAAGAATGGCCGCGAGGGTGGCACTAGAGGATGAAGAGTTACCAAGGGCACAAAGGTTAATGAGGACAGGAGGAGTGGGGCCTTCCACGACACCAATTATACCAGTATCAGACCCTCTTCCAGAGGTTCCGGAAGACATCCATGAGGTTCCACCAATTCCTGTTCCCTCCCCTGTACAGAGTCCAACACCTACTGAGGAAATGCCACCTTTATCTCCTGCACCATTGTCACCTGATACCGTGCTTGGTTATCCATTTGGATCTCCTGGGTCTGCACCATCTGCACCCATGGACTGCTAGATGCTACCACTCAGGCTTCTCTTATCGCCAATTATCATATGACTTGGGGTGGCCTGTCTGAGGCCCGTAATGTTAGAAGTGATCTGTTGGACCGACTTACTGCACCAAGAATTGAGGGCGGGGTACTTCCGGCAGGATTAGCTTATAGCATGGAAAGGATTGAGGCTACCACCCGAATTACATTTAGAGGCCATCTTGAGGGTCAGATTGATCCAGCTCTACTTGCAACTATCTTAGACCTCATCACCTCTGTGATGGAGCAGGTTAGGGATGTCGTGTGTGCCCGCATTTCTTGATCCATGGTAGTGTACAGAGCCAGAATGATCAGATAAGGGTTTCATGTAGCAACGCTTTTGGAGGATTAGCCTAAGTTATGAATGATTAGTTTTAATGACTAGATGATTATCTATGGTAGTACTTTTGGGATAGAAGCGATCAGATCAAATGATGTAATTCTCTTTAATGTGTTCAGTTGTTGTACCCTCGAACAAATGGTTATGTATATATTCGTTAATTTCAGTTCAGATCAGTTTGTTTGTGATAAGATCATATTGTTAATTGCACTATTAACACTTAAGAGAGTGTCATGAAGTTTATAGAACTTGAGAATTCATAATTTGCAAATCATGCAAGGACTGAACGAGGGAAAGACTTAAGAAAAGTAAGTAAGACAAATATCCAGAGATTCTTAAAAATTTTCCAAGTATTATGCCCCCACAAGGAATAAGATTAGGGGCAAACCTTGAATGTGATAATCAGGGAGGTCGCAATTAAGATATAAGGAACCCAGAATATAATGAAGAGGAAAATGAGGATTTAAAACATGTAGGATGACCCCAATTATGGGAGAAGGTTGGAACATTTCATACTGAGAAAACAGAAGTTGAACAAGATAGAGAGAATCAGGATGGTACTCCTATTGGGCAATTCATGGACCTGCCTAAACAGAACTTAAACTATTATCCCCAACCACCACCCTGAGGAAACAATGCGGCGAGAAATTCTTTCAGGACCTTTAAGTCGCTAAGCTCTCAGAGTTCCCAGGAACAAGCAAACCCAGTAGAGGCGAGAGCCTGGATAGAAGAAATACAGGAATCATTTGAGATTCTAAATGATTGTTTCTGTCACTTACCCTCCTAAGAGAGAGACCACCCACTGGTGAAAGACCAAGAAAGGCACGGAGCAAGAGGTTATGATAAACTGATTAAAGTTCAGTCAATTATTTTCGAGAAAGTAAATCCCAAGGTTAGGGAGATAGTGTAAAAGCTTTAAAAGCCAGAACAAAGGCGGACGAATATGATGAATTATGAATCTAAGATTGTAAAAGTTGTAAAGATTCGTTCGGAGGACAAGAATCCCAGAACGACGTGATGTTTGAAGTAAATAATTAGTGGGTTCATGAAATGATTGTAAGATAAAGGAAAATAAAAAAAAGAAATTGAAGTGGAAAGGAATATAAAGGCAACAGAGTTTGAGGAATGATAAGGGAGTTGGGTATGAGGAAACCCTAAAGACTCGTAGCAATAGAAATAGAAAAGTATGTAATCGTCAGGATGAGGGTAATTCACCATGAGTTATAATTGATGGTTGAAGGCATAAGAGATACATATATTTTATTCCCTGTAAGTTGGGAGGATTCGAGGAAACCTTGAGATAGTTCGAAGGATAAATAATGAGACGCGGATAGACTAAGGAGACAAGAAAGTAAGAAATTAGGAAAATTGGATGAAGGAAGTGACCTTCAAGAATGTGAAGTGTAAGACTGGTGGCTTGATACCCAGAAAGGGAGACGCCAGGTATGAGAGATATCCCAACATTGAGATGACTGTTGAAATAAACAACAAAAGTAAATACGGAATTATTAAGAAGAAGTTCACGTTGAACACGACCAATATCTTCCAGAACAACCTTGTTATCGTTACCAAATCAAGCAAGAAAAGTAGATAACCGTAGTTATCTTTTGGAGGCCATATTGATTGACCTCATTTTGAATACAGATATTATTGTGAAATTAGGCATATACTATCGAGGTGGGAAGGATTGAATAAGGCACCCTTATCAGGGATATATGACTTGATTTATCCATGAAAGGATGCATGTACCTTTTTAAAGGTGGAATTAAAGATAGAACATCGGTAACTTAAAATGAATCCTAGGGGAATGCATAAGGGTTGGCATTTCACCCTTAATAGGGATAGTATGAGTTTTGATAGTATGAATTGGAAAAGATTAAGGTAATAACAACCTTTAAGTATCAGTGGAGAATTTTTTTTTTTCAGAAACATATAGACAATGGTTCTAGTATTAGTATAGGGTATTTTGATATGCCCTGTATCTAGGGAATACAGGAGGAACGATGCAAGGATAACCTTAGAGGTTTTACAAGGAGAAAGGTAATATTCAAAATTCTCAAGAATAGAAATTTTGATAAAGGAAATATGACGTAATAAAAAATAATGCCAAGTGGGGCACATGTTAAACCATGAGAAAGTATAGATTGAACCCAACGAAGGTCAAGAATGGTGAAAACAAGAAGGACCCAAAATAAGAGACGTCCTAAGTACGATCGAGAGTCAGTTGTGACAATGATTAACCTCTAAAGACTGAGGCAATAACTTATGGGGAAAAATGGTGGTATCTTTTTTTTTCTTTTTCTCATCAGATTTTAAGGAAAGCATTTTCACATAAGCAGTGATTGAAATGAGGTAGAAAATTTAGTTGGATGTGGTTAAAATGACATTGATTGTAAGGAAAATTAACTATCAGGAAAGGCCAAAGAGGTGGCCGACACTTTAAATATAAGAGGATAATTATAGGCTCTTGTGCCAAAGGAATACAGTGATGATAGTAAAAGTTATGAAGGTTGTATTATGGTTTGGAAGATTGACATTCCTTCTGATGACTGTGCAATACCCAACCGTAATAGTAGTTGGTAAAGGTTTAAATCGTGTAATCGCCATGAGCGGGCTATCTATCTCAGAAGGTACTATCTTGAGAATAAGCCAGGACCATATTTCAAAAAGGACTAAACAAACCTTTGAGTTAAGTCTTCTATTGAAGGCATATGATTAAGAATGGTATTAACCTGCTATCGGTGCTTTGATTAAAACTCTTCTGCAATTTTATATGCTTCATGTCATGTATGTATGTCAGGATCAGGAGTGTTCTTCATGAATTATGAATGGTGATTATGTTAACTCCTTAGAAGAATTCTATACTACATGTATGGACTCTGTATGGTTAGATATTAAGATTTCATGGAAAGTGAATGACGAAAGTAGGTCAGTGGTGGACCAGAGTAATGCAGCAATGATTCTGTGAGTAATGAGCTGATTACAACCGTGAGAGTTATATTGGAATGGATGTTGAGATTGAGTACCAGTAATCGTGTCATGTTGACGTATAAGTTATCTTTGATAGAAAAACTAGGTCGATTATTTACCTATTGAATATTTATTCCTTCTTATCAATAGAGAGTCGTATTTGTAACACCCCAAATCCGGGGTCAAGATTTGGTGTCACTAAACAATCCTTACATAGGATAAAGAAATAAATAAATAACCCCTTTAATCCGGATTGTTTACAGGTTATGGTATGAAACAAGAATCTAATCTTCTACAACTTACAACAACTAAAATACAATTGTAAATACCTTTGAACTAATGCTCGAATCATATTCTTCTAACTTCTTCAACCTCTCACAGCGGAGATTTCTCGAACTTCTGCTGTCTATCTAAGCTATTCATTTTTATCCTTATCTGTTTCTGGCAGAAATAAGAATTGACAAAGCAAGAGTGAGCCAAAAATGCCCAGCAAGTATATAATTTGAGTTTCAAACATTAATATCAAAGAAAACTTCTGGACCAAATCTTTGAAATATTTTGAAGAGCGAAACACGAAAACATTTAAAGGATATACTTCATTATCTTAAAATCAATTTGATTTGCATTGCTATAAATCACATAGGAAATACTGACATTTTGTAAGAGCTTCAGAGATCACGTGTTTTCAAAATAGTTTATGGTAACACTTCATACTTGAGCAACAAATGCAATAACTATTCATTAAACGATGTTCAAGAAATTCCTAACTATTCAGTATCCATCATTATCGACTAAGTTTCCATAGACTTAGCCTGCTAAACCAGCCTGATAAGGATGGGTTGAATAATTAAGAAGATCTCAATTCATTCAAGATTCTAACTATCACTGAGCAACTAATGTTGCAGCAACAATCTGAACCTCGAATATATTTAGAAACATTGTAATTTTTCCGAAACTGAGTGCTAAGAAAGAATAACTTTAAACCATAATCACATTTTATTTCAAGAGGGAATGCCATTAATGGCGAACAACAATAAATTGGACTGAACACTAGAAACCAACATATGTACTATAACCTGCTGATCAGTCAGGAGATAGTGCAGATCTATACCCAGCTGCATAGACCCAACCAACATATGGGGCACCCAGGCAACTATGGCCTAAAGGGTCCGGTCCATCTCCGGCCCATAGGATCCAGCTCATCATTGGTCCTCATAATAATCGTCCAGCCCGTAGAGTATTTTGATATCAAATCATTCTGATTTCAAAACATCCCAAATTAGGGTTCGCAATTAACCCGAACGAATGGGAATTTGTTCAAGAGAGTAATCGAATTATAGAAACAATAATGGAAAGAACTTGCATAATAAGAGTAATTGCAGCGAAATATAAAACATTTTAACTATTCTGAACTTAGAATAGGAGCAAATAAATATTTGCAGTATTTTAGGAGAAAGGTTAGGAATACTTGCAGTATTTAAAAGAAAGTTCGGGAATACTTGCATAAACAGAATTATTTAATTCAGCGATATGTAAAACATTTATCTATTCCGAACTGAGAATAGGGAAAGAAAATACTTGCATAATAAGCTTCAAAATAAATATCACTTGAACAATAAGTGATGATAGGGATACTTGCCTCAATAAGCTTTAACCACTATTATCGGTTAACTTTGGTTCGACTTTAATCATTCGACTTTATCGTCAAATTTCTATCCTATTTTGGATACGATCCCAGCATTCAGACCTTTCGGTTGGAACTTCGTTGATCTCGACGTCTAATCATTAGATCGATCCTAGTCCGATGTCACGTCTTGGGTCTTCCGTCTAAACCTACAGGGTTGAAATACCCTAATTCAGATAACTGCTTAAGCTTAACATCAAATCGTCATCCTATTCTACCCATATGATTTCATAACCGAATTCATATTTATATGTATTATCGACATACACATAGCAATTATGGTTCCCATTTTCGAAACTCGGTTCAGTATTTAATTTCGGAAAATACGTATATTTGTCATTTTGAAAAATAGGGTAATCGATTATTCATAAAATATCTTGTCACGTCACGTAAATAGGTTTCATAAAGTTTAATTACATCCTTGTTCGACGATTCCGATAATTACAGGTTACGTTCCCGTATTTTCGGAATTAGTTTTCCCGAAAATTGGGCAGCGTTTCCTTTATTTATCGGCCTACCCGTCGAACATCCCGACGTCAATCACAATATGTCAACAATCAATCATTCAATTCATAATCCATACGCCAATCCCAATCATCAACACAATTCAGCTATTAACTATTTTTATTCATTTTTGTTTCATAATCATTATCACGAACTAATTTATTTAATTAATGAATGTAAGGCTCAGATAAAAATCATCCTCGCCCACCGTCAGATCGCCGAGGCTCATCGCCGACGGCGGTAAAATTTGCGGGTTCCCGTTTATAACGGATGTCCGACACGAATTTCACCGATATATCAAAATAATCCCCGCATAAAAATATATTTTATTTTCACGAACCAATCAATTAATTTCCTGCAGGAATTAAGTATAATAAAATAATTAAAAGAATCCAAATCGAACACACGCATGCAACAGGAAGCAACAGGAAAACATCCCGCCACCAACACGCGCAAACACGCGCGGGCGGCCGGAAGAACACGGAATCGATAACAAAACAGACTTCATCGCCACGCGCAACCGCGCAACAGCCGCCACACCTCGCCGGACTCCGGGAGGTGGCGACAACACAAGACACAGACTAACACACCCACACGGCAGTATATATACAAACGTGGATATATATATATATATAATTATCAACAAGCAAATCAGTACAGGAACCCACCGGAATCACACCGGAAAAGTAGAGCGGCGGCCGGAGATTCCCGAACAGGGAAAGAAATAAAGAAAAAAAACGGGAAGAAGAAGAGGGATATAGAAGAGATGAGGGAGAGATCGAAGGGAGAGAGAAAAGAGAGAGCCGAGAGAGATTGCCGAGAGAGAGACCCGAAAAACCAAAAAGAATACCCGATTAAAAAGAAGAAAGGGGTACAATTTTGGGGGATTTTGTCGGATTTGTTGCGTTATTTCTGTTCCTGACACCGCGTTTAACGAATAAATGGGAAATTTACGAATAGAGATAGTTCCCAAAGTTTACTAAAATAACCTTAAAATCCCCGGAATAATTTTAAAGTTAATAAAATAAAATTTTTATAATTTTTGAAGCATTCTGGAATTAAATACTGATTTTACAATTAAATGAGGTCAGAAAATCATTTAAAATTAAATAATTAATAAAATATTGATTTCTAAATTTTACAAATTCCTAAAAATAATAAATAAACTTATAAAACAACAAAAATAATTTTAGGAGCAATTTTAGAATTTTTATGAAAAATATTCAATAAAATTATTTTTAAAATGAATTAAATGCATACGGCTCGATAATTAATTATAAAAGTAATCTTCACATGCAGCAAATCATATACAATTAATAATACAGTGACATATAACTGACAGAACCATCACATATTTTATTTATTTAATAATTCGATAATTGCTTTTACATATTGGATCCGAAAATAGGTTACTTAGCCGCTAAGTAACTAAAAAGACGATACGATTTTAATATCAGAATTGAATAATTATCAAAACAAAGCTCCCTATAAAATACTTTATACGAAATTAAGGTAATAATGTCTCGCCTTTTTAGAATACGGGTTCTTATCGATATATAAAATGATTTGCGTATCGAAAATTTCACACCGGGACCCCTACAGATCAAACCGTACCCCGGATCGAAAAAGTCAAAACACGAAAAATGTTCAGAATTAACAGATTAGGTTAGGAAGGAGTTTTCGGAAGAGTTTCAGGTTGTAAAAACGCAAAAGCGACTAAAGTGGGACGATTTCTGATTTTAAAAATAAATTTTATAATTATGTAAGAATAATCATTATCAATTCTATAAATTCATATAAAATCACATAATAAATATTTATTGATAAAAATAAATACATAATATTTCCCGGGCGTTACAGTATTACTATACGAGGAAGGTTGCGGTGCAAGCATATAATTCTAGTAACGATGATGTCTAGAATGAGATCCCAGATTCGATTTCGATATCGAGGGAGTTTCAAAGGTGATCGTGTATAAGCTCGAGGAAGAGCATGGGTCCATAGAATGATGGACGGAATAACAAAAATATTTAGGCATGTGAAATACGATGCTATAATACTTGATGTTGATATAAATACATAGATGTTTTGTTCTCCTATGACAAACCTCTATAGTTCAGAGGTAGTTTCCAAGCCAGATATTTTGTGGCAGTATATTTTTTTTCATATATACAATTCTCTTCAATTCGTTCTTTTCTCTTCTTTTCATTTCATATAAGCTGAGAAGAACAACCCTTCCAGAAGGTGAGGTATTGCCAAATGACTATCTATCTGTGTGATAGAAGCCTAGTAGGATACCACATGTTGTTTAATTGCTTGTCAAGTACTAAAGGCTGACCACCTTCTGTACTAACTATGCAATAGAAGAAGTGTTCATGATCATAGTGATCTCTCAACAAATTCCTTTACTTCTATATGATGGATCAAGCTTTCGAAGATGGAAGCAGCTAAAGGAAGTAGTATCAGTACGGTGGTATTCCGATTCTAATGCGTTAGTGATACTAAGGTTAACGTGGTAATTAAAAGGTTATAGAACGCTAATGAGCAAAAGTATAACCAGTATAATATTAGGAATGGAAGGTAGTAGCGATTACGAACTGGAAAAGAATGGGTATTGAGAAGCAAAAGCTCTAATGCTAAAAGCTATAATGAGAGTCTGTGCAATAGACTTTAAAGAATTTGGAATGATCACTTAACGCGGATAGAGTTTTCTCATGATAATAGATCGTATGTTAGGTATCGAGATGTCGTCTTATGAGATCTTTGAGGGAAAACAATTTCGATCTCCCTTATGTTAGGATGAAGTTGTAGAGTGCAAGACGCTCGGACCAGCAGTGGTCCAAAGGACCAAGAATATAATAGATCTAATCAGAGGACGGCTGGGAGTAGCCCAAGATGGACATAAGAAGTATGCTGATTTGACAATGAAAGGACAAAGAGTATGAAGGAGGGAACCTTGACTTGTTAAAAGTATTCCCTTAAAAAAGGAATTAATGAGGGTTGGAAAGAAAGGAAAGTTTAAGTCCACGAATTGTTGGACCCTTAGATATATTAAGACGTATTGGGAAGTTAGCATATCAGCTAGCCCTACCCCCGAACATGTAGCAAGTCATAACGTGTTCCACGTATCAATATTAAGGAAGTGTAATTCGGATTCCAGATAAATAGGGGCATATGAGCGCATAGACATGCAACCAGACGTAACCTATATGGAGCAACCAGGAAGGGTTATAGATTGAAAAAGGAACAAGTGCTTAGGAGAAGGGTTATCAAACTATTCAAAGTTTGATGGAAGAACCACATTGTGGGAAAATTTACTTGAGAGTTAGAAAGTGCAATGCTAAGAAAGTATCCCTACTCATTTTCTATCTGATTCCGGGACGGAATCCTTTTAAGGAGGGGAGACTGTAATAACCCCAATTTTTGGAATTCTTGAAACCCTTATGAATAGTGTTTTGCTGATTATGCTGAATAAGAAAACTTTTCATGCCACACTATGTAGGGATTCTTTTATTGATCTTTTGGGATATTATTAGTACTCTATGTGGTATATAAGTGTATGTAAAGATCGTCAAAATTCAAATCTGAACACTTTGATTTTTCCCGTAAATCCACCAGATACCGAAAGAATTGAGTATAAGGTAACAGGATAAAAAAAGGATTTAAATTCAAGGATTATAAGAGAGGATCATAAAAGGAATATAATGTATTGAGAAAGGTTAAGGAAACCCAAGTAATAAGATCCCGGGTATGATCCCTCAAACGATAAACGAAAACGAAAGTTAAGCGGACCGCATAACAGCTCGGCGGTCATTAGCCAAGTAATTAGAAGCTAATCAAAAGAGATTAGTGGGGATGATGTCATCAAACCAATGAGAAGGGGACAAAGGTGGGAGGATGACATCACTTGGTGACATAAGCATGACCAAAGCAAGTGTGTTGTTGGTTGATTTAGAACCACACAAAAGTTACCATGGTAAAAGGTAAGAAAACAAAACAAAACAAAACAAAATCAACCAACCAACAAATCATTTCACCAAAACACAAAGTTTATTTCATTTCTTCATCAAGCTCTCGGCTTTCCTTCATTTTCAAGGATAAGAAAATCCAAATTCAAGCTCCAAGCATTCTTAAATCGTGAGGTAATTATTCAAGGTTCCTTGTACTTAGATATAGTTATCATATGAATCTAAGCTCCAAATTCCTTCACAATCTCTTCCTGAAAATCATGGAAGAAGATGGTGAATAGTGTTTTTCAAGAACTAAAATTTTTGTTCTTGAGTTTTTGTTTATATTAAGCTTGGATAAGGACTTTTAAGGGTGATTCCAAGCATTACTTGATTCTCCACTCTCCAAGGAAGGTATAACCCGTCCAAACCCTAACTTTACTTGAGTATTAGGTTTAGTTATGTTGTTATAATTCATGAGAGGCTTGCTTGTTGTGAATGTAGAGATTAGTTGGTTTTGTGAAGTTTTTGGAGTGGTAATTCTTGGATTGTTGATTAATGAACTTAAATGTAGTTTAAATTCATGTTTAAGAATAGTATAAATTGATAATGTGGAGTTGTTGGGGCTGTTATGATGAAGTATGGATGGAGTTTTGGTTGGGATTTTGATTGTGAGTTGATTGTGAGATGATTTGGAGTGGTTTAAATTTGGGTAATCGCGTAAACATAGTCGTCGTAATGTCCGATTTACTTTAGGCTGTTTTTGTTCTTAACATTAGGACCTGTGAACTCACTGATATGTTTTAACCATTGCCATGATTAGATAGCTCATGTTATGAGCTTCGTTTTGATATGTAGTTCGTTTGATTCCGATGTATGGTTTAGGAGAAACGGCCGTTTTAAGTAATGACGTTTCGCGAACGAACCATTATCCCTCGCCTTAATTTGAAACAAAGGTTAAAGACCTAAAAGGACTAATTGGAGTATGAACCATTTATGTAAAGTGTATTAGGCAGTTGATAAGACACTCGCGAAAGAATCTCCTTAAAGCCCTTAATGGTTAATTTATTAAAAATGGTGGAGCCAAGGGTACTCGAGCGACTTAAGTGAATCGTTAAGCGCGAAAGCGAACGTTAGGACTCTAAATGGTTAAAGTCTAGTTTCTTATGCGACCGGGGTTTAATTCTGACTTATGTTGTTGTTCATAGGTTATCGGACCCACTCTAAGCTTAAGTCTATCCGGGAGCACTGAGGCAAGTTTTCTACCCGTTATACTATTGTTGTGATGTATATATTTGTACATGCATTATCTTGTGATAGATGCATAATGGTTATTTAGCAAATTCTTGCGATATATTGTAGCATGTGATATGGTATATATGCATGCCTGTTTCGTATTCTTGATAAATATATCTTTTGGTTCAGTTGATAATACCTATGCTAGAGATAAGCGGTATTTGCATATATCCTTAGTATAGGGGACCCAAAGGTGAACATTTTTCTAAAATCGGGAGTCGATGCTCCCGAGTATAATATATATATATATATATATTTATATTTATATATGAATAGTTTTTAAAACTATGAATCAAATAAGGTTTATTCGATAACTTTATTTTATTAATGAATATTATTTTGAATATTCATTCGAGGGCTTATGACCCCGTTTATTTTATTATTGAATATTATTTTGAATATTCATTCGAGGGCTTATGACCCCGTTTATTTATTATTGAATATTATTTGAATATTCATTCGAGGACTTATGACTCCGATTATTTACTAATTATTATTCTTTATTTTATTAAGGAATAATGTGTCGATAATCAAACTCACTTTTGCTTATTCAAATAAAGATAGTACTCTCGTATAAGTATATCTTTGGTTATTTAATATTCATTGCAAGTATAAGTTTTAAAACTTCTACTTCAATTATTTTTATAAAGATTATTCTTTATGAGAATATTATTTAAATAATAATATTCGGATATTTTCTAATAAATTGGGATTGATTTATTTCATTAAATCAGCACTACTCCAAACATTCCTAAAAATATTTTGCGAGTCTTCAAAATGATTTTAAAAGTTAGAGCGGATCCCAAAACTCATTTTATATTTAAGATCTTCCTTTCAAAGGGGATTTAAATATTCGCTCAAAACCTGAGGGATCCGGCTCTGTGGTGTGTTTTATATTCGCAACGAGGTTGCTATTTTGATAAAAGAGTTTTTGATTACTTACCCAATACTCGGGAAGTAAAATTCTTGGAACAAGTTAATCCATTAACAGGCATCGCCTGGGAAATATCGGTGAGTTTTCCTTTCCAACTAGATACGACTTCTTGGTGGAGCCGTATCAACAAGTTTCTACTTGGGGAAAGTGGGGACGAGCTTTACGTTTCAGAGTCATGGATTTCATCTGAACCAGGAGTGGCGTAAGTGGTCGAGTGGCGCCGGCCCAGCCAAATTATATTGGCCCAAATGGCCTAGAAGTTCCGCTAAGACGGTCCATTCCTTAGGAGTCTAGTGTTCGGTTGACAAGTAAATCCGACAGGTTCCCCTCTACATGTAGAAAATGGTGGGGTTGCACTACTACGACTGATCATCGTAAGTGGTCTTCCTGGCGCGGTAAACTCCCGTAATGAGTTCATCATCCAATTGGATATTTCTGCAACACTACCCAGAGCACTTCGATAGAAAGGCTACTGTTGGGCGATTGTTGAGTGTTGGCAGGGTCAAGTTCTCAAAATAATGTTTGCATCAAATGAAGTATCTCGTAACTTCATTTTATTTTGATGATATTTTAAAGATTGATTCTATACAAGTTTTGTCTCGTAGCTTAATCTATGGGATGAACTATTTATACATTGAACGGTGGTAGTTCAAGTAGTATTCGAAAAAGATATAAGTATATTGAAGTATCTTGTAACTTCATCTTTTAAACTTATATCTAGTAAATGATTATCTTGTGCATGTCAAAGATTTTCAGAAAAACGCTGAGACAAGGTTAGATATATGAGATCACCTTGCAACGATATTTTTTTATACAGTTATAGACTGGAACTCTGTGTATATTATACATATCAGAGGATTTCAAAGATTGTGAAGAGTATATGTATATATATACTGAATATTTTGCGACTTGGTCACGTTAAGATATCAGCTTGGTTCATTTCTTCTTGACCAAGACTTTCATGAGTACTATGAGAATGCTCATATATTGTTAATTATTATACATATTATTTCGATGGGCTTGTTGCTCACCCTTGATTTCTTCTTTCATCACACAACATCAGATAAACAAGATGAACAAGACCAAGCTTCCAATTCGCAAGCGGTTAAAAAACGTTTCGCAGTTTTCTGGAAGCATTGATGCCGTCGTAGCTGAGGTAGGAGCTACCAATAGGCTAGGTTTTCAACTATTGATGAACCAGACTTATGTATGATATGAATTGTAATAATGGAAAGGAATATGTAAATTATTCAGAAACCCCTTTTGAGGTGAAATGGTTTATAATTATGGAATAAAATGACTTGTGTTCTTTTTGGTTTTCATCTCTGAGACTATAACTTGTGTTGTGTGTGTGTATATTGTGGGGTCACAGTACGCAGCAGTTGATTGATTGTTAAGGTTAAGTATTATTAAGGGAAATGGAACTCGTGACAACCCGAATCCCCGACCCCGGATTTGGGGGTGTTACAGTGACTTAGTCTTGAGGAAAGTGGAAGCTTCTGGTGTAGGGCAGAAAGGGAAACTTGCCCCAAATTGGGAAGGGCCATACAAAGTCAAGAGCGTTCAGGGTAGAGGAACCTACAAGCTGGAGACTATGGATGGTTTTGAAGTCCCGAGAACTTGGCATGCCCAAAACCTGAAGGTTTACTATGTGTAGAATAGTTAAAGTATGATTCTCACTTGTCAGAGTGACAAGTAGGTTTAAAAGCACCTTGAAGCTTTGCTTGCTTAGGATTTTTTATTGAAGATATGTTTAGATTATATCAGGGTTGAACCCATTTCATGTAAGGTATCAAAAATACCAAGTTATAATAAAAAGCGTTCGACTTAATCTTAGCCTATTAGATTGATGCATTGTGAAGGATAAAACCAAGTTATAAACTTGAGTTTGAAAACTCGAAAAAAATACGATGATGCTTGGGCATATACAACTGAGAATAATAAAAGTCAATTACAAAGTTCAACATTATCTAAGAAAGAAGAAATACATAAAACTTAGGCCTTGGAAGGCTCAGATTCTTCGGAACCACTATCCGAAGTCTCCTCGGAGGTCCCTTCAGTCAGTCCCTCGGATGTCTCTTCAGAAGTCTTCGCAGAGGTTCCCTCGGAACTATACTCGGACGCCTTGGAGGCCGCAGAAGAAGCTGGTTTAGGAGACGCTGGCTTTGGAGGCTCTGCTACCCTGGCCTTCTTTATAACAGGCTCGGTCTCCTCCTCAGAAGAAGATTCCTCCTCTTCAGAGCTGGATTCAAGCTCTTTCCTTTTTTGGCCTTGGCCTTGGTTTTCTGATGGGCCATCCTTAATCAGATCGGCTAGTTTATCGGCAACGCCCCTAAGTGCTGGAACTCGCACAGGACAAGGGAATGAAGATTGTTCAAGGACTTCTGGAAACTCGTCCTGGATAGCCTCCACAGCGGCGTCCCAACCTTCCTTGTAGCTGACTGGATGTAGGAGGGCATCATGCTCCACCATTAAATCCTTAAATTCCTGAGTATCCATCTAGCCGTTAAAAGCTTTGTCTTTTTGAGCCTTGAGGATAACATTCTTAGCCTGGGCCGTTTCAAGGTCAGAAGTTGATGAGGCGAGTTGGGCTTCAAGAGCCTCTATCCTCTGGTTGGCCTCCTCCAGCTTCTTGTTTGCATCCACTAAGCCAACTTTCCAAGCATTGGCTTGGTGAATCGCCCCTTGAAAATGGACATTCGCCTACAAGATACAAAGCAAAAGTGAGAAATGAGAAAAATTACGGCAAAAAACTATGAATGCCAAAAGAAAAAGACGTACGGTCGCCAAAGCCTGAGCTCCGAAAAGCTCATTAGCCTCCAAGTCCTGTTAAAGGACAAGGTCATGATAGTCAACCGGGGAAATGGAATGCATAGACCATTCCTTGGAAAGCGCTGTGTTGCCAAAAATTGAATCCTTGCCCCGGATTCCCCAATCGGGTTGGAAGAAAGCCCCTGGTTTTTGTTTAGTACGTAAAGTTTGGCTGGGGCCTTCCTTGCCTGGTTCCTTCGCCTGAAGTAAGAACTCCGGGAAACGATCCCCGAGGCACGGGTCTTTGAAGATCTTCCCAGCACGTTTCATCCAGGTTGTCTCCAGGTCTTTAGGCCTTGTAGCCTGCTCAATCTTCTCAGCCACTACAAGAAATAAGGTAAGTGAGTTGAGATATTAGCAAAGTAAAAGATGGAATAAATGAAGACAACTAGAGAAGGAAGGAAGCATACTCTTTCTAGGAACGGGAGAAAGCCATGTTCTACAAGAACGGTCTCCCTGATGAGGTCCCAAGAGTGGGAAGTCCCATTATCTTGAGTAAGGAGGTTCAAAGCTTTGGACTCCTCCTCAGACAAAACTATATCATTAGGGCTCCCATCTACAACTATCCCAAAAGATAAATGAAAGAGGGTGCCCCAATCGCCGGCCTCCCAAAGAATGTAGAGAAAATCTTTCCTCCACCCCAAATTATTGTCAGGGATGGACTTCCCATTCACTATGCGGGGGACAGTTGGACGCTGGTTCAAAGAAACCCACCCCGGATTCTTGTCAGGACTGTTCTTGAACTGAAAAATCTTTCTAAAAATGGCAACCGAAGTAGAAATGTTGTGCTTGGAGCATTACGACAAGTAGCACAGAATCAACCTCCAAGAGTTTGGAGGGAGTTGGCAAGGGCTGATCCCCACATCAGCTAGCAAAACAGGGATAAATGGGTGAAAGGGAAGTCTAATACCTGCCCTTAGAGTGTCCCTTTATACGCATATTGCGTCCTTCCTCCATTGACAGGCCCTGTCGGCCGGACCCGCAAGAACTAGCTTGAAAGGTTCCTTGATTTTGAAACAAGCACTCAACTTGTCCAGCTCTTTAGGATCCCGTAAGACACTGATATGGTCGTGCACGTCCAAATGCACATCAGACGGGTACTCGTCCCCTCGGGTGTTGATCATATCGATCAAGGAAATGTACCTTGATCGAATGGGGAATTCATTGGACTTTCTGGCCATGTTCATCTTGGCCAAACGAATCATTTTATTATCAGCCATCTGGAAAAAAGAGCACGTAAGAAGACAATTTTAAACGCAAACCATGCAAAAACAAGCACAAGAAGAAAAAAGGGAAAAGTGTTTACCTGAAGTAATGCTGCTAAAAGAGGCTGGCTTGCTTAATGGAGACTTTGGGGCTCAAAATACTCCGACCTACAGTTATTTCTCTGAGATCCTTAGCAGAAGAAAAAAGAAGGAGAATTTAGAAATGAGAAAGTGAGGAGCAATAGACTCTACTAACTTATTTATATAGGAGAAAAAGTGAAGTTGAAGGGACAAAAAGCCCAGTAAGATTAAAGGCCCAAAGAAGAAAGCCCAGAAATGGAACGTTCCAGGATACTCCAAGGAATTCCAAAGGAAATAAATAAAAATTCCCGAGAATACTAGAGAATTCTAAAGAAGGTGTTTTAACATATTAAAGTCCAGATTAATATGGAAGAGGCCCAATAGGAGGCCCAAGTCCAATTAGGATTTAGAAAAATAGGAGGCCCAAATCCAATTAGGATTTGGAAAAATAGAAGGCCCAAATCCAATTAGGATTTGGAAAAATAGAAGGCCCAAAACAAGGCCCAATCCAAATTGAATTAGAAAAGCCCAATACAGACCAGGAGAGGTCGAATTCTAGGTCGTGAATTCTATTCGAATTCTTTCGAACAGGTGCCCAAAAATTAGGAGTAAAAAAGACCAGGATTGAGGTCGAATTCCAGGTCGTGAATTTTATTCGAATTCTTTCGAACAGACACCCGAAAATTACGAGTAAAAAAGATCAGGATTGAGGTCAAAAGCCAGATAAATAAGACCAGGATTGAGGTCGAATTCCTGGAAACAAATAAGCACAGAAATCTTGACTAAAATCCAGGTCGAAGGTTCGACTAGGATCCTGGTCGAAATCCAGGTCGTGAATCCTAGTCGAAACCTTATGACCAGGAAACAAATAGGCACAGAAATCTCGACTAAAATCCAGGTCGAAGGTTCGACTAGGATCCTGGTCGAAATCCAGATCGTGAATCCTAGTCGAAACCTTACGACCAGGAAGCAAAGAAAGACACAAATTTTGACCAAAATCCAGGTCGAAGATTCGACTAGGATCCTGGTCGAAATCCAGGTCGTGGATCCTAGTCGAAATCCTTCGACCAGGATTGAAAGGATGGCCCAAAATTCGACTAGGATCCAGGTCGAAATTTTGACTAGGATCCTGGTCGAAAAAGGGCTGAAAATTGAAAAATGTTTGTGAAACATTGCAGAAAATTTGGAAAAATCTCAAAAATAAAGGGAAAATTCCTTTAAAATACCAGAAAATTCCTAAAAATAAGGAAAAGGTAAGAAAATAAAAAGGAAGTTTTTAAACGATCCTGAAGCCGCGTACAAGGAAAATCATTGTAAACGTGTAGGTCGCTCCACACTTTACGTAAAACGATACCCTAAAAGGGAATGAACGAACTTAACTTTTGCGAAATCTTATACGGTTTCCCAAAAGTTGGGGGCAAATGATAGGGATAAATAAATCCTGTTTGTGTAATTAAATATTACATTAATTATACATGATTTGGGCTACTAGGTCCAATAAAAAGATGTATGACATTCAGACCAAAAAGGTTAACACATCGATCAGGCCTGATGGACCAGATCAGGCCTGATGGAGCAAAGAAGGCCCAAAAACCCTGAATATTAATTAATTTTGTAATTAATTGATAAGGGAAAAATGAGATATTGAGAAGAGTTCCAATAAGGACATAAATCCTTGCAGATTAGCCTCTAAGGGACCTAGAAGGATAAGTAATCAGTTTCCTACTATTTAGGACTCCAAAGTCCATTCTAATTCTGAGACTTGGCTACCAAGTCTCCTATACCAAGTCCAATTCAAGGACCACCAACATCTATACAAGGGACCTCACCCCACATATCAGAACTACGTTTTTTGACTTGATCCTTAGCAATCAGCAAGGTACGTAGGTATCTTGTTAAGGCAGATTGAGTCATGAACACAAGAGCAGTCAAATCGAGCCTCGAAGCTCACGTTCTTTAGTAATAAATACAGCAATTATATATCTTAGTTTTTAATCCATAACATCCCCGTAAACCTAAATTAATAAAGAGTAAAAGAAAGGAAATATATCAAGCATCTTATGAGAGGAGAAATTTGATTTCAGATTTTGACAATGTGGTTAAAATTAAAAATTCAGATTCAAGTGAGTCGGATGTTGGAATTGATGATATGCACCATGATTAACTAGATGATGTAAACTTGAACCATAATTTGTGGCGTGGATATATGGATCTTGGCCCTCCGTCAAAGATTTGCAATAAATATGGTGCTACTATGTGGAATGAAGAGCATAATAATAAATCATATCCGCGTAATGACCCGACATTTTCTCTTTGCTATCGGAATGGTCAGATACATTTTCTAAAAGAAAGACCACCACCAGAACCACTTGCTTCTTTGTTACTTGGTGGTGAGAAATCAAGGAATTTTAAACAGTACATAAGAGTGTACAACTGCATATTCCAATTCACTTCCACCGGTGAAAAGATTGATAACTCAATAAACAGAGGTAGTTATCTGTATTATTTTCGCTTACAAGGTCAAAACTATCATTTGGTTGGAAGTTTAGTACCGCTGAATGGATTTTTCCCCAAATTTTTTCCCGCTCTACATATACGACACGCAGAATGAGGTTGAGAATAGAATCAATGCAATGGGTGGTGCTTTTAACAATATTGATCCATATATTGTAGAGGAACTTTTAAGTATGTTAGACAAGAACAATGAGTTAGTCAAATCTTTTCGCATAGCTAGGAATCAGTTTGAAAATGAAGATCTGGATGAGTTTAAGTTAGTCCTCATATCATCTCAATCTTCTAGCGGGAGGCCAACCCATATTACCTCATCTGATGAAGTTGCTCTTTCATTGTTAGTGATGATACGGATACCGGTGGTTTTAGAGACACGGTTGTGAATTCCAAACAAAAAGGATTGAAGAGGATATATGAAATAGATCCATATTTCATGCAGTTACAATATCCACTATTGTTTCCTTGGGGAACTGAGGGTTATTATACTCACATACCTCTGATATGAAATAAATACTCTGAAATAGAGAATTTAAATGATGAAGACCTTGATCTTGACTCCACACAGAGGCAACATATTTCATCAAGACAGTATTACTGCTACCGGATTATGATACGCACTTTTGAAGGTATTTATTAGAAGTAAGCTATGTGATTAGAATATAAATTATGTAATGAATAAGTTCATAATTTTCACCATCGTGTCATTAATTTCAGGTTTAACGCCACACTTTGTTGGACGTTTATGGAAATAGTATATTGTGGATCAATTTGCTTCCATTGAACAATATAGATTAGACTGGGTTTCAATGCATTAAACTGCCATCCGTGCTGATTTGTATCATTCTGTATGTGATGCTCTCAGTAAAGGAGACCATGATCCAATGCATGTTGGAAAAGCTAATATATTTCCTACTTCATTCACTAGATCTCAGTGATACATGTCACAATACTTTAAGGACTCATTGGTGATGTATCATGCAATTGGTCATCCATCCTTATTTTTCACCATGACGTGCAACTCAAAGTGGCTAGAGATACAAGAAATGCTTAAATTGTTGCCCAATATTGATCCCGTCGATGCACCAGATATTGTTTCCTGCGTATTTAAACTGAAGCTTGATCTGCTATTAGATTTAATTAAAAAGAAGAATTAATTTGGAAAGTGTATAGGAGGTTAATTTTTTTAATTGGATACCAAAAATTTTACATTAAATTTTTGCGTAAATATCTATAATATCTACAATAAATTCGTAGACATATTTCTTCTTTACTTATGTTGCACAGTTAGTTATGCATGTAACTGAATTCCAGAAGCGTGGTTTGCCACACGTTCATATGCTAATATGGCTGAGCCCTGAAAGCAGACCTAATTCTATTGAAAAGGTTGATCAGTTGGTATCTGCTGAAATACCGGATAAGAATTCTGATCCAATAGTGTATGAAGTTGTTAAAAACTATATGATGCATGAACCCTTTGGTAAATACTTATACACATCTCTGTAATATATAATAGATGATGTCAAAGATTACTGGAGCTAACAATGTCATTAGCATCTCTGATCATAGTATGAAGCAACTCTAATGGACATCTGATCTGAGTAGAAGATTAATGAACAGTTATTTTCAGTAATCAGAGTAATCAGTTAAGCTTGGGGTCAACCCTGAGTAAGTTATTTTGTTATCTAAATTTGTATTTGTACTTGTAACACTTAAAGTCTGTTAAAATGCAAAGGAGCAGACTGAAGTCTTTTTCCTAAAACAGTATCAAGCCTAAGGATTCTATCTGGAAGAAGATCAAGAAGATCATGCCTCAGAAGAATTTTGAAGAAGCTTGGAGTTTAATAAATCTGTTTGGAGAAAAATATTCTAAGTCAAGATCTCTACAAGTCACAGATTTAATGTTATAGAGAAGTCATTCAAGAACTCCAGAGAGTACCGACGGATGAGGAACATCCATCGGGATAATAATTCGGCTAGCCGACGGATGAGCAAGATATACTCGACGGATGAGCAATATCTACTCGATGGATGAGCAATATCTACTCGATGGATGAGCAATCACCACTCGACGGATGAGCAATATCCACCGGGAGTAGAGAAGTCAGGAAAGCTACTCGAGAACTCAAGAAGATATCGAAAAGCCAATTTGAAGGACTGGAGATTGGAGATATCGACAAGTTATTCCTTCACTAGAGAACTCAGAGTTATCGACAAGTCTACATTCATTCGATAACTCAGAGATATCTACAAGTCAAAGTGAAGATGTGAAGACTAGAGATCTTGACAAGCTGAAGACCTTTACAAGCCAAACTCAATATGGAGTGCTAGAGATCTCGATAAGCCGATGTACTTATCGAGATGTCAAGTGTTCTATTAATTCAAACTGGAGATCTCGAGGTACAGTCTCAAAGTACAGAATTGCAGATCAGTTCAATATCCAAGATAAATAATCAACAAACAATCCAATAGCTGGATTGACAAGTCTACAAAAAGCATCTTGAAGAGTGTACAAGATTAATGGCAAAGATTAACTGACAGAGGAAGATTAAAGTAAACACGGGATGCTAAAGATATGCTAAGCCAAAAATGGAAGATTTGCTTTTCTATAAATAGAAATGACAAGTGACAGTTTAGAAAAGCTAATAGCATGTTTATTATCCACTGTGTAAACCAGCAGTTAATTGAGTTATAGAGTTAACACTGGTCCTCTAGTTAGACATAACAATTTAGATCAAATCTCTTGTATCACTCTTAAGAAGAAGCTGAGCTCTTTAACATCAAAGAGCTTAGAAATTTTGTAGCAAAATAGTCTTAATTTTTAATATAAAAATTAAGTGAGTTTTGAAGATTTGTGTTCTTTATTTTCTGCAAGTTTAGATTCTGCATGAACACTTTTCTATACGAAATTTAATTTACTTTGTTCAACCATTAACTTTCAAGAAAAGCCTAAAATTAGAAAAACATATTCACCCCCCTGTGTGATTCATTACCTAACAAGTGGTATCAGAGTAAAATATGAAAGTAAACGATTTCAAGATCTTGGAAGATTGAATACACAGAAAATCAGTAGCATCAAAATTCCTACCTTTGACAAAGCTAACTACACTATTTGGAAAAAGAAAATGATGTTGTTTATCAAGATGGCCAATCCATTCTATATTTAGATCCTCACGAATGGACCCTTCATTCCTATGGTAAGAGTTGAGGAATCTACAGATGGAGACATGGTCATACCAACTCCTTATGCTCCTAAAGATCCAGCTGAGTATTCTGACCCTGAAAAGGAGAAAGTCTCCCTGGATAGCACCTTGCAATTGATATTGATTGAGTCACTTGACAATGTGATATACAATAATATTGTTAACTGTGACACTGCCAAGCAAATATGGGAGAAGATTGAAATACTCTGTGAAGGAACTGAGGAGGTTAGATCTAATCAAAGAAGGATACTGATTTCACAGTATGAGGGTTTCATGGCTAAGCCTAAGGAAAGCATTACTGATGTGTTTAAAAGATTCAATAAGGTGATAAATGACTTGCAACTTCATGACAAATATTATAAAGCTGGAGAGGTGAATCTAAAGTTCTTGCTTACTCTCCCTGACCATTTGGAACAGAAAATCTCAGCAATCAGGGAAGGGAGAGATGTAAGCAGAATCACTCTGGAAGTTCTATATGGAATCCTCAAAACATATATGAACTAGAGATGATTCAAAGGCAATCGTTGAGATCTGGTCAAGGACATGTTATGGATGGCTCAAGTGCTTTAATTGTAAATGAAATTCAATCCTTCAATGATGAACTAAGATCTCAAACTTCAGTTGCCTCAACAAGTGAGCAGAGAACAAATGATTCACAGGGGCAAGTCATACTAGAGTTGGAAAAGGAAGATCAGTCAATGGCCTATCTGGCTAGAAAATTTTCTAACATTAGAGTAAGGAAGCCAGGAAACTTCAAAAGTAAAGGACAGTCCTTTAAAAAAGATAGCAGTTGGAAGGAAAAAGGGAAGTACAATTCTGATAGTAAGGCTGGCTACAAAACTGGATCTGTTGACAGATCTAATATAAGGTGCTTCAGTTGTGATGAACTAGGCCACTTTGCTACAGAATGTTGGAAAACTAAGAAGGAAAAGAAAGATAAAGCTTATCTTGAACTTGAAGCAAAATATGAAGCTCTTCTGAAGAAACAGCAAAGCAAAGCTTATATTCCAGAAGGTAAAGGTTGGGATGATTCTGAAAATGATGAAGATGAAGATCTAGAAAACTATGCACTCATGGCCTTGGAGCAAGGAGAGTCATCTTCATCTAAATCCCAGGTACCACCTCTCACCTCCACTGATTTAAATATGAATCAATATAAGGAAACTGTTGAAAAGATGAGTACAGAAATGTTTCACATTCATACAAGCATGGTTGCTACTAATGAAGAAGTTAGCAGACTAACAAAGTTAAATGAGAAGCTTGAAAGAGAGAAACAAGAAGCTGAATTGTTGACGATGGAGCTTGAAGCCTTAAAACAAGAAAATGGTTATCTGAAAAACAAGCTCAAGTGTGCAAATGAGATTGAGGCTGTGCTAAGAGAAAAACTGGAGAAAAGTGAAGTAAAGTTGAAGTTTTTCAAGAATACATCTGAATTGGTTGGTCAGTACCATGAGAAAAATAAACCATGTGAAAATATTGCTATTGGTCTTGATTACGATACCTTAAACAACAAAAAGAAAAACACTGGTGACAAAGGAAAAGCAACAAAGAGTGTAAATATGCCAATAATGCTGAAAAATGTTGGGTCACATGTGTTTAAGACTTGTGAGGTAAACTTTAGTGAAGAAGAATTGATTATCATGCAAGAAATTGCAGATGAGGATAATGAAAAGAGGAATACCAATTCAATTCAATATTCCAAGACTGAAGAAAATCTTATGGACAATCAAAGTACCAAGACTCCTGTCAAAGAAACCAAGATTGAAGATGCAAGAAAGAAGAAGAAAAATAGAAATGGAAGAATGAGGATAAACAAAAGCAATAATCTGACCTATGTTGCCGATGCTCCTGGAAAGAAGTGTGGAAATTGTGGCTCTGCAAATCATCTAACTTATCTTTGTAAAAAGGGTGTTAGTAAGCTAACTGAAGGAGCCTGTAAATACAATGAAGCAGATTTAAATGATCCTTACTCATTCTGTGATAAGTTTGACTACATCCCTTGTAACTTGAAAGTGGTGAAGAGTTGCCACAAATTGAGAGTAGACCTTAAAGAATCAAAATTTGAGTCTACATCAGAAAGGGATAATGCACAACAATCATTGAATTATATTTTATCTGAAAGAAATCACTCTACTTCTGCTAAATCAGTTAACAAGAAGAAAGTACCCAACACTGCTTGGGTCACTAAACACACTTGAATCTCATTGTGTGCAGGGCAAAGTGAATAAAGTTATATGGATCATTGACAGTGGATGTTCCAGATATATGATAGGTGATAAGGCCCTGCTATCACAATTTGAGGAGAAAGTTGGCCCATTGGTGACCTTTGGAGACAATAACAAATGATTTACAATGGGATATGACAAGATTGTTTCTGAAAATGGTATCATTTATGATGTAGCACTAGTAGCTGGTCTTGAGGTGAATCTTCTCAGTGTTAGCCAATTTGTAAATAAAGGCTTTGATGTTTTATTCAACAAAGAAGAATGCACCTTTTTCAGCAAGAAAACTGGTGAAATTGCTCTGAAAGAAGCAAGGATAGAAAGCTTGTTTATTGCAGACTTGGACATAACAAATAAGGATGGTATTTGCTGCTTCTACACCAAGGCATCAGAAGAACAAAGCAAGCTATGACATAAAAAGCTGTCTCACGTGAATTTCAAGGCAATTAACAACTTAGTCAAAAAGGAGTTAGTGAGAGACATGCCCAAGCTGGAGTTTGCTCAAGTTGAAGTCTGTGAAGCTTGTCAGAAAGGAAAGATGAAAATTTCTAGTCATAAGTCAAAAAATGTGAATTCTATTAGTGCACCCTAGCAGCTTATTCACATGGGCTTGTTTGGGCCAGTAAATGTCTTATCAATTTCAAGGAACAGATATGCACTTGTGATGGTGGATGATTTCTCAAGATACACTTGGGTAGAGTTCATGTACTCTAAAGATGAAACTCAACATATCATAATTGAGCACATCAAGAAGATATAAAAATAGGCCGAAGATTACAATTGTGTGAAAAGACTGAGAAGTGACAATGGAACAGAATTCAGAAATGTCACATTTAGTGAATTCTACAAAGGCAAAGGCATTGTTCAAGAACTCTCAGCTACCAGGATACCTCAACAAAATGGAGTATTTGAGAGAAAGAACATAATATTGGTTGAAGCTGCTAGAACAATGCTGCAAGATGCCAAGTTGCCAACAAGTTTCTGGGAAGAGGCTGTCAACACCGCATGTTATACTCAGAACAAATATCTCATTAACAAGGCACATGGAAAGTGACCCTTCTCAATCATGTCCAAGAGAAAGCCTACTATAAAGCATCTTCATGTGTTTAGAAGCAAGTGTTACATTTTGAAAGACAACTCTGAATATGTGGGAAAATTTGACTCAAAGGTGTTTGAAGCAATTTTTCTGGGATATTCACTGGAAAGAACAACCTACAAAGTCTATGTGATAGATCAAAAGAAGATCAGGGAAAGCACAGATGTGACCTTTGATGATGACAAGTGTCCAAGCTTGGAATGCCTTGATAGTAATGAAGCTGAAGCCCTTGCATTTGAAAACCTCAACATTGATAGTGATTCTGATGAAGAAGATGAAGTTAATGCACAACAATTGACAAATAAAAAGACTACTGAACAGGAAAATCATGGGAATGGAAGCTCATCTCAGACACCTGAATTTGACAACACAAACTCAGGGGGAGAAAGAGAAGAAGGATCTACCAGTTATACCAATAATGAAGAAAATGATGAAGGCACAAGTCAACAAACTCACACAAGGAAGTGGGATAGAAGTCACTCTAGAGAAGCAATTATTGGTGATCCTACTACTGGTGTGTGGACTAGAAGTACAACAGCTAATGAGTGCCTACATGCATGTTTTCTGTCTCAAGTAGAGCCTAAGAAAATTGATGAAGCTCTACTGGATCCTGACTGGATATCTTCCATGCAGGAAGAGCTGAATCAGTTTGAAAGAAGTAAAGTCTGGAAGTTAGTTCCTGCACCAAAGAACAGAAGCATTATTGGAACAAAATGGGTGTTCAGGAACAAAATGGATGAAAATGGTATAGTTACCAGAAACAAAGCAAGGTTGGTTGCAAAAGGCTACTCACAAGAAGAAGGGATTGATTATGATGAAATTTTTGCTCCTGTTGCAAGACTTGAAGCTATAAAAAAATTTCTAGCATTTTCTGCACATTCAAATTTTAAATTATATCAAATGGATGTCAAAAGTGCCTTTCTGAATGGTGAGCTAGAAGAAGAAGTTTATGTGCAACAACCTCCTAGCTTTGAGGATCCAAAATTTCCAAATTTTGTGTATAAGTTACTCAAGGCTTAATATGGACTAAAACAGGCACCTAGAGCTTGGTATGACACACTATCAAATATCTTATTGAAGCATGGTTTTACTAGAGGAACCATAGATAAGACTCTCTTCTACAAGAAACATGGTAAAGATATGATCCTAGTTCAGATATATGTGGATGATATCATCTTTGGTTCTACTAATGAGAAGCTGTGCCAAAGATTCTCTAAGCTTATGCAAAGTGAATATGAAATGAGTATGATGGGGGAACTGAGTTACTTCCTTGGACTTCAAGTCAGCCAAAGAAGTGATGGTATCTTCATTAGCCAAACTAAATATGTCAAGGATCTTTTGAAAAAATTTGGAATGGTTGATTGTTCACCTGCATCTACACCTATGTCTACTGCAACAAAGTTGGATGATGATAAAAAGGGAAAGAGTGTAGATATCTCAAGCTACAGAGGGATGATTGGATCATTACTTTACTTAATAGCAAGTAGACCAGACATCATGTTTGCAACATGTATATGTGTAAAAACCCAAATTTTTTTTGACATCGGTAAAAGACCTTATGAATAGTAACCTTGCGGTTTAATAAAAACTTTTGCAACCACACCATATACGAGTTTTGAATTTAAGATTCTGAGTTGATATTACGATTATATGTACCAAATGAGTGTATGCAAATGCTATTAGTTTTCGAAGAAAAAGAACTTTGAAAAATGACCATATTTACGAATGATCGAGGATTACGAGGATCACAATATAATTATGAATTTAAAACCGTAAGGATTTATATCCAAGGACGATACTTCAAAACATGAGGAATAAATAGGAAAGGATTTACGTCGCGAACCGTTTACGAGAAAGTATTATGAAAACGTTTAAGCGACCGAACGAACGTGTAAACGATTAAATAAATGTAACGCACTAACTAACCGTGGTAGAAAAGTAACCATGGTTACTTTATTAAATAGTGAGCTAAGGAAGTAGGATGATCAACTAGGGCTAGAGAATAGTGTAGCTAATGGCTAAGCTAATTAACTTAGCTTGTAATCTAAAAAGCCTAGCTAGAATTGTCTAGATATTTGGAAACAAAATTAATCCTATGACTTATACTAGAAGAATAAACAAGATATCACAACATTATTGCAAGAAGCAACCAAGAAGCAACCAAGGAAGTAACACATTTTCTCTCTCTCTTTCTCTCTCACAAAACACCATGCTGATTTTCAAGAACACCATGGAGAGAAAAATTCATATCTCATGTTCTACTCATTAAAAAATCACCAATTTTTTACCAAACCTCTCTCATATCATGGGTAAGTCACGTACCAAATTTCATGCCCATCCATGAAGTTCTCAATTTTATAAAACTGTTTGAAGTTGAGGGTGAATAGTAACTCCGAAAATTACTAACTTGTTTTCTTGATTTTTCATGAAAGTTTAAAGCTCCTAAACCTAGAACAAAGCTTCATCAAGGATCTTAGGACTTTACTAAGTATTAACAAGCTTCAAGAAAGGTATAAACATTCATCCAAACTTTGTTTATGTAAAACCCCCAAATTCGGGGTCGGGGATCCGGGTTGTCACGAGTTCCAATTCCTTTAACAACTCTTAATCTTAATAAACAACCAACCACTGCGTACTGTGACCCCATAATATACACACACACACCACAAGTTATAGTCTTAGAGATGAATACCAAAAATAACACAAGTCATTTTATTTCACAATTATAAGTCATTATACCATAAAAGAGTTTCTGAATAAATTTACATTTCATTGCCATTATTACAACTCATATAGACACATAAGTCTGGTGCATCAAAAGTTGAAAGCCTAGCCTATTGGTAATTCCTACCTCAGCTACTGCGGCATCAATGCCTCCAGAAAACTGTGGATCGTTTCCTAACCGCTTGCGAATTGGGAGCTTGGTCATGTTCATCTTTTCTATCTATTGTTGTGTGATGAAAGAAGAAAGCAAGGGTGAGCAACAAGCCCACCGAAATAATATGTATAATGATTTACAATATGTGAGCATCCTCATAGTACTCATGAAAGTCTTGGTCAAGTAAAAATGAACCAAGTTTGATATCTTATCGCGACCAAGTCGCAAAATATTCAGTATATATGTATATATACTTTTCCAGATCTTGGAAGTCCTCTTCCATGCATAATATACACAGAGTTCCAGTTTATAACTGTATAAAAATATTGTTGCAAGGTGATCTCATATATCTAACCTTGTCTCAACGTTTTTGTGAAAATCTTTGTCATGCATAAGATAATCATTAACCACATATAAGTTGAAAAGATGAAGTTACAAGATACTCCAATATACTTATATCTTTCCCGAATACTACTTGAACTACCACCGTTCAAGGTATAATCAGTTTCAAAAGTTCATCACATAGAGGAGACTACAAGAAAAGACTTGGATAGATTCAATCTTTGACATATCATTATAAATAATGAAGTTACGAGATACTTCATTAAGTCCCGATATATATATACACCTATATATATACATTTCATACACTCCTTGAAAACCTCTGTTATGAAAATTATAAACAGAGTTGCAATATCCAATGAATTTGGACTTACTTCCCGAACGTTGGGCAAGTAATCAAAATGTTTTCTCAAAACAGCAACCTTGTTGCGAATATAAAATACACCATAGAGCCGGATCCCTCAGGTTTTGAGCGAGTATTTAAATCCCCTTTGAAAGGAAGATCTTAAATATAAAAATGAGTTTTGGGATCCGCTCTAACTTTCAAAATCATTTTGAAGACTCGAAAACATTTTTTAAGAATATTTGGAGTAATGCTGATTTAATAAAATAAATCATTCCCGATATGTTAGATAATATCTGAATATTATTATATAAATAATATTCCCATAAAGGATAATCTCTATAAAAATAATTGAAGTAGAAGTTTTAAGACTCATACTTGAAATAAATAATAAATAACCAAAGATATACTTATACGAAAGTACAATCTTTATTTGAATAATCAAAAATAAGTTTGATTATCGAAACATTATTCTTTAATAAAATAAAGAATATTATTTATTAAAAGGAGTGGAGTCATAAGCCCTCGAATGAATAATCAAAATAATATTCATTAAATAAAATAAGCGGAGTCACAAGTCCTCGAATGAATATACAAAATAATATTCATTAAATAAAATAAGCGGAGTCATAAATCCTCGAATGAATATTCAAAATAATATTCATTAAATAAAAGCAAGTTATCGAATAAACCTTATTCGATTAATAGTTTTGAAAACTATATCTATATATATATATATAAATATATATATAATATACTCGGGAACATCGACTCCCGGTTTAGAAAAATATTCACCTTTGGGTCCCCTATACTAAGGGTATACGCAACTACTGCTTATCTCTAGCATAGGTATTATGCAGTTTATAAGCATTCGAATCAACAATTAGATATCAAGATTACGAAACAGACATGCATATATACCATATCAGCATGCTCCAATATATCGCAAAATTTGCTAATAACAATCATGCACTTATCACAAGATAATGCATATACATATATTTACATCACAACAACAGTATAACTGGTAGAAAACTTGCCTGAGTGTTCCCGGATAGACTTAAGCTTAGAGTGGGTCCGATAACCTATGAACAACAATATAAGTCGGAATTAAACCCCAGTCGCTTAAGAAACTAGACTTTAACCAATTGAACCGTAATGTTCGCTTATGGTCACTTCTACGCTTAACGAATCACATAAGTCGTTTGAGCACCATCGGCTCCACCATTTTTAATAAATTAACCATTAAAAATTTTAAGGCGATTCTTTTGCGATTACCCTACCAACTGCCTAATCCACTTTACATAATTGTTTCATACTCCAATTAGTCATTTAAGGGCCTTAACCAAGGTTTTAAAGTAATGCAAGGGGTAATTGTTTGTTCGCGAAACGCCGTTACTTAAAACGGTCGTTTCTCCTAAACCGTACATCGGATTCAAGCGAACCACATATCAAAACGAAGCTCGTAACATGAACTATCTAAAAATGGCAATGGTCAGACTCTTACAGTGAGTTCACGTGTCCTGAAGTTAAGAACTAAAACAGTCTAAGGTAAATCAGGTATTACGACGGCTATGTTTACGCAATTACCAAATTTTAAACTACTCCAATCAATCCACAAATAAACCCACAATCAACATCACAACCAAACTCCATCCATACTTCATTACAACAGTCCCAACATCTCAAGATTTTCCAATTTATACTACACCTAAACATGAACTAAAGCTATACTTAAGTTCATTAACCAATACTCAAGATTTACAACTTCAAACTCATTACAAATCCAACCATACTCTAACTATACAAGAATCATGCTTCTCATGAACCATACCAAACATAAAAACTCTAAATATTCAAAAGTAGGGCTAGGGTATGAGATTATACCTTCCTTGGTGAGTAGAAGTGACTAAGGAGCTTGGAACCACCCTTGAAAATCCTTACAAAAGCTATATCTAAACAAAAACACAAGATCAAAATTTTCAAGATCTTGAAAACACTATTCACCCACTTCTTCCATAAATTATTGGAAGAGATTGTGAAGGAAATGGAAGCTTAGATTCATAGGATAGCTATATCTATGCATAAGGAACCTTGGATAATTACCTCATAAATTATCAAAGCTTGGATCTTGGAAATTGATTTTCTTTTCTTTGAAAATGAGAAAGGGCCGAGAGCTTGTTTCTTGAAATGGAAAGTCAAGTTTTGTGTTATGATTTGCTTGGCTTGGTTGATATTGTTTTGTTTGTTAATTAACTTTTTACCATGGTAAAAAATGAATGGCTCACAATCAACCAACCAATCCCTCCATTTGTCATGCTTAAGTCACCATGCTTATGTCATCTTCTTACACTTGTCTTCTTCTTGTTGGTGTGATAAAATATCATCCACTAACCTCTTTGATTAACTCCTAATTACTTGGCTCATGATCGCTTATCTGTTATACGGTTCGCTTAACTTTCGTTCTCGTTTATCGTTTGAGGGATCATACCCGGGATCTTATTACTTGGGTTCCCCTAAACCTTTCTCAATATTTTATATTCCTTTTTATGATCCTCTCTTAAAATCCATAAATTTAAATCCTTTTTATCAGGTTACCTTATACTCAATTCTTTCTATATCTAGTGGATTTTCGGGAAAAATCAAAGTGTTCGAATTTGAATTCTGACGATCTTTACATACACTTATATACCACATAGAGTACTAATAATATCTCAGAATATCAATAAAAGAACCCCTACATAGTGTGGCATGAAAAGTTTTCTTATTCAGCATAATCATCAAAATCACTATTCATAAGTATTACAAAAAGTTCAAAATTTTTGGGGTTATTACAGTCTTCCCTCCTTAAAAGGATTCCGTCCCGGAATCAGATAAAAATGAATAGGGATACTTTCTTAGCATTGCAGTTTCTAACTCTCAAGTCAATTTTCCCACATTGTGGTTCTACCATCAAACTCTGACTAGTTTGATAACCCTTCTCCTAAGCACTTGTTCCTTTTCAATCTATAACCTTTCCCGGTTGCTTCATATAGGTTACGTCTGGTTGCATGTCTATGCGCTCATATGCCCCTATTTTTCTGGCATCCGGATTACACTTCATTAACATTGATACGTGGAACACATTATGAACTTGCTACAGGTTCGGGGGTAGGGCTAGCTCATATGCTAACTTCCCAATACGTCTTAATATCTCCAAGGGTCCAACAATTCATGGGCTTAGCTTTCCTTTCTTTCCGAACCTCATCCATCCTTTCCAAGGGAATACTTATAACAGCACTAGGTCCCCTACTTCCTATTCTTTGTCCTTTCGTGTCAAATCAACACACTTCTTATGTCCATCTTGGGCTACTACCAGCCGTCCTCCGATTAGATCTATTATATCCTTAGTCCTTTGGACCACTGCTGGTCCGAGCATCTTGCGCTCTGCAACATCATCTTAATATAAGGGCAATCGACATTGCGTTCCCTCAAGGATATCATAAGGCGACATCTCGATACTGACATATGATCTATGGTCATAAGAAAATTCAATTCACGATAAATGAACATTCCAAATTCTTTCAAGTCTATTGCACAGACTCTCATCATAGCTTCTAGCACTATAGCTTTTGCTTCTCAATACTCCTTATTTTCTTGTTCGTAAGCATTACTATCTTCCATACATAATACTATACTGGTTACACTTTTGCTCGTTAGTATTCTATAACCTTTTAATAACCGCGTCAACCTTAGTATCATGAACGCGTTAGATTCGGAATACCACCGCACTGATATTACTTCCTTTAGCTGCTTCAATCTTCGAAAGCTTGATCTATCGTATAGAAGTAAAAGATTTTATTGAGAGATCACTATGATCATGAACACTTGTTCTATTGCATAGTTAGTACAGAAGGTGGCCAGCCTTAAGTACTTGACAAGCAATTAAACAACATGTGGTATCCTACTAGGCTTCTATCACACAGATAGATAGTCATTCGGCAATACCTCCCCTTCTGGAAGGGTTGTTCTTCTCAGCTTATACAAAATGAAAAGGAGAGAAAAGAACGAATTGAAGTGAATTCTATATGAAAAAAATACTACCACAAATATCTGGCTTGGAATCTACCTCTGAACTATAGAGGTTTGTCATAGGAGAACAAAACATCGAAACTCGAATAAGGGATTTCATTCTAGACATCATTGTTACTAGAATTCTATGTTTGCACTGCAACCTTCCTCATATAGTAATATGACTCTCTATTCATAAGAGGGAATAAATATATAATATGTAAATACTCCACTAGGTAGTCTATCAATGATAACTTATATATCAACACGACCCCATTAGGGGTACTCAATCTCAACATCCATTCCAATACAACTCTCACGGCTGTAATCGGCTCATTACTCGCAGAATCATTGTTGCATTACTATGGTCCACCACTGACGTACTGTAGTCATTCATTTTCTATGAAATCTTAATAGCTAACCATACGGAGTCCATACATGTCATATCAAATTCTTCTAAGGAGGCAACATAATCACCATTCCATGATTCATGAAGAACACTCCTGAACTTGGCGTACATATGACATGAAGCAGATAAAATTGCAGAAGAGTTTCAATAAAAGCAACGATAGCAGGTTAATACCATTATTAACCATATGTCTTTATTAGGAGACATACAGCTCAAAGGTTCATTTAGACCTTTCGTAACATGGTCCTGGCTTATCTCAAGATATGATCTTATAAGATAGATAGCCCGCTCACGGCGATTACATAAATTAAATCTTTACCAAACTACTATCACGGTTGAGTATCGCCCAATCATTAGAAGGAATGTCAATCTTTCAAACCATAATACAATCTTCATGGCTTTAACCATCATCATTGTATTCCTCTGGCACGAGCGCCTATAATTGTCCTCTTACACTTAAAGTGTCGGCCACCTCTTTGGCCTTTCCTGATAGAAAATTTCCTTATAATCAATGTCATTTTAACCACCTCCAACTAAATTTTGTACCTCATTTCAAATCACTGCTTATGTGAAAATGCTTTTCTTAAGTCCATGTGATAAAATAAAATAAATAAAAAAAATAACCATTTTTTTTCATAAGTCACTGCCTTAGTCTTTAAATGTAAACATTATCATGGCTGACTCTCGATCATACTTAGGATGTCTTTTATCTTGGGTCCTTCTTGTTTTTACCAATCTTGACCTTCATTGGTTCAATCTATACTTTCTCATGGTTTAACATGTGCCCCACTTGGCATTATTATTATTACGTCATATTTGCTTTATCAAAATTTCTATTCTTGAGAACTTTGAATATTACCTTTCTCCTTGTAAAACCTCTAAGGTTATCCTTAAATCCTTCATCCTGTACTCCCTAGGTACATGGCATATCAAGATACCATTTACTAACACTAGAACCATTGTCTATACAGTTCTGAAAACTTTCTTATAACGACTCGTGTATTTTTTGTTGACTTATTTAAATATGTAATTGTGGAAGTATTCATTAAATAAAATATGTGTCTTGGTTTTGGCAACAATGTGTTGATATATACTATTCGTCTGTGATTTATGGGTGTAAAGGATTAGAATGTGTAGACAAAGATTGAGTTATACTGTTCTATTTCACTTTTGAAGGTAATTTTATTACAGTTTTAAATCCATAAATATTTGGATTGTCTCTAAAATTAATTTTATGACTTTATAATTTCAATAATTATTTTTAGGATTTTACAAAATTTAGAAATCAATATTTTATTAATTATTTAACCCTATATGATTTTCTGATTACATTTAATTGTAAAATCTAAATTTAATTTCAGAATTCTTCAAAAATTAAGAAACTCCTATTTATTTAAGTTTGAAATATTCCGAGAATTTTAAAATTATTTCGGGAATTTTCGGGATTAATTTCACCCGCGCGTGGTTTCGTTAATTGATTAAAGCGGGTATAAATTGCGTTTCAGGAATTATTTTAAAATTTCAAAAGTTACATTTTTATTTATTTCAGAGCATTTTAAGATTATTCAGGTAATTTTCTGAGATATTTTAAGCGCGACTCGGTTCGGTAAGTGAGAATTTCGGAGCGAACCGGGCCTTAAAAGTTTGTACCTATCCATTTAAAACGTGGCAGTACAGGGTGTGTTTTGTGTCTGGGTATTACACGTATCAGTTTGATATTAATAAAATAAAACACAACAACCCCCCCCCTCTTTCTACCACCGGCGGCTTCATCTCCTTTCCGATCTCTCTCTCTACTAGCAGCATCTCTTCGATTTCCCTCTCTATTCGACATATATTCCTCCTCTCTTCTTTCTTTTTCGTTCTTTCCCTAATCTCTGTGCGAGTTTCGCCGCTGCTTCGAGATTTCCGGTGACTCTGCCACCTGTTCTTCCGGTACCGTCGTCGTCTTTCTTCTATTTCCCCCTTTACTGCATCCATGTCCAGCCTTTGGTGTATATATGTATATATATACATACTCTTATGTATTATTATTGTGTGTTGTGTGTGAATTCATGTGTGTGTGTTACGTTGTGGTTGTGTGCGTGTGTGGTTAGTGGCGCGTTGATGCACGTGTGAGTTCCTGTGACTGATTTGCTTATTGTGTTGCTATGGTTCAAAACAATTCCAACTCGAATTTTAATATTTCCGCAGGAAAATATTTGATTAATATCCGTGATATAAATTTTTCGTATGGGGAAAATTTTGTAGCTAATCGGTGGAATTCGCGTTGGAAACCCGAATTTAATCGGGAACCCGCGAATTTTACCGCCGTCGATGATGAGCTTTGGCGAGTCGACGGTGGACGGTGATGAATTTATTCTGAGTCCTATTTTTTATAAAATAAATAAATCAATTCGTAAAATTATTTTTGAAACGAGAATTTGATTTTTATATTAAAGTCAAGTACGTAAGTTAGTGAATGAATTGTGATTGGATTGATTGTTGGCTTGAATTGGTGGTTTGATTTTTTGGGTTGTGGTTGTTGTGAACTTGATTATCGTTGGTTTGACGTCGATTGTATTTGATGGTTGTCCGATAAACAATGGAGACGCTGTCCGATTTTCGGGAAATCGAACGACGAAAATACGGGAACGTACCCGGGGATTATCAGGACGTCGAGCGAGTATAAGTATATACAAAAACGTAAGTTTTATACAAAACCAGAATTGTACATTGTAGTGGAACGTTTTTCCAAAACCAATAACCCGAATTTCATACGATAACAAGTATACGTACTTTCTGAAAACGAACACCGAATCAATTTTTGAGAACGTGAACCCTAACTGATGCCTGTATTGCAATACTGTATGTGTTACGAGTCGGATTTAAATATCGTTGGGTAAGAATAGTTTCGAGGATATGTCAAGCATACCTAGATGTCTAACGTAGGGTATTTCGACCCTGTAGGTTATAGTTGGGAACCTGAAAGTGAATGATGGACTAAAGATAACCTAGTGGTCAGTCGACGAGCTCAGTAGAGTTTCAACAGGAAGACCTGAGTGTCGAAGTCGAATCTAGTGGGATCTAGTGGTTGGACGTTAGAGCCTGAGCAGTAGAGCCGGCTCAGAGTTGATCAGTAATGGTTGTAAAGCCCAACCATACTTTATAACATCAAAGAACTATACCTTGAAAAATCATTATTTGTCCAACGCCTGATCCTTTTACAGACGGAAAACCATTTCTTATACATACCCTGATATACCCTTGTGATATCCATGAGTTTCCTTACGTTTTTAATTCAAGTAATTAACCATTATTGATTATTATCTTGTTTTATCGAATTATATTGTTTATCATATTGAACTTCTTTAGAATTGGATAGTTTTTTTATATATGTGGACCAGATTCGTGGTCAAACCATATCAATGGTCAACTTAGGCCAATGTATGCCTTGGATCCAGTGATGAGAGCAGTGCTGTGTGCTTTGTTCAGGGTTAGTGCGTGACTGATCAGCAGCCTAACCTTGGTTTTAGAACTTAAAATGAATATCCAATTCTAATGATTAGTTAAAAAGAAACTTGATTCATCTGGATTATCTCACTTGATCATTATTTAACCTCAGTTATCATTATTATGATTTGCTGAGCTAGTTAGCTCACTCTTGTGAATCTTTTTATGTATTCTACAGTTAAGAAGGATATGGTTGATAGCGAGGTTTCCTAGTTCAATGTACGAGCTAGGATTCCAAATTGAGTTGGATCGAGCTAGCAGGAGCTTATGGTGGTAGTGAGATAGTAAGATTGCAAGAATAATTTCATTATCAGTTGTAAGTTAAATTAGTTGGGATTTGGTACATTGTAATAAAAATTAAGGTTGTGGCTTGTTTTCATACTTTAACCTGTTGCGATCTGTAGTTATATAGAGCAGGGTCATTGAAATTAATATTTCATATACAGGTTGACATATTGTGTTTGTGTTATGGATCCCAAACTTCTGACCCGGGTTTAGAGGGCGCCACAGGTTGGTATCAGAGCTACAGGTTATAAGTCACTGAAATAAGCCTTGATTGTCGGGATTGGGTAGAGGGTTAGGATTAGAAATATGAAATAGAAAGATAAGACGTTGTGAGATTGAGTACGATGGTATAGTAGGTCTCCGTCACGGTTCGTATTGCAATTCGGGATTGTCAGCTTGTGACGTGATGTCCAGACAACGGCAATAGCAGATCTTGATTTCCCGGTGTCATTTGATCGTTTAGAGTTTTCCGTTCGAGGATCACCATCTTCTATCAGATTTGATTTACACATAGTTCTTCCATCAGTATTAATGGTATTACTTTCTGTTACAACAGTCGCACCTCTTCAAGCTATTCTACGTTATTCTACTATCTTTTGATACGAGACTACCTATTCAAGAACCTCCATCGGTTTAATTTTGTTTTACTGGACATTTGGGTGTGAGTGTATCTCTTTAGTTTACCTTACATCTTGTTTTATACCCTCGATTTAAAACTTGTCCTATAAAGCAACGGTACCTACGAGGATGGATTCGGGAGTTGCAGCAAATTGTAAGTACTTGAGATATAAATAAAGTGAGGAGAAGTCTAGAAAGAAGATTCAGGTGTTCCGAAGGATAGTTGTTACCAGATTAAAAGAAGCCATTAGAGATTAGGCCACCCATGACTAGCTTGTGGAATGAATTAGATAAGTATTGAAAAGAGATTTAGAGGAGATTATGGTTCTGGAGCTTTCTTAAAGATAATTAATGGTGTTATGACCATGTGATATATTTATAGTAACAAGGTGAGGTGAGATCAGCCGACTTGTTGACTATTGAATAGCCTGTTCTACTTAACTACTGCAATGATAATGTCGGGAGTATTACCAATATGGAATATTACCAATATGGAAGCTTTGAAATGAAGCTACGAATAAGATAATATGCAACGACAATGGAAGTTTTCATCGATTAAGGAAGGTAATAGACCCAATGAAGGAGAGGAGATAAATGAAAGTGAATGGACCTTTGTGTGATCATTTCTTTAACTTGGTATCTGGTTATAGAAAGGACAACAACCAACTCATATAGTAAGGACAACCAGAATTGTGATTTTTAAAATTTTAAACAAGTTTTTGAAAAAGATTTTCCCTTACAAATTTTTTAAAGCCTTTTCAAATAAAATAAGTTTTAAACATTGGTTTTCAAGTTACTACTTGAGTTTCCTATTCGTTAAAAGACACGGATTACCTGGAAGGATACCTATTTTAGATCCAATATTGTTAATTCAGAGAGTAAAGTGATCCGCGATTATGAAGAAGTTGATTATTCCTAACGGTAAAGTGTAAATATTGTGTGACAAGGATAATAACATAATCCACATATGGAGTAATTATTTATCCAGTTGCAGAGACCATTAGAGTTAAATAGTTCATTGATTCAAAAAGAGCCTAGGCGTGATCGAAGGAGATTGGGAAGATTTCCAGACCTTTCCAAAAGAAGAAGATTATTAACAAAAGGAACGCTATGTTGAATAATTCATGGTTATTCCAAATTAAAGAGAAGGACACTCGAGGTTATCTGGTAAAAACGTCATTATGATCAAATTGTTAAAGTAGTATACATGTAGGTGCGATGTTAAAGACGCAAGACGTGACAAGTAGGAATCTATCATAAGGCTTAATTTGCGAAGGCATTTCAGTGTACCTTCTAAAGTTGTTATATGACGTAATTGGGATATGATCGATCAAGCTCGAAAGATGAATATAAATGAAATATGAATGGTGACCAATGGTATCGTTCTTTTCTTCAATATTACATCGTAAATTCCTTTTTGATTCCTAAATAAGTATGAACTTCTTTTCTTAAATAAACTCTTTATGATGATATCAAAAAGGGGGATATTGCATTCCTTTCAAATTTAATTATTCCCCGCAACTTTTGCTTTCTGATTGGGATAAACAGTGTTATGATGAGACACTTTGTCAGAATGACGAAGGGTCGGGTGGGACGCCACCTAATCATGTGATGTATGCTACATGGTATGAAAGACTGGCCATCTTAAGTACCAATGTGGTTGTCTCATTCATATTCAAATCCTTACTTCTTCTTTCTTTTCAACTCTAATTTTTGTTAAATTATGAATCCTTCTAGTTGCTTCGTTATACTATCGTTCTTTGCAAGAGTTTTTCAAACAGAAATCAACGTATTATGGACCAAGCGGGCAAAGTTCCATCTACCTCTCACGTATGGGAAGCAAACAAGGGCATATGACGGGAATTGCAAATCACTAACTTAGTCAGGGATGCACTAAGAATCAAGGGAATCTACCCCAATAAGGAATACATCTTTGAGAACGAGAATATGTGATTTTTCTGCGAAATATGTTATTCAGAATACGGATGTGATGATATGGAAGATTATGGTGAATACCTTATGCGTTAAAGTATTGGAAGAAGTGGGAGCAACTTGATTGTTTATTCCCTAATGTATTGTTGATGAAATGATTTACCTCATTGAATTGGTAAGATTTTGATTAAAAGACTATAAAATTCAAGAACGTGTATTTGTTAAATAAATAAGTATCAATGGTGAAAGTGAGATTTCTGACAATAAATTTGTGAGGATTTGATATTATTCTAAGGAATAAATTAACTATTTAAGCGTGATGTCCAGATAGATTGTCGTGATGAAAAGATAGTTCTAAGGACGCCAAATGAAAAGGTGATGAGGTTCAGAAGATGAAAGAAGGTAAAGAATTTGTTAATGATAATTACGGTGATCAAGATATGAGCATTATGGTGATTATGAGATAAATAAAAGTCAGAAGCAAACAAAATTTGAAGAATTTATAGCAATTAAGGAGATTCAAGATATGTTTTCAGATGAATTATCGATATTCCTCCAGACAGAGAAATGAAGTTCGTGATTGACTTAGCACCTGAGACGAAGCCAGTGACCAAGGTCTTACATAAAATGGCACCAGTTAGAATAAGGGAGTTAGCAAAGCAGATGCAAGAGATGCTAGAAGAAGAAGCGATTAAACCCAGTGGATCCCATGAGGTGCACCGGTACTAATTGTTAATAAGAAAATGGAAGTATGAGATTTTGCATCGACTAAAGAAAGCTCAACAAGTTTACTATCAAGAGTAAGTATCTGTTACCTCGAACTACTAATTTGTGGATCAAACAGAAGAAGCAAAGTATTTTCTAAAATTAATTTAAGATTTGGGCGTTACCAATTGGAGATTGAACCTATGGAGAGAATCTTTAAGGAATATATGGATGAGTTGTAATTACGTTACTTACAGTCAACGGAGGACCACGCGAAGCATTTAATGACAATTGGGGAGTCGACGAAGAAATAAGTGGTATGTAAAGTTTACAAGGTGAAAGTTTTGATGGTAGAAAGCATAAATAATTAGTGAGAAGGAGACCAAAGGAGATTCGGTAGAAATTAAAGTTACTATGAATAAAGAAAGGCCAAAATGTACCAATAAAAGTAAGAAGTTTTACCATGGACCGGTTATTATTGAAAATTTGTGCAAGATTTCTTGGAAGTTACAATACCTTCGACGAAGCTAACCAGGAAAAGCAAGAAATTTATATGAAATGGAGAAGTATAAAGAAAGTTTTGCGGAATTAAAGAAGAAAATGATTACAGCACCTGCTTTATCATTTCGAAAGTACCAAAGAGGTTTGATAGTTTATAGTAATGCTTCTCATAAGGGATTAAGATGTGTGTTGATGCAGCATAATAAAGTTATTGTATATGCACCCAGAGAACCGAAACCTTATGAGCAGAAGTATCCTAATCATAACTGGGACTAACAGTAATAATATTTGTTTTGAAAGATAAGGAAATATGATATGTATGGAGAAAAGTGTAAGATCTATACGGACCATAAAAAAATTTGAAGTATGCTCACGTGGAAAAGCAAATATAGAGGCAGACGATAAGCAAAAAGGAGAGAACCAACGTAGAAACGGTATCAGAAGAATTATCTATGAAATTTTATAGCTGGAATTGGAAGTTAAAGTTCGTAATCTAAAAGGAGCAAGGATGGATAGTATGACCTTTCTGTCAAAGTTGTGAAGGGAAAGATAAGATGTCAAGCGAAGATAATGGATCACGATGTTAGTAGTTAGTAAAAGAAAATTTATGCGCCCAGGAGAACAATCACAATATCCCCAGGTTTTCATCCAATACTTGGATGCTATAAGTAGAAGAATTAAGAGATGAGATTCCACATGGAATTCCCAATATTAAGTATTTAATTTATTGAAGAAATGCCAAGATATACGGAAATTTAAAGAAAAATAGTGATAACCAGGTATAAGAAGGAAATTTCAAGATGGATTAGGAAGTGTTGGATATGTCAAAGAATTAAGGCGAAGTATTGGAGGCCTAGTGGATAAGGCAGACCCAAGGAGTGGTTTTACAATAAGTAAATCGTGAAGGGTACCAGTGATGTTCATGGAGAAAATGGATGAAATTATAAGAATATGTACTGATTATCGGGAGTTTAACAAAACAATGAATAAGAAGAAGTGAGACCCTATAAAGAATTGATTACTTATGAGACCTAATTCAAGAAGTGTGTTATGTATTGAGAATTAACTTAGGATCCGATCTGAGAAAATATCAGAGATTATAATTAAAGTGAGTTAAGAGCATTGCAGGCTCTGGTGATATTATGTGAAATAACAAGTGTATCAGGTGGCCATAAGGAATTAAGGAACATGGTGTATAAGGAGTACTTGGATAAGCAAACTGTATTTATTGATAACATCCTCAGCTACTCAAGGAATAAGAAAGTCTGCGTGGGATGTCCAAGGATTTTTCTCCAAAGCTCAGAAGGAAAACCACTATACGTTGAGTCTTCAAGAATGAAATTTTGACTAAGGATAACAAAAGATTCTGAGTTAATCCATTAACAACTACCTAAGCAAAGCCGTATAGTTCCAGATGCCTCATGCCGACAGAAAGGATTGGATACAATTAAGACCACCAAGGAATTAATAAACGAATTAGAAAGAGTGGAATCTAAAGTTTATATATGAGATTACTTTTTAGCCTTAACTGATGAAAACAAATAGGAGATGTTTAACTGTTTGAAAACCAAGTTGAAAATGCGCACCGCTTACCATCCTTAAGCGAAGAGTCAAAGTGAGGAAGCGATTCAGAAAAAAAAAAGAAGAAAAACAAGATATGTGGAGAGGTTGAGTTTTAAGGAAAACCGGGATGATTATTTATCATCAATGCCAGCTTTAGAAGGCTATTTTACCAAGCCTTAGGTGGACGCAAGTGTAGGTCCCCACTTTATTGAGATAAAATGGGAGAAATGAAGTTGTCAAATTCTACGTTAATTCAGCACACCAAGGGCGTAGTGATACTGATTAAAGCAGCTCAGAGTAGACAAAGAAAGAAGGCGAGATTGTATCAAGAGAGAATATGAGTATAAAAATAGGACCAGTAGTTTTAGCACAAGTTTCTTCTCGAAAGAGACTGGATAAGTTTGAGTAAAAGGGATAGGTTAAATCCTAAAAATTAGTGAACCATTTAAGGTGTTGATGAATATAGGCAAAGATGCCCATGAGTTGATGTGACTGTCACAACAGTGTGTACATATAGTATGTTCTGCGTGTCAACGTTAAAGCGATAAGTGTCTGATTCGAACCAAGTGATTGATCCCAGTCTGTAAAGCATATAGTGATCGATCCAAAATTTTGATCGTTAAAAGCAAATCCTTGAAAAGGCGAATATATCAATAATAAGTACGTTTGAAATCCTCGAGTAGAAGAGTCTATTTGGAAACTAGAGTCAGATATGCTTGGCAAATATCCTCACTTATTTAGTTGAACCAGATTCTGAGGACAGAATCTTTTTAAGGGGGGAAGGATATAACGACTCGTGCATTTTTTTTGAGTTATTTAAATATGTAATTGTGGAAGTATTCATTAAATAAAATACGTGTCTTGGTTTTGGCATCAATGTGTTGATATATACTATTCGTCTGTGATTTATGGGTGTAAAGGATTGAAATGTGTAGATAAAGGTTAAGTTATATTATTTTGTTTCACTTTTCAAGGTGATTTTCTGAACTTTAGAAAATTTAGAAATCAATATTTTTAGGATTGAAATTTATATAATTTCAATAATTATTTTTGGGATTTTACAAAATTTAGAAATCAATATTTTATCAATTATTTAACCCTGTATGATTTTCTGATTACATTTAATTGTAAAATATGAATTTAATTCTAGAATTCTTTAAAAATTAAGAAACTCCTATTTATTTAAGTTTGAAATATTCCGAGAATTTTAAAATTATTTCGGGAATTTTCGGGATTAATTTCACCCGCACGTGGTTTCGTTAATTGATTAAAGCGGGTATAGATTGCGTTTCAGGAATTATTTTAAAATTTCAAAAGTTAAATTTTTATTTATTTCGGAGCATTTTAAGATTATTCCGGTAATTTTCTGAAGATATTATAAGCGCAACTCGGTTCGTTAAGTGCGAATTTCGGAGCGAATCGGGCCTTAATAGTTTGTACCTATCCTTTTAAAACGTGGCAGTACAGGGTGTGTTTTGTGTTTGGGTATTACACGTATCAGTTTGATATTAATAAAATAAAACACAACAACCCCTCCACTTTCTACCACCAGCGGCTTCACCTCCTTTCCGATCTCTCTCTACTAGCCGCATCTCTTCGATTTCCCTCTCTATTCGACATATATTCCTCCCCTCTTCTTTCTTTTTCGTTCTTTCCCTAATCTCTGTGCGAGTTTCGCCGCTGCTTCGAGATTTCCGGTGACTCTGCCGCCTGTTCTTCCGGTACCGTCGTCGTCTTGCTTCTATTTCCCCCTTTACTGCATCCATGTCCAACCTTTGGTGTATATATGTATATATATACATACTCTGTATGTATTATTATTGTGTGTTGTGTGTGAATTCATGTGTGTGTGTTACGTTGTGGTTGTGTGCGTGTGTGGTTAGTGGCGCGTTGATGCGCGTGTGAGTTCCTGTGACTGATTTGCTTACTGTGTTGCTGTGGTTCAAAACAATTCCAATTCGAATTTTAATATATCCGCAGGAAAATATTTGATTAATATCTGTGATATAAATTTTTTGTACGGGGAAAATTTTGTTGCTAATCGGTGGAATTCGCGTTGGAAACCCTAATTTAATCGGGAACCCGCGAATTTTACCGCCGTCGATGATGAGCTTTGGCGAGTCGACGGTGGACGGTGATGAATTTATTCTAAGTCCTAATTTTTATAAAATAAATAAATCAATTCGTAAAATTATTTTTGAAACGAGAATTTGATTTTTATATTAAAGTCAAGTACGTAAGTTAGTGAATGAATTGTGATTGGATTGATTGTTGGCTTGAATTGGTGGTTGGATTTTTTGGGTTCTGGTTGTTGTGAACTTGATTGTCGTTGGTTTGACGTCGATTGTATTCGATGGGTAGTCCGATAAACAAAGGAGACGCTGCCCGATTTTCGAGAAATTGAACTACTAAAATACGGGAACGTACCCGGGGATTATCGGGACGTCGAGCAAGTATATTGTAGTGGAACGTTTTGCCAAAACCAATAACCCTAATTTCATACGATAACAAGTATACGTACTTTCAGAAAATGAACACCGAATCGATTTTCGAGAACATGAACCCTAACTGATGCCTGTATTGCAATACTGTATGTGTTACGAGTCAGATTTAAATATTGTTGGGTAAGAATTAGTATCGAGGATATGTCAAACATACCTAGACGTCTAACGTAGGGTATTTCGACCCTGTAGGTTATAGTCGAGAACCTGAAAGTGAACGATGGACTAAAGATAACCTAGTGGTCAGTCGACGAGCTCAGTAGAGTTTCAACAGAAAGTCCTGAGTGTCGAAGTCGAATCCAATGGGATCTAGTGGTTGGACGTTAGAGCCTGAGCAGTAGAGCCGGCTCAGAGTTGATCAGTAATGGTTGTAAAGCCCTATAAGGCAAGTACTTCCAGACTTTTCTTCAAGATATATCACAATTATTTTCGAACTGTTTCATAACATGTCACTTTTATTCAGAATAACTCTTGTTTATATTGCAAGTGCTTTAAATTAATTACCCTTGAACCCTGATTTTTCCTCGATCTTGAGTCATAAGCCTTAGTCTTTGTAAACCATCCTTTGTTGATCCTCAGATACCAAAATCACACAAATATGATGCTACTCCCAAAATGTATAACTATCAAACACCAAACACTGTAGCAAAATTGTTTGAAAATACAAAAACTTTTATACTCCAACCATGCTTTATAACATCAAAGAACTATACCTTGAAAAATCATTATTTGTCCAACACCTGATCCTTTTACAGACGGAAAACCGTTTCTTATACATACCCTGATATACCCTTGTGATATCCATGAGTTTCCTTACATTTTTAATTCAAGTGATTAACCATCATTGATTATGATCTTGTTTTATCGAATTATATTGTTTATCATATTGAACTGCTTTAGAATTGGATAGTTTTTTATATATGTGGACCAGATTTGTGGTCAGGCCATGTCAGTGGTCAACTTAGGCCAATGTATGCCTTGGATCCAGTGATGAGAGCAGTGTTGTGTGCTTTGCTCGGGTTTAGTGTGTGATTGATCTACAGCCTAACCTAGGTTTTAGAACTTAAAATGAATATCCAATTCTAATGATTAGTTAAAAAGAAACTTGATTCATTTGGATTATATCACTTGATCATTATTTAACCTCTGTTATCGTTATTATGACTTGCTGAGCTAGTTAGCTCACTCTTGCGAATCTTTTTATGTATTCTACAGTTAAGAATGATACGGTTGATAGCGAGGTTTCCCAGTTCAATGTACGAGCTAGGATTCCAAATTGAGTTGGATCGAGCTAGCAGGAGCTTATGGCGGTAGTGAGATAGTAAGATTGCAAGAATAATTTCATTATCAGTTGTAAGTTAAATTAGTTGGGATTTGGTACGTTGTAATAAAAATTAAGGTTGTGGCTTGTTTTCATTCTTTAACCTGTTGCGATCTGTAGTTATATAGAGCAGGGTCATTGAAATTAATATTTCATATACAGGTTGATATATTGTGTTTGTGTTGTGGACCCCAAACTTCTGACCCGGGTTTGGAGGGTGCCACGTTTCTCCACTAATCTTTAAAGATTGTTGTTGCCTTAGTCCTTCATTCCATACCACCCAAACTCATAATGTCCCCATTAAGGGTGAAATGCCAACCTTTATACATTCCCCCCATGGTTCATATCAAGTTATCGAGGTTCTATCCTTAATTCCACCTTTAAATAGGTACTTGCGTCCTTCCATGGATAAATCAAGTCATATATCCCTGATAAGGGTATCTTATTCAATCATCCCTACCTCGATAGTTTATACCTAATTTCACTATAACATTCTTATTCAAACTGAGGTCAGTCCATATGGCCTCCAAAAGATAACAACGGTTATCCACTTTTCTTTCCTGATTTAGTAATGATAACAGGGATATTCTGGAAGATATTGGGCGTGTTCAACGTGAACTTCTTCTTAATAATTCCTCATTTACTTTTATTGTTTATCTCAACAGTCATCTCAATGTTGGGATATCTTTCATACCTGGCGTATCCCTTTCTGGGTATCATGCCACCGGTCTTACACTTCACATTCTTGAAGGTCACTTCCTTCATCCAATTTTCCTAATTTCTTACTTTCTTGTCTCCTCAGTCTATCCGCGTCTCATTATTTATCCTTTGAACTATCTCAAGGTTTCCTCGAATCCTCCCAACCTACAGGGGATAAAATATATGTATCTCTTATGCCTTCAACCATCAACTTTAACTTATGGTGAATCACCCTCATCCTGACGAATACATACTTTTCTATTTCTATTGCTACGAGTCTTTAGGGTTTCCTCATACCCAACTCCCTTATCATTCCTCAAACTCTATTGTCTTTATTTTCCTTTCCACTTCAGTTCCTTTTTATTTTCTTTTCTATTACAATCATTTCATGAACCCACTACTCATTGACTTCAAACATCACGTCATTCTGGGATTCTTGTTATCAGAACGAATCTTGACAACTTTTACAACTTAGCTTCATAATTCATCATACTCGTTCGCCTTTGTTCTGGCTCTAAAGCTTTTACACTATCTCCATAACCTTGGGAATTACTTTCCCGAAAACAATTGACTGAACTTTAACCAGTTTATTCTAACCTCTGGCTCCGTGCCTTTCTTGGTTTTTCACCAGCGGGTGGCCTCTCTCTTAGGAGGGTAAGTGATAAAAACAGTCTTTTGTGATTCGTCCATCATTTAGAATCTCAAATAATTCCTATATTTCCTTTAGCCAGGCTCTCGCCTCTACTGGGTTCGCTTGTTCCTTGGAACTCTGAGAGCTTAGTGACTTAAAGGTCCTAAAAGAATTTCCCACCGCACTATCTCCTCAGGGTGGTGGTTGGGGATAATAGTCTAAGTTCTTTTTAGACAGGTCCATGAATTACCGTATAGGAGTACCGTCTCGGGTCTCCTTTCCTTACTCGACTTCTGTTTCCTTAGTCTGAACATTCCCTCCTCCTCCCCATAATCGGGGTCATCCTACATGTTTTAAATCCATATTTTCCACTTCATTATGTAATGGGTTCCTTCTATCTTGATGGCGACCTCCGTGACTATCACGTTCAGGGTTTGCTCTAAATCTTATTCCTCAAACTAGCTTTCATCTAAGATCTCATCTTTAAGCTCTTGAACATTTGGAACCCAAATTCTGTAGGAACACCTCATTATTCCCTTATCATCTTTCTCGGTATTAATCTCTTCTCCGGTCATTGGCTCTCTACCTTCATTCATCAATTTTTCTTGGTACAATATGATCTTTTTCGATAGTTCGGGCTGTATTGCAATCTCAAACAGCGTTTCGGTACCGGCTCCGGTTACCTTCACTTCTATTTCCATTTTCTTAAAATCTCTTATCAACTCTCCCAAAGACATTTTCATCTTGAGTCTCTCCTTTATACTAAGGGCATTAGCCACCATTTTGGCTTTCCCTGGATGATAAAGAATCTCATAATCGTAATCCTTGATTAGCTCTAACGACCTCCTCTAGCGCATGTTGAGCTCTTTCTGTGTGAAAATGCACTAGAGCACTTATGGCTTGTGTAAATCTCGCACTTCTCTCCATACAAGTAGTGCCTCCAATCATTAGGGCAAAATTATTGCCACGAGCCCAAGCTCATGGGTGGGGATATCGAATTTTATATTCCCTTAATTGTCTTGACGCGTACGCGATTACCTTGTTGTGTTGTATAAGAGCACCCTAATTCCTTATGCGAAGCGTCAATACAAATCACAAAATCTCCTTTTTCCATCCGGCAATGCCAACATAGGGGCCGTCACCAATCTTTGATTCAGTTCTTGAAAGTTGTTCTCACATTTCTCTTACCATTCAAACTTCTCAGTCTTAAGAGTAAGCCGCGTTAAAGGGGCTACTATCTTTACAAACTTGAACGAACCTCCGGTAGTAACCGGCCAATCCTATCTCTGGTAGTCACCCTGACCATGGTCATTTATTCCTTAGCGATCATCTCTTCAGTCTTGTTAGGATCCTTCACGAGATCCTCCTCAGCAACAATCCCTTCTGGGATAACATCCTTAATTGTTACATCCTTAATATGAACATCATCTAGTCCCTCGATAGGGTGCTCCATTGGATCCACAATCTGATCCCCAATATGTAGTAAAACATCAACATATTATTGCGCTTTAACTTCAGGGTGGGTTCGGAGTCCCACTACCATATACGATAACGAACTACGCTTCTATCACGATATTTATAAGGGTTCCCATAAGGGTTTTAACTGTCAGTACTACGTTAGGTAGTCTAACTATGAACATGGCAAGAGTTCTTATTATCTTAGTGAACTTATTATTTTAACGTCACATCATCTCTGAGGTTTATAACGCTTAGCTCTGATACCATTTCTGTAACACCCCCAAATCTGGGGTCGGGGATCCGGGTTGTCACGAGTTCCAATTCCCTTAACAACTCTTAATCTTAATAAACACCAACCACTACGTACTGTGACCCCACAATACACACACACACACACCACAAGTTATAGTCTCATAAATGAATACCAAAAATAACACAAGTCATTTTATTTTACAATTATAAGTCATTATACCACAAAAGGGTTTCTGAATAAATTTACATTTCCTTGCCATTATTACAATTCATATAAATACATAAGTCTGGTGCATCAAAAGTTGAAAGCCTAGCCTATTGGTAATTCCTACCTCAGCTACTGCGGCATCAACGCCTCCAGAAAACTGCGGAACGTTTCCTAACCGCTTGCGAATTGGGAGCTTGGTCCTGTTCATCTTTTCTATCTGTTGTTGTGTGATGAAAGAAGAAAGCAAGGGTGAGCAACAAGCCCACCGAAATAATATGTATAATGATTTACAATATGTGAGCATCCTCATAGTACTCATGAAAGTCTTGGTCAAGTAAAAATGAACCAATTTTGATATCTTATATATCTAACCTTGTCTCAACATTTTTGTGAAAATCTTTGTCATGCATAAGATAATCATTAACCAGATATAAGTTGAAAAGATGAAGTTACAAGATACTCCAATATACTTATATCTTTTCCGAATACTACTTGAACTACCACCGTTCAAGGTATAATCAGTTTCAAAAGTTCATCACATAGATGAGACTACAAGAAAAGACTTGGATAAATTCAATCTTTGACATATCATTATAAATAATGAAGTTACAAGATACTTCATTAAGTCCTGATATATATATATACACCTATATATATACATTTCATACACTCCTTGAAAACCTCTGTTATGAAAATTATAAACAGAGTTGCAATATCCAATAAATTTGGAAAGGAGAAAACCTTGGCATAAACCTGATATCTTGCTGATCAGGCAAAGATACCAATAAGTAACCTTTTCTACTAGTAGATGGACGAATTCCCCATTGGTCATCACCCTGGCCGCATTAGGACCTATGCTGGACTGCAACTCAGCCACTTACGTATTGATGGACTCCCACTGAGCCACTTATACTTTCATGGACGCCTACTGAGCCCATGTTGCTTATGCCGACTCAAATAGATGGATTACTTCCCGAACGTTGGGCAAGTAATCAAAATGTTTTCTCAAAACAGCAACCTTGTTGCGAATATAAAATACACCACAGAGCCGGATCCCTCAGGTTTTGAGCGAGTATTTAAATCCCCTTTGAAAGGAAGATCTTAAATATAAAAATGAGTTTTGGGATCCGCTCTAACTTTCAAAATCATTTTGAAGACTCGAAAATATTTTTAAGAATATTTGGAGTAAAGCTGATTTAATAAAATAAATCAGTCCCGATATGTTGGATAATATCTGAATATTATTATTTAAATAATATTCCCATAAAGGATAATCTCTATAAAAATAATTGAAGTAGAAGTTGTAAGACTCATACTTGAAATGAATAATAAATAACCAAAGATATACTTGTATGAAAGTACGATCTTTATTTGAATAATCGAAAATAAGTTTGATTATCGAAACATTATTCTTTAATAAAATAAAGAATATTATTTATTAAAAGTGCGGAGTCATAAGCCCTCGAATGAATATTCAAAATAATATTCATTAAATAAAATAAGCGGAGTCACAAGTCCTCGAATAAATATTCAAAATAATATTCGTTAAATGAAATAAGCGGTGTCATAAGTCCTCGAATGAATATTCAAAATAATATTCATTAAATAAAATCAAGTTATCGAATAAACCTTATTCGATTAATAGTTTTGAAAACTATATCTATATATATATATAAATATATATATAATATACTCGGGAACATCGACTCCCGGTTTAGAAAAATGTTTACCTTTGGGTCCCCTATACTAAGGGTATACGCAATTACTGCTTATCTCTAGCATAGATATTATGCAGTTTATAAGCATTCGAATCAACAATTAGATATCAAGATTATGAAGCACACATGCATATATACCATATCAGCATGCTCCAATATATCGCAAAATTTGCTAATAACAATCATGCACTTATCACAAGATAATGCATATACATATATTTACATCACAACAATAGTATAACGGGTAGAAAACTTGCCTGAGTGTTCCCGGATAGACTTAAGCTTAGAGTGGGTCCGATAACCTATGAACAACAACATAAGTCGGAATTAAACTCCAGTCGCTTAAGAAACTAGACTTTAACCAATTGAACTTTAATGTTCGCTTATGGTAACTTCTACGCTTAACGAATCACATAGGTCGTTCGAGTACCCTCGGCTCCACCATTTCTAATAAATTAACCATTAAGAATTTTAAGGCGATTCTTTCGCGAGTACCCTACTAACTGCCTAATCCACTTTACATAATTGTTTCATACTCCAATTATGTAATAACCCCAAATTTTGGAATTTTTGAAACCCTCATGAACAGTGTTTTGCTGATTATGCTGAATAAGAAAACTTTTCATGCCACTCTATGTAGGGGTTCTTTTATTGATCTTCTGGGATATTAATAGTACTCTATGTGGTATATAAGTGTATGTAAAGATCGTCTGAATCCAAATCCGAACACTTTGATTTTTCCCGGAAATCTACCAGATACAGAAAGAATTGAGTATAAGATAACAGAATAAAAATAATTTAAATTCAAGGATTATAAGAGAGGATCATAAAAGGAATATAATGTATTGAGAAAGGTTAAGGAAACCTAAGTAATAAGATCCCGGGTGTGATCCCTCAAACGATAAATGAAAACGAAAGTTAAGCGAACCGTATAACAGATCAGCGGTCATTAGGCAAGTAATTAGAAGCTAATCAAAGAGGTTAGTGAGGATGATGTCACCAAACCAATAAGAAGAGGACAAAGGTGGGAGGGTGACATCACATGGTGACATAAGCATGACCAAACAAAGTGTGTTGTTGGTTGAATTAGAACCACACAAAAGTTACCATGGTAAAAGGTAATAAAACAAAACAAAACAAATCCAAAACAACCAACCAAGCTAAAACATTTCATTTTCACAAAAAAAACAAAAAGCTATCTCACCATTCTTCATCTTTGCTCTCGGCTTTCAAGGAAAAAGCAAGGAAGAAAAATCCAAAGTCCAAGCTCCACTCAAGCATAAATTCCATGGTTTATTTTATGGATTCTACATTTCATAACTTAGCTTGGGTATGATTTTAAGCTCTTGATTCAAATGGATTCATAGCTAATTAATTCACTAAACATTAGAGTGAATAGTGTTTTCAAATTTTTAACTTTGTGTTTCTTGATTTCATTTGCAAGATCAAGGTTATATAAGGATAGATCAAGGTTCTTTGAGGCTCCCTAGTAACTTTCCACCCTCTAAGAAAGGTATAAATCTTCACACCCTTTAGTAATAAGTTTGAATGTTGAAGTTTGGAGATGGTTTGGATGGATGAGTAGTAATTTGAATGATAAGCATGATTCAAGCTTAATTGTTAAGTAGTTTAGTTGAATTTAGAGGTGTTATAATATATGATTGGATTGAGATCCTTGAGCTTATTATGACTGAAATCAGTAGCATTGATGTGTATCTTGAGTTGTTATTGATTGGTAGTTTGATTGATATGATTTGGAATGGTAAAAATTTGGGAAATCGCGTAAACATAGCCGTCGTAACGTCCGATTTACTTTAGACTGTTTTTGTTCTTAACATCAGAACCCTTGAACTCACTGTTAGGTTTTGACCATTGCCATGTTTAGATAGTTCATGTTACGAGCTTCGTTTTGATATGTGGTACGCTTGAATCCGATGTACGGTTTAGGAGAAACGACCGTTTTAAGTAACGGCGCGACCGAACCATTACCCCTCGCCTTACTTTGAAACCTTGGTTAAGGCCCTTTAAATGACTAATTGAGATATGAAACAATTATGTAAAGAGTATTAGGCAGTTGGTAAGGCACTCGCGAAAGAATTGCCTTAAAACCCTTAATGGTTAATTTATTAAATATGGTGGAGCCGAGGGTACTCGAACGACTTAGGAGAATCAGTAAGCGCAAAGCGAGCGTTAGAGTCTAAATTGGTTAAAGTATAGATTTATAAGTGACTTTGGTTTAATTCCAACTTATATGTTGTTTATAGGTTAACAGACTCGTCCCAAGCCATTTGTAACCCCCAGTCGCTCAGGCAAGTTTTCTACCCGTTATACTGTTGTTGTGATGTATATATGTATATGCATTATCTTGTGATAAGTGCATGATTGTTACTAGCAAATCTTGCGATATATTGGAGCATGTTAATATGGTATATATGCTGATAAATTGCATAATACCTATGCTAGAGATAAGCAGTAGTTGCGTATACCCTTAGTATAGGGGACCCAAAGGTAAAAATTTTCTAAACCGGGAGTCGATGTTCCCGAGTATAATATATATATATATATATTTATATTTATATATATGAATAGTTTCAAAACTATTATTCGAATAAGGTTTATTCGATAACTTTATTTTACTTAATGAATATTATTTTGAATATTCATTCAAGGGCTTATGACTTTGTTTATTTTGTTAATGAATATTATTTTGAACATTCATTCGAGGACTTATGACTTCGATTATTTACTAAATAATATTCTTTATTTTATTAAAGAATAATGTGTCGATAATCAAATTACTTTTGATTATTCAAATAAAGATAGTACTTTCGTATAAGTATATCTTTGGTTATTTAATATTCATTTAAAGTATAAGTTTTAAAACTTCTACTTCAATTATTTTTATAAAGATTATTCTTTATGGGAATATTATTTAAATAATAATATTCAGATATTTTCTAATATATTGGGACTGATTTATTTTATTAAATCAGCATCACTCCAAACATTCTTAAAAATGTTTTCGAGTCTTCAAAATGATTTGTAAAGGTTAGGGCGGACCCCAAAACTCATTCTTATATTTAAGATCCTCCTTTTGAAGGGGATTTAAATACTCGCTCAAAACCTGAGGGATCCGACTCTGTGGTGTATTTTATATTCGCAACAAGGTTGCTATTCTGATAAAAGAGTTTTTGATTACTTACCCAACACTCAGGAAGTAAAATTCTTGGAACAAGTTAATCCATTAACAGGCATCGCCTGGGAAATATCAGTGAGTTTTCCTTTCCAACTAGATACGACTTCTTGGTGGAGCCGTATCAACAAGTTTCTACTTGGGGAAAGGGGGGACGAGCTTTACGTTTCAGAGTCATGGATTTCATCTGAACTAGGAGTGGCGTAAGTGGTCGAGTAGCGCCGGCCCAGCCTTATTATATTGGCCCAAATGGCCCGGAAGTTCCGCTAAGACGGTCCATTCCTTAGGAGTCCAGTGTTCGATTGACAAGTAAATCCGACAGGTTCTCCTCTACATGTAGAAAATGGTGGGGTTGCACTACTACGACTGATCATTGTAAGTGGTCTTCCTGGCGCGGCAAACTCCCGTAATGAGTTCATCATCCAATTGGATATTTCTGCAACACTACCCAGAGCACTTCGATAGAAAGGCTACGGTTGGGCGATTGTTGAGTGTTGGCAGGGTCAAGTTTTCAAAATGATGTTTGCATCAAATGAAGTATCTCATAACTTCATTTTATTTTGATGATATTTTAAAGATTGATTCTATTCAAGTTTTGTCTTGTAGTTTAATCTATGGGATGAACTATTTATACATTGAACGGTGGTAGTTCAAGTAGTATTCGGAAAAGATATAAGTGTATTGGAGGATCTTGTAACTTCATCTTTTCAACTTATATCTGGTTAATGATTATCTTATGCATGACAAAGATTTTCACAAAAACGTTGAGACAAGGTTAGATATATAAGATCACCTTGCAACAATATTTTTATACAGTTATAAACTGGAACTCTGTGTATATTATACATGTTAGAGGATTTCAAAGATTGTGAAAAGTATATATGTATATATATACTAAATATTTTGCGACTTCGTCGCATTAAGATAACAAACTTGGTTCATTTTTTTTTGGACCAAGACTTTCATGAGTACTATGAGAATGCTCATATATTGTTAATCATTATACATATTATTTTGGTGGGCTTGTTGCTGACCCTTGCTTTCTTCTTTCATCACACAACAATAGATAAAAAAGATGAACATGACCAAGCTCCCGATTCGCAAGCGGTTAGGAAATGTTCCGCAGTTTCCTGTAGGCGTTGATGCCGTTATAGCCGAGGTAGGATCTACCAATAGGCTAGGCTTTCAACTTTTGATGTACCAGATTTATGTATATTTATGAATTATAATAATGGCAAAGAAATGTAAATTTATTCAGAAACCCTTTTGAGGTGTAATGGCTTATAATTGTGGAATAAAACGACTTGTGTTATTTTTGGTATTCATCTCTGAGACTATAACTTATGGTGTGTGTATATTGTGGGGTCACAGTACGTAGTAGTTCGTTGTTTATTAAGATTAAGTGTTATTAAGGGAAATAGAATTCATGACAACCCGGATCCCCGACCCCAGATTTGCGGTCACATTTAAAACCCTTACAGGAACCCTTATAAATATTATGATAGTAACATAGTTCGTTCTCGTATAGGGCAGCAGGGCACCGAACCCGGAGGTTCAGGAGCATCAGCATGAGGATGTTTTATTACATGTTGGAGATCAAATTGTGAATCTGATAGAGTACCCTAACGAGGGACCGGATGAGATTCATATTGAGAATGTTGCGGTTGAGGATGTTATCCCAGAAGGGATTGTTATTGAGGAGGATCTCGTGGAGGATCCTGACGAGAATAAAGAGAGGACCGCTGAAGAATTGATGACCGTAGTCAGGGCGACTACCAGAGCAAGAATGGCCGCGAGGGTGGCACTAGAGGATGAAGAGTTACCAAGGGCACAAAGGTTAATGAGGGCAGAAGGAGTGGGGCCTTCCACGGCACCAATTATACCGGTATCAGACCCTCTTCCCGAGGTTCCTGAAGACAGCAATGAGGTTCCACCAATTCCTGTTCCCTCCCCTGTACAGAGCCCAACACCTACTGAGGAAATGCCACCTTTATCTCCTTCACCATTGTCACCTGATACCGTGCTAGGTTATCCATTTGGATCTCCTGGGTCTGTACCAACTGCCCCCCATGGACTGCTAGATGCAACCACTCAGGCTTCTCTTATCGCCGATTATTACATGACTTTGGGTGGCCTGTCTGAGGCCCGTAATGTTAGGAGTGATCTGTTGGGTCGACTTACTGCACCAAGGATTGAGGGCGGAGTACTTCCGGCAGGATTAACATATAGCATGGAAAGGATTGAGGCTACCACCCGTGTTACAGCTAGAGGCCATCTTGAGGGTCAGATTAATCCAGCTCTACTTGCAACTATCTTATACCTCATCACCTCTGTGATGGAGCAGGTTAGGGATGTCGTGCGTGCCCATATTTCTTGATTCATGGTAGTGTGCAGAGCCAGAGCGATCAGACAAGGGTTTCATGAAGCACCGCTTTTGGAGGATTAGCCTAAGTTATGAATGATTAGTTTTAATGACTAGATGATTATCTGTGGTAGTACTTTTGGGATAGAAGCGATCAGATCAAATGATGTAATTCTCTTTAATGTGTTCAGTTGTTGTACCCTCGAACAAATGATTATGTATATATTCATTAATTTCAGTTCAGATCAGTTTGTTTGTGATAAGATCATATTGTTAATTGCACTATTAACACTTAAGAGAGTGTCATGAAGTTTATAGAACTTGAGAACTCATAATTTGCAATCATGCAAGGACTGAACGAGGGAAAGACTTAAGCAAAGTAAGTAAGACAAATATCCAGAGATTCTCAAAATTGTTCCAAGTATTATGCCCCCACAAGGAATAAGATTAGGGGAAAACCTTGAATGTGATAATCAGGGAGGTCGCAATTAAGATATAAGGAACCCAGAACATAATGAAGTGGAAAATGAGGATTTAAAACATGTAGGATGACCCCAATTATGGGAGAAGGTTTGAACATTTCATACTGAGAAAACAGAAGTTGAACAAGATGGGGAGAATCAGGATGGTACTCCTATTGGGCAATTCATGGACATGCCTAAACAGAACTTAGACCATTATCCCCAACCACCACCCTGAGGAAACAATGCGGCGAGAAATTCTTTTAGGACCTTTAAGTCGCTAAGCTCTCAGAGTTCCAAGGAAATAGCTGACCCAGTCGAGGAAAGAGCCTGGCTAAAGGAAATACAGGAATCATTTGAGATTCTAAATGATTGACGAATCATAAAAGACTGTTTCTGTCACTTACCCTCCTAAGAGAGAGACCACCCACTGGTGAAAGACCAAGAAAGGCATGGAGCAAGAGGTTATGATAAACTGATTAAAGTTCAGTCAATTGTTTTCGAGAAAGTAAATCCCAAGGTTAGGGAGATAGTGTAAAGGCTTTAAGAGCCAGAACAAAGGCGGACGAATATGATGAATTATGAATCTAATATTGTAGAAGTTGTAAAGACTCGTTCGGAGGACAAGAATCCCAGAACGATGTGATGTTTGCAGTAAATAATTAGTGGGTTCATGAAATGATTGTAAGAGAAAGGAAAATAAAAAGAAACTGAACTGGAAAGGAATATAAAGGCAATAGAGTTTGAGGAATGATAAGGGAGTTGGGTATGAGGAAACCCTAAATAATCATAGTAATAGAAATAGAAAAGTATGTAATCGTCAGGATGAGGGTGATTCACCATGAGTTAAATTGATGGTTGAAGGCATAAGAGATACATATATTTTATCCCCTGTAAGTTGGGAGGATTCGAGGAAACCTTGAGATAGTTCGAAGGATAAATAATGAGACGCGGATAGACTAAAGAGACAAGAAAGTAAGAAATTAGGAAAATTGGAGGAAGGAAGTGACCTTCAAGAATGTGAAGTGTAAGACTAGTGGCTTGATACCCAGAAAGGGAGACGCCAGGTATGAAATATATGCCAACATTGAGATGACTGTTGAGATAAACAACAAAAGTAAATAAGGAATTATTAAGAAGAAGTTCACGTTGAACACAACCAATATCTTCCAGAACATCCTTGTTATCGTTACCAAATTAGGCAAGAAAAGCGGATAACCGTTGTTATCTTTTGGAGGCCATATTGATTGACCTCATTTTGAATACAGATGTTATTGTGAAATTAGGCATATACTATCGAGGTGGGAATGATTGAATAAGACACCCTTATCAGGGATATATGACTTGATTATCCATGGAAGGATGCATGTACCTTTTTAAAGGTGGAATTAAGGATAGAACATCGGTAACTTAAAATGAATCCTAGGGGAATGCATAAAGGTTGGCATTTCACCCTTAATAGGGATAGTATGAGTTTTGACAGTATGAATTGGAAAGGATTAAGGTAATAACAACCTTTAAAGATCAGTAGAGAAATTTTTTCAGAAGTACATAGACAATGGTTCTAGTATTAGTATATGGTATTTTGATATGCCCTGTATCTAGGGAATACAGGAGGAACAATTCAAGGATAACCTTAGAGGTTTTACAAGGAGAAAGGTAATATTCAAAATTCTCAAGAATAGAAATGTTGATAAAGGAAATATGACGTAATTATAATGATGCCAAGTGGGGCACGTGTTAAACCACGAGAAAGTATGGATCGAACCAGTAAAGGTCGAAATTGTTCAGGGCAATTAGGACCTAAGATAAAAGATGTTCTAAGTATGATTGAGAGTCAGTCGTGACAGTTATTAACCTCTAAAGACTGAGGCAATAACTTATGGAAAAATGGTGATTTTTTTTACTCATCAGATTTTAAGGAAAACATCTTCACATAAGAAGTGATTGAAATGAGGTAGAAAATTTATTTGGAGGTGGTTAAAATGACATTGACTGTAAGGAAATTTTACTATCAGGAAAGGCCAAAGAGGTGGCCGACACTTTAAAGGTAAGAGGATAATTATAGGCGCTTGTGCCAAAGGAATACAGTGATGATGGTTAAAGCTGTGAAGGTTGTATTATGGTTTGGAAGATTGACATTCCTTCTGATGACTGTGCAATACCCAGCCGTAATAGTAGTTGGTAAAGGTTTAATTCGTGTAATCGCCATGACTGGGCTATCTATCTCAGAAGGTACTATCTTGAGATAAGCCAGGACCATGTTTAAAAAGGACTAAACAAACCTTTGAGTTAAGTCTTCTATTGAAGGCATATGATTAAGAATGGTATTAACCTGCTATCGTTGCTTTGATTGAAACCCTTCTGCAATTTTATCTGCTTCATGTCATGTATGTACATCAGGATCTAGAGTGTTCTTCATGAATCATGAATGGTAATTATGTTACCTCCTTAGGAGAATTCTATACGACATGTATAGACTCCGTATGGTTATGTATTAAGATTTCATGGAAAGTGAATTACGACAGTAGGTCAGTGGTGGACCATAGTAATGCAGCAATGATTCTGCGAGTAATAAGTCGATTACAACCGTGAGAGAGTTGTATTGGAATAGATGTTGAGATTGAGTACCACTAATCGGGTCGTGGTGGTGTATAAGTTATCATTGATAGACTAATTAAGTAGATTATCTACCTATTGAATACTTATTCCTTCTTATCAATAGAGAGTCGTATTACTATACGAAGAAGGTTACGGAATAGCAATGGATTCTAGTAACTATAATGTCTAGAATGAAATCCCTTATTCGAGTTTCGATGTCGAGGGAGTTTCAAAGGTGAGTGTTTATGAGCTCGAGGAAGAGCATGGGTCCATAGAAGGATGGACGGAATAGAAAAATATTTAGGCATGTGAAATACGATGCTATAATATTTGATGTTGATATAAATACATATATGTTTTGTTCTCCTCTGGCAAACCTCTATAGTTCAAGGGTAGATTCCAAGCCAGATATTTTTTGGCAGTATATTTTATATATATACAATTCTCTTCAATTCGTTCTTTTCTCTCCTTTTTATTTCATATAAGCTGAGAAGAACAACCCTTCCAGAAGGGGAGGTATTGCCGAATGACTATCTATCTGTGTGATAGAAGCCTAGTAGGATACCACATGTTGTTTAATTGCTTGTCAAGTACTAAAGGCTGGCCACCTTCTGTACTAACTATGCGATAGAACAAGTGTTCATGATCATAGTGATCTCTCAACAAATTCCTTTACTTCTATATGATGGATCAAGCTTTCGAAGATGGAAGCAGCTAAAGGAAGTAGTATCAGTACGGTGGTATTCCGATTCTAACGCGTTAGTGATACTAAGGATGACGTGGTTATTAAAAGGTTATAGAACGCTAACGAGCAAAAGTATAACCAGTATAATATTAGGAACGGAAGGTAGTAGCGATTACGAACTGGAAAAGAATGGGTATTGAGAAGCAAAAGCTCTAATGCTAAAAGCTATAATGAGAGTCTGTGCAATAGACTTGAAAGAATTTGGAATGATCACTTAACGCGGATTGAGTTTTCTCACGATAATAGATCGTATGTCAGGTATCGAGATGTCGTCTTATGAGATCTTTAAGGGAAGACAATGCCGATCTCCCTTATGTTAGGATAATGTTGCAGAGTGCAAGATGCTCGGACCAGCAGTGGTCCAAAGGACCAAGGGTATGATAGATCTAATCAGAGGACGGCTGGTAGTAGCCCAAGATGGACATAAAAAGTATGTTGATTTGACACGAAAGGACAAAGAATAGGAAATAGGGGACCTAGTAATGTTAAAGGTATCCCTTGGAAATGATTGATGAGGTTTAAAAAGAAAGAAAAGCTAAGCCTACGAATTGTTGGACCCTTTGAGGTATTAAGACGTATTGGGAAGTTAGCATACGAGCTAGCCCTACCCCCGAACATGTAGCAAGTCATAACGTGTTTCACGTATCAATGTTAAGGAAGTGTAATTTGGATGCCAGATAAATAGGGGCATATGAGCGCATAGACATGCAACCAGACGTAACCTATATGGAGCAACCAGGAAGGGTTATAGATTGAAAAAGGAACAAGTGCTTAGGAGAAGGGTTATCAAACTATTCAAGGTTTGATGGAAGAACCACAATGTGGAAAAATTTACTTGAGAGTTAGAAAGCGCAATGCTAAGAAAGTATCCCTATTCATTTTCTATCTAATTCCAAGACGGAATCCTTTTAAGGAGGGGAGACTGTAATAACCCCAAATTTTGGAATTTTTGAAACCCTCATGAATAGTGTTTTGCTGATTATGCTGAATAAGAAAACTTTTCATGCCACACTATGTAGGGGTTCTTTTATTGATCTTCTGGGATATTATTAGTACTCTATGTGGTATATAAGTGTATGTAAAGATCGTCAGAATCCAAATCCGAACACTTTGATTTTTCCCGGAAATCTACCAGATACAGAAAGAATTGAGTATAAGGTAACATAATAAAAAGGATTTAAATTCAAGGATTATAAGAGAGGATCATAAAAGGAAAATAATCTATTGAGAAAGGTTAAGGAAACCTAAGTAATAAGATCTCGTGTATGATCCCTCAAACGATAAACGAAAACGAAAGTTAAGCGAACCGTATAACAGATCAGCGGTCATTAGGCAAGTAATTAGAAGCTAATCAAAGAGGTTAGTGGGGATGATGTCACCAAACCAATAAGAAGAGGACAAAGGTGGGAGGGTGACATCACATGGTGACATAAGCATGACCAAGCAAAGTGTGTTGTTGGTTGAATTAGAACCACACAAAAGTTACCATGGTAAAAGGTAATAAAAAAACAAAACAAATCCAAAACAACCAACCAAGCCAAAAAATTTCAGTTTCACAAAAAAAAACAAAAAGCTATCTCACCATTCTTCATCTTTGCTCTCGGCTTTCAAGGAAAAAGCAAGGAAGAAAAATCCAAAGTCTAAGCTCCACTCAAGCATAAATTCCATGGTTTATTTTATGGATTCTACATTTCATAACTTATCTTGGGTATGATTTTAATCTCTTGATTCAAATGGATTCATAGCTAATTAATTCACCAAAGATTAGGGTGAATAGTGTTTTTAAATTTTAACTTTGTGTTTCTTGATTTCATTTGCAAGATCAAGGTTATATAAGGATAGATCAAGGTTCTTTGAGGCTCCCTAGTAACTTTCCACCCTCCAAGAAAGGTATAAATCTTCACACCCTTTAGTAATAAGTTTGAATGTTGTAGTTTGGAGATGGTTTAGATGGATGAGTAGTAATTTGAATGATAAGCATGATTCGAGCTTAATTGTTAAGTAGTTTAGTTGAATTTAGAGGTGTTATAATATATGATTGGATTGAGATCCTTGAGCTTATTATGACTGAAATCAGTAGCATTGATGTGTATCTTGAGTTGTTATTGATTGGTAGTTGGATTGATATGATTTGGAATGGTAAAAATTTGGGAAATCGCGTAAACATAGCCGTCGTAATGTCCGATTTACTTTAGACTGTTTTTGTTCTTAACATCAGAACCCTTGAACTCACTGTTAGGTTTTGACCATTGCCATGTTTAGATAGTTCATGTTATGAGCTTCATATTGATATGTGGTACGCTTGAATCCGATGTACGGTTTAGGAGAAACGACCGTTTTAAATAATGGCGCGACCGTACCATTACCCCTCGCCTTACTTTGAAACCTTGGTTAAGGCCCTTTAAATGACTAATTGAGATATGAAACAATTATGTAAAGAGTATTAGGCAGTTGGTAAGGCACTCGCAAAAGAATCGCCTTAAAACCCTTAATGGTTAATTTATTAAAAATGGTGGAGTCGAGGGTACTTGAGCGACTTAGGAGAATCAGTAAGCGCAAAGCGAGCGTTAGAGTCTAAATTGGTTAAATTATAGATTTATAAGTGACTTTGGTTTAATTCCAACTTATATGTTGTTTATAGGTTGCCAGACTCGTTCCAAGCCATTTGTAACCCCCAGTCGCTCAGGCAAGTTTTCTACCCGTTATACTGTTGTTGTGATGTATATATGTATATGCATTATCTTGTGATAAGTGCATGATTGTTATTAGCAAATCTTGCGATATATTGGAGCATGTTGATATGGTATATATGCATGCCTGTTTCATAATCTTGATATCTAATTGTTGATGCAATTGCTTATAAACTGCATAATACCTATGCTACAGATAAGCAGTAGTTGCGATACACTTAGTATAGGGGACCCAAAGGTAAACATTTTCTAAACCGGGAGTCGATGTTCCCGAGTATAATATATATATATATATATATATATATTATATATATATATATGAATAGTTTTCAAAACTATTATTCGAATAAGGTTTATTCGATAACTTTATTTTACTTAATGAATATTATTTTGAATATTCATTCAAGGGCTTATGACTTTATTTATTTTGTTAATGAATATTATTTTGAATATTCATTCGAGGACTTATGACTCCGATTATTTACTAAATAATATTCTTTATTTTATTAAAGAATAATGTGTCGATAATCAAACTTACTTTTGATTATTCAAATAAAGATAATACTTTCGTATAAGTATATCTTTGGTTATTTAATATTCATTTAAAGTATAAGTTTTAAAACTTCTATTTCAATTATTTTTATAAAGATTATTCTTTATGGGAATATTATTTAAATAATAATATTCAGATATTTTCTAATATATTGGGACTGATTTATTTTATTAAATCAGCATCACTCCAAACATTCTTAAAAATGTTTTCGAGTCTTCAAAATGATTTGTGAAGGTTAGGGCGGATCCCAAAACTCATTCTTATATTTAAGATCCTCCTTTCGAAGGGGATTTAAATACTCGCTCAAAACCTGAGGGATCCGGCTCTGTGGTGTATTTTATATTCGCAACAAGGTTGCTATTATGATAAAAGAGTTTTTGATTACTTACCAAACACTCGGGAAGTAATATTCTTGGAACAAGTTAATCCATTAACAGGCATCGCGTGGGAAATATCGGTGAGTTTTCCTTTCCAACTAGATACGACTTCTTGGTGGAGCCGTATCAACAAGTTTCTACTGGGGGAAAGGGGGGACGAGCTTTACGTTTCAGAGTCATGGATTTCATCTGAACTAGGAGTGGCGTAAGTGGTCGAGTAGCGCCGGCCCAGCCTTATTATATTGGCCCAAATGGCCCGGAAGTTCCGCGAAGACGGTCCATTTCTTAGGAGTCCAGTGTTCGGTTGACAAGTAAATCCGACAGGTTCTCCTCTACATGTAGAAAATGGTGGGGTTGCACTACTACGACTGATCATCGTAAGTGGTCTTCCTGGCGCGGCAAACTCCCGTAATGAGTTCATCATCCAATTGGATATTTCTGCAACACTACCCAGAGCACTTCGATAGAAAGACTACAATTGGGTGATTGTTGAGTGTTGGCAGGGTCAAGTTTTCAAAATGATGTTTGCATCAAATGAAGTATCTCATAACTTCATTTTATTTTGATGATATTTTAAAGATTGATTCTATTCAAGTTTTGTCTTGTAGTTTAATCTATGGGATGAACTATTTATACATTGAACAGTGGTAGTTCAAGTAGTATTCGGAAAAGATATAAGTGTATTGGAGGATCTTGTAACTTCATCTTTTCAACTTATATTTGGTTAATGATTATCTTATGCATGACAAAGATTTTCACAAAAATGTTGAGACAAGGTTAGATATATAAGATCACCTTGCAACAATATTTTTATACAGTTATAAACTGGAACTCTGTGTATATTATACATGTCAGAGGATTTCAAAGATTGTGAAAAGTATATATGTATATATACTGAATATTTTGTGACTTGGTCGCGTTAAGATAACAAACTTGGTTCATTTCTTTTTGGACCAAGACTTTCATGAGTACTATGAGAATGCTCATATATTGTTAATCATTATACATATTATTTTGGTGGGCTTGTTGCTGACCCTTGCTTTCTTCTTTCATCACACAACAACAGATAGAAAAGATGAACAGGACCAAGCTCCTGATTCGCAAGCGGTTAGGAAACGTTCCGCAGTTTCCTGTAGGTGTTGATGCCGTTATAGCCGAGGTAGGATCTACCAATAGGCTAGGCTTTCAACTTCTGATGTACTAGATTTATGTATATTTATGAATTGTAATAATGGCAAAGAAATGTAAATTTATTCAGAAACCCTTTTGAGGTGTAATGGCTTATAATTGTGGAATAAAACGACTTGTGTTATTTTTGGTATTCATCTCTGAGACTATAACTTGTGGTGTGTGTGTATATTGTGGGGTCACAGTACGTAGTAGTTCGTTGTTTATTAAGATTAAGGGTTATTAAGGGAAATAGAACTCGTGACAACCCGGATCCCCGACCCCAGATTTGGGGGTGTTACAAATTAGTCATCTAAGGGCCTTAACAAAGGTTTTAAAGTAAGGCGAGGGGTAATGGTTCGTTCGCGAAACGCCGTTACTTAAAACGGCCGTTTCTCCTAAACCGTACATCGGATTCAAGCGAACCACATATCAAAACGAAGCTCGTAACATGAACTATCTAAAAATGGCAATTGTCAGACTCTTAAAGTGAGTTCACGGGTCCTGAAGTTAAGAACTAAAACAGTCTAAGGTAAATCAGGCATTACGACGGCTATGTTTACGTGATTACCAAATTTTAAACTACTCCAATCAATCCACAAATCAACCCACAATCAACATCACAACCAAACTCCATCCATACTTCATTACAACAGTCCCAACATCTCAAGAGTTTCCAATTTATACTACCCCTAAACATGAACTAAAGCTATACATAAGTTCATTAACCAATAATCAAGATTTACAACTTCAAACTCATTACAAATCCAACCATACTCTAAGTATACAAGAATCATGCTTCTCATGAACCATAACAAACATAAAAACTCTAAATATTCAAAAGTAGGGCTAGGGTATGAGATTATACCTTCCTTGGTGAGTAGAAGTAACTAAGGAGCTTGGAACCACCCTTGAAAATCCTTAAAAAGCTATATCTAAACAAAAACACAAGATCAAAATTTTCAAGATCTTGAAAACACTATACACCCTCTTCTTCCATGAATTATTGGAAGAGATTGTGAAGGAAATGGAAGCTTAGATTCATAGGATAGCTATATCTATGGATAAGGAACCTTGGATAATTACCTCACAAATTATTAAAGCTTGGATCTTGGAAATTGATTTTCTTTTCTTTGAAAATGAGAAAGGGCCGAGAGCTTGCTTTCTTGAAATGAAAAGTCAAGTTTTGTGTTATGATTTGCTTGGCTTGGTTGATATTGTTTTGTTTGTTAATTAACTTTTTACCATGGTAAAAAATGAATGGCTCACAATCAACCAACCAATCCCTCCATTTGTCATGCTTAAGTCACCATGCTTATGTCATCTTCTTACACTTGTCTTATTCTTGTTGGTGTGATGACATCATCATCCACTAACCTCTTTGATTAACTCCTAATTACTTGGCTAATGATCCCTTATCTGTTATACGGTTCGCTTAACTTTCGTTCTCGTTTATCGTTTGAGGGATCATATCCGGGATCTTATTACTTGGGTTCCCCTAAACCTTTCTCAATATTTTATATTCCTTTTTATGATCCTCTCTTAAATCCTTGAATTTAAATCCTTTTTATCAGGTTACCTTGTACTCAATTCTTTCTGTATCTGGTGGATTTTGGGGAAAAATAAAAGTGTTCGAATTTGAATTCTGACGATCTTTACATACACTTATATACCACATAGAGTACTAATAAGATCTCAGAATATCAATAAAAGAACCCCTACATAGTGTGGCATGAAAAGTTTTCTTATTCAGCATAATCAGCAAAATCACTATTCATAAGGGTTACAAAAAGTCCAAAATTTTTGGGGTTATTACAGATTAAGTTTTAAGTTTCAAGAAAAGTAAGGATCTTGGATATAAGTATGATTTTGATGATTGATTTGATATTATCTTGATGTTTAGTTAATTAGTTTTAAGGTTGATGATTGTTACCTCAAGAACATGATGTTCTTGAGAGGAGTTAGTGTTGAGATAATCATTTGATGATTGTTGATGGTGGTATAATGATTTAAGACTTAAACGAAACTCGAGTTGTAATCGTAACCTCGTTAAAATAAACAAAACTCAATTTAGGTTTCTGCAGAAGTTCCAGAATGTATAAACTGTCATTTCCTGAAACCTGAGACTTGATTATTATAGACAATGTTATTAGGATCGTATAAGCGCTTGAATCGCTTGATTCCGATTTACGGATCAAAAGTTATGACCGTTTTAGTAAAAGGGATTTACGCGACAAAACTGCTACAAATTACGAACTTTGTATATATAAATTATCGACTTAAAAATATTTAAAAATCATGAAATTTTACAGAGAGTAATAAATAGAGTTTATTAGCTGCCATAAAATTTCAAGTAAAAATGTTAATTTTTTAATTTTATAAAAATGTTGGAGCCGAGGTCGCGCAAAATACTAATGTCAAAAACAACCCCCTGTTAGGGAACTGCCACTTCGGGATTTTCACCACTGTTACCAGAAAACCATTTTGAAATAATGTGTTATAAATTTTATCTAGATTGCGCACGCGAAAACGGTGTGTCAATTGAGCTAACGGTTTGAGAGATATCAACGTTTTAGTGAAAGCGGTTTGAATAGTAAAACTATATATTTGACCGAACTTTTGAAATGCTTTTCACCTAATTAAATTCATTTTATCAAAATGAAACTTTTAGGATAAATATTAAAAGCACTCAAAAACCTCCTGGAGATGGTTTCGTATTAAAATATTAATTTTACGATTTATTAAAAATGATGGAGTGCGAGTCACGTAATAGTAATATTTGGTAAAGTCAAATCTAGAAGACCACTTTGACCGTCCGTTTCGACCAAGTGATACTTATTTCGAGTCGGTCGAATGATTAAAGTTATGAAGTATTGAACTTATTAGAAATATGAGTTGGTGATGAGAGTAGGAATAGTGATTAAGATTATGATGTTTGTTGATTAGAAAACCCGGAACGAGAGGAAGTCGGGAAACGTGTCTTGGACTTCAGGCAAGTTTTCAAACCCTACCTTTTAAAATTGTTATGTTGTGTTTGTTTCCAAATAATGTCGATATATACATGATTCTATATTTACGATGTTTTACGAACTATGTTATATAATATCATATGATATGATAATGATTTTGGTATATGAATATTACCGAATTTCAATCGATAACGCTAGAGAGTAGCGTTGTATATATGAGGAGTATATTTTAGACCGAGGATCGGTCAATATAATTTTATGAAAACCCGGAATTATTCCGGAGGTATTTTATTTAAGAATACAAACGCTATAGTAGAGCGTGATATATAAGTTATAAGACCGAGAGTTGGTCAGTTTTTATAAAGTACAAACTCGGGAATCATCCCGGAGATGTTTTGGACCATTAAAAGTTCGTACTTATTTTATTCCAAGGGACTCGATGTCCACTTGCGAAACATTAAATACCTCGAACTGTTATTAAAACGGTTTCCAAAGATCGTATTCCCTCAACTATATTTTATTGTTCCAATAATAAATATTAGATACATATTCATTTATTATGGGAGAAGTATACTCCAACGATTATTTATTTCAAACCCGATTAAACATTAAAGATTATTAAATTACGTAGACATAAATTAGTTGAGGAATATTATTTTAAATATTCTTTTAAAGTAAACTCATTCGAGGTTTAATTATTTATCGATTAATATTTAATTATTTATTATTTATTAAATGATTTATTTATGATTAAAAATCATAAAACCTGTGTAAAATACTTTCTGATTTTCGGAAAATCATTCGAATAATTTCAGATCATCGGAGAATATTATCTCGACTTATTTTAAATATTTTGAATGTAGTTTCAAAATGAACTCCCCCTTATTTACTTATCTGTTGACAACGGTCAACTCACATCCTTAGTACATCTTCCGAAAACTTTCAGAAGTACATATATATATATGAGGTAAAGATGTGCCTATCAACAAGCAAAACGCTTGGGGAACTTCGATATAGTTCGATGATTCCAAGTATATGATAGGATTTCCTAAAGGACAAAGGAGGGGTAGGATCCAAGTACTTCGTGTATTGGATAGACTGCCGGTACCGTAGGAGACAGTATTATATTTACCTAAGGACCTGCGAAGTGTGTGTATATCCGAAATGAGGACATATAGCCCGTATGCGGCAAGAGTGATAACCGGGATATGAAGATTTCATCCTTCTACTAGTAGAAAAGGTTACTATTATCGTAGTACGACTGATCATCGTATGCGGTGGCTCCAACGAATGTCCTATTTTTCCAATTGGAATTGTGATGCAATACCGTAACCCAAGCCTTGGTGCTGGGTTTACCATTAAGGTATTCGCAGGATAATAAATCCACCAAAGAATTGTCTTTATAATTTTACCTAGCTAATTATTTTCAGAGTTATAATTGTTCGGCTTAGAGCTATTTATACTTTATTTCAATTATCCAATGAATTTTTTTTCTCCTCAATTCATTGACGAATATTCATAATGAATATCTTCATTTGATTCTCCGTTCATACTTACTCTTCTCAGTCGAGATTGTAAATATTTAACAAATTGTTAAAGACATTGATGATCTAATACCCATAGATTCCTCGGGAATCCTTTTCTTCTAATCGGGATGAAATTGTATATTGAACTTTGAAATCATAGTAAGGGTATCAATTTGATATTGGTATTCCGAATTCAATTTTATTTGAGAATCTAATAAAGCATGTGAACGAGAACACCTCTGAGTGTACCCTTTTATTGGCAAGAAATATTTGATGAGAGGCTATCGATTTTTCCGATGCCAAGACCACTCGATTCAGAGTTATAATTGTCTTTCTCGGCCCAAATTAAAAAACTCTTTATTTCAAAATCGTCATCCAGGTAGCCACAATTTTTTCAGTGTTTACGATGTTGATTTTTTTTTTTTTTACAAATAAACTGAAATATGCCTAGTTGCATATGTTCTCATGAATGACTAGCTAATTGTCCTAACTAGTCAAAATTTTAATTAATACGAAGAAAGCATAGCTAATCGTCCTAGCTAGTTGCTATGGGCCAAACCATTTGTGCTGGCCATTTTCTTAGCCTATTGATAATATTGCTTGATATGGACTAGCTATTATTTTTCTAGTTCCACTTCCAATCAAATTTTTATTATTCCATAGAGCATTACATATGCAAAATTTAATTGTTGATGAAATTTTCAAAGAATGATTTAATTGAGACCTAACTAGGTCGCCCACTCAAACGAGAATTCATATTCAGTTTTATGAAATATTTTGTTCATGAAATATTCTATTCTTTCGTTTATATAAAGAATAATCAATTAAAATAATAAAGTGATTGAAGAACAATATACTTCCTTATTTGTTAAATCATTGATTAAAATTCCTTCCTTCAAAATAACATCATTTTGAAACCTCAATGATTAACATTTGGTTGAGAATGTTATTTCAAATTTCCTTCGTTATTCGAAAAGAAAAGTATTCTTTCAATGGGATAATCTTACAAGTATCATTCGTATGATGTTATTATTCAGCAATCATTGCTTTCAATGGATATTCTCTATAATATCACAATATAAAATTCTAAGGACATGGAAGGATAATCCTTGATGTATTCTTCCTTCCAAATTAAAAATTTTCTGAGTGTTGTGACTCTTTTATTCAGAGCTAATTATTTATTCAGATGTTAGATTTTGAAATCTTGTTAAGATTGTCTAAATTTCATCGACATCGTGAAAATCATTTTTCCAAGGCTAATTGCCTTCCGAACAAAGAGAGGTATAATTGAGAACCGATTGTTGAAATATGAGACTGAAAGCTCAGTGCTATGATGGTGCAATCGGAACATCGTGATGAGTATGTTGTTTTAAAAAGGGAATACCATGTTTGTTATCATAAGGATCTTTAACATGGTTATAGAAGAACGATAATAGAGATCTAACGTGATTAGTGAGTTACGCTTCTGTGAAACACTATTGGGATAAGAACTAATGAATTCGGGAAAGACCAATCATGTATGAATTCGAGGAATAAGACTTTCAAAAAAGTGAACATAAGATTAGTAATAACCTCTTGTTAGAAATACTCGGCGATCAAAACAGGATTTTGTATGAAATGTAATGATAATCTACGCAGCTTAAGGACCGTGACATAAGGCGTCCTAATAATGATCTAGAATAATTGCGATAAGGTTCGGACTGAAAGGGACAAGGAGTTTACTTATGAGAAAATTTTGGAATTTTTTTTCTTACACTAAACACGAGATAGAGGCTATAGTCAAATTGATCAAAGGCTATGATTGAGAAATCTATTATCATCAAGAAAAGGCCAATGTGGTGGCCGACACTTTAAGTAGGAAAAGATATATTGAGGATGACAAATCTCAGAATAACTGATGAGAAGGATCGCATGAAAAGAACCCTTTATTACTTAACAGGAAGACTTAGAGATGCCTAAAAACGTAAACGGATATTAGTCATGACAGAATATGAAAAGGGATGTCATTGAGTAGGTAAGTAAGTATTCGACATGGTTGAAAATGAAAATGGAAATGCGAGGATTAAAATTTTGGCGATTACGACTTGTAGATTACCCAAATAGGAGTAAGAATTAATTATAATAAATTTTGAAGGAGGATTATCAAGAACCAAGTTAGCCGTCGTGCTATTTGAGGATTTTGAGTGATAGATTAAATAAGACCGCTTATTTTATTATGCAAACGATAAATGTCCACTCTATAAAATTGTTATGAACGCGGAAGAGATAATTGGTGATAGAGAGACCCCGTGATATCGCGCCACGCAAGGACCCAAGATATTTTGTGAGAAGGGATGAACAGAGGCACGACTTAGAATTCTCAAATCGACAAGTAGAATGAGAGGACTATCCGGGCCATTGAAGATACGTATAGCGACTTACCTTTTATTTGGAACGGTTAGGGGAATCACCTATCGTTGACAGATAATTCGTGTAGATGTACTTACCACGCGAGCATATGAAAAATAGTCGCCCATATCCCTTACGAAGGACAACGTGAAAGAATGAAGGATGTCATTGTCAGAGCTGATAGAAGGCAAATAAGATCGTACACACCCTATAAAGGCCACTGGTAGCAGGTACCAATAAACGTGAATACGTCTAAGGCGCTAGAGATAATAACAAGTACGACCTAGAAGGTATCCTAGTACTATAGATATTATACGGGGAATGATTAAAGAAGTCCAACCAATGACGGAAGCTGAACGTTCCACGATCCTAAAACGTGTCAATCAATTGCGTATGAAATGGTGCTTCCTTCAAGATGGCAACAGGACAATGACGTGCCTTACTTTACTATAGGAAGAAATGTTAAATCTGACGCTAAGCGTGTAACATGAGACGAGCGTGTAGAAATGCGACGAGAATTTCTTATATGAATTAATCGACAGAGATGATGCGCCAAAATGGGAAAACATTAAGGAATGAAACTCTAGCACTAGTAGGAGCGATGTAGGGGGGAACGAATAAGTTGAAGGATGATTCTAAACACTAAAGGATGCGCTAATCATCCATATTATTAATTTTAAGGGAAATGAATTGACCAGCTGACGTTAATCGAATTACCGATAATCACGAGTTATCATACGGGCATTGGAATGGCTACCAAGCTTTGTACGAAAGAAAGAATCGTTCTCTCTTAGGCTGGGAAGAAATTGGTAAGCGGAGGATACCGGACCATTGTAGAGTCAACAGACCAAAGGAATTGCTAGAACTTATCAGAACCCGGCTAGTGGTAGCCTAGGATGAACAATAGAGATATGCGGACCAAAACTATAAAGACAGAAAGAACGAAGTAACATACCAAGTATTGTTGAAAGTACCTCCCGAGGAGGGAGTGATGAGATCCCAAAAGGGAAAGAAATGTTGAACCCAAGATTTATTGGACCGGTTGAAAAATTAAAGGACTAAGAAAGTTGACTTATAAATTAGGACCATCGTCAAACGGTCGCCAAGTTATAATAAATACCACGGATCGAGGTTAGGAAATTTAACCGTCAAAGCCAGACGTACGATTGAAAATGAGCTAATAAACTTACAGCCAGACTTAGCGTATGTGGAACAACGTGCAGAGATCATATCTCTACAATGACATGTACTCTGAAATATATTTGACGGATGACTGAAAATTCTATGAAGAGATTCAATACTGCGAAGTCGATGTGAGAACTCGAGGTTGTCATGTGAGAAGCTTATCCCTCCCTGTTTCTAGACTTATTCCGGGACGAAATCCTTTTAAGAGGGGAAGACTGTAAAAACCCAAATTTTTTTTGACATCGGTAAAAGACCTTATGAATAGTAACCTTGCGGTTTAATAAAAACTTTTGCGACCACACCATATACGATTTTTTAATTTAAGATTCCGAGTTGATATTATGATTATACGTACCAAATGAGTGTATGTAAACGTTGTTAGTTTTCGAAGAAAACGAACTTTGAAAAATGACCATATTTACGAATCATCGAGGATTACGAGGATCACAATATAATTATGAATTTAAAACCCTACGGATTTATATCAAAGGACGATACTTCAAAACATGAGAAATAAATACAAAAGGATTTACGTCGTGAACCGTTTACGAGAAAGTATTACGAAAGCGTTTAAGCGACCGAACGAATGCGTAAACGATTAAATAAACGTGACGCACTAACTAACGGTGGTAGAAAAGTAACCATGGTTACTTTATTAAATAGTGAGCTAAGGAAGTTGGATGATCAACTAGGGCTAGAGAATAGTGAAGCTAATGGCTAAGCTAATTAGCTTAGCTTTTAATCTAAAAAGCCTAGCTAGAATTGTCTAGAGATTTGGCAACAAAAATCAATCCTATGACTTATAATAGAAGAATAAACAAGATATCATAAAATTATTGCAAGAAGCAACCAAGAAGCAACCAAGGAAGCAACACATTTTCTCTCTCTCTCTCTCTCTCTTTCTCACAAAACAGCATGCTGATTTTCAAGAACACCATGGAGAGAAACATTCATATCTCATGTTCTACTCATTAAAAAATCACCAAATTTTTACCAAACCTCTCTCATATCATGGGTAAGTCACGCACCAAATTTCATGCCCATCCATGAAGTTCTCAATTTTATAAAAATGTTTGAAGTTGAGGGTGAATAGTAACTCCGAAAATCACTAACTTGTTTTCTTGATTTTTCATGAAAGTTTAAGGCTCCTAAAGCTAGAACAAGGCTTCATCAAGGATCTTAGGACTTTACTAAGTGTTAACAAGCTTCAATAAAGGTATAAAAATTCATCCAAACTTTGTTTAAGTTTTAAGTTTCAAGAAAAGTAAGGATCTTGGTTATAAGTATGGTTTTGATGATTGATTTAATATTATCTTGATGTTGAGTTAATTAGTTTTAAGATTGATGATTGTTGCCTCAAGAACATGATTTTATTGAAAGGAGTTAGTATTGAGATGATGATTTGATGATTGTTGATGGTGGTATAATTATTTAAGACGTAAACGAAACCCGAGTCGTAATCGTAACCTTGTTAAAATGAACAAAACTCAATTTAAGTTTCTGCAGAAGTTCCAGAATGTATAAACTGTAGTTTCCTGAAACATGAGACTTGATTATGAGGATTGTTTAGGCTCTTGAATCGCTTGATTCCGATTTACGGATCAAAAGTTATGACCGTTTTAGTAAAAAGGGATTTACGCAACAAAACTGCTACAAATTACGAACTTTGTATATATAAATAATCAACTTAAAAATATTTAAAAAACATGAAATTTTTACAGAGAGTAAGAAATAGATTTTTTATTATCTGCCATAAAAATTTCAAGTAAAAATGTTAATTTTTCAATTTTATAAAAATGTCGGAACCGAGGTCGCGCGAAGTACGAATGTCAAAACTAACCCCCTGTTAGGAAACTGCCACTTCGGGATTTTCACCCCTGTTACCAGAAAACCATTTTCAAATGATATGTTCTAAATTTTATCTAGATCGTGCACGCAAAAATGGTGCGTCAATTGAGGTAACGGTTTGAGAGATATCAACGTTTTAGTGAAAGCGGTTTGAATAGTAAAACTCCGTAGTTGACCGAACTTTTGAAATGCTTTTCACCTAATTAAATTCATTTTATCAAAATGAAACTTTTAGGATAAATATTAAAAGAACTCAAGAAGCTCCTTGAGGTGGTTTCGTATTAAAATATTAATTTTACGATTTATTAAAAATGATGGAGTGCGAGTCACGTAATAGTAATATTCGGTAAAGTCAAATCTAGAAGACCACTTTGACCGTCCGTTTCGACCAAGTGATACTTATTTCGAGTCGGTCGAATAATGAAAGTTATGAGTATTGAACTTATTAGAAATATAAGTTGGTGATGAGAGTAGGAATACTGATTAAGATTATGATGTTTGTTGATTAGAAAATCCAGAACGAGTGGAAGTCGGGAAACGTGTCTTAGACTCCAGGCAAGTTTTCAAACCCTACCTTTTAAAACTGTTGTGTTGTGTTTGTTTTCAAATAATGTCGATATATACATGATGCTATATTTATGATGTTTTACGAACTATGTTATATAATATCATACGATATGATAATGATTTTGGTATATTAATATTACCAAATTTTAATCGATAACGCTAGAGAGTAGCGTTGTATATATGAGGAGTATATTTTAGACCGAGGATCGGTCAGTATAATTTTATGAAAACCCAGAATTATTCCGGAGGTGTTTTATTTAAGAATACAAAAGTTATAGTGGAGCGTGATATATAAGTATAAGACCGAGAGCCGGTAAGTTTTTATAAAGTATAAACTCCGGAATCATCCCGGAGATGTGTTGGACCATTAAAAGTCTGTACTTATATTATTCCAAGGGACTCGATGTCCACTTGTGAAACATTAAATACCTCGAACTTTTATTAAAAGAATTTCCAAAGATCGTATTCCCTCAACTATATTTTATTGTTCGAATAATAAATATTATATATCTATTCATTTATTATGGGAGAAGTATACTCCAACGATTATTTATTTCAAACCCGATTAAATATTAAAGATTATTAAATTACGTAGACTTAAATTAGTTGAGGAATATTATTTGAAATATTCTTTTAAAGTAAACTTATTCGAGGTTTAATTATTTATCGATAAATATATATTTATTTATTATTTATTAAAGGATTTATTTATGATTAAAAAATCATAAAACCTGATGTAAAATACTTTTTGATTTTCAGAATATCATTCGAATAATTTCAGATCGTCGGAGAATATTATCTCAACTTATTTTAAATATTTTGAATATAGTTTCAAAAGGAACTCCCCCTTATTTACTTATCTGTTGACAACGGTCAACTCACATCCTTAGTACTTCCTCCGAAAACTTTCAGAAGTACATATATATATATATGAGGTAAAGCTATGCCTATCAACAAGCAAAACGCTTGGGGAACTTCGATATAATTCGATAATTCCAAGTATATGATAGTATTTCCTAAAGGACAGAGGAGGGGTAGGATCCAAGTATTTCATGTATTGGATAGACTGCGGGTACCGTAGGAGACAGTACTATATGTACCTAAAGACCTGCGAAGTGTGTGTATACCCGAAATGAGGACACATGGCCCGTATGGGGCAAGGGTGATAACTGGGATACGAAGGTGTCGTCCTTCTACTAGTAGAAAAGGTTACTATTATCGTAGTACGACTGATCATCGTATGCGGTGGCTCCAATGAATGTCCTATTCATCCAATTTGAATTGTGATACAATACCGTAACCCAAGCCTAGGTGCTGGATTTACCATTAAGGTATTCGCAGGATAATAAATCCACCAAAGAATTGTTTTCAAAAGAAGGTGTGTATCACCAAGGAAAACTATTTTTTTGAATAAAACACATTTATCATATATGACGTTTTACTTGAGTTTATCTTACAGTCATTTCATACTGTACATTATTATGCTGGGCATTATAGCTCACCCTTACTTTCTTTTAAATGACACAACACAACAGATAACCAGTATGTCGTTGTGGGACTTAGTCGCTTGCAGTCATAGGGAGAATCCTAGCAGCTTTGTCTCAGGTGGGCAAGAGTATCAGATATGTATAAGATATCTGTCATAATTATTGTAACTTCATGTAGAGGTTATGAATAATTGTTTGAGATCCTGTTAAGTACATTTGAGTGTGATAAAAGAAGTTTACATTTTGTACATTGTTTCTAAGGCTATAACTTGTGTGTGTGTGTGCATGAGATTGGGGTCTGTTGGATTATTGAATTAATACAGGTTACACATGAGTGAAGGATGGCGTGACGACCCAGATTCCTGACCCCGGATTTGGGGGCGTTACACTATGTGCAAGATTTCAAGCTAATCCAAAAGAATCACATTTGATGGCTGAAAAGAGGATTTTTACTTACTTGAAGGGGACTCTTAACTTGGGATTATGGTATCCTAAGGGAACTGGTTTTGAAGCTGTTGGATACACAAATGCAGATTTTGATGGATGCAGGGTTGACAGAAAGAGTACCAGTGGAAGCTGTCAATTTCTTGGACAAAGATTTGTATCTTGGTACAGCAAGAAACAACAATCTATATCAACTTCTACAGCTGAAGCTGAATACATAGCTGCAGGAAGTTGTTGTGCTCAAGTGCTTTGGATTAGAAATCAGCTAATGGATTATGGCCTGGTGTTACACAAAATTCCTACCATGTGCGACAATACTAGTGCTATATCTATAGTAGCTAATGTTAGATATATTTGTGATGTCATGTCTAATATGATTTGTTTAGTTTCAGAACTTAATATCAGGATTTACTGGAAATCAGGATTTATTGAAGACATGAAGATATCAGAACTTAAGTTATCAAAACTTGTGATATCAGAACTTAAGGAAGGATATGCTTCAGAAGTAAAGTGCGGCTGATTTCTAGGAGAGGATCTGGACTTAAACAAAGGAGGATATGCTTTAGAAGTTGGATGACTAGAAGACTTGTAGAAGATAATATCTGATTGATATATTTTAGGAAGAGATATATTTCATATCAATTAGAAGATATCTTGTAACTGTGTACTATATAAACACAGGTTAGGGTTTACACTATATGTGTTATCATTCACGAGAAAGATTATTTATTGTAACCCTAGCAGCTCTTAGTGATATTCATACATCATTGAGAGAGTAGTTTAACCTACTTTGTAACAGAGTTTATTATATTGAATAAACTTGATTATTGTTACATACTTTTGTTCATAATCGATTTGATTATATAAACAATATATGCGGAGATGATGCAACTGTGTGCTTTTATGGTGAAGGGTATCACAAAGATAGCCTGCAAGAAATTCAGAAAGGGTAAGAAGTTTTCCAGGAAAAGTGGAAGTTCTGAAAAGAAAGGGTTCAGAAAGTCCGAAGGCAAAGGAGGAAAGTCTGACAGAGGAGACAACTCAAATGTCAAATGCTACAATTGTGGTGAAAGAGGCCACATCTCTCCTGATTGCAAGAAAGGAAAAGGTGATAAAGTACATGCACTTATCACAAAGAAGAAAATCTGGGCAAAAACTTCAGAATCGGAAGAAGAGGTGAACTATGCCTTCATGGCAAATGCTGATAGCACTTCTGATGCTGCTAAACTTGAGGTACCTCTATCAACTCTTGCTTTTGATATAGATGATATTACCGAGTTGAGATTATTTCTGAAAAACATCTATGTTAGCTATAGAGATCAGACTTTAGAGAATAAAAGATTAAAATCTAAAAATCTAAATAAAAACAGAAATAACTATCTTGAAGAAGAGTTAGTCCACCAAAACACTGTTCAGACAGAAAGAGATAATGTTGTGTATGTTAAGAATGAATTGCTTAAATAGAATGATTATCTAAAAACTAAACTAGAAAAAGAAAGAGAAATCATCAGGATTTGGACTAACTCAGGAAAAACAACTCATAATATTCTAAGTAGTGGAAACTGGAAAGAGGGGTTTGGTTATAAAGATGGAAAAAGTGAGAAAGGGACTTTGCCAATTAAGCCAAAGGTAAATCCTGTTAAATTTGTTGCAAAAACTGTTGTGTCTGATTCTGAAAAGTATAAAGACTCTAAAACAGAAGTAAAAAAAAGTCAACTTTTGACAAATTTAAACAGGATAAACCAGCCGTAGTAAACTTAGGCTTAATGACAAGGAAACAGCTTAAGTATAAGCTGGAAGAGATTAAAAATGTGAACAAGGTAAAGGAAGCTAGGAAAAATAGGAATGGAAAAGAAGGTGTGAATAAAAGTAATAATTATATGCCTGTTCCTAATGCTCCTAGAAAGAAATGCTATAATTATAGAAACTCTAACCATCTTGCTTCTTTTTGCAAGAAAAATAAAGATATAAACTATTTACCTCCTAAATCAGGAGTTAAGAGTCAGTCTGTTATGTTTAACCCACAAAATCCTTGTTTTCATTGTGGTAGTTTATGGCATTCTATTTATACTTGTAAGGAATATCATAGTCTGTACTATGATTATTATAAAATAAAACCTTCTTTAAAGAAAGTTAGTGTAATTTCTTCTAGTGTAAATTATGATGCAAAGTCTGATATAAGTCTGATAAAAAGCATGTTAGCATAAACTCTGAAACTAAATCCGCTGCAAATGTTAACAAACTTAATAAGGCCAAATGATCTAAGCTAGTCTGGATCCTTAAAACTAATCAATAGTGGTCTTTGTGATTGCAGGGCAACAGGAAAAAGATCCTGGTTCTGGATAGTGGATGTTCAGGACATATGACTGGGAATAGAGCCCTGCTATCAGACTTTGTGGAGAAAGCTGGCCTAGGAGTTTCTTATGGAGATGGCACATGGGAAAGACTCTGGGATATGGCAATATCAATCTTGGGAATGTCATAATTGAATCAGTAGCTCTTTTCTCAGGACTTAAACACAATCTGCTAAGTGTGAGTCAAATATGTGACATAGGTTATCATGTGGATTTCTTTGAAGAACACTGTGAAGTTCTAAGTAATTCTACATGCAAAGTGGTTCTGAAAGGTTACAAACATGGTAACATATATGAAGCAAGACTTTCAACAAATTCTGATGGTTCTGCAATTCGTCTGTTAAGCAGAGCATCAATTGAAGAAAGCTGAAATTGGCACAAGAGACTCTCTTATTTAAATTTCAATAACATAAATGAGCTAGTAAAGAAAGATCTTGTGAGAGGACTGCCAAAATCAATATTTGATCCTGATGGTCTTTGTAACTCATGTTAAAAGGCAAAATAAAGAAAATCTTCATTCAAGAGCAAAACTGAATCCTCAATTCTTGAGCCTTATCACTTACTGCATGTTGATCTATTTGGTCCAGTCAATGTCATGTCTATTGAAAAGAAGAAATATGCTATGGTTATAGTGGATGAGCTCACAAGATACACTTGGGAGTATTTCTTGCACAAGAAGAATGAAACTGCATCTACTCTAACTGATCATGTCAGACAGCTGGATAAGTTAGTCAAAGATTCTTCTAAAATCATAAGAAGTGATAATGGCACTGAGTTCAAGAATTCAATCATGGAAGAGTTCTGCAAAGAGCATGGAATAAAGCAGGAATTTTGCTGTACCTGGAACTCCACAGCAGAATGGAGTTGTAGAAAGAAAGAACAGGACTCTTATTGAAGATTCACGAACTATGCTTGATGAAGTAAAGCTACCAACCTATTTTTGGGCTGAAGCTGTGCAGATTGCTTGTTTTACACAGAATGCTACACTCATAAACAAGCATGGAAAAACACCATATGAAATGGTGAAGAAAAAGAAGCCAAATCTGAAATACTTTCATGTATTTGGTTGCAAGTGTTTTGTTCTTAAGACTCATCCTGAACAGCTGTCAAAATTTGATCTAAAAGCTGAGGAAGGAATTTTTGTTGGATATCCACTTTCCACAAAAGCCTTCAGAGTCTACAATTTAAGAACAAGGGTTGTCATGAAATCTATCAATGTATCTTTTGTTGATAAAAATATTACTGGACTTGAAGATTTCAATGATCATGATCAGCTGAGATTTGAAAATGAAGATGTAAATTTTGATTCTATAAATTTTGATGACCTAATTCCTGATCCTGTAAGTTCTGATGGGTTAAATTCTGATGTCATTGAAACTGTGGTAGTTGCTCCAAAGAAAATGCACCTATTCAGGGGGAGCAAGTTGATGATCATACCACATCTCAGGACTCTCAAGAAGCATCAGAACCTGTCACTAGCTCTTCAAGTTCTGATTCATCAACTGATGATGAGCCAAATTCTGACAATTCTGAAAACTCTGATTCTTCAATTCCTGAAGGATCCAACTTAAATTCTGGCATCTTAGAGAGCATAACTTCAGGGGGAGCATCAGAAAATGCTGATGGAGACAACATGTATCATGGGGGAGGATCCAGTTCTAGAGATCAACTTACATCTGCAAGGAAGTGGACTAAATCACACACACTTGACTTAATAATTGGAGATCCAGAAGCAGGTGTCAGAACTAGAACAACAACAACCAATGAATGTCTCTATCATTCTTTTCTATCTCAGACTGAACCAAAGAAAGTGGAAGAAGCTCTTCAAGATGCTGATTGGGTGCAAGCAATGCAGGAAGAGTTAAATGAATTTGAAAGAAATAAAGTCTGGACCCTAGTGCCAAGACCAAATGACAGATCCATTGTTGGTACAAAATGTGTGTTCAGAAATAAAACTGACAGTGATGGCATAATTACAAGAAACAAAGCAAGGCTGGTTGCTAAAGGTTACTCTCAACAAGAGGGTATTGACTATGATGAAACATTTGCTCTAGTTGCTAGATTGGAAGCCATAAGAATCTTTTTGGCTTATGCTGCTCACAAGAAGTTTAAAGTCTTTCAAATGGATGTGAAAAGTGCTTTTCTCAATGGAGAATTGGAAGAAGAGGTATATGTTGAATAACCTCCAGGCTTTTTAGATCCAAAATTTCCAAATCATGTCTACAGGCTTGACAAAGCACTTTATGTCCATAAGCAAGCTCCTAGAGCATGGTATGAGACTCTGACTCAATTCCTTCTGGAAAGTGGATTTCATAGAGGCCCAATTGACAAGACTTTATTCTACCTCAACCATGGAAAGGACTTACTTTTGGTACAAATATATGTTGATGATATCATCTTTGGCTCTACAAATACAAAACTTTGTGAAAGATTTTCCAAGTTAATGCAGTCAAGATATCAAATGAGTATGATGGGAGAGTTGAGTTATTTTTTGGGAGTTCAGGTCAAACAAACTGAAGAAGGTACTTTTATCTGTCAATCCAAGTACACCATAAATCTACTCAAGAAATTTGGAATGCAAGACAGTTCTACTACAACAACTCCCATGGCCACTGCCACCAAGTTAGATAAAGATACTGGAGCATCAGTAGATATTACTAACTACAGAGGTATGATTGGCTCTTTACTCTATTTAACTGCAAATAGACCTGATATCATGTATGCTACCTCTCTTTGTGCAAGATTTCAGGCTGATCCAAGAGAACCTCATCTAATAGCTGTGAAAAGAATTTTCAAGTACCTCAAGGGTACAACTGATCTAGGATTGTGGTATCCTAGGGAATTAGATTTTAAGCTAATAGGTTACTCAGATGCAGATTTTGCAGGATGCAATATAGATAGGAAAAGTACTAGTGGAAGCTGCCAAATTCTTGGAGGCAGATTGGTTTCTTGGTTTAGCAAGAAACAAAAATCAATTTCTACATCAACTGTAAAAGCAGAATATATTGCTGCAGGAAGCTGTTGTGCACGGATTCTTTGGATGGAGAATCAGTTACTGGACTATGGGTTAGAATTTTCTAAAATACCTATTTATTGTGATAATCAAAGTGCTATTGCTATGACAGGAAATCCAGTTCAACACTCAATGACAAAGCACATCAGCATTTGGTATCATTTCATAAGGGAACATGTGATGGAAGGTACAGTGGAATTGCATTTTGTTCCAACAGATCAACAACTAGCAGATATCTTCACAAAACCACTATGTGAAGCTACTTTTACAAGACTGGTAAATAAACTTGGAATGGTTTCAAGTTCTTTTTCAATATTTGTTTAGTTTTTGTTCTTATACATCAGACTTTATAATCAGTGTTTACAGATTTTCTTATCTCAATGTAATCTGTGCTTAAATTGTAACATATTAAACACTGCTTATTATCTGATGTGATTCTATAAACTCTGAAAGTGTTTTGAATATTCTGTGACTATTCAATCAAATGAGGATTATCTTGTTAGATGCTGACTTAGTAGTCTTTAACAAACTATGTATCACATGTTTGAATTAGTTGTTTATGTGGAAATCAATAACACAAGCAAATTCTGATTTTGATCTTAGTCAAATTTACTTTGTGTATCTTATTACTAAGTCACAAACTAGATTATTGCTTCTTATCTGTCAAATTCTGATGTCAGTAAATCTTAAGGATGAACTACATGCTTGATAAGCCTCACTTATCTGAAGAAAATAAAAGAAAAGAAAAATTGAAATCAGGTACTCCTTTGAGATCTAGAGTAAATATGTGAAAGGGAAGACCCAAGTGCATTGCTGGTATTAAGTAATATGCATTAGAAAAGCAAATTTTTCTTGGTGACTTTTCACATTCTCTGATTACTGGAGAAATATTTTTATAACAGCATAAATTCTAAAGGCAGTTGTAACTCATTTACACTTAGAAGCCATTGTCAAAAGAATTTCAAAAGATGCATAAAATAAGCACAAACAGTTGAGGTGAATTCTTACAGAACTTTATTCTATAGTAGACTTCAGAATTCAAGACAGATTTTAAGCATTTTTCTTAGTTATGCCTTATTTTTAAGATATACTGAAGTTTGTCAGACTTTAATCTTTATCTGATCATTTACACAGACACACACTCTCACTCCATATGAATGATAAAAATTACTGTGGTGATTAAGTTGTTTCAGATAAAAAGTTAAGTATTATTTGCATCAATTCTGAGGACAAGTTCTGATTATGTTCTGATGATTAAACTCTGAAGGAACCAGTCAGTATTTGTGTGAAGAATCATAAAAACAGTTCTTCATTTACCTGAGTATAGAAGCCATGTTCTGATGATCGTTAAATTCTGATAATAGTCAAGTTCTGATGCAAACGCTGATGCTTACATGTCACATTTTAATTGCTTGACTTATTTTAAGTATATATTGTACCAGTTATATTTCACAGGACAATAATTAAGTGAGATAAAAACAATGATAATGATTTGGTTAATGGGTTGCGTGTTTGTTTTGGTAACCGCATGTGAGCAATAATTATTGCACGTTTACCGTGCCCACTAATAATGTTTTGACTGTTTACATGCTTCCAAGTGTAAAATGTTGGTTTTACTTCCAAAAAGAGCCGTTGAGTGGAAAGAGTATAAATATTAGAGATAAAATATTATACAAATCTTTTAACTTCTCTCTTACTTTAATCTCTTATTTCTTTTACTCTCTCACTCTCTTTTTCTCTGTATTTTCTGACGGACTTTCTTGCAGGCATTTTATCAAACACCTTGCAAACACACCATTTTCACTTGATTTTTTTTCACAGAAATGGAACCTAAGGATCTTATCTATGATGGAGCCAAGTTCGTCCCCAACAACTATATGGTTATTCTTAACAAGGACGAGGCTCCTTCTGATCTTCATTTCATTCAAGATTTTCTAGCTCGTAGTGAGATAGGGTATGCTCCGACCCAACCACAATCACTCTTAGGAACACAAATACTGGAGTTTTGGAGGGCCGGAGTCTATGATGATGGTGGTGAAAATGGGTCCCTAGGCATTATTTTTACAATAGGGGAAGATAAGCACTTGGTCACCTTGTCAACAGTTCGACAAGCATTGCATTTGCCAGAAAACTGTACTTACAGTTCACAAGTTGGAGAGTCAGTACTTCAAAACATGATGGAAAATCTTGGCTATGAGAAATCTTTGTCCAAGCTGGGACAACTGAAGAGGCCCTACATCAAGAGGGAGTGGAGCTTCTTTTTCGACTGTATTACCAAAGCCTTTGCCAACAAATGCTCCAACTTTGATGCTATTCCAATCATGAGTCAACAAATTGGGTATGCTCTTCTTAATCAAACTCATTTTGATTATGCTAGTGATGTGCTAGGTTTTATTGGGGATAGGATGGAAGAGGACCCAAATACTGTTTATTTTGCTAGGTTCTGTCAGCTTATTTACAGTTTTTGTTGTTCTGATAAGCCCAAAACTTTAGTGAGACAATTGAACCCTTTAAACTTCACAAAAGGGCTTTCACAGACTTATTATCTGCAGATAATAAGAAGAATATACTAAGATCCCTCCAAATTCCTCTATCTGTAAAATAGTTCTTAGTAAATTCTGATCTTCACACATACAAAACAATATATCCTGATGTTGCACCTACACAGCCTTCTACTTCTCAACCTCCACCAACACAGCCTTCCAATACTCAACCACAACCTACTATCAGAACCTACTATCAACCAGCACAATCCTCTCAACCACAACCATCAGCACCTATTATCAGAACTTTACCTCTCAAATACAAAACCAAACCAACCTCTGGTACTTCTCAAAAGGTGCCAGTTGTAAAATCTGACACATCCTCTAGGCCCAAAGCCAAAAGAACTATATATGTGCCTAAATCTCCACTAAGGAGAAGAAGAAGGATGATTATGAGAGATGAATCTGATGAGGATGAACAAGTCCAGGTTCTTGCATTAGAACCTGTGACAGTAGAAGCTGAAGAGTCAACTCTTCAGAAGGAGAATAAAGCTGAGGGTTCTGGAATTTTGAAAAGGAAAAGACCTTCAAGTTCTGATACAGATAAAGTCACTCCTCCATCTAGAAGATCAAGGAAGACTAGAGCAGGTGTGCATATTGCACAAATTCAATTTGAGGATGTTGAAGATGCTGAGGAAGGGGATCAGGAATCTCTGATCTCATCAGAACCTACAGTCATTGAAGCTTTGACAGCTCCACCTCAACCTGAAGACACTGTTCATGACACAATTATCACACCTCCTATCTCTCCATTCAAAGAAACTGCTACAGTTGAAGATTCAGGGTTAAGTCCTGAAATTGACATTCACAGGTTAAATATTCCAACTGTGTTGTATCTGGAAGCACCACCAGCACAAGAGCCAACTCCTGTTACTTTGCCAATTTTACAGGCTGAAATTCCATAACACCAATTCTTGATCTTGGTACTGAAGATCAGAATTTAGATGAAGCTGCTCCAGAATCTCCATCAGTTATACACACTCTGGTGTTATCAGAAGATGATGAGATTTTATCAAGTTCTGGAGACAGTGCTCCAACAAGTGCTCCAGTCAATGCTCCAATTCTTGGCAAGGAGGCACTGCTTAAATTTATTGAGGAAGAAGCTTGTAATACTCGGGATATATCGTGTAATTATTTTTGCTATTATATAATTATTATGTGTGTTCAGTATCTATTCTGTGAGTTAATTGTTAAAGTGTTATCTGTACTTCGTAATACGTGTAACCAGGCGTTGAGACCAAGACCGCAGTACAAATTGTACTGATTTGGATAATTATCCCGAAATCCGATACCGTTTGGATCAGTTTTTACAAATAAACGTACCATTTTATATCCGGAATGATCCAACGGGATACTAATTTTCCGTAATTATAAATAGCCTTTTACCGTATTTTATTTCGTATCAAAATCATTTGCAGACAGATAATTATATAATTTTCAGAGAAAAACCATAATTTCCTAAAACTGTTCTAAGAATCAAACAAGCATTTGGAGGTGTTATTGAATTCGGTTTGGAAAGCTCGAGTAACCAATCTGAAGGTCTTGAAGAGCTCTACCTGATTCTGTAATCCATACACCTGCAGAAATCAAGGTTATTTTTCTAAAAATTTATTTATTTTCGAATTTATTTTATTAAAAATATGAATTTTTGTTCGGATGATTGTTTGAATGATTTGATGATTGCATGTTGTAGAGCTTGTTTTCCTGATGATTTTCATATGTCATACGTCTGATTTGGAGTTCAGTAACATGTTCAAAATTCAGTTTGATTTTCGAATTTTAAAATAAGGGTTTATAACCCGTATGAATGTTCTTAATTGAAATTTGGGGATTTCTTATTCTGTGATAGATTGATGTTGTGTTATAGTGGGTTGTGTTCTCTGTGAAATTTGCAATCTAGTCATATAAGTTTCATGAACCAACGAGGTCTGTAGAGAATGGAGTTGTGTTTTGAAGTTTTCCGATGTTCGCCGGAAACCAGAAAATTTCACGGCCAAATTCCGGCCAACTCAGGGATTGTTAGGTTGTTTTGATTGCATGGTTGTGTTCCTGGTAACCTGTAGATGTGATCTGGAGGTGTTGGTGGGGTGAGGACGCCGGGAACGTGTTCTCCGGCCATCCCCGACTGTTTTCCGGCGACCCCCCCGGAAAATTTCAGTTTAGTACCTATAGTTTTGAAAACGATGCAGTTTGGTCCCTGTAGTTTCCAGACTTTGCAAAAATTGGATTTCTGTTTTAAAAATGTTTAAAAATCATATTTCCTATTTATTTTTATTATAAAAATTCGTTTTTAATTTCCGAAAATTCTAAAAATTATTATTTTAATTCTGAAAATTATTTTTAATTCACAAATAAATCTAAATTAATTAGTTAATTAATTTCAGTTAATTTCTAATTGATTAATTGGTAAATTAATTCGAAAATTAATTGATTAATTAATTTAATTAATTATTAATTAATTTTAATTAATTATTTAATTAGATTTAATTATTTAAAAATGATTTAAAAATTCTGAAAAATAGTTTCGAGCTTTAAAATATTATTCTAAATAATTTTCAAGGCTCGATAATTATTCTAAAATTATTTCGGAGCCAGAATTGGCCAACCGAACCCTGTTTATTAACCCGAAATTGATCCAATGACCCGTTTTAATTCCGAAAAATGTTTTAAAAATCATTTTAAATACCAGAAAGCCTATTTATGACCCGAAACTTCTTTATAAATAATATATCATTGATTACGTGATGTATTATGTGCTATATATGACTTGTTAATTGACTATCGGTCTATATATTCGGTGTTTACTTGATTATTGCATAACTTTCAATCCGTTAACCGGATTTGGGTAAAACGAAGGGTAGATAAAAGTATGTGTTGAATAGAATTCCATGAGTAAATTATTGATAGATGTTTATGATATGTGAGCAGACGAGGCAAGACGTAGGAAAGGGAAACGGATAGTTGAGGAGTAAGACGCTTGTGATTGGAAACGAGTGTAGTGTAGTAAGCTAATATCAGGCAAGTGTTCTGAACTTTCTCGAGATATTGTAGTATTTGATAGTCAGATTGATATTGCAAGTGCTTTGAAGCACTGAAACCTAAACTCTGATTCCAGTTATTGTTCTTGAGCCATAAACCTTATTCTTTATAGACCATTGATTGTTATATACCTAAACACAAATCTCAAGTATACGATATTACTCCACAAATACATGTAAACAAAATCCCAAACACTGAACTGAATTACTTGTACATTCAATCATTTTATCCTATGCTTTGAAAGCCCGAATCTTTGAAACCCTGAAATGTTGATTCCTTTGTTATCCAATTCTTTCATTACCCAACATCCAAGCTTTTAAATTGCCTTATTGATCCTTGCAAGGATTGAAACCCTTTCATTGTTAAACATTATTGTTGTTAATGATTTCAGTTATTGTTTATTATTGCATATTCTATTATTATGTTAGAATTGGATTGTTTTTATAAAATTGTGGACCAGATTCGTGGTCAGACCATATAATGGTCAAGTTAGGCCAATGTGTGCCTTGGATCCAGTAGTTAGAGCAATGCTGTGTGCCTTGCTCGGGGTTAGTGCGTGACTGATCAGCAGCCTAACCTTGGTTTTTAAATTAAAAGTATAATATCCAATTCTAAATCACAATCCATTGTTCACGTGATATCATAATCATATTCACCTGATGATCATTATTCTCAGTTTTGTCATTGTGACTTGCTGAGCTAGTTAGCTCATTTGTGCGATGTTGTTTATATTCTTTCAAGTTAAAAAAGAACCAATTGGTAGCAAGGATCCCCAGTCCAGCGCGAGAGCTAGGGGTTCAGGTTGAGAAAGCTGAGCTAGTAGGCTTCTTTTGGGATAATTTAAGTTTGTAAAAGTTTGTAATAGTGTTTCATACTCAGTTTGAGTTTGAAATAGTTGGGATTTGAACGGTTTATAATATATTAGTGTGTTTGGCTTGTGTGCATACTTTAACCTGTTGCGGTCCGTGGTGGTTGGTAAGTAGGGTCACTGCATATATTATTATTATCTTTATTATTGTTATAAGCAGGTTATAATTAAGGTGTGTGTGTGGACCCCAAACTTCTGACCCGGGTTTGGAGGGCGCCACAGGTTTGGTATCAGAGCTACAGGTTATAAGTCACTGACACAAGCCTAGGTTGACGGGAATGTGTAGAGGAATATGATTAGAAGTAAGGTATAAGATGATAGAATGTCGAGAGGTTGAGTGTTATGGTATAACCGGTATTAGTATAGTTTGCGTCGTGGTACGAGATTCTTATATTACGATATGATTTCAGATAGCAGAGATGGCCGACTCTTTTATTCCCGTATCAGCTGATCACTCAGAGCCTTCAGTTGGAGCACCAGCATCGGATCCACGTCCTGTTATTCCACCAGCATTGGCTATTCTACCTCCACCGGTGTTGCAGCTCGTACCATTGCAGGCCATTCCACTTCCAGGCATGAGGCCACCTGTTAGAGGACCCCCACCTGCTAATTCAGGCTTTACTAGTCATTCAGTCACAGGAGTACCTTTCCAGTTCTCTTCCTATCCTGTCCCATATCATCAGTTTGAGGCTTGCCTTATGGAGCAGCGATTCATACAGGGTCAGATCCAGGAGTTATTGCATATCATGCGTACCAGAGAGATGGGGAGTGGTGAGAGGCGACTTAGGGAGAGGCTCCAGGCATTTCGTAGAGCAGCTATTGTGAGGATTGCTGAGGCTACACATGAGGACATCACCCCTGATTTCCTAGTGGAGTGGGCTAAGTGGGTTCTCGAGGAGCTTGAGGAGATAGGAGGTCCAGATTTGCCATGAGCCAGAGATTCAGAGATGGAGATGCTGAGCAGTGTTGTTATGATTATGTAGTATGTACAGTAGTGTGTAGTGTGTATCAGTAGGATTTTGAGTTGTATTTATAGACTAGCGATGCTGACTAGTGAGTAGGTTGTTGTACCCTTTTTGCTTTTACTTTCGAAGCGTCTTTACGCTTGTACTACCTAAAACTTTTGATCTATATATCAGTACCTTTTTCCTTTCCAACACTGTCATTTACTTTATTGCACCTGTTTTACTTTACCTTATTTATTGCACTAGTATACCCTGTGATACCATGTACCCTGTTTTCCATAACTGTTTATATTCTGTAAAGAAGCATGCAATTTACTTAGTTACAACTGTTTTCAAAAAGAGATATTCCTATTTTACAAAACTTTTATTTTATACAAAGATTTGATTCAAAAGCTAAATAAATTGATTGATTGTTTACAGAAAATGCCTCCCAGATGAAATACCCGCACCAACACCCAGAATGAAGAAACCAACAACAATAACAATAACAACCAAGATGAGATAAACCAGAATGTGAACCCAGGGCCCATGGACCCAGCAATAGCCCAGATTCTTCAAATCTTGGCCCAACAAATAGTTCACCTGGCACAACAACAGCAGAGACAGACCAATCCCCAGGTAACTTTCAAAACTTTTCAGGCAGTAAACCCACCAGAATTCAAGGGTTCCTTAGAGCCAATTGAAGCAAATGTGTGGTTAAAAGAAATAGAGAAGGCATTTGCCTTGGTAAAAGTGAAAGAAGAGCAGAAGGTTGAATTTGCAAGTTACTATCTGAAGAATGAGGCCACCTATTTGTGGGAGATGGTGAAGACATTGGAAAGCACAGATGTTATTACTTGGGAAAGGTTTAATGAATTGTTTTTAGAAAAGTATTTTCCTCAGTTTGTTCAGGATCAAATGGAGCTGAAGTTTTTAGAATTAAAGCAAGGGAACATGTCGGTAATAGATTATGAGGGGAAGTTTGAGGAATTGTCAAGGTATGTGCCGTCGTATGTTGATACTGATAGAAAGAAAGCTAAGAGATTCCAGCAAGGCTTGAAGCCATGGATCAGAGGGAAGGTAGCTATTTTTGAATTGGATACCTATGCCGGGGTTGTACAGAAAGCTATGATCGCAGAGACATAGAGTGAGATGTTCCAGAAAGAAAAGGAAAGTAAGAAAAGGAAAATTGAGGGAAGTGAGGATCAGTCACAAACAGGGAAGTTTCCAAATTTTAAGAAGGGCAAGTTTCAGCCAGGGAGAAATTTTAATTTCAGGAGACAAAATGCAGGAGACGGAGGCCAGGGCAATCGTCCAGCTAATGTGAATCAGCTGAATCAGTTGAGATTAACTTTTCCAGATTGTCAAGTATGTGGAAAGAAACATGGAGGAGTTTGTAACAAGTTGAATGTGGTATGTTTTAAATGTAACCAGAAAGGGCACTACTTGAGGGAGTGCCGAAATTAGCCAGCAAGAGAGCCAGCAAATAAGGATCAGCCTATCCGGAATCCAGCAGTGAAGGTTCCAGCCATTGGATTTACATGCTTTAAATATGGGAAGCCAGGACATATGGCCAGGGATTAGCCCCAGTCAGTAATGTATTAAGGATTATGGGATCTACCCCAACAGTGAATGAGACTCCGAGGGCTAGAGTTTTTGACATGTCAGTGAAGGATGCGATCCAGGATACGGATGTCGTGGCAGGTACGCTTAATGTAAATTCTTTATGTGCCAAAGTGTTAATAGATTCGGGAGCAACTCGATCGTTTGTTTCACAAGATTTTGTTAGTAAGTTAAATTGTCCAGTTGGGTATTTAAATGAAATAATGACTGTGGAATTAGAAAATCAAGAACGTGTAACTGTTAACCAAGTTTGTGGGAATTGTGAGATTGAGATTTCTGGTAGTAAGTTTTGTGTAGATTTGATACCGTTTAAGTTAAGAGAATTTGATGTTATATTAGGGATGGATTGGTTATCTAAGCATGATGCTCAGATAGATTGTCGAAATAAGAAAGTAATGGTGAAAATGCCAGACGAAAGAATAGTAACGTTCAAGGGACAGAAGCAGGTAAAAAAGTTCTTAATGATGATTCAAGCCAAGAAGTTACTACGAAAAGGATGTGAGCATTTCGTAGCATATGTGATCGACAGAAGTCAGGAGCCAGCAAAACTTGAAGATATTCCAGTTGTGAAGGAATTTCCAGACGTGTTTCCCGATGAATTACCAGGACTTCCTCCAGATAGAGAAATTGAATTTGCAATCGACTTAGCACCTGGAACCGAACCAGTATCCAAGGCCCCGTACAGAATGGCGCCTGTTGAGATGAAAGAGCTAGCAAAGCAATTGCAGGAATTGTTAGAGAAAGGAGTAATCAGACCCAGCGTATCCCCGTGGGGTGCACCGGTATTATTTGTCAAGAAGAAGGATGGAAGCATGAGACTGTGCATCGACTATAGGGAGCTCAACAAGTTGACAATCAAGAATAAGTATCCGTTACCCAGAATTGATGATTTGTTTGACCAATTGAAGGGAGCCAAGTATTTCTCCAAACTCGATTTAAGATCGGGATATCATCAACTGAAGATCAAACCAGAAGATATACCAAAGACAGCTTTCAGAACAAGGTATGGGCATTATGAATTTCTAGTAATGTCTTTTGGATTGACCAACGCCCCAGCAACGTTTATGGACCTGATGAACAGAATTTTCAAGGAATATTTGGACAAGTTCGTTATAGTATTTATAGATGATATTTTGATCTATTCAAAGACGGAGGAGGATCATGCGGAACATTTAAGGACAGCTTTGGAGATTTTAAGGAAAAAGAAATTGTATGCTAAATTGTCGAAGTGTGAGTTTTGGCTACAGGAAGTTCAGTTCTTAGGACATATAGTCAGTAATGAAGGGATCAACGTGGACCCGGCATAAATCGAGGCAATTACGAATTGGGAGAGACCGAGAACACCCACTGAGGTAAGAAGTTTCTTGAGATTGGCAGGATATTATCGACGATTCATTCAGAATTTCTCAAGAATTGCAACACCATTGACAAAGCTTACACGAAAGAATGAAAAGTTTATATGGAATGACAAGTGCGAAGAAAGTTTTCAGGAATTGAAGCGGAGATTAATCACGGCACCTGTTTTGTCACTTCCAGACAATCAAGGGAATTTCGTAATTTATAACGATGCTTCTTACAAAGGATTAGGATGTGTTATTATGCAGCACGACAAGATGATTGCGTATGCGTCAAGGCAATTGAAACCACACGAACAGAAGTACCTTACTCATGATTTGGAGTTAGCAGCTATAGTTTTCACTTTGAAGATTTGGAGACATTATTTGTATGGAGAAAAGTGTGAGATTTTCACGGATCACAAAAGTTTGAAATATATATTTACCCAGAAGGAACTTAATATGAGACAAAGAAGATGGTTAGAATTGATCAAGGATTAAGATTGCTCGATTAATTATCATCCCGGTAAGGCGAACGTTGTAGCAGATGAGTTAAGTCGGAAGGAAAGGTTAAATGTGTTATCCGTACCTGAAGAGATATATAAAGAATTTTAAAAAATTGGAATTGGAGATTAGAATTTACAAGCCTGAGGAAGCAAAAGTGTATAGTATGATTTTCCAACCGGAGTTATTGGAGAAAATAAAGAAATGCCAGAAATAGGTAATGGATCAAGATATAAATAGTTTGGTAGGTGAGAAATTATGCACGCAACAAGATGATCAAGGTATTCTTAGGTTTTCTTCAAGAATTTGGATTCCACCAGTAACAGAGCTGAAAAATGAAATTTTACAAGAGGCACATAGTTCAAGATATTCCATCCATCCAGGGAGTACCAAAATGTACATAGATTTAAAGAAGAATTATTGGTGGCCATATATGAAGAGGGAAATTGCGGAATGGGTTACTAAATGCTATACATGTCAGAGAGTTAAAGCAGAGTATCAGAGACCAAGCGGATTGCTACAGCCATTGGAGAATCCAGAGTGGAAGTGGGAACATATTACCATGGATTTCATAGTTGGATTACCAAGGATAAGGGCTAATCATGATGCCATTTGGGTTATAGTAGATAGACTTACCAAGTCAGCTCATTTTCTGCCTATAAATGAATGATTTTCGCTCGACAAGTTAGTTCATATGTACTTGAAAGAGATCGTAGTTCGTCATGGAGTTCCAGTGTCTATCGTATCTGATAGAGATCCAAGGTTTAATTCAAGATTCTGGAAGAGTTTTCAAGAATGTTTGGGAATAAGATTGAATATGAGTGAGGCCTATCACCCCCAAACGGATGGCCAAAGTGAAAGAACAATCCAGACAATCGAGGACATGCTACATGTTTGTGCTATTGATTTCAAAGGAAGTTGGGATGAGCATTTACCCCTGGTAGAGTTTGCTTATAACAACAGTTATCACGCCAGCATTGGGATGCCACCTTATGAAGCCCTTTATGGACGCAAATGTAAATCTCCAGTATATTGGGACGAAGTAGGAGAACGCAAAATACTCGGACCCGAATTGGTGCAGCAGACAAAGGAAGTTGTTGAAATTATCCAGAAAAGATTAATAGCCGCACAAGATTGTCAAAGGAAATATGCAGACCAGTCAAGAAAAGACATGGAATTTGAAGAAGGAAGCTTGGTATTATTGAAAGTATCACCGTGGAAAGGACTAACGAGGTTTGGGGAAGAAAGGGAAGCTAAACCCAAGATATGTCGGACCTTTTGAAATCCTAAAGTGTATTGGCAAAGTAGTTTACGAATTGGCGTTACCTCCGCACATGGAGCACATTCACAATGTTTTTCACATATCAATGCTTAAGAAATATAATCCAGACTCCAGGCATGTAATAGAATATGAGCCAATAAAACTTCAAGCAGATTTATCATATATAGAGAGTCTGATAGAGATTCTAGAGGAAAGAGAGAAAGTATTGAGAAATAAAGTGGTAAAGTTAGTAAGAATATTGTGGAAAAACCCAAAGGTTGAAGAGTCAACCTGGGAGTTAGAAAGTGATATGAGAGAAAAGTACCCTCATTTGTTTTCTTAGAGATTATGGGGACAGAATCCTTTTAAGGGGGGAAGGATGTAATACCCGGGATATATCGTGTAATTATTTTTGCTATTATATAATTATTATGTGTGTTCAGTATCTATTCTGTGAGTTAATTGTTAAAGTGTTATCTGTACTTGGTTATTCAAAAATAATATTAATTGAGTATTTTAATTTTTATATGTCCAAAATAAAATATAGATAATTGTCATATCTTTCTAATTATTTTTATGTTGGTTTATGGATTTATAAGAATCATCTGAAATTTATAAAATCTTTTTTCGGGTAATTAAAATCTATTTTATAAAACCGGGAACCAACCGACGTCAACCGCTGTTACGTTTTTGGAACCCGAAACTCTTTCGAGAACTGCTTCCTAACCTAATTGTAATATTCCGAGCATTTTCCATGTTTCGACTTTTTCGATCCAGCGTACGGTTTGTCCTGCGCGGGTCCCGGCGCAACATTTTCGATACAATATTCGTTTTGGTAAATCAATAAAACCCGTATTTTTGATAAACGGGAGCTTTTTATTAAACTATCACAATTATCACTTCGTAATACGTGTAACCAGGCGCTGAGACCAAGACCGCAGTACAAATTGTACTGATTTGGATAATTATGCCGAAAATCGATACCGTTTGGATCAGTTTTTACAAATAAACGTACCGTTTTATATCCGGAATGATCCAACGGGATACTAATTTTCCGTAATTATAAATAGGCTTTTACCGTATTTTATTTCGTATCAAAATCATTTGCAGACAGATAATTATATAATTTTCAGAGAAAAACCCTAATTTCCTAAAACTGTTCTAAGAATCAAACAAGCATTTAGAGGTGTTATTGAATTCGGTTTGGAAAGCTCGAGTAACCAATCTGAAGGTCTTGAAGAGCTCTACCTGATTCTGTAATCCATACACCTGCAGAAATCAAGGTTATTTTTCTAAAAATTATTTATTTTCGAATTTAGATAATTAAAAATATGAATTTTTGTTCGGATGATTGTTTGTATGATTTGATGATTGCATGTTGTAGAGCTTGTTTTCCTGATGATTTTCATATGTCATACGTCTGATTTGGAGTTCAGTAACATGTTCAAAATTGAGTTTGATTTTCGAATTTTAAAATTAGGGTTTATAACCCGTATGAATGTTCTTAATTAAAATTTGGGGGTTTCTTATTCTGTGATAGATTGATGTTGTGTTATAGTGGGTTGTGTTCTCTGTGAAATTTGCAATCTAGTCGTATAAGTTTCATGAACCAACGAGGTCTGTAGAGAAGGGAGTTTTGTTTTAAACTTTTCCGATGTTCGCCGGAAACTGGAAAATTTCACGACCAAATTCCGGCCAACTCAGGGATTGTTAGGTTGTTTTGATTGCATGGTTGTGTTCTTGGTAACCTGTAGATGTGATCTGGAGGTGTTGGTGGGGTGAGGACGCCGGGAACGTGTTCTCCGGCCATCCCCGACTATTTTCCGGCGACCCCCCCTGGAAAATTTCAGTTTAGTACCTATAGTTTTGAAAACGATGCAGTTTGGTCCCTGTAGTTTCCAGACTTTGCAAAAATTGGATTTCTGTTTTAAAAATGTTTAAAAATCATATTTCCTATTTATTTTTATTATAAAAATTCGTTTTTAATTTCTGAAAATTCTAAAAATTATTATTTTAATTCTGAAAATTATTTTTAATTCACAAATAAATCTAAATTAATTAGTTAATTAATTTCAGTTAATTTCTAATTGATTAATTGGTCAATTAATTCGAAAATTAATTGATTAATTAATTTAATTAATTATTAATTGATTTTAATTAATTATTTAATTAGATTTAATTATTTAAAAATGATTTAAAAATTCTGAAAAATAGTTTCGAGTTTTAAAATATTATTCTAAATTATTTCCAAGGCTCGATAATTATTCTAAAATTATTTCGGAGCCAGAATTGGCCAACCGAACCCTGTTTATTAACCCGAAATTGATCCAATGACCCGTTTTAATTCCGAAAAATATTTTAAAAATCATTTTAAATACCAGAAAGTCTATTTATGACCCGAAACATCTTTATAAATAATATATCATTGATTACGTGATGTATTATGTGTTATATGTGACTTGTTAATTGACTATCGGTCTATATATTCGGTGTTTACTTGATTATTGCATAACTTTCAATCCGTTAATCGGATTTGGGTAAAACGAAGGGTAGATAGAAGTATGTGTTGAATAGAATTCTATGAGTAAATTATTGATAGATGCTTATGATATGTGAGCAGAAGAGGCAAGACGTAGGAAAGGGAAACAGATAGTTGAGGAGTAAGACGCTTGTGATTAGAAACGAGTGCAGTGTAGTAAGCTAATATCAGGCAAGTGTTCTGAACTTTCTTGAGATATTTTAGTATTTGATAGTCAGATTGATATTGCAAGTGCTTTGAAGCACTGAAGCCTAAACTCTGATTCCAGTTATGGTTTTTGAGCCATAAACCTTATTCTTTCTAGACCATTGATTGTTATATACCTAAACACAAATCTCAAGTATACGATATTACTCCACAAATACATGTAAACAAAATCCCAAACACTAAACTGAATTACTTGTACATTCAATCATTGTATCCTATGCTTTGAAAGCCCAAATCTTTGAAACCCTGAAATGTTGATTCCTTTTTTATCCAATTCTTTCATTACCCAGCATCCAAGCTTTTAAATTGCCTTATTGATCCTTACAAGGATTGAAACCCTTTCATTGTTAAACATTATTGTTGTTAATGATTTCGGTTATTGTTTATTATTGCATATTCTGTTATTATGTTAGAATTGGATTGTTTTTATAAAATTGTGGACCAGATTCTTGGTCAGACCATATAATGGTCAAGTTAGGCCAATGTGTGCCTTGGATCCAGTAGTTAGAGCAATGCTGTGTGCCTTGCTCGGGGTTAGTGCGTGACTGATCAGCAGCCTAATCTTGGTTTTTAAATTAAAAGTATAATATCCAATTCTAAATCATAATCCATTGTTCACTTGATATCATAATCATATTCATCTGATGATCATTATTCTCAGTTATGTCATTGTGACTTGCTGAGCTAGTTAGCTCATTTGTGCGATGTTGTTTATATTCTTTCCAGTTAAAAAGAAACCAGTTGGTAGCAAGAATCCCCAGTCCAGCGCGAGAGCTAGGGGTTCAGGTTGAGAAAGCTGAGCTAGTAGGCTTCTTTTGGGATAATTTAAGTTTGTAAAAGTTTGTAATAGTGTTTAACACTCAGTTTGAGTTTGAAAAAGTTGGGATTTGAACAGTTTGTAATATATTAGTGTGTTTGGCTTGTGTGCATACTTTAACCTGTTGCGGTCCGTGGTGGTTGGTAAGTAGGGTCACTGCATATATTATTATTATCTTTATTATTGTTATAAGCAGGTTATAATTAAGGTGTGTGTGTGGACCCCAAACTTCTGACCCGGGTTTGGAGGGCGCCACAAAGCTCTTGTTCCATGGGAGGAAAATTTTAGAGGACTTGAATGGACAAAGAAGTGGAATGAACTTGACTTCATTCCCAACTCAAATGTTTTGTCAGAGCATATTTCAAAAGCTGATGAGTTACTGACAAATTTTGGCTTCAAAATACAACTTAAAGTCACTGCTCTAAGTACTAAATCTCTTCAAGGTCTACACTCCAAGACTCATGAAAAGGTTGATAAATTTCAGGAATCAGGTGATAAGCTAGACCTGATGCTCAAACTAGACAAGAATAGGTTTATCAGACCAATTCAAGAGAGAGTTGAAGCTATTGAGCAGGTTCTGTGACGGCCTCAACCCCGGGGTCATGGGCTGACATCACCAAAATATAATAAACTATAACATAAACTACTAAATAAACTTTATTATAACACACGACCCCAAACCAGGAGCCGATGCAGGTTCAAGTATTATTTAGGTTACAAAACAATACCAACTTGTTCAAGATCTGACATCCTAACTTATTACAGCAACTTATCAGACCTCAGGGCCTTATACAAACTACCTCAGAGGAGCCGGGACCGGAGGGACCTGGCACTCTATGCTGACCTGGTCTTCTAGACATCTGTAATAATTAAGTACAAAACAATTCATTGCTCAACAGTACCTCTATATGAATAACCAGTAAAACAAGATATATAAAAACTGTATAGGAATAGATATCAAAACTAGTTTACGAAAAATCCATGAAACAGGTATAACTGGATATCAAAACTAGCATGCTCTGTAAAATAATATCATCTGTAGTGTGCTGTGTCAAAATACCAGAGTCCAATTTTAGCATGCTATTTCCTTTCCAAAACCACTGTCCATTGCTGGACCCTTAAATCATCTGTTCCGTTACGGGGACCATAAACCATTTGTTCCGTTCCGGGAAATATTAAACCAAAGTCATACATAAAAGAGGATGAATTCTAGGGATAGCTGATCAATCTATCCCACCACAATTTGTTCCGAAACTCAGAGACTAGCTAGGTCTCTGTTATGCTGAACTAAGCGGCCTACCAGTGCGCGCATCTGACTTAGCCTCTTACGCAACCTTGCTGGGTCGTTACCTAATAACGGGCCTCTTACGCCACTGACCATCAAATATCTGATTCATTTTTATCCAGTTTTCAAAATCATTTACACCTATCTCTTTTTAAATGATTACAGCACACATTCTGAAAATCCCTTTTTAATTTTAATCACAATCTAGAGATAGGCATTTTCAGAAGTTACTTTTTCCCCAAAACATCAGTTAATAAAACATATTTAAATAAGAGGAATACGTAACTTAAAACGTTCTGTTCCAGTACGTAATTTAAATCAACAACTATTCATATATACTGAACTGTAAAAGGTTCGTTCAGGGGTACTTGCCTTACGAAGCTTTGTACTAACATTGGATTGACTCTACTTGACTTTAACTACGGGGTCCTTCGACTCGAACCTATGAAATCGAAACAACCCAGGTTAAACGACCGATTATGCTTGACTTATCCTCACTAAACTAGTTACCCAACGCTACAACTCCTGAGTCGTATGCATTCAAATAATAATAATATACACGCAATAATAGTGCACATAGCAACCAGGGTTCAATTTGTATTAAACGCGATATATACACTCGATTCGTAATTACAGGTAATTTTTAGAAAAATTTGGACAGCGACTCCTCTATTTATACACCTATCCTTCGAAACATCAACCGACGTCAATTCCCAACAAATCAATTCGAACTGCCACATAAATAAGTTTATAGTCCAGAAAATAATTCATACAAGTTGTTTTATTTATTAAAATATTTAGGAATCAGAACAGGGTCATCACCGTCCACCGTCCGCTCGTAATTAGTCATCGCGGTACTGCGGCAAAATTTCGCGGGTACCCGAGAAATTTACCGGGTTTCCAACACGAAGTTCGCCGATTACTAAAATTACTTCCCGCAAAAATATAATTAATCACAAATTGCACTCATCCATATTCTGCAGAAAATAAGTTAAATAATTAAAATATAACCAACAAGACGCGCGTGCAACACACATAGATCGGAAAAAAGCAACACAACGGAGAACAAGGCGGCAGACAAGCAACAAAACCACAGACCCAACTAATACTCACATATAATTACACTCATGTATATATATATGCATATGTAAAGTCAATAAATCGAAACAAAGAGGGCTTCTGGAAAACCAACCGGAAACAACCAAGGAACGGCGGCGCAACCGAGAGGAAACCGAACATGGAGCACAAGGAAACAAAAGAGAGAAGGAGGGATAGATTGAGAGAAGGAGGATGAAAGATTACAGGAGACAGAGAGAGAAGGAATTGATTGAAAAAGGGAGAGACAAAGACTGTGGTGCAGGGTTGTGTATTTTCACTTGGTGGTTCCACGTATTATCTACAAGATTCATGGCAAACCCTTATTCTTAGCGCCTTACATGTGTCCTGGACTCGTGTTTTACAAATTTTAGGTTCGTTCCCTACTAAAATAATGTACCAGCTGTGCTTTAAACATATCGAAAAAAATTATAAACTTTACACCAAAATTCCCGGAATATTTGGAAGTTAATAAAATAGAATCTTCAAAAGTTTTAAAGCATTTTTAGAATGTAACTAATATCCGTATTTAGCGATTAAGCGAAACACTGCGCCGGGAAAATTAATTCCTAAAATTACCAAAATAATTTTAAAATTCTCAGAATATTATAAACGTAATAAAATATGAGTTTCATGATTTTTGAAGAATCCGGGGATTAAATATGGATTTTACAATTAAATGAAATCAGAAAATCATTTAAGAACAACTAATCAACAGAATATTGATTTGTAAATTTTATAAAATCCCAAAAATAATCATTGAAATTATAAAATCATAAAAATAATTTTAGAGACAACCCAAATAATTTTGAAAATAAGATCGTCATAAAATCACTTTTTAAAAGTGAAATAAAAATAAAATGGTGCAGCGGTTAATCATAAAAGCACACCACGCAATCCAACAATCACATTTAAACAATAATAAGTGAGACACAGGGACCAGAATTAATACAAAATTCTTTATTTAATATATTTACGTAATAATTGCATATTTAAATATTACAAAAATGTACGAGTCGTTTATAACCTTCCCCCCTTAAAAAGATTTTGCCCTCAGAATCTTAACTAATTAAATAAGTGAGGATATTTGTCAAGAATATCTTATTCTAATTCCCAGGTAGACTCTTCCACCCTAGGATTTCTCCAAAGTACTTTAACTATAGGGATATATTTATTCCTAAGTACACGCTCCTTATGATCTAATATCTGGATTGGCTGCTCCACATAGGACAAATATGATTGAAGCTCGATTGGTTCATATTCGATTACTTGATTCAAATCAGGGATATACGACTTCAAAATGGACACGTGAAATACATTATGAATATGATGCCATTGCGGGGGTAGAGCCATCTCGTACGCAACTTTTCCTATTCGCCTCAAAACCTCGAATGGTCCTATATACCTCAGACTTAGCTTACCTTTTTAAGCAAACCAATCAATCCTTTCCATGGAGAAATACTTAGTAATACCAGTTATCCTATTTTAAAATTTATGTCCTTCCGATGTAAATCTGCATTCTTCTTTTGTCTGTCCTGAGCGGCTTCCAATTTTTTCTGTATTAATACCACTGCCTCTTTCGTCTGCTGTACTAATTCAGGTCCTAACATTTTCTTTTCTCCTTCCTCATCTCAACACATAGGTGATCTACACTTTCGTCCATATAAGGCTTCATAAGGTGGCATTCCAATGCTGGCATGGTAGCTGTTATTATAAGAAAATTCTATCAACTGGTAAATGATCATCCCAATTTCCCTTGAAATCCAAAGCACATACTCTTAACATATCTTCGATCGTCTGAATCGTTCTCTCACTTTGGCCATCAGTTTGAGGATGATAAGCGGTGCTCATATTTAACTTAGTTCCTAAACATTCGTGAAATTTCATCCAAAACCTCGAATTGAATCTTGGATCTCGATCTGACACTATAGACACAAGTACCCCATGCTTGGTAACTATCTCATCCTAATATATTTTAACTAGCTTTTCCAAAGAATACCTTTCATTAATCGGAAGAAAATGCGCTGACTTGGTCAATCTATCAATGATTACCCAAATGGCATCGTGATTCGATCTTGTCTTCGGCAAACCCACCACGAAATGCATTGCAATCTCTTCCCATTTCCACTGTGGGATATCCAGGGGCTGTAACAATCCACCAGGCCTTTGATGTTCTGCTTTTACCGTCTAACATACGTGACACTTACTGACCCAGTCCGTAATCTCTTTCTTCATTCTTGGCCACCAGAAGTGCTTCTTTAAATCTTGGTACATCTTTGTGCTACCAGGGTGAATAGAAAACCTAGAGTTATGCGCTTCGTGCAATATTTCATTCTTCAATTCTGCTACATTAGGAATCCAAATGCGAGAGGAAAACCTAAACAAACCTTGGCTATCCTTTTGAGTACATAACTCTTCTCTTGTCAGAGTATTCAAGTCCTGTTCCATAACTCCTTATTGACACCTTTTAATCTTTTCCATCAACGCGGGATGGAAAGTAATCTCGTATAGCTGCTCCTGACCTCCACTTGATACTCGAACTTTAATCTCCATCTTTTCTAAATCTCGGGCTAGTTCATCCGCGATACGAACCATATTTAATTTCTCTTTTCTACTTAAGGCATCAGCCACCACATTGGCCTTACCTGGATGATAATTAATCGAACAATCATAGTCCTTAATCAGTTCCAGCTACCTTCTTTGTCTCATGTTTAAAGCTTTTTGGGTGAATATATACTTTAAGCTTTTATGATCCGTATAGATATCACATTTCTCTCCGTACAAGTAATGACGCCATAACTTCAAAGCAAACATTATAGCTGCCAACTCAAGATCATGAACTGGATATTTTTGCTCATGGGGCTTTAACTACCTAGACACATACGCGATAACCTTATCATGTTGCATTAGCACATAACTTAATCCTTTGAGAGAAGCATCACTACAGATTCCGAAATTCCCTGTTTCATCTGATAATACTAACACTGGTGTTGTCATTAGCCTCTTTTTCAACTCTTGGAAACTTTCTTCATATTTCTCAGTCCAAACAAATCTCTCATTCTTCCGGGTCAGCTTGGTCAATGGGGTTGCAATCTTGGCAAAGTCCTTCACAAATCTTCGGTAATAGCCTGCTAATCCAAGAAAACTTCTAACTTCCGTCGGGGTCTTCGATTGCTCCCATCTGGATACCGCTTCAATCTTCGCAGGGTCTACCTTAATACCATCCTTACCCACTATATGACCTAAAAACTGGACTTCCTCCAACCAAAATTCATATTTTGAGAACTTAGCATATAGCTATTTTTCTCTCAACCTTTGCAAAGCGATCCTTAGATGTTCGGCATGGTCATCTTTGGTATTTGATTAGATGAGGATGTCATCAATAAATATAATAACAAACTTATCCAGATACTCCTTATACACCCGGTCCATTAAATCCATAAAAGCTGATGGCGCATTAGTCAATCCGAATGACATCACTAGGAACTCATAATGGCCATACCTGGTTCGAAAGACAGTCTTCAGTATATCTTCAGGCTTGATCTTCAACTGATGATAGCCCGATCTTAAGTCGATGTTGGAAAAACAACATGCTCCCTTAAGTTGATCAAACAAATCATCAATTCTGGGTAGGGGATACTTATTTTTGATGGTTAACTTATTCAATTCTCGATAGTCAATACACAATCTCATGCTTCCGTCCTTCTTTTTCACAAATAACACTGGCACGCCCCACGGGGATACACTTGGCCTAATTACCCCTTTATCCAAAAGTTCCTGAAGTTGTTTAGCTAGCTCTTTTATTTCTACTGGGGCCATATGGTAGGGTGCCTTTGAAACTGGTTCTGCTCCCGGAATTAGATCAATAGAAAACTCAATCTCCCGATCGGGTGGTAATCCTGGTAACTCGTCTGGAAACACATTAGAAAATTCACTAACTACTGGAAGCTCCTCCAATCCCGGTACCTTCTTCTCAGTGTCCATGACATGGACTAAATATGCTTCACATCCTTGTCTTAACAGCTTCTTTGCTTTCAGTATCGAAAGAAATTTCTTTTTCTGCTGCTGTCCTTGATAAATTATCCTTATATTATCTTCTGTATATAACAAAACTTTCTTTTTCTTTACATTCATTATTTTCCTTATGCTGGGACAACCAATCCATTCCTAGAATCACATCAAACTCTCCTAACTGAAAGGGTATTAAGTCCACTGAAAAGAAATGCCCACAAATTTCTAGTTGACACCTAGGACAAAACTGGTTTACTAAAACTTTATCCTAATTAGCCACCTCTATGGACAAGGGCTCATTTAGATTCTCCAACACCCAATCCATATTACTTACACATTCTTTAGATATAAAAAACTTAGACGCTCCTAAGTCAAATAAAACTTTAAGAGGCACATAATTTAGAGAAAGCGTACCTGCAACTACATTTGAATCCTGAGCATTAGATCTCTTGGTCATCTTAAATGTTCTGGCACTTGCTGTGCTAGTTGCTGGTCCTTGAGATTCACTCTCTCCTACACTACCTTGAGTAGCCATCTTGCAGTTTCTGGAGATGTGCCTAACCTTACCACACTTAAAGCAGGTGACTCCGAAGTTTCCTGTGTTACACTCTGACGTATAATGACCCTTTTTATCGCATTTAAAGCACTGGACATCCTTTCTGCACTGACCACTATGATTTTTACCACATAACTTACAATCCACAACTGACCTGGTTGACTGAACTGGGGCAGAGGCAACTGAAGTGACACCGGAACTCGTCTAAACAAAGCCTTGCCTTCTAAACCTCTTATTCCTATTCCGGCCAAACTTCCTTGGGAACTTCTGACTAGACTCCTCCTGGTCTGCATTACCTATACCACCTTCAAACCTTCTCTTCTTATCACTCCTTTCCTTGGATGCCAATTTCTGATCACTCTCAATTACCAGGGCGGCTTGAACTATCGAAGTATACGTCTTAAGCTGTAGGGCCATCACTCCACTACGAACTTCCAGCTTCAGCCCTTGCTGAAATCTTCTAGCTTTCTGAATTTCAGTATTCACATATCCAGGGGCTAGTCGGGCCAACTCCGTAAACTTGGACTCATACTCAGCCACACTCTTTTCTCCTTGCTTCAATTCCAAAAACTCTACTTCCAACTGACTTTGCAAGCAATCTGGAAAATACTTCTCTAGAAACAACTCCGTAAATCTGGCCCAAGAGACAGGGCCTTCTCCTTCTAATGCACGCACAGATTTCCTCCAAAAACTAGCTTCACCTTTGAGAAAGTAACTGGCATAATCCGACTTAGAATCATCACTGACATGAATAAGGGTGAAGGCTTTCTCCATTTCCTTAAGCCAAATTCTAGCAGTAACCGGATCTACCCCGCCCTTAAACTCTGGGGGTTTAACTGACTGAAAAGACTTGAAGCTAACAGTCTGATTTGACTCTCTTGGCTGGGGTTGCTGTTGGAGCTGCGGCTGTTGTTGGATTTGTTGGTGTTGTTGTTGTATAAATTGCTGCTGTTGTTGCTGCTATTGCAGGAATTGCTGTTGCTGCTGCTGGAATTGTTCTTGCTGCTGAGCCATCTGATTAGACTTTTCTTTGGAGGCATTCTCCTGAAACACGACAAAAGGTTTTATATGAAAATTGTGCCCCCAGGTAGCAACAATTTTATGCATCAGGAGAATGCGGTCACAATTAAATATTCCCTTCCTTGTTTATTTGGGGTCCACCCATGATGCATAACTAAATTTAACAAAATCTAGCAACAAATACAACAATAACAGTAACAGCGATAACAAGAGTGCAATAAGATAAAACCAACAACAGTAATACCATAAAAGAATGATAGTACAACAACAGTACAAATCCATCTAACAACTACAGTACAACACTCAAAATATACTAGATACACAACAAAATTGGCTGTCATAGCAGCCTCGCCTAATACAAACTATAATACTTAATAAACATACATAGGAAAAGCATTTACAGAACTCCTATAACTAACTTCGAGCTCTGTATCTCACTGCAACAACTCTGATCTAGCCACTGCCACTACCACCGATGGATCCTAACTCAAATACCAACCAGTTCACGAGATCCTGGTACTGAACAGCTCTAAACTCGGAGCTAATAAAAAGGTCAGTGATTCGGGCTCTCTCTATAGCATCCTGAGTCAATGATCGCACTCTCTCCTGCACATCTGGTGAAGGGGCAGGGATGCCCTGAAAGGCCCGACCGGAATCTGGTCAAGCTGAGTTGCTAACCCTGGACTCTGCTCTCTGATCAAAGACTGGTTCACCGCTCGGTGAACATGGTAAGGGATCGGGGAGGATGCACCTGAAAGAATGGATGGAGGAATATGTGATCTCGAGGTGGAGGAACTGGGACCAGATCCTGGAGGAAAATCCCTAACAACCGACACTGTTACGACCGGCATTTTATGTAATATTATTTATGAATTTGGTATAATATTAAGTCAAATGAAAATATATTCAATGATTGTACGTTTGTGTGAGTGAAAATTTCTGCATTATAAATTTGCTTTGGGTAGTATATGATTTTTCAAAGCAAGAGTTTATTTAATTTCTTTATTTTTGATTTATAAGGAATATTCTAAGCTTTGGAAAAATCTTCTTTTAAAAGGCATTTTGTTCACAAATTTTGAAAATGATTTTATAAAGTCTCTAAAAATACAAGTTAATTTATGGTATAAATTTTATAATTTTTGAACTTGTATTTTATTTTATAAAAATAAATCATTATAAATTTTAGTTGTCATATTTATCAAATTACATGAATAACCTTGCATGCAAACTCTCTTCTATTTAATCAAAGGGCAAAGAAGACATTCTCAACCCCACTAACTCACATTTTGCTAACCAATTTACCCCTTTACCCTTGCATGCAAATCTACCTAACTATATTGGAGGGTTACTCTTGTAAAATCTCAAACCCACTCACATTATAGTCAAATCAATGCATAAAAACAAGTCCAAGAAGTGATCATCACCTCACTTCACCCCACCACTTCACTCTCTTCTCCCTCCCTCCTCCCTCACCTCTCGGTTTTTCCCCTCCCCTCTCGGCAACCACCAAAACCGAGCCCCATCCCCTTCTTTCTTCAACTCTCACTCAAACAATCATCTTATATCCAAGTAATTTTACTCCCTATATGTTATTCTTATATATATTTCAAAAGTTTAGAGTGAAAAACCTATGTTTTGACCTTGCATGGTGATGTTTTTGTTAAACTCAAAGTGAACCTCCTTGATTCTTGTGAATCTAAGGCTTTCACCATGAGATATAATATCATAGGGTCAAGAATGGCTAGACATAAGAGTGTTACACTTATGAAATGTTGTTCTTACCCTAATCCATTCGGCCATGACTTGATAGGAGCCGAATGGATGGTGTTTTGTTGCCTTGTTACATTTTTGTGTATTTTGTGATGATAATGTGAATTTTATAGTAAAAGCTTGATAAAACCCTTTTGCATGCTAGTTGATCATTTAGTTGTAATCCATGTTAGGCTTGCATGTTGAATTATGATAAAAATTTATTTGGAAATCATGTTGCTTTGGCTTGAAAGATCCGAAAGCATGCATGCATGTAAACCACTTTTGATTTTTTTGGAAGTTTTGATCATTTAGATTCATGTTGTTAGTGAGCCTTAATTTCAGTAGGAATAATGTATTAATATTGATTTATACTTCTTATTGCATGGTAATAATTCGTGGTTATCTATTATAAAAAAAATATATATCTTGTTGCTTCAAGAGCATAAAGGTTTGTGATTTGTAAAGAGTAGTCTCTTTTGTTTTGCCATAGTTGCACCTTAGGTAAGGATGATCTCACCAAGGTTATTTTGAGAAAAAGGGAGTTAGTTCAGTAGAATACCATGTATAAGTCTTTGTTTAAGTTTTGAGTTGTTGTTAGATAGGTTTGTCAAGTCAAAGCCTTGGAAAATGAGAGTTATAGTTTCTGCAGAAAAATCAGTTTAGTACCCTGAGGTTTAGAGTGAGTTTTGACCATGTCATTGATGTGCACTTTGAGGCCCAAGCTACCAGAAGTTAGTATGGGGAGTATATAATAGGTTTTAGGAGTTGGTTGGAGGTTTGCATGTCATTTGGTTAGGTGCACAAGTAGAATAACAAAATCTATCCAGCAGGGGACAGTTTTGTTGCAACTTAGAAATAGGGAGATTTGGCCATGTCATGGGTAGGCCCTCATTAGGCCCAATTGGGCCTTAGTTAGAGGGTATGTCAGAGAAGTTTTTCCAACCATAGTTCATAGGATATGAGCTAGAACCATGTGTCACAAGTTAATTCAAGTCAGGGCATTTTCTGCCCAGAAAAACAGGGGAACCTTGGACTTTTAGCTTAGGCCCAAGAAGGCCCAAGCCAGGCCTTTGAGCCACATCAAGCTTGTGAGATGCCCTTAGGTCAGGAGAGTCTTGTGTAAAAATTTTGAAGAAAAACTTGTAGTTTAAGAGTGTCTAATGCACTCAAGAAACCTTAGTTACCATTCTGAAATTTGCACCAGTGAGCACTTTCACTTATCACATAGCTTTAGAACACTTAGAAGTGAGTATTAGGTCGACCACCATAGTTGTAAGATAGTATAAGGTCAATAGAGAAAAAGGCACAAGTGAGGGTCAATAGGTTTTGGATAATTTAGGAAAGGCACATTGAGTTAGGAAGCCCAAATTTGAAGACTTTGTTTAGTTAGTGACCAAGTGACTTAAGTGGTGAGTCGAGATCATCCAAGCCTAGTGTGGCATTATGGTGTATATGATGTTATTTGGTATTAATATACGATATGTGATTATGTGGCTACGTGTGTACATTTGAAAATATAATGGTGGATATGAATTAAGTGCGTATAGGCCTAAGTGCCATCCATGTTTAATTTCGGGTTGTAAATAGGTTAAGATGGTAAGAATATATTATAATGAGGATTATTATTATTTATGTAGGATCTCAAGATGAGGGAAAACTTGCCATAAAAGTCGAGTGAAGCTCCAGTTGTTGCTCCTACCAGTCAGACCAGACCAGTCTATCTCAAGGCAAGTGATTCAACTTGACCTTCGTATTTACTGTAAACAGTTCATATATATATCGATGCAATTATCCTGAGTCATTTTGATATATTTAAATCAAGCGTATCTTTTGTTTATCTTTGAGTTACATAGAGATGCCATGAACCCTCGAGTACGTATTGCAAGTAGTTCAAAAGTCTTTCATGATAGTTTAATGCCATGATAAAAATGAAGAGTTGATATATTTCTTGATTGATCCTCTTGATTAACATGTTGATGTTTCCTATGCATTGATATCTCATCCTGATACTTGAACCCCTATAGAACCTTACTTTGAATTCTGATAGTCAGATACTTCCCAGCTTGATTCCTCATTAATTGATACCCTCTTTCTTATCCTAAAGCTTGAAAATTCTGATATACCCTGAGCTAAAAATCATTCTTCATACCTTAACACCCTTAATATTCATGAAGCTTACATTCTTAATGATCCAGCACTTGAACCTTGATGAGAAACCATTACTTTGAGCCCAAATTGGCATTACCCTTCATATTATCCATTAGCCTCACTAAATCCTCTTGTCCAATCTTTGATATATGAAAACCATTCAATTACTTGAATATAGAATAGTTTTGTGAATCATGGCTCTGATATTCAGTACCTTGTTTCCCGTGTTTCGAGTTGATCTATAATTCCTTAATAAAAATATTTACTGTTAAAAGAGATTTTGTTACAATTCGGCATCAGCTTTTGAAATAAATAAAATGTGGATTTTCAGTCCCAAAGGGGGATAAATGTTTTCTTGAATGGTGGATCTTGATTGAGACGCGAGTCATTTCCACACTTATATTAGGCTTAAAAGTTGCCTAGGGATTCCCAATAATGTTTTAGAACCCAGCGAGGTTCGGGATTACTTCACGGCTGATCACCGGCTGTAATCCGTAGCGTCATAAAATGATTTTGATTAAGAATGATTTTAAAAATTTTTTTGATGCAAGCAAAATGATGCCAACTCACATAAGTTTTATCTCTCGTTATCATTGATTATATCTTTCCATTGTCATTCCTAAAGGTATATCTCGATTTATGTTTTGCGTTGTACTGTTAGCACTTGTTGAGCTTTTGGCTCACTTCTTGCTTTACCCTGATATTACAGCTAGCAGCTATGGTTAGATTCAAGCAGACTGCCCGTAAGACCTGTGATGCTGATGCTTATGTTCGAGCTCAGGTAGAATAAGTAATAATAGCTATGAGGATTCGGTATTTGTAATCAGATGTAATAGCTGGTAGTGATGGGCTGTTCCAAACCCTAAACTGTAAGATCTTGGATTGGTTGTGTATCCTTCATTAAAATGGTGTAATAACTATATTTATTTCGCTATTTAAGTTGGGGGTGTGACAGGTTTTGGTATCAGAGCTACGGTTTAGAGTCCCTGGACAGCCCAAATAGGTTATAGGATTTGTGTGTAGGTTATAGATATTATGCGAGAGAGTAGGTTAAGTAAATTATTATTAATACTCCTCTTATTGGTTGTCAGCAAAGGGCGCATTCCTCGTCGTCCTCTGGGTCAGACGACACTATTGCTTTCTCCGTGTATGCTGAGTTGAGGCGCGAGTTCGACATGCTTCAGGGCAAGTACGACCGACTGATAGACCGACTGAAGAACGTGTATCCGGACAGCCGAAACTACGAAGGGAAGCCCAAGGAGCAGATGACTGCGAGACTTGAGACCTTGGTTCAGTACGTTAACACTAAGCTTGAGGAGATGCCAGCGCACCGGGACCGTACCAGCCAGTATGTCATTCAGATGGTGGCGGATGAGCTCCAGAGCATTGTGAAGACGCTTCGAGAGGAAAAGACTACCAAGCCCCGTTCAGATGGAGTGGAGCCTTAGTTCTTTCCATTTACCTTTCATGTTGTTGTACTATCAGACTCTATGGAATCCCCAGTTGTTTCCGTCTTTCCTTTAAATAAGCCTGTTATTCCTAGAATTAGACTATGTCCCAATCCTATGTACTGTGACCTTTAAAATTTCAATAATTATGTGCTATTGTTCCATTTGCTCTCAACTGTTATTTTATGTTTTTATCATCATATCTGCTTAATTTGGAAACTTGACCCCATATGTAAATGAGAATGCCATGCGATACCCTCGAATCATTTTATCATTCATATCTGTTTTGACACAACTCTTATTTCAGGATCATGCCTCCCAAAAAGAAGAACCCAACAACCACCTTCACCACAGACCCAAATATTCTTCGACTACTGGAAACCTTGCAACAGCAAACCAATGCTATAGCTCAACAACAACTAACCCTTCAACAACGAATTGAAAACCAAGATAACCGTGAGCCACACCAACCACCTGAACCACCAGTACCACCTAGACAAATTGTCACTTTCAAAGCTTTTCAGAATGTGAATCCACCTGTATTTCATGATACCACTGATCCAGTGATAGCAAACACATGGATCAAGGAGATGGAAAGGGCTTTTGAGTTGGTACAGTTAGGAGACGATCAGAAGACGCCGTATGCCACTTACTTCTTGAAGGGAGAAGTCATCTATTGGTGGGAATCAGTAAAGGCTATGGAAGTCACTCAGCAGGTTTCTTGGGAGAGATTTAAAAAGTTATTTCTGGACAAGTATTACCCTAAGTACATGCAGAATCAGATGGAGCTAAAATTTCTTGAGTTGAAGCAAGGGAACATGACTGTATTGGAGTATGAGAAGAAGTTCACTAAGTTGTCAAGGTTTGTGACAAAGTATACCAGCACTGAGGAGGAAAAAGCAAAGAAATTTCAGCAAGGATTGGAGCCTTGGATCAGAGATAGGGTGGCTATGTTTGAGCTTGAAACTTATGCGGGAGTAGTACAGAAAGCTGCTCTGATTGAGAATAATGGGATGCAGTCAAGGAAAGAGAGGGATAACAAGAAGAGGAAGGTTCCATTTTATGGAGAAAAGTCTGAAGCTGGAAGTTCGCAAGATCGGAATGTAAAGAGGATTGGTTTCCAGAAGGGCGGAAATTTTCAAAGGAAGGAAATTTGGGCAAAAGGCAAGAATCAAAAGGGAACAATCAGGCAAGCCAAGGGCAAGTTGGAGAAAACAGGTTCCAGAGGCCAGAATGCAAGCACTGTGGAAGAAGGCACCCCGGAGTATGCAATAAGCTGAGTATGACCTGTTATAGGTGCAATCAGAAGGGACATTTGGCAAACGAGTGCAAGATGCCGAAGCCAGGAGTTACGTGTTACAAGTGTGGGAAGACTGGACACATGGCTAGGGAGTGTAAGGCAACAGGACCAGTCAGAGCTCTGATGAACGTGGCAAGTACCAGTGCAAGCGTGCCAGGTGAGGTATTGGCATTACCTCCACCACCCGCACCAACCCCGCAAGCAACAACAAAGACATTTGATCTAAAGATGAAAGATGCTGTTCAGAATCCTGAGGTAATAGCAGGTACACTTTTACTCAATAATGTCAAAGCTAAGGTATTGATTGATTCGGGAGCAACAAGATCTTTCATATCAGAATCTTTTGTTGATAAACTCCAATGTGATAAAACGGTTATGAGTGAGGTAGTAAATGTGGTAATTGCGAACCAAGAGAAGATTCCTGTGAATCAATTTTGTCCAAAATGTGAGATTGATATTTCGGGATATAAGTTCTCAGCCGACTTGATACTCTTCAAGCTGGGAGAGTTTGATATAATTTTAGGAATGGATTGGTTAGGAGAGAATAGCGCTCAGATAAATTGTAAGACCAAGAGAGTGTATTTAAAGACGAAGAGTGGAGAGAAGGTAGTATTTAAGGGGCAGAGGCAAGAGCAACTATTTCTTACAATTATTCAGGCTAAGAAGTTACTTAGAAAAGGTTGTGAATCGTTCCTAGCATATGTAGTGGATTCAGAGAGAGGCAGCCCCAGCATGGAAGATATTCCTGTAGTTAATGAGTTCCCCGATGTGTTTCCCGACGAACTACCAGGCTTACCACCAGATCGACAAATTGAGTTCGAGATCAACCTTGCTCCAGGCACGGAACCAGTTTCAAAGGCTCCGTATAGGATGGCACCAGCAGAAATGAAAGAGTTGGCGAGCCAGCTACAAGAATTATTGGATAAGGGAGTGATACGACCAAGTACGTCGCCATGGGGAGCACCTGTTCTCTTTGTGAAGAAGAAAGATGGGAGTATGCGTCTATGCATAGATTACCGGGAGTTGAATAAAGTAACGATCAAGAACCGCTACCCGCTACCAAGGATAGATGACCTTTTTGATCAGTTAAAGGGAGCAAAATGCTTTTCGAAGATTGATTTGAGATCGGGATACCATCAATTAAAGATCAAGGAAGAAGATATTCCCAAGACCGCATTTAGGACCAGATATGGGCATTATGAATTCCTAGTAATGCCGTTTGGATTGACCAACGCTCCGGCCGCATTTATGGATCTGATGAATCGAGTATTTAAGAAGTATTTGGATAAATTTGTCGTGGTATTTATTGATGACATCCTTATTTATTCTAAGTCGGAAGAAGAACATAAGCAACACCTCTGGATAGCATTGGAGATACTCCGACAAGAGAAGTTGTATGCCAAGTTTACCAAATGTGAGTTTTGGTTAAAGGAAGTTCAATTTTTGGGGCATGTTATTGGAAATGAGGGAGTTAAAGTGGATCCGGCGAAGATTGAGGCAGTTATGAGTTGGGAGAGGCCAAAGACTCCTACGGAAGTGCGAAGTTTTCTAGGATTGGCCGGATACTATAGAAGATTCGTCAAGGATTTCTCGAAGATCGCCACGCCATTGACCAAGTTAACCAGAAAGAATCAAAAGTTTGAATGGAGTGCAGAATGTGAAAATAGCTTTCAAGAGTTAAAACAGAAGTTGGTAACAGCTCCGGTGTTGGTACTTCCAGATGATCAAGGGAATTTTGTAATATTCAGCGACGCTTCACATAAGGGTTTGGGTTGTGTGTTGATGCAACACAGTAAGGTAATAGCAAATGCGTCAAGACAGTTGAAGCCGCACGAGTTAAAGTATCCGACGCATGACTTGGAACTAGCCGCCATAGTGTTCACACTCAAGATTTGGAGACACTATCTCTATGGAGAGAAGTGTGAAATCTACACGGATCACAAGAGTTTAAAGTACATTTTTACTCAGAAAGAGCTCAATATGAGGCAGAGGAGATGGCTGGAATTGATCAAGGACTATGACTGTTCGATAAATTACCATCCTGGAAAGGCGAACTTAGTGGCCGATGCGCTGAGTCGGAAGGAGAGATTGAATATGATGATAACATCAAAAGAGTTATCTGAAGAAATCGGAAAATTGGAATTGGAACTTTGTGCTTATGGGAAAGTCAAAGAAGTTTGTCGTGCAATGACCTTTCAGCCAACACTAATGGAAAAGATAAAGAAGTGTCAAGAGGAAGTAATGGAAAAAGAGAAAAATCAGTTATCTGGAGAAGAGATTAATACTAAAAGGGATGAGCAAGGAATACTAAGGTTTTCATCCAGAATATGGATTCCTCATGTACCTGAATTAAAGAATAAGATCCTCCATGAAGCCCACCATTCGAAATTTTCAATCCACCCGGGAAGCACCAAGATGTATCAAGACTTAAAGAAGAACTTTTGGTGGCCAAATATGAAGCGAGACGTGGAAGAATGGGTTGCGAAGTGCTATACTTGTCAGAAAGTAAAGGCAGAACATCAACGACCAAGCGGATTAATTCAGCCCCTGAAGATTCCAGAATGGAAATGGGAAAATATCGCTATGAACTTTATAGTAGGACTACCGTGAACAAAATCCGGACATGACGTAATATGGGTTATAATTGATCGTCTTACGAAGTCGGCGCATTTCCTTCCAATAAATGAGAAGTCGTCACTGGACAAGTTGGTTCATCTGTATGTGCACGAAATCGTATTAAGGCATGGAGTACCCGTATCAATAGTTTCAGACAGAGATCCCCGATTTAACTCGAGATTCTGGAAGCAATTCCAGGAATGTCTTGGCACGAAGTTGAATATGAGCATGGCGTATCACCCGCAGACTGATGGTCAGAGCGAAAGGACGATTCAAACAATCGAAGACATGTTGCGCAGTTGTGCAATCGATTTTGCAGGAAGTTGGGATGACCACCTGCCATTGATTGAATTCTCATATAATAACAGCTATCATTCCAGTATCGGCATGTCACCATATGAAGCTTTGTACGGGCGAAAATGTAGATCACCAACAAGTTGGGATGAAGTAGGAGAAGGAAGAATTCTCGGCTCAGAATTGGTACAACAGTTGCATGACTCAGTCAAGTTAATTCAGAAAAGGTTGCTTGCTGCTCAAGATAGACAGAGGAAGTATGCGGATCCAGCGTGTAAGGATGTTCAATTCTAAATTGGCGAAGCTGTGTTGCTAAAGGTGTCACCTAGGAAAGGGTTGATGAGATATGGCAAGAAAGGAAAGTTAGCACCTAGATACATAGGTCCTTTTGAGATTTTGAGTCAAGTAGGAAAGGTGGCCTACGAGTTGGCCTTACCACCTCAGTATCGGCATGTGCATAATGTGTTCCATGTGTCGTTACTTAAGAAATATAATCCTGACACTAGCCATGTGATAGAATATGAACCCGTAGAAATTCAGGCAGACCTGTCATTTGTGGAGCAACCGGTTAAAATACTCGACTGGCAAGTAAAGAGTCTTAGAAATAAGTCAGTAAAGTTAGTAAAAGTACTTTGGAGGAACCCTAAGGTCGAAGAGTCGACTTGGGAGTTAGAGTCTGATATGCGTTCCCGGTATCCTCATCTGTTCTCTTAGATTCTGGGGACAGAATCCCTTAAGGGGGAGAGGATGTTACGACCGACATTTTATGTAATATTATTTGTGAATTTGGTATAATATTAAGTCAAATGAAAATATATTCAATGATTGTACGTTTGTGTAAGTGAAAATTTCTGCATTATAAATTTGCTGTGGGTAGTATATGATTTTTCAAAGCAAGAGTTTATTTAATTTCTTTATTTTTGATTTATAAGGAATATTCTAAGCTTTGGAAAAATCTTCTTTTAAAAGGCATTTTGTTCACAAATTTTGAAAATGATTTTATAAAGTCTCTAAAAATACAAGTTAATTTATGGTATAAATTTTATAATTTTTGAACTTGTATTTTATTTTATAAAAATAAATCATTATAAATTTTAGTTGTCATATTTATCAAATTACATGAATAACCTTGCATGCAAACTCTCTTCTATTTAATCAAAGGGCAAAGAAGACATTCTCAACCCCACTAACTCACATTTTGCTAACCAATTTACCCCTTTACCCTTGCATGCAAATCTACCTAACTATATTGGAGGGTTACTCTTGTAAAATCTCAAACCCACTCATATTATAGTCAAATCAATGCATAAAAACAAGTCCAAGAAGTGATCATCACCTCACTTCACCCCACCACTTCACTCTCTTCTCCCTCCCTCCTCCCTCACCTCTCGGTTTTTCCCCTCCCCTCTCGGCAACCACCAAAACCGAGCCCCATCCCCTTCTTTCTTCAACTCTCACTCAAACAATCATCTTATATCCAAGTAATTTTACTCCCTATATGTTATTCTTATATATATTTCAAAAGTTTTGAGTGAAAAACCTATGTTTTGACCTTGCATGGTGATGTTTTTGTTAAACTCAAAGTGAACCTCCTTGATTCTTGTGAATCTAAGGCTTTCACCATGAGATATAATATCATAGGGTCAAGAATGGCTAGACATAAGAGTGTTACACTTATGAAATGTTGTTCTTACCCTAATCCATTCGGCCATGACTTGATAGGAGCCGAATGGATGGTATTTTGTTGCCTTGTTACATTTTTGTGTATTTTGTGATGATAACGTGAATTTTATAGTAAAAGCTTGATAAAACCCTTTTGCATGCTAGTTGATCATTTAGTTGTAATCCATGTTAGGCTTGCATGTTGAATTATGATAAAAATTTATTTGGAAATCATGTTGCTTTGGCTTGAAAGATCCGAAAGCATGCATGCATGTAAACCATTTTTGATTTTTTTGGAAGTTTTGATCATTTAGATTCATGTTGTTAGTGAGCCTTAATTTCAGTAGGAATAATGTATTAATATTGATTTATACTTCTTATTGCATGGTAATAATTCGTGGTTATCTATTATAAAAAAATATATATATCTTGTTGCTTCAAGAGCATAAAGGTTTGTGATTTGTAAAGAGTAGTCTCTTTTGTTTTGCCATAGTTGCACCTTAGGTAAGGATGATCTCACCAAGGTTATTTTGAGAAAAAGGGAGTTAGTTCAGTAGAATACCATGTATAAGTCTTTGTTTAAGTTTTGAGTTGTTGTTAGATAGGTTTGTCAAGTCAAAGCCTTGGAAAATGAGAGTTATAGTTTCTGCAGAAAAATCAGTTTAGTACCCTGAGGTTTAGAGTGAGTTTTGACCATGTCATTGATGTGCACTTTGAGGCCCAAGCCACCAGAAGTTAGTATGGGGAGTATATAATAGGTTTTAGGAGTTGGTTGGAGGTTTGCATGTCATTTGATTAGGTGCACAAGTAGAATAACAAAATCTGTCCAGCAGGGGACAGTTTTGTTGCAACTTAGAAATAGGGAGATTTGGCCATGTCATGGGTAGGCCCTCATTAGGCCCAATTGGGCCTTAGTTAGAGGGTATGTCAGAGAAGTTTTTCCAACCATAGTTCATAGGATATGAGCTAGAACCATGTGTCACAAGTTAATTCAAGTCAGGGCATTTTCTGCCCAGAAAAACAGGGGAACCTTGGACTTTTAGCTTAGGCCCAAGAAGGCCCAAGCCAGGCCTTTGAGCCACATCAAGCTTGTGAGATGCCCTTAGGTCAGGAGAGTCTTGTGTAAAAATTTTGAAGAAAAACTTGTAGTTTAAGAGTGTCTAATGCACTCAAGAAACCTTAGTTACCATTCTGAAATTTGCACCAGTGAGCACTTTCACTTATCACATAGCTTTAGAACACTTAGAAGTGAGTATTAGGTCGACCACCATAGTTGTAAGATAGTATAAGGTCAGTAGAGAAAAAGGCACAAGTGAGGGTCAATAGGTTTTGGATAATTTAGGAAAGGCATATTGAGTTAGGAAGCCCAAATTTGAAGACTTTGTTTAGTTAGTGACCAAGTGACTTAAGTGGTGAGTCGAGATCATCCAAGCCTAGTGTGGCATTATGGTGTATATGATGTTATTTGGTATTAATATACGATATGTGATTATGTGGCTACGTGTGGACATTTGAAAATATAATGGTGGATATGAATTAAGTGCGTATAGGCCTAAGTGCCATCCATGTTTAATTTCGGGTTGTAAATAGGTTAAGATGGTAAGAATATATTATAATGAGGATTATTATTATTTATGTAGGATCTCGAGACGAGGGAAAACTTGCCATAAAAGTCGAGTGAAGCTCCAGTTGTTGCTCCTACCAGTCAGACCAGACCAGTCTATCTCAAGGCAAGTGATTCAACTTGACCTTCGTATTTACTGTAAACAGTTCATATATATATCGATGCAATTATCCTGAGTCATTTTGATATATTTAAATCAAGCGTATCTTTTGTTTATCTTTGAGTTACATAGAGATGCCATGAACCCTCGAGTACGTATTGCAAGTAGTTCAAAAGTCTTTCATGATAGTTTAATGCCATGATAAAAATGAAGAGTTGATATATTTCTTGATTGATCCTCTTGATTAACATGTTGATGTTTCCTATGCATTGATATCTCATCCTAATACTTGAACCCCTATAGAACCTTACTTTGAATTCTGATAGTCAGATACTTCCCAGCTTGATTCCTCATTAATTGATACCCTCTTTCTTATCCTAAAGCTTGAAAATTCTGATATACCCTGAGCTAAAAATCATTCTTCATACATTAACACCCTTAATATTCATGAAGCTTACATTCTTAATGATCCAGCACTTGAACCTTGATGAGAAACCATTACTTTGAGCCCAAATTGGCATTACCCTTCATATTATCCATTAGCCTCACTAAATCCTCTTTTTTCCAATCTTTGATATATGAAAACCATTCAATTACTTGAATATAGAATAGTTTTGTGAATCATGGCTCTGATATTCAGTACCTTGTTTCCCGTGTTTCGAGTTGATCTATAATTCCTTAATAAAAATATTTACTGTTAAAAGAGATTTTGTTACAATTCGGCATCAGCTTTTGAAATAAATAAAATGTGGATTTTCAGTCCCAAAGGGGGATAAATGTTTTCTTGAATGGTGGATCTGGACTGAGACGCGAGTCCTTTCCACACTTATATTAGGCTTAAAAGTTGCCTAGGGATTCCCAATAATGTTTTAGAACCCAGCGAGGTTCGGGATTACTTCGCGGCTGATCACCGGCTGTAATCCGTAGCGTCATAAAATGATTTTGATTAAGAATGATTTTAAAATTTGTTTTGATGCAAGCAAAATGATGCCAACTCACATAAGTTTTATCTCTCGTTATCATTGATTATGTCTTTCCATTGTCATTCCTAAAGGTATATCTCGATTTATGTTTTGCGTTGTACTGTTAGCACTTGTTGAGCTTTTGGCTCACTTCTTGCTTTACCCTGATATTACAGCTAGCAGCTATGGTTAGATTCAAGCAGACTGCCCGTAAGACCTGTGATGCTGATGCTTATGTTCGAGCTCAGGTAGAATAAGTAATAATAGCTGTGAGGATTCGGTATTTGTAATCAGATGTAATAGCTGGTAGTGATGGGCTGTTCCAAACCCTAAACTGTAAGATCTTGGATTGGTTGTGTATCCTTCATTAAAATGGTGTAATAACTATATTTATTTCGCTATTTAAGTTGGGGGTGTGACAGACACCGACCTTCATACCCAGCGAGGACGGGCACTAGGTCCTGACATACCTCCTGGTGCAACTAGAGGAATGGGTGAGGGAGGCATGGGAGTCTCCTCAGCTATAACATCCAAAGTCCGCTCAGAATCTGAATCATTTGAATCTAACTGGTTCCCCAAAGAAGGAGAACTAGAGATCACTATGGGCCACTACCAACCATATCAATATACAAGGAAGATATAACAAGGTTAAGGAAATTCTATTAAAATATTAATAGATGTCAGGGTAACGCCGTCGGAACCCTCGACTGACACTTAAGGTTGCTCCTCGACATGAGTTGCTGACTCACACTTTAGGAAACACTTCCCACACCTTGCTGAATCAACTCTTAACCTAAATCAGGGACTTAAACCTGTGGCTCTGATACCAACTGTGACGGCCTCAACCCCGGGATCAGGGGCTGACGTCACCAAAATATAATAAACTATAACATAAACTACTAAATAAACTATATTATAACACACGACCCCAAACCAGGAACCGATGCAGGTTCAAGTATTATTTAGGTTACAAAATAACACCAACTTATTTAAGATCTGACATCCTAACTTATTACAGCAACTCATCAGATCTCAAGGCCTGATACAAACTACCTCAGAGGAGCCGGGACCGGAGGGGGCTGACACTCTACGCTGACCTGGTCTTCTAGACATCTGTAATAAATAAGTACAAAACAAGCTGAAAGGGTGAACAATCCATTGCTCAACAGTACCTCTATATGAATAACCAGTAAAACAGGATATATAAAAACAGTATAGGAACAGATATCAAAACTAGTTTATGAAAAATCCGTGAAACAGGTATAACTGGATATCAAAACTCGCATGCTCTTTAAAATAATATCATCTGTAGTGTGTTGTGTCAAAATACCAGAGTCCAATTTTAGCATGCTATTTTCTTTCCAAAACCACTGTCCATTGCTGGACCTTTAAATCATCTGTCCCATTACGGGGACCATGAACCATTTGTTCCATTACGGGAACCATTAAACCAAAGTCAGACATAAAAGATGATGAATTCTAGGGACAGCTGATCAGTCTATCCCACCACAATTTGTTCCGGAACTCAGAGACTAGCTAGGTCTCTGTTATGCTGGACTAAGCAGCCTACCAGTGCGCGCATCCGACTTAGCCTCTTACGCAATCATGCTGGGCCATTACCTAATAACGGGCCTCTTACGCCACTGACCATCCAATATCTGATTCATTTTTATCCAGTTTCCAAAATCATTTACACATATCTCTTTTTAAATGATTACAACACACATTCTAAAAATCCCTTTTTAATTTTAATCACAATCTAGAGATAGGCATTTTCAGAAGTTACTTTTTCCCCAAAACATCAGTTAATAAAACATATTTAAATACGAGGAATATGTAACTTAAAACATTCTGTTCCAGTACGTAATTTAAATCAACAACTATTCATATATACTGAACTGTAAGAGGTTCGTTCAGGGGTACTTGCCTTACGAAGCTTTGTACTAACACTGGCTTGACTCTACTTGACTTCAACTATGGGGTCCTTTGACTCGAACCTATGAAATCGAAATAACCCAGGTTAAACGACTGATTTTGCTTGAATTATCCTCACTAAACTAGTTACCCAACGCTACAATTCCCGACTCGTATGCATTCAAATAATAATAATATACACGTAATAATAGTGCACATAGCAACCAGGGTTCAATTTGTATTAAACGAGATATATACACTCGATTCATAATTATAGGTAATTTTTAGAAAATTTTGGACAGCGACTCCTCTGTTTATAGACCTACCCGTCGAAACATCAATCGACGTCAATTCCCAACAAATCAATTCGAACTGCCACATAAATAAGTTTATAGTCCCGAAAATAATTTACATAAGTTGTTTTATTTAATAAAATATTTAGGACTCAGAACAGGGTCATCACCGTCCACCGTCCGCTCGTAATTAGTCATCGCGGTACGGCGGCAAAATTTCACGGGTACCCGAGAAATTTTCCGGGTTTCTAACACGAACTTTGCCGATTACTAAAATTACTTCCCGCAAAATATAATTAATCACAAATTGCACTCATCTATATTATGTAGAAAATAAGTTAAATAATTAAAATATAACCAACAAGACATGCGTGCAACACATGCAGATCGGAAAACAGCAACACAACCGAGAACAAGGAGGTATACAAACAACAAAACCACAGACCCAACTAATACACATATATAATTACACTCATATATATATATATGCATATGTCAAGTCAATGAATCAAAACAGAGAGGGCTGCCGAAAAACCAACCGGAAACAACCAAGGAACGACGATGCAACCGAGAGGAAACCGAACAGGGAGCACAAGGAAACAAAAGAGAGAAGGAGAGATAGAGAAATAGATTGAGAGAAAGAGGATGAGAGATTACAGGAGAGAGAGAAGCAATTGATTGAAATAGGGAGAGACAAAGACTGTGGTGCAGGGTGTGTGTTTTCACCCGGTGGTTCCACGTATTAGCTACAAAATACGTGGCAAACCCGTATTCTTAGCGCCTTACATGTGTCCTGGACTCGTGTGTTACAAATTTTAGGTTCGTTCCCTGCTGAAATAACGTACCAGCTTTGCTCTAAACATATCGAAAAAAATTATAAACTTCACACCAAAATTCCCAGAATATTTGGAAGTTAATAAAATAAAATCTTCAAAATTTTTAAAGAATTTTTAGAAAGCAACTAATATCCGCATTTAGCGATAAAATTAATTCCGAAAATTACCAAAATAATTTTAAACATAATAAAATATGAGTTTCATGATTTTTGAAGAATATGGGGATTAAATATGGATTTTATAATTAAATGAAATCAGAAAATCATTTAAGAACAACTAATCAACAGAATATTGATTTGTAAATTTTATAAAATCTCAAAAATAATCATTGAAATTATAAAATCATAGAAACAATTTTAGAGACAACCCAAATAATTTTGAAAATAAGATCATCATAAAATCACTTTTTAAAAGTGAAATAAAAATAAAATGGTGCAGCGGTTAATCATAAAAGCACACCATGCAATCCAACAATCACATATAAACAATAATAAGTCAGACACGGGGACCAAAATTAATACAAAATTCTTTATTTAATATATTTACCCAATAATTGCATATTTAAATATTACAAAAATGTACGAGTCATTATAGGTTCAAGAAAAGCAGCAGGCCCAACTGGATGAGGTCTTGCAGAATCAAGCCTTTCAACAATAACAACTCAATAAAATCCAATCTTCAGTGGAACTCCTTCTTTCTCTACATCTGCCAGATAATGCCAAAAAGGGGGAGAAGGTAGTTAAGTCCAAATGCTCAATTAGCAAATCACTGAAGAAAAAGGATGATTCTGAAGACGAACAGGGAAACCCTAGCAAGGGAAAAGGTCAATATCAAAGCAAGCAAAGCAGGAAAGGTTCTTTACAGAAACTAATTTCTGATTCTAGCAAATCTTCTACACAGAAGAATACAAGTTCTGAAGCTGTGAATGCTCAAACTCTGATAGCAAGTTCTGATAATCAAATTCTGATGACAAAGTCTGATATTCTGATTCAGTCAGGAAGTTAAGACTCTCAGAAGTTTTTACAAACTCTGAAGCTTAAGGGAAGTGAGACTACTATCTACTATAAGGATCCCAAGATTCAGACTCTTGATGAAGAAATTGCTAAAAGATTGTTTCTCAAGCATAATCCTGGAATGGATTTAGAGACTCTAAAGGAGGAAGAAGCTAGATTTGCTGTTGAGAAGACAAATCCTAAATCTAAATCTTCTAATGCAAAGAAGCCTCCCAGACCTAAGGAGAAATGTATTTTGATAAAAGAAAGATCTACCACAGAGATTCCAAGATCAAGTACTAGATCTCAAACTACTACTGATCCCAAAGACAAGTGAAAAGGAAAAGTTGGGGAGACTGTCAAGAAACATGAAATGAAGATTCCTCAAATTCTGATGGATCCTCTGTGCAAGTTGGTTCAAGTCTTTGATGATGCTGCTGCAGAAGATGAAACTGTTGAAACTCTGAAAAGAAGAATGATGATAGAAAAATCTAAGATAACCTCTGACATAGCTCAAGTTGTTCAGAGTGAAGATATTTCAGAACAGCAAGCTACAGAAAAATCTGCAAATCCTGAACAAGTCATCAAGACATCAACCTCTGATAGAGCTCAAGTTGATTTGAACAAGATGACAGATACTGATAAGAAGAAACTCCTATGAAAAAATGTTAAACCATCAGATCCTAAGAAAATTCAACTACTATCTGATTTCATGACTGTTGGATTGAATGCCAGAGAAGCAAGAGACAGATCTGGGTTAGGATTAAGCGAAGCCAAGATCAAAACATGAGTTGAAGTAACTATCAAAGATCCATTTTTATTAACTGACAAACCACTTGAGGAAGTTACACGGAAACACCTTGACAAAGTTATATATGTTCAAGTGGTAGTGGATACTCATGATTAGAGTAAAGTCAAGGAAAAGTTGATTCTATTTCTTAAAGATGGAAGAACATACATAATGTCAGAATCAGATGTGCTGAACAAATCTCTTAAAAAACTTCAATTCTTTCATTATCTTTTGGAGATAAAGTCTGAGGTTACTAGAAGATGGTCAAATTTCATGATGAAGACCATAATGGATAAAGCCAGAATCTCTGGATCAAGGGTTGCAGAATTTATTCCAAAAATAGTTGAAGATGATGGAAGTGAAATTCCAATGAAGAAGAATTCTTCTAAGATGGAAGTTATTCTGAAAGAAAAATGTTTATGCTACAATGAAGACTCCTCTCATCCAAGAGTAATCAGACTTGGTGATGGATTGGAAAGAAATCACATTTCAGCACTTAGGACTCCCATCTACCAGATTGGAAGTCAAGATGAAGAACTGAAGCAAGTCAAGGCTACATTAGCTCAAGTCCTGAGAAATGCAGAAGAGAAGTTGATATCAAACTTTGTCAAGAATCATTTTGGATTCAGATTGATTCAGTAAGATTGGTAAAAGCTGCAAGGACTGTAAGTTGTCGTTAGTTGTCCAAATAAACTCTCATTGCATTTGTACTTAAATGTTTTTGACATCATCAAATCTATTAACTTGTATATTTTTCATAATTTACAAGTTGGGGGAGATTTTTAGATAAATTTGTGATATCATGTCTAATCTGATTTGTTTAGTTTCAAAACTTAATATCAGGACTTACTGGAAATCAGAATTTACTAAAGACAGGAAGATATCAGAACTTAAGTTATCAGAACTTGTGATATTAGAACTTAAGGAAGGATATGCCTCAAAAGTAAAGTGCGGCTGATTTCTAGGAGAGGATCTGGACTAAAATAAAGGAAGATATGTTTTAGGAGTTGGACGACTAGAAGACTTGTAGAAGATAATATCTGATTGATATATTTTAGGAAGAGATATATTTCATATCAATTAGAAGATATCTTGTAACTGTGTACTATATAAACATATATTAGGGTTTACACTATATGTGTTATCATTCACGAGAAAGATTATTTATTGTAACCCTAGCAGCTCTTAGTGATATTCATACATCATTGAGAGAGTAGTTTAACCTACTTTGTAACAGAGTTTATGTTAGATATATTTGATAATGTCATGGCTAATATAATTTATGTTTAGATTTCAGATCTTACTTAACAGGACAAATCAGTACTTAACTGTTAATCAGTACTTATACTGGAAGTCAGGACTTAAGGATATCAGTACTTATATTATCAGGAGATAATCATCAGAAGTTAGATATCAGAACTTAAGTGCTGAAGGACGATCAGATAAGGAAAGTAGCTGATTAAAGGAAAGAAGATTGAGATAAACATAAGAAGAGATATGCATGAAGAAGGAGTTCCGTGAAGAATGGAATACTTGGAAGAAAAGATATCTGATTGATATATTTTAGGAAGCAGAATTATATTCCATATCAATTAGCGATTATCTTGTAATTGTGTAGTATATAAACACAGACATAGGGTTTACACTATAGGTGTTATCATATTCGAGAAGATTATTTATTATAACCCTAGCAGCTCTCGTGATATTTGTTCATCACTGAGAGGTAACAGTTCCATACTGTAACAGAGTTTATTATTTCAATAGAGTTTGTTTTCTGTTACTTAATATATTAAAGCTCGATTTGATTGTATTATACACTGTATTCACCCCCTCTACAGTGTGTGTGACCTAACAAGTGGTATCAGAGCTAATCTGTTAACACACATACAGTTAAAGATCCAAACACAATCATGTCAGACACAGAAACTCCAACTAAGCCTACCAAAACTGAAGAACCTCCAAAGACACAAATTCAAAGTCGGTATGAGACTATCAGAGTTCCCATACTGAGACCATCTGAATATCCCATATGGAAGGTAAGGATGACCATGTTCCTGGAAGCAACAGATCCAGAATACCTTGATAGAATCAAGGAAGGGCCTCACAAACCAACCAAGCTAGCTGTTGCAGTTGCAGGTGAAGCAGCAAAGACCGTACCAAAGGAGAAGAGTGATTATACTGCTGAAGATATAGCATCAATTGCTAAGGATGCTAAGGTACGACACTTACTGCATAGTGCCATTGATAATGTAATGTCAAACAGGGTAATCAACTGCAAGACTGCTAAGGAGATATGGGATGCTCTGGAAACAAGGTGTCAGGGAACTGACACAATTAAGAAGAACAGGAAGACAATACTCACTCAAGAGTATGAACATTTTGACTCAAAGACTAATGAGTCATTGAATGATTTATATGATAGATTTGTCAAACTTTTGAATGATTTGTCATTGGTTGATAAAGAGTATGATCTTGAAGATTCAAACCTTAAATTCCTGTTAGGTCTTCCTGAATGTTGGGATTTGAAGGCAACAACAATAAGAGACAACTACAATCTTGATGAAACTACTCTTGATGAAATCTCTGGAATGCTCAAGACTCATGAACTTGAGATGGAACAAAGAAGCAAGAGGAAAGGAGGAAAGTTAAGGACAGTTGCTCTTAAGGCTGAAGAAGAATCCCCCAAAGCAGCTTCCTCAAGGAAAGACAAGGGTAAAGCTCTTTTCATAAAGTCTGAAACTGAGTCATCAAGTTCTGAAAGTGATGATGACTCAGATTCTGAAAGCTTGCCTGAGACTGATGCTGATGAGGACATGATGAAGCTGTGTGCTCTTATGGTGAAAGGAATCACAAAGATTGCATACAGGAAGTTCAGGAAAGGAAAGAAGTTTTCCAGGAAAGGCATAAGTTCTGATAAGAAGAATTTCAGAAGATCTGAAGGCAGAGGAGGAAAGTCTGACAGAGGAGATTATACCAATGTTAAATGCTATAACTGTGGTGAGAAAGGCCACATATCTCCTGATTGCAAGAAGGAAAAGGGTGACAATGGCAAGGCTCTTGTCACAAAGCAGAAAAGCTGGACAGACACCTCAGACTCTGAAAGTGAGGAGAACTATGCATTGATGGCAAATGCTGATAAAGAAAGTGCTGAGAGCAGTTCTGAAGCTGCTGAAACAAAGGTACCTCAGACTACTTATGCTTTTCATACTGATGATATTAATGAGTTGAGAAGATATCTTAAAACCATGTTTGTTAGTTATAGAGATCAAACTTTAACATGTGAAAGATTAACTTCTGAAAATCTTGCTTTTAAGAAAAGAAATGATTTCTTAGAAAAAGAGTTAGTCACGTTCCATCAAACTCAGAAGGATAGAGATGATGCTTTTTATGTTAGGGATGAACTGTTAAAAATGAATGAATCTCTAAAAACTGAGTTAAAAAAGGAAAGAGAGATTATCAGGACTTGGACTAACTCTGGCAAAACAACTCAAAATTTGCTAAGTAGTGGAAACTGGAAAGAGGGCTTAGGTTATGGAGAAGATAAGAATGATAAAAGAACTGAAGAAATTAAGCCTGTTGTTAAGCAAAAGCCAAAGTTAAAACTGTTAAGTTTGTAACTATAAAGTCTGAAAATGAGAAATCAGAAGTTAAAGAGGAATTAACTTCTGACAAACTAAAACAGGAAAAGACAGCTGAAGTGAACATAGGCTTAATGACAAAGAAGCAGCTTAAGCATAAGCTGAAAGATGTTAAGAATGCAAACAAGGTAAAATCACCTAGGGAAAATAGGAATGGAAAGGAAGGTGTGAATAAAAGCAATGATTATAAACATGTTCCTGATGCTCCTAGGAAAACATGTCATAACTGTGGAAGTTCTAACCATCTGGCTTCTTTTTGCAGGAAGAATAAAAATATTAACTCCTTACCTTCCAAATCAGGAGTTAAGAGTCAGTCTGTTAGATACAAACCACAGAATCCTTGTTTTCATTGTGGTAGTTTATGGCATTCCATTTATACTTGTAAGGAATATCATAGTTTGTACTATGATTATTATCAAATAAAACCTTCTTTGAAGAAAGTTTCCATTGTTCCTTCTAGTGTAAATTTTGATTCAAAGTCTGAAAGTATAAGTTCTGATAAGAAAAATGTTAACATAAACTCTGATGCTAAATCCGCTGCAAATGTTAACAAACTTAATAAGGCCAAAGGATCCAAACAAGTCTGGGTCCTTAAAACTAATAATTAGTGGTCTTTGTGATTGCAGGGCAACAGGAAAAATATTTTAGTTCTGGACAGTGGATGTTCAGGACATATGACTGGAAATAAGGCCCTGCTATCAGACTTTGTGGAGAAAGCTGGCCCAAGTGTTTCTTATGGAGATGGAAACATTGGAAAAACATTGGGATATGGCAATATCAATCTTGGAAATGTCATAATTAAAGAAGTAGCTCTAGTCTCAGGACTTAAACACAATCTACTGAGTATAAGTCAAATATGTGACAGAGGTTATCATGTTGATTTCCTTGAAGAACACTGTGAAATTGTGAGTAAATCTAAAGGCAAAGTTGTTCTGAAAGGATACAGGCGTGGTAACATTTATGAAGCTAAGCTTTCAACAAGTACTGATGGTTCTGCAATCTGTCTGATGAGTAGAGCATCAATTGAAGAAAGCTGGAATTGGCACAAGAAACTCTCTCATTTAAATTTCAACAATATAAATGAACTGGTCAAGAAAAATCTTGCGAGAGGACTGCCAAAGTCAGTATTTGCTCCTGATGGCCTTTGTGATTCCTGTCAGAAGGACAAACAAAGAAAATCTTCATTCAAGAGCAAGACTGAATCATCAATTCTTGAGCCTTATCATCTACTACATGTTGATCTATTTGGTCCAGTAAATGTCATGTCTATTGCAAAGAAGAAGTATGCGTTGGTCATAGTGGATGAGTTCACCAGATACACATGGGTGTATTTCTTGCACACAAAAAGTGAAACTGCATCTATCTTGATTGATCATGTCAAACATTTGGATAAAATGGACAAAGATTCTGTGAAAATTTTAAGGAGTGATAATGGCAGTGAGTTCAAGAATTTGATAATGGAAGAGTTCTGCAAAAACCATGGAATAAAGCAGGAATTTTCTGCTCCTGGAACTCCACAACAAAATGGAGTTGTTGAAAGGAAGAATAGAACTCTCATTGAAGCTGCACGTACAATGCTTGAAGAAGCAAAGCTTCCAACCTATTTCTGGGTTGAAGCTGTGCAGATTGCTTGTTTTACTCAAAATGCAACACTTATTAACAAGCATGGAAAAACACCATATGAGATGGTGAAGAAAAAGAAGCCAAATCTGAAATACCTTCATATATTTGGATGCAAGTGTTTTGTTCTCAAGACTCATCCTGAACAACTATCCAAGTTTGATTTAAAAGCTGATGAAGGAATCTTTGTTGGATATCCACTTTCCACAAAAGCCTTCAGAGTCTATAATTTGAGAACAAAAGTGGTCATGGAATCTATCAATGTCTCTTTTGATGACAAGAAGATTACTGCTCTTGAAGATTTCATTGACCATGATCAGCTGAGATTTGAAAATGAAGACTCAAATTCTAATACTGAAAATCCTTACAGTCTAAGTCCTGATACTGTAAATTCTGATGGACTAAACTCTGATGTTATTGAAACTGTGGTGACTACGTCAGAGGAAGATGCACCTATGCAGGAGGAGCATATTCAAGATCCTACCACATCTCAAGAAACATCAGAACATACATCTGGCTCTTCAAGTTCTGATTCATCAAGTTCTGATAAGCCAAGTTCTGATAGTGCTGAAAATCTAAATACTGAAGAATCCAACTCAGAGAGCATAGTTTCAGGGGGAGCATCAGAAAATGAAAATGAAGACAGCATGGATCATGGGGGAGCATCCAGTTCTGGAGAAAACCTTCCATCTGCAAGGAAGTGGACAAAATCACATACACCTGATTTGATAATTGGAACTCCTGATGCAGGTGTCAGAACTAGAACAGGTACTTCAAATGAATGTCTCTACAATTCTTTTCTCTCTCAGACTGAGCCAAAGAAAGTGGAAGAAGCTCTTCAAGATGCTGATTGGGTGCAAGCAATGCAGGAAGAGTTAAATGAATTTGAAAGAAACAAAGTCTGGACCCTAGTGCCAAGACCAAAGAATAGATCTGTTATTGGTACAAAGTGGGTATTCAAAAACAAAACTGACAGTGATGGCATAATTACAAGGAATAAGGTAAGGCTGGTTGCAAAAGGATATTCTCAACAGGAGGGAATTGATTATGATGAAACATTTACACCAGTTGCTAGGTTAGAAGCCATAAGGATATTTTTGGCTTATGCTGCTCACAAAAAGTTTACTGTCTTTCAAATGGATGTGAAAAGTGCTTTTCTCAATGGAGAATTGGAGGAGGAGGTATATGTTGAACAACCTCCAGGCTTTGTAGATTCGAAACATCCAGATTATGTCTACAGGCTTGATAAAGCACTTTATGGACTTAAACAAGCTCCTAGAGCATGGTATGAGACTTTAGCTCAGTTTCTTCTGGAAAGTGGATTCAACAGAGGAACAATAGACAAAACACTGTTCTACCTCAACCATTGAAAGGACTTACTTCTGGTCCAGATTTATGTTGATGATATCATTTTTGGGTCTACAAATGACAAACTTTGCAAGAAGTTTGCCAAACTAATGCAGTCAAGATATCAGATGAGTATGATGGGGGAACTTAGCTATTTTCTGGGCCTTCAAGTCAAGCAGAATGAAGAAGGCACTTTTATTTATCAAACCAAGTACACCAGAAATTTCTGAAGAAATTTGGAATGCAAGATTGTTCAAGTGCATCCACTCCCATGGCCACTGCAACAAAACTGGATAAGGATACTGGTAAATCAGTACATATTACTGACTATAGAGGTATGATTGGCTCTCTACTCTATCTAACTGCTAGTAGGCCTGATATCATGTATGCTACCTGTCTTTGTGCAAGATTTCAAGTAGATCCAAGAGAACCTCACTTAACAGTTGTGAAAAGAATCTTTAAGTATCTTAAAGGAACAGCTGATCTGGAATTGTGGTATCCTAGAGAATCATATTTTAAACTAATAGGTTACTCAGATGCAGATTTTGCAGGTTGCAAAATTGACAGGAAAAGCACAAGTGGAAGCTGCCAATTCCTTGGAGGCAGATTGGTTTCTTGGTTCAGCAAGAAACAAAAGTCAATTTTCACATCAACTGCTGAAGCAGAGTATATTGCTGTAGGAAGCTGTTGTGCACAGATTCTTTGGATGAAGAATCAGTTACTGGATTATGGGTTAACATATTTCTAAATCCCTATTTACTGTGATAATCAAAGTGTTATTGCTATGACAGGTAATCCAGTTCAACACTCTATCACAAAGCACATCAGCATCAGGTACCACTTCATAAGGGAACATGTGGATGAAGGTACAGTGGAATTGCACTTTGTTCCAACTGTTCAACAACTAGCAGATATCTTCACAAAACCACTGTGTGAAGCCACTTTTACAAGATTGGTAAATGAACTTGGAATGATTTCAGGTTCTTTCTCTAAATCTGCTTAGTCTTGTTCCGTATTATCAGACTTTATGATCAGTATTTACAGAATTTAATCTCTTCTTAGTCTTGTTCTGTGATTAATTGACAAATGTTTTTTAAGTACTGACTGCTGTCTGATATATGTTTCTAAACTCTGATAAGTGATATATCTGTCTAAGTAACCATTCAATCCTATGAGGATAACTGTAACACCCCCAGATCCGGGGTCGGGGATTCGGGTCGTCACGAGTTCCATTTCCCTTAATAACACCCAATCTTAATAATTACTCAACTACTCTGTACTGTGACCCCACAGTAAACACACACACCACACGTTATAGTCTCAGAGATGAACATCCAAAAATAACCACAAGTCATTTTATTCCACAATTATCTGCCAATACACCTTAAAAGGTTTTCTGAATAAATTTACATTTCTTTGCCATTATTACAATTCATAAATATAAATAAATCTGGTACATCAAAAGTTGAAAGCCTAGCCTATTGGTAGTTCCTACCTCAGCTACGGCGGCATCAATGCTTCTAGAAAACTGCGGAATGTCTCCTAATCGCTTGCGAATCGGGAGCTTGGTTCTGTTCATCTTTTCTATCTGTTGTTGTGTGATGAAAGAAGAAAGCAAGGGTGAGCAGCAAGCCCACCAAAATAATATGTATAATGATTAATAGTATATGAGCCTTCTCATAGTACTCATGAAAGTCTTGGTCAAAAGAAATGAACCAAGTTGATATCTTAATGCGACGAAGTCGCAAAATATTCAGTATATATACATATATACTTTTCAAAATCTTGGAAGTCCTCTTCCATACATAATATACACAGAGTTCCAGTTTATAACTGTATAAAAATATTGTTGCAAGGTGATCTCATATATCTAACCTTGTCTCAACGTTTTTTTTTCCTGAAAATCTTTGTCATGCATAAGATAATCATTTACTAGATATAAGTTTAAAAGATGAAGTTACAAGATACTCCAATATACTTATATCTTTTCCAAATACTACTTGAACTACCACCGTTCAAGTTATAATTAGTTTCAAAAGTTCATCACGTAGATGAGACTACAAGACCAGATTTGAATAGATTAAATCTTTAAAATATCATCAAAATAAAATGAAGTTACGAGATACTTCATTTGATGCAAACATCATTTTGAAAACTTGACCCTGCCAACACTCAACAATCGCCCAGCCGTAGCCTTTCTATCGAAGTGCTCTGGGTAGTGTTGCAGAAATATCCAATTGGATGATGAACTCATTACGGGAGTTTGCCGCGCCAGGAAGACCACTTACGATGATCAGTCATAGTAGTACAACCCCACCATTTTCTACATGTAGAGGAGAACCTGTCGGATTTACTTGTCAACCGAACACTGAACTCCTAAGGAATGGACCGCCTTAGCGGAACTTCCAGGCCATTTGGGCCAATATAATAAGGCTGGGCCGGCGCCACTCGACCACTTACGCCACTCCTAGTTCAGATGAAATCCATGACTCTGAAACGTAAAGCTCGTTCCCCCTTTCCCCAAGTAGAAACTTGTTGATACGGCTCCACCAAGAAGTCGTATCTAGTTGGAAAGGAGAACTCACCGATATTTCCCAGGCGATGCCTGTTAATGGATTAACTTGTTCCAAGAATTTTACTTCCCGAGTGTTGGGTAAGTAATCGATTCATTTAACAAAACAGTAACCTTGTTGCGAATATAAAATACACCACAGAGCCGGATCCCTTAGGTTTTTGAGCGAGTATTCAAGTCCCCTTAAAATGGAAGATCTTGAATTTGAAAACAAGTTTTGGGATCCGCTCTACATTTTAAATTCATTTTGAAGACTCGAAAACATTTTTAAGAATGTTTGGGGTAAAGCTGATTTAATGAAGTAAATCAGTCCCCATTATATTTAGAAAATGTCTGAATATTATTATTTAAATAATATTCCCATAAAGAATAATCTTTATAAAAATAATCGAAGTAGAAGTATTAAAACTTATACTTGAAATGGATATCAAATAACCAAAGATATACTTATATGAAAGTACTATCTTTATTTGAATAATCGAAAATAAGTTTGACTATTGACACCTTATTCTTTAATAAAATAAGGAATATATTTCAGTAATAAGCGGAGTCATAATATCTCGAATGAATATTATAAATAATATTCATTAAATAAAATAAAGGAGTCATACATCCTTAAATGAATATTCAAATAATATTCAATAATAAAATAAAGGAGTCATAAGTCCTCGAATGAATATTCAAAATAATATTCATTAAATAAAATAAAGTTATCGAATAAACCTTATTCGATTAATAGTTTTGAAAACTATAACCATATATTTATATAAATATATATGTATATATATACGTATATACAAAATCTACTCGGGATCCTCGACTCCCGGTTTAGAAAATATTTCCACCTTTTGGGTCCCTATACTAAGGGTATATGCAAGTTACTGCTATCCTCTAGCATAGGTATTATCAACTGAATCAACAATTATATATGGAAAGAATATGAAACAGACATGCATATATATACCATAGCAGCATGCTTCAATATATTGCAACATTTGCTAATATAAACATCATGCATCTATCGCAAGATAATGCATATACATATATACATCACAACAACAGTATAACGGGTAGAAAACTTGCCTGAGCGACTGGGGGTTACGAATGGCTCGGGACGAGTCTGGTAACCTATAAACAACAAGTAAGTTGGAATTAAACCAAAGTCACTTGTAAATCTATACTTTAACTAACTTAGACTCTAACGCTTGTTTTGCGCTTACTGATTCTCTTAAGTCACTCGAGTACCCTCGGCTCCACCATTTTTAATAATTTAACCTTTACGAGTTTTAAGGCGATTCCTTCGCGAGTGTCTTACCAACTGCCTAACACACTTACCATAAATGTTTCATACATTAATTAACCCGTTTTGGTCTTTAACCTATGTTTCAAAGTAAGGCGAGGGGAAAAGTTTCGTTCGCGAAACGCCGTTACTTGAAACGGTCGTTTCTGCTAAACCGTGCATCAGAATCGAACGAACTACATATCAAAACGAAGCTCGTAACATGAGCTATCTAAACATGGAAGTGGTCATAATATAGCAGGGGGTTCTCAGGTCCTAATGTTATGCACAAAAACAGTCCAAAGAAAATCGGACGTTACGACGGCTATGTTTACGCGATTACCAATGTTTAAACTACTCCAATTAACCACCAACCAACTCATAACCATCAATACAACAAAACTTCACCTAAACCATACCACATCAGTCCATAATCTCCAAGGTTTTCAACTCAAACAACCACAATCAAGACCTATGAACTATAATCAAGCTTCAATTACCAAAACACTTCCAAATCAAACCAAACTACTAATAATCACAATCCATGCTTCTCATTTCACAACACCAACCATTAAACTTACTAACAAATAAAGTAAAGGCTAGGGTTTGAAGTTTATACCTTCCTTGGGAGGTGTTAACTTGCTAGGAAGCCTTAGGGAGCCTCCTACAAGCTTGATCTTTCCAAAGAAATCAAGAACACAAAGTTAGCCTTTGAAGTTTCTAAAAGTCCGATTTAAAGAACTGTAAAAATGAGGGTCTTACCATGATTATTTGAATGAGACTTGTGAACAAGAGTTGTAGGCCATCTCAATACCTTTCCAATGAGCTATAGAACACAATATTTGAGTGAGAAATGAAGGAGATACAGCAGTTTTAGTGTTCTAGTTCTGTTTTGGCCGAGAGCATGAAGAACAATGCCTTGGTTTCTTTTTGATTTTGATGAAAAATGATTTGCTTGGCTTGGTTGGTTTGATTTTTGTGTTTGTTTTAGTAAATTACCTAGTTGCCCTTGATTTTGTGTGGTTAAAAAGCCACCACATCTCCTTCCTTCCCATGTCATGCTTGTGTCATCCTCATGATGTCATCCTGCCCTCCTTGTCCTCTTCTCATTGGTTGGGTGACATCATCCTCTCTAATCCCTTTGATTAACTTCCTAATTGTTTGCCTAATGACCGCTGATCTGTTATACGGTTCGCTTAACTTTCGTTTTCGTTTATCATTTGAAGGATCATACCCGGGATCTTATTACTTAGGTTCCCTTAACCTTTCTCAATATATTATATTCCTTTTATGATCCTCTCCTATAATCCTTTAATTTAAATCCTTTTTATCCTGTTACCTTTTTCTCAAATCTTTCCTTATCTAGTGTATTTCCGGGAAAAATCAAAGTGTTCGGATTTGGATTCTGACGATCTTTACATACACTTATATCCCATATAAAGTACTAATAAAATCTCAGAATATCCATATCAGAACCCCTACATAGTGTGGCATGAAAAGTTTTCTCATTCAGCAAAAACACTATTCATAAGGGTTTCAAAAATTTCCCAAAAATTGGGGTTATTACAGTCTCCCCTCCTTAAAAGGATTCCGTCCCAGAATCAGATAGAAAATGAATAGGGATACTCTCTTAGCACTGCACTTTCTAACTCTCGAGTAAATTTTCCCACATTGTGGTTCTACCATCAAACTCTTACTAGTTTGATAACCCTTCTCCTAAGCACTCGTTCCTTTTTACTCTATACCCTTCCTGGTTGCTCCATATAGGTTACGTCTGGTTGCATGTCTATGCGCTCATATGCCCCTATTTGTCTGGCATCCGAATTATACTTCCTTAACATTGATACGTGGAACACGTTATGAACTTGCTACAGGTTCGGGGGTAGGGCTAGCTCATATGCTAACTTCCCAAACGTCTTAATATATCCAAGGGTCCAACAAAATGTAGACTTAGCTTTCCTTTCTTTCCGAACCTCATCAATCCTTTTCAAGGGTTTCCAAGGGGATACCTATAACATTACTAGGCCCCCTATTTCATACTCTTTGTCCTTTTTGAGTCAAATCAGCATACCTCTTATGTCCATCTTGGGTTACTACCAGCCGTCCTCTGATTAGATCTATTATATCCCTGGTCCTTTGGACTACTGCGGGTCCGAGCATCTTGCGCTCTACAACTTCATTCTAACATAAGGGAGATCGACATTATCTTCCCTCAAGGATCTCATAAGGTGACACCTCGATAATGACATATGATCTATTGTCGTGATATAACTAAATCCGCGTTAAGTGATCATTCCAAATTCTTTCAAGTCTATTGCACAGACTCTCATTATAGCGTTTAGCATTAGAGCTTTTGCTTCTCAATACCCATTCTTTTCTAGTTCGTAATCGCTACAACCTTCCGTTCCTAATATTATACTAGTTATACTTTTGCTCGTTAGCGTTCTATAACCTTTTAATGACCACGACAACCTTAGTATCACGAATGTGTTTCCATTCTGCATACTACCACCACTTTATTACTCCTTTTTCAGTTGTTTCTATTTTCCAAAATTTGATCAATCAAATAGAAGTAAAGGAATTTGTTGAGAGATCACTATGATCATGAACACTTGTTATATTGCATAGTTAGTACAGAAGGTGGCCAGCCTTTAGTACTTGACAAGCAATTAAACAATAGATGGTATCCTACTAGGCTTCTATCACACAGATAGATAGTCATTCGGCAATACCTCCCCTTCTGGAAGGGTTGTTCTTCTCAGATTACATGAAATGAAAAGAAGAGAAAAGAACGAACTGAAGAGAATTGTATATATATAAAAAAAATATATACTGCCACAAAATATCTGGCTTGGAACCTACCTCTGAATTATAGAGGTTTGTCATAGGAGAACAAAACATAAACGTATTTATATCAGCATCAAGTATTATAGCATCGTATTTCCCATGCCTAAATATTTCTATTCCGTTCATCATTCTATGGACCCATGCTCTTCCTCGAGCTTATACACAATCACCTTTGAAACTCCCTCGACATCGAAAATCGAATCTGGGATCTCATTCTAGACCTCATCGTTACTAGAACCCATTTCTATACCGCAACCTTCTTCGTATAATAATACGACTATCTATTGATAAGAGAGAATAAATATTCACTAGGTAGATACTCTACTTAATTAGTCTATCAATGATAACTTATACACTACCACGACCCGATTAGTGGTACTCAATCTCAACATCCATTCCAATACAACTCTCACGGTTGTAATCAGCTCGTTACTCGCAGAATCATTGCTGCCTTACTATGGTCCACCACTGACCCACTGTCATCATTCACTTTCCATGAAATCTTAATAGCTAACCATACGGAGTCCATACATATCGTATCAAATCCTTCTAAGGAGGTAACATAATCACCATTCATGATTCATGGAGTACACTCCTGATTCTGACATACATACATGATATGAAGCAGATAAAATTTGCAGAAGAGTTTCACTCAAAGCAACGATAGCAGGTTAATACCATTCTTAATCATATGCCTTCAATAGAAGACTTAACTCAAAGGTTTGTTTAGTCCTTTTTGAAATATGGTCATGGCTTATCTCAAGATAGTATCTTCTGAGATAGATAGCCCGCTCATGGCGATTACACGAATTAAACCTTTACTAACTACTATTACGGCTGGGTATTGCACAGTCATCAGAAGGAATGTTAATCTTCCAAACCATAATACAACCTTCAGCTTTTAACCATCATCACTGTATCCTTTGGCACAAGCGCCTACAATTATCCTTTTACCGTTAAAGTGTCGGCCACCTCTTTGGCCTTTCCTGATAGTAATAGTTCCTTACAGTCAATGTCATTTTAACCACCTCCAAATTAATTTTCTACCTTATTTCAATCACAGCTTATGTGAAAATGCTTTTCTTTAATATCTGATGAGTAAATAAAAAAAAATATCACCATTTTTCCATAAGTTATTGCCTCAATCTTTAGAGGCTAATCACTGTCAAGACTGACTCTTAATCATACTTAGAACATCTATTATCTTAAGTCCTAATTGCCCTGAACAATTTCGACCATTACTGGTTCGATCCATACTTTCTCGTGGTTTAACATGTGCCCCACTTGGCAACATTATAATTACGTCATATTTTCTTTATCAACATTTCTATTCTTGAGAATTTTGAATATTACCTTTCTCCTTGTAAAACCTCTAAGGTTATCCTTCAATCGTTCCTCCTGTATTCCCTAGATACAGGGCATATCAAGATACCATTTATTAATACCAGAATCATTGTCTATATACTTCTGAAAAATTTCTCCACTGATTCTTAAAGGTTGTTGTTACCTTAACCCTTTCCCAATCATTCTGTCAAAACTCATACTGTTCCTATTAAGGGTGAAATGCCAACCTTTATGCATTCCCCTAGGATTCATTTTAAGTTACCGATGTTCTATCCTTAATTCCACCTTTAAAAGGTACCTGCATCCTTCCATGGATAAATCAAGTCATATATCCCTGATAAGGGTGTCTTATTCAATCATTTCCACCTCGATAGTCTATACCGAATTTCACAATAGCATCCTTATTCAAGTTAAGGTCAATCCACATGGCCTCCAAAAGATAAAAATGGTTATCCGCTTTTCTTTCCTGATTTGGTAATGATCACATGGATGATCTGGAAGATATTGGTCGTGTTCAACGTGAACTTCTTCTTAATAAATCCTTATTTACTTTTGTTGTTTATCTCAACAGTCATCTCAATGTTGGGATATCTTTCATACCTGGCGTCTCCCTTCCTGGGTATCAAGCCACCGGTCTTACACTTCACATTCTTGAAGGTCACTTCCTTCATCCAATTTTCCTAATTTCTTACTTCCTTGTCTCCTCAGTCTATCCGCGTCTCAATATTTATCCTTCGAACTATCTCAAGGTTTTCCTCGAATCCTCCCAACTTAAAGGGGATAAAATATACATAACTCTTATGCCTTCAACCATCAATTTTAACTCATGGTGAATCACCCTCATCCTGACGATTATATACTCTTCTATTTCTATTTCTACGAGTCTTTAGGGTTTCCTCATACCCAACTCCCTTATCATTCCTCAAACTCTCTTGCCTTTATATTCCTTTCTCTTATCGTTATTTCATGAACCAACAACATAAGCATTGATTTCAAACATCCCGTCATTCTGGATTCGTGTCTTCAGAACGAATCTTGATAACTTTTACAACTTAGATTCATAATTCATCATACTCGTCTGCCTTTGTTCTGGCTCTAAAGCTTTTACACTATTCCATAACCTTGGGAATTACTTTCCCGAAAACAATTGGCTGAACTTTAATCAGTTTATTATAATCTCTTGCTCCGTGCCTTCCTTGGCCTTTCACCAGCAGGTGGTCTCTCTCTTAGGAGGGTGAGTGATAAAAATAGTCTTTTGTGATTCGTCAATCATTTAGAATCTCAAATGATTCCTATATTTCCTTTAGCCAGGCTCTTGCCTCGACTAGGTCAACCTGTTCCTTGGAACTCTGAGAGCTTAACGATTTAAAGGTCATGAAAGAATTTCCTGCCGCATTGTCCCCTCAGGGTGGTGGTTGGGGATAATAGTCTAAGTTCTGTCTAGACAGGTCCATAAATTGCCATATAGGAGTACTGTCTCGGGTCTCCTTTCCTTACTCGACTTTCTGTTTCCTTAGTATGAAATGTTTCAACCTTCTCCCATAATCGGGGTTATCTTATACATTAAAAACCTTATTTTCCACTCTATTATGTTATGGGTTCTTTCTTTCTTGATGGCAACCTCCCTGACTATCACACTCTGGGTTTGACCTAAATCCTATTCCTCAAACTATGGCTCTCATCTAAGTTCTCATCCTTAAGCTCTTGAACTTTCGGAACCCAAATTCTATAGGAATACCTCATTATTCCCTTATCATCTTTCTCAGTATTAATCTCATATTTATTTGTTGGCTCTCTGCCTTCATTCATCACCTTTTTCTGGCACAATATGCTTTTTTCCAATAATTCGGTCTCTATTGCAATCTCAAACAGCTTTTCGGTACCGGCTCCGGTTACCTTCACTACTATTTCCATTTTCTCAAAATCTCTTATCAACTCTCCCAAAGACATTATCATCTTGACTCTCTCCTTTTTACTAATGGCATCAGCCACCACATTGGCTTTCCCGAATGATAAAGAATCTCCCACTCATAACTCTTGATTAGCTCTAACCGCCTCCTCTGGCGTATGTTGAGCTCTTTCTACGTAAAAAGGTACTAGAGCTCCTATGGTTTGTGTAAATCTTGCACTTCTCTCCATACAAGTAGTGCCTCCAATCTTTAGGGAAAAACTATTACCACGAGCCCAAGCTCATGGGTGGGGATATCGAATTTTATATTCCCTTAATTATCTTGACGCGTACGCGATTACCTTGCTGTGCTGTATAAGAAGCACCCTAATTCCTTATGCGAAGCGTCACTACATTTCACAAAATCTCATTTTCCATCCGGCAACGCCAACATAGGGAACGTCACCAACCTTTGCTTCGATCTTAAAAGTTGTTCTCGCATTTCTCTGTCCATTCGAACTTCTCAGTCTTACGAGTAAGCCGCGTTAAAGGGGCTACTATCTTTAAAAACTTGAACGAACCTCTGGTAGTGACCGGCCAATCCTACCTCTGGTAGTCGACCCAACCAGGGTCATCAATTCATCAGTGGTCCTTTATCCAATCTCGTCAGGATCCTCCATGGGATCCTCCTCAGCAACTATCCCTTCTAGGACAACATCCTCAACCGCTACATCCTCAATATCAACATCATCCGGTCCTGCGTTAGGACGCTCTATTGGATCCACAATCTGATCTCCAATTAGTAATAAAACATCATCGCGTTGATTTTCCTCAACTTCAGGGTTCGGAGTCCCGCTACCATATACGATAACGAACTACGCTTCTATCGCTACATTTATAAGGGTTCCCATAAGGGTTTTAACTGTCAGTACTACGTTAGGTAGTCCGACTATGAACTTGGCAAGAGTTCTTATTATCTTAGTGAACTTATTATCTTAACGTCCCATCATCTCTGAGGTTTATAACGCTTGGCTCTGATACCATTTCTGTAACACCCCCAGATCCGGGGTCGGGGATCCGGGTCGTCACGAGTTCCATTTCCCTTAATAACACCCAATCTTAATAATTACTCAACTACTCTGTACTGTGACCCCACAGTAAACACACACACCACACGTTATAGTCTCAGAGATGAACATCCAAAAATAACCACAAGTCATTTTATTCCACAATTATCTGCCAATACACCTTAAAAGGTTTTCTGAATAAATTTACATTTCTTTGCCATTATTACAATTCATAAATATAAATAAATCTGGTACATTAAAAGTTGAAAGCCTAGCCTATTGGTAGTTCCTACCTCAGCTATGGCGGCATCAATGCTTCTAGAAAACTGCGGAACGTCTCCTAATCGCTTGTGAATCGGGAGCTTGGTTCTGTTCATCTTTTCTATCTGTTGTTGTGTGATGAAAGAAGAAAGCAAGGGTGAGCAGCAAGCCCACCAAAATAATATGTATAATGATTAATAGTATATGAGCCTTCTCATAGTACTCATGAAAGTCTTGGTCAAAAGAAATGAACCAAGTTGATATCTTAATGCGACGAAGTCGCAAAATATTCAGTATATATACATATATACTTTTCAAAATCTTGGAAGTCCTCTTCCATACATAATATACACAGAGTTCCAGTTTATAACTGTATAAAAATATTGTTGCAAGGTGATCTCATATATCTAACCTTGTCTCAACGTTTTTTTTTCTGAAAATCTTTGTCATGCATAAGATAATCATTTACTAGATATAAGTTTAAAAGATGAAGTTACAAGATACTCCAATATACTTATATCTTTTCCAAATACTACTTGAACTACCACCGTTCAAGTTATAATTAGTTTCAAAAGTTCATCACGTAGATGAGACTACAAGACCAGATTTGAATAGAATAAATCTTTAAAATATCATCAAAATAAAATGAAGTTACGAGATACTTCATTTGATGCAAACATCATTTTGAAAACTTGACCCTGCCAACACTCAACAATCGCCCAGCCGTAGCCTTTCTATCGAAGTGCTCTGGGTAGTGTTGCAGAAATATCCAATTGGATGATGAACTCATTACGGGAGTTTGCCGCGCCAGGAAGACCACTTACGATGATCAGTCATAGTAGTACAACCCCACCATTTTCTACATGTAGAGGAGAACCTGTCGGATTTACTTGTCAACCGAACACTGAACTCCTAAGGAATGGACCGCCTTAGCGGAACTTCCAGGCCATTTGGGCCAATATAATAAGGCTGGGCCGGCGCCACTCGACCACTTACGCCACTCCTAGTTCAGATGAAATCCATGACTCTGAAACGTAAAGCTCGTTCCCCCTTTCCCCAAGTAGAAACTTGTTGATACGGCTCCACCAAGAAGTCGTATCTAGTTGGAAAGGAGAACTCACCGATATTTCCCAGGCGATGCCTGTTAATGGATTAACTTGTTCCAAGAATTTTACTTCCCGAGTGTTGGGTAAGTAATCGATTCATTTAACAAAACAGTAACCTTGTTGCGAATATAAAATACACCACAGAGCCGGATCCCTTAGGTTTTTGAGCGAGTATTCAAGTCCCCTTAAAATGGAAGATCTTGAATTTGAAAACAAGTTTTGGGATCCGCTCTACATTTTAAATTCATTTTGAAGACTCGAAAACATTTTTAAGAATGTTTGGGGTAAAGCTGATTTAATGAAGTAAATCAGTCCCCATTATATTTAGAAAATGTCTGAATATTATTATTTAAATAATATTCCCATAAAGAATAATCTTTATAAAAATAATCGAAGTAGAAGTATTAAAACTTATACTTGAAATGGATATCAAATAACCAAAGATATACTTATATGAAAGTACTATCTTTATTTGAATAATCGAAAATAAGTTTGACTATTGACACCTTATTCTTTAATAAAATAAGGAATATATTTCAGTAATAAGCGGAGTCATAATATCTCGAATGAATATTATAAATAATATTCATTAAATAAAATAAAGGAGTCATACATCCTCAAATGAATATTCAAATAATATTCAATAATAAAATAAAGGAGTCATAAGTCCTCGAATGAATATTCAAAATAATATTCATTAAATAAAATAAAGTTATCGAATAAACCTTATTCGATTAATAGTTTTGAAAACTATAACCATATATTTATATAAATATATATGTATATATATACGTATATACAAAATCTACTCGGGATCCTCGACTCCCGGTTTAGAAAATATTTCCACCTTTTGGGTCCCTATACTAAGGGTATATGCAAGTTACTGCTATCCTCTAGCATAGGTATTATCAACTGAATCAACAATTATATATGGAAAGAATATGAAACAGACATGCATATATATACCATAGCAGCATGCTTCAATATATTGCAACATTTGCTAATATAAACATCATGCATCTATCGCAAGATAATGCATATACATATATACATCACAACAACAGTATAACGGGTAGAAAACTTGCCTGAGCGACTGGGGGTTACGAATGGCTCGGGACGAGTCTGGTAACCTATAAACAACAAGTAAGTTGGAATTAAACCAAAGTCACTTGTAAATCTATACTTTAACTAACTTAGACTCTAACGCTTGTTTTGCGCTTACTGATTCTCTTAAGTCACTCGAGTACCCTCGGCTCCACCATTTTTAATAATTTAACCTTTACGAGTTTTAAGGCGATTCCTTCGCGAGTGTCTTACCAACTGCCTAACACACTTACCATAAATGTTTCATACATTAATTAACCCGTTTTGGTCTTTAACCTATGTTTCAAAGTAAGGCGAGGGGAAAAAAGTTTCGTTCGCGAAACGCCGTTACTTGAAACGGTCGTTTCTCCTAAACCGTGCATCGGAATCGAACGAACTACATATCAAAACGACGCTCGTAACATGAGCTATCTAAACATGGCAGTGGTCATAATCTAGAAGGGGGTTCTCGGGTCCTAATGTTATGCACAAAAACAGTCCAAAGAAAATCGGACGTTACGACGGCTATGTTTACGCGATTACCAATGTTTAAACTACTCCAATTAACCACCAACCAACTCATAACCATCAATACAACAAAACTTCACCTAAACCATACCACATCAGTCCATAATCTCCAAGGTTTTCAACTCAAACAACCACAATCAAGACCTATGAACTATAATCAAGCTTCAATTACCAAAACACTTCCAAATCAAACCAAACTACTAATAATCACAATCCATGCTTCTCATTTCACAACACCAACCATTAAACTTACTAACAAATAAAGTAAAGGCTAGGGTTTGAAGTTTATACCTTCCTTGGGAGGTGTTAAGTTGCTAGGAAGCCTTAGGGAGCCTCCTACAAGCTTGATCTTTCCAAAGAAATCAAGAACACAAAGTTAGCCTTTGAAGTTTCTAAAAGTCCGATTTAAAGAACTGTAAAAATGAGGGTCTTACCATGATTATTTGGATGAGACTTGTGAACAAGAGTTGTAGGCCATCTCAATACCTTTCCAATGCGCTATAGAACACAATATTTGAGTGAGAAATGAAGGAGATACAGCAGTTTTAGTGTTCTGGTTCTGTTTTGGCCGAGAGCATGAAGAACAATGCCTTGGTTTCTTTTTGATTTTGATGAAAAATGATTTGCTTGGCTTGGTTGGTTTGATTTTTGTGTTTGTTTTAGTAAATTACCTAGTTGCCCTTGATTTTGTGTGGTTAAAAAGCCACCACATCTCCTTCCTTCCCATGTCATGCTTGTGTCATCCTCATGATGTCATCCTGCCCTCCTTGTCCTCTTCTCATTGGTTGGGTGACATCATCCTCTCTAATCCCTTTGATTAACTTCCTAATTGTTTGCCTAATGACCGCTGATCTGTTATACGGTTCACTTAACTTTCGTTTTCGTTTATCATTTGAAGGATCATACCCGGGATCTTATTACTTAGGTTCCCTTAACCTTTCTCAATATATTATATTCCTTTTATGATCCTCTCCTATAATCCTTTAATTTAAATCCTTTTTATCCTGTTACCTTTTTCTCAAATCTTTCCTTATCTAGTGTATTTCCGGGAAAAATCAAAGTGTTCGGATTTGGATTCTGACGATCTTTACATACACTTATATCCCATATAAAGTACTAATAAAATCTCAGAATATCCATATCAGAACCCCTACATAGTGTGGCATGAAAAGTTTTCTCATTCAGCAAAAACACTATTCATAAGGGTTTCAAAAATTTCCCAAAAATTGGGGTTATTACAATAACTGTGCTAGATACTAACTTGCTAGTCTTCAATAAACAAATGATCCCATGTAAGAAGTAATTATCTCAGTGGAAATCTTATGACACTAGCAAATTCTGATAATTGAGCTTAGTTGAGTTTACTTTGTTTATCTTATTACTAAGTCACAAATTAGAATAATGCTACTCATCTGTTAAGTTCTGATACTAGTAAAACTGCTGAATGTACTAAGTGCTGATAAACCTCACTTATAAAAAGAAAAATCAAAAGGTTCAAAGAATAAAATCAGGTACTCCTTTGAGATCTAGAGTAAAAATGTGGAAGAGAAGACCCAAGTGCATTGCTGGTATTAAGTAAATATGCATTAGAAAAGCAAAATATTTTCTTGGTGACTTTTCACACTCTATGTGTTATGGATAAAAAACTAAGGTTATTATTTGCTGTATTTATTGCTAAGGTTCGGGAGCTCAAGGCCTTTAATGGCTGCTCTCGTGTTTCGTAGCTTAACTCTGCCTTTACGAGATGCCTACGTATCTCTGTGAATTAGAGAATCAAGCCAAAAAACGTAGTTCTGATCTTTGGGGTGAGGCCCCTTATATAGATGTTGGGAGTCCTTGAATTGGACTTGGTATAGGAGACTTGGTGGGCAAGTCTCATAATTAGAATGGACTTAGGACTTCTAAATAGTAGGAAGCTGATTCCTTATCCTTTTAGGTCCCCTTGAGGATAATCTATAAGGATTTATATCCTTACCGGGACCCTTCTCAATAGCTGATTTTTGCCTTATTAATTAATTACGAAATTAATTAATAATCAGGGCTTTTGGGCCTTCTTTATTCCATCAGGCCTGATCTGGTCCATCAGGCTTAACCTTTCCGGTCTGAGTATCATATATCTTTTATTGGGCCTAGCGGCCCACACCTTGCAGTATTTAATCATAATTTATTTATTCCTATCACTATGATTACTGGAGAAATACTCTGATAATAGCATAAATTCTGATAAGCAGTCGTGACTCACTTACACTGAGGAGCCACTGTAAAATAGAATTTAAAAAGATGCATAAAATTAGCACAAAACAGTTGAGGTGGACTCAAACATGAACTCATTCATCAGTAGGTTTCAGGATAATGACAGCTCTTTAGCAAAATTTTAGTTATTCCTTATTTCTAAGATATACTGAAGTGAATCAAACTTTACTCTTTGTCTGCTATTTAGCTTGATGCACACACTAATCACTCCATCTGAATGATGAAAATTACTGTGGTGGTCTATGTTGTTTTAGATAAACAGTCATTGTGTCATTTTGCACTAACTCTGAGGCCAAGTTCTGGTTGCATATTCTGACAATTAAGTTCTGAAGAGTATAACTCAGCACTTGTACGAGGATATACTTAGATAGGCATTCCTTTTTCGAGTTAAGAAATTATGTTCTGATGACTGTTAAGTTCTGATATTACAGTCTAAATTCTTTACTTGACTTATCTGTGGATAAAATTTGATAACAGTCTCGGTACAAACTAGAACATGTGAAGTGGAAGATTAATAGTCACTATGGTTAGGATTCATGGTACTCGTACTTAAACAGTCAACTTTTACTTGTGTCTTGTGGGCATTCAACCATGTTTTCTCTTTCCAATGAATGTTATTCTTTTTCCAAGTCTGGGGAAACGAGGTAGAATTAATTCTACCTGTCAGCATTAAATACTTTTACGTCTCCTGGCATTCTCTTGCCTATATAAGCAGCCACTTCACATCAGCCTTCCTATCACACTCTTTCTCACAAACTTACCTTCATACTTTTTCTTTCAAAAACACAATGGTCAGATACAACATGTTTTTGAACTACCAAAACTTCAATATGGAGCTAAGCTGTGCCGACTGGCAGCAGGAATGGCACGTCACGGCCATTCCTGAGGAGATATGGGACTCTGTCCCATAAGAGGTACTGACCCAACTCCTGTTCTTCTATATGGACTACCATCGCCATCTAGAGCAATTGGAGGAGGAAAGGCTGGAAGCTCTCCGCCAGCAGGAGCGAATCATATGACTCGCCATTCTGTTTGTCGAGAGTAGGAAGAAGAAGAAATGATTTAATCTTATCTTCTTCCTGTTTTTCTTCATCATCAGCTTTGTCAGGCTTCTAAGTTAGGACTAAAGCTATTGATATTAGGTTTAGTAGCTTAGGGAAATCTTGTATAAGTACTGATGTAATTTCCATTTCATGAATATATTCTCTTGATATATTAATGAAATCTGTCTTTATTTCAAGATTTTTTTTCTCTAAGATATTTTGTAATGCATTGATAAATCCTGATTGATATTCTGATGACCATATAAATTCTGTTTTAATTTAAGTTCTGACTTTCCTTTATCAGTACTTACTCATATGATTTATCTTGGTCATTTTTACTTGATTTCTTTTCAGAATATTAATGATGCAGTGAAAAATAATTAAATCAGTAGGAACGGTTTCAATTTTGAATTAAAACGGTTTCACCTTGATTAATGGAATATCTGGGTAAATGGAACGGTTTTTTCTTGAAAACAGGCAAGTGGGCAAGTAATGATTACTGTTTTCTCGCGCCCAGTAACTATCCGTTATTACTGCATGTCTGACAGGTGTCCAACGATAACATTTTTTTTCAGAGTATAAGTACGACAGAGAAAGGATTTCTTTAATCTTTTATTTCCTTCATACTTTTTCTCTCTACTTGTTTTTACTCTCTCTTTCTCTCACGTTGGTTTTTCATACAGACATTTTATCAAACACCTAAAAGGCACTTTTATATCTCAAATTTTCACATGGCACCTAAGGATTTAATCATTGATGGAGCTAAGTTTGTTCCAAACAACTATGCTGCAATTCTTGATCATGCTGAAATTCTATCTGAATTGCATTTTGTGCAAGATCTTCTTGCACACAATGAGATTGGGTATGCACTGACCCAGCCTTCAGTCTTTTCGAGCCAACAAGTTCTGACGTTTTGGCGGACTGGGCACTATGATGATGGTGGTAAACATGGCACTCCCAGTATTGTTTTCGAAGTGAGTGATTCATCTTATGCAGTTACTCCTGGTACAATACGCAGGGCTCTACATCTCCCAGAAGATTGTACTTTTTCAACTCCAGAGGAATCAGCACTTCAGGAGTTAATGGCTGATTTGGGATATGAAAAGAGTTTGGCAAAGCCTGGGCAGTTAAAAAGGGCTAATATCAGAAGAGAATAGAGTTTCTTCTTCGACTGCATCACCAAAGCTTTTGGGAATAAATGTTCGAATTTTGATGCTATCCCAATTCTGAGTCAGCACATAGGGTATGCTATTATTCATCAAACTCATTTTGATTTTGCAACTGGTATAATTGGTTTTATTGGGGATAGGATGACAGAGGATAGGAATGTTGTCTATTTTGCTAGATTCTGTCAACTTATATATACTTTTTGTACTGATGAACCTCAATTAGTCAGTTCCTCAACCCCACCTTTTAGAGTTGCAAAACGATACTTTAATGACCTGGTTAATGCTAACACTAAGAAATCAGTGGTTAGACCATTACAGATTCCTCAGTCTGTAAAACAGATCTTAGTTAATGTTGATCCTCATACTTAGAGATCTGTTTACTCTGATGTTCAACCAACCACAAACACCCAAAAACCATCATCCTCAGCACCTACCACTCATACTACTCAACCTACCCTCAGGACATATCTCAAATCCTATCTCTCCACTTCACAGACTGTTCAATCCTCATCCTCCAAGCCAAAGAGGACAAAGACTGTTCCGCAAACACCTCAAAAGAGAAGGAGGATTGTACTGAGAGATGAATCTGATACTGAGGAACAGGTTCCTTCTTCAGAACCTGTTGTAGGTGAAGCTGAGAAAGAGACTTCTCAGAAGGATTCTGGAATTGGGGGATCTAGGCTTCTCAAAAGGCTTAGAAGAATGACGGTTCCTGAAACTCCCAAGGAATCCAAATCAACAAAGAGATACAAGAAACAGAGGGCAAAAAGGTCAGTTTCATATGATGAAGAGGAAGCAGCTAAGGAAGGGGATCAGGAATCTCTGATCTCACAAGCCAAGGAATTTGCTCCAGTCACTTCTTCTCCATCAACTCCATCTCAGGAAGCTGTTTCTGAAAAGGCTAACACACCTTCTGTGTCTCCTGTTGATCCAGGCACAAGTGCTGATATTGATGTTCAAAACTTGGTTATGCCTGAAGTAATTCTCTTAGAAACTCCAACAGCAAATAATCCTTCCACAACACCTGTTACTGATGCTGTTCAAACTCCAGAGTTATCAACAACACCTTCTCTGCATCAAGATGCTGATAATCAGAATTTAGGTGAGCATCAGGATATGGCTGTTGACCAGAACTTAGCACAAGATCATCAATTAGAGGATGTTGAAGCCTCCATTGCTACTCACACTGTTGTCTTATCAGAGATACTGATTATTTAAGTTCTGATGCTGCAAATGCTGGAGATACTGGTGATGCTGCTCCAACTGCAGATGCTGATACAGCAGGTCCTTCAGGACATGCTTCTCAACAGACTATTCTAAAGTCTGAACTGGTTAAGAATTTTGTTACCGGAGAAGCACCAGTACCTTGGATTGAAACTCCTGCAGGTCAGGAGTGGACTAAGGAATGGAACTCAGTTTCATGTGTTCCAACTGAAAAGCATATTACTGAGCACTTGACTAAAGCTGATGAAATGTTAAATTCTGATGATTCTAAAACCCAGCTTAGAGTCACTGCATTGAGTACTAAACATCTACAAAGTCTTCATTCAACTACTCATGCAGAGCTACACAAGATTCAGGAGAACTTTATCAAACAGGAAAAAGTTTGGAAAATTGATAAGAAAAAGTTCTTCTGACAGGATTGCTTATATTGAGAAGACTCAAGATCATCAACAAACTCAGATTGATGAAATTCTGAAAAATCAAGCTTCTCAGCAATCACAACTAACTGACATCCAATCCTCAGTGGAATTGCTTATCTCTCTTCTACTACCTGCTGATGCCAAAAAGGGGGAGAAAGTAATTAAGTCCAAATGCAAGACTGACAAGACACTGACAGGAAAGGATAATGAAAAAGATGATCAAGGAAACTCTGGAATGGGTAGAGGTCATAGTCAAGGTAGAGGATTCACATCAAGACAAGCTAGTCACAGGACAAGTTCTGATACTGGGAAGAGAATAAGTTCTGCTACTGGTAAAAGGATAAGTTCTGATGAACTTTTAGATCTTGATGAGGAAATGTCAAGACAATTGTTTCTTCAGGAAAATCCAGGAATGGACTTGGAGAGTTTAATGAAAGAAGAAGCCAGGCTTAAATCAGAGAAAGTTACATATAAATCTGAACCTTCTGGTAAAAAGCCACTTCCAAAACTCAAAGGCATTGTGATCAAAGAAAGGACACTTACTAAAGCAACATTGGCTAGATCACAACCGTAGATAGATCCAAGATCCAAGGGTAAAGAAAAAGTTGGTGAACCTATCAAGGTTTATGTGCCTCCTAAGGATGAAGAAATTACTGATGAAAAGGATGATCTTGCTCTGACTTCAAGAAAAGTTCTTAAAATAACCTCTGACATGGCTCAAGTTGTTCAGAGTCAAGAAATTGTAAGTTCTGATATTCAGAAAAAGCAAGTAACCTCTGACATAGCTCAAGTTAACTTGATATCAGAAGATAAACCAAAGACACTCCTACCAGGATTCACTAAAGCAAAACAGACTCAACCTTTGAAGACTACTGCAAGTGGTTTTGAAGTAAGAGTAGTTACTGGAAAGAAAGCTAGAAATAAGACTGGATTGGGAAGTGCTGATGAAAGAAGAATACATAACACTACCAATGATCCAACTTCCTTGAGTGAACCAGGTATTGGAGCAACTCCTGAGAGATTGAATCAACTGGAATCTGTACAGATGGTTTACCATACCTACTTGAAAGAATACATCATGTTGTATTTCATGACAGATGGTAGGGTTTATCATATAAGACAAAATGCTATTCCATTGAAGTATTTTAAAGAATTGGAGCATGTACTTTTCTTACTTCAAGTGGATGACAGAATAACAGGAACTGCTGCAAACTACTTAAAAGAACAGATTCAGAGACAGAAAAGGCTTTATTCTGTTAAGTCTGACAGCACATATGTTCCAAAGTACAGAGATCATAATGGTGATATTGTTGATATGAAGCCTAATACTGCACAGATCAAAACATATCTTAGTATTAAGGGACTTGAATTCAATCTGGAGTCTGACAAAGCCTATGTCATAAGACTAGATCAGGAGTTCAGAAAAGCAAAGATCAATGATCTCAGAGCTGCAATCTTTCAAACTGGTGAAGATACTGCAGAGCTTAAAGATGCCAAAAGGAGAATGATTGATGAACTCAGATATGCTGAGAAATGTTTGTTGAAGAACTATCTCAGAACAACTCCTGACATCAGAGAGATCAGATGATGAAGCCAAGTTAAAGATCTACAACTGCTTAAATTTTGATATTTGTACAGACTGAAGTTGTTATCAGAAGTTGAATATTGGTAAAGCTTTAAAGACTGTAAGTTGTAGTAATCTAGTCTAATTCTCATGCATTTGTACTTAATGTTTTTGACATCATCAAATATCTGTTAAACTTGTATATTATGCTAATTTACAAGTTGGGGGAGATTGTTAGATATATTTGATAATGTCATGGCTAATATAATTTATGTTTAGATTTCAGATCTTACTTAACAGGACAAATCAGTACTTAACTGTTGATCAGTACTTATACTGGAAGTCAGGACTTAAGGATATCAGTACTTATATTATCAGGAGATAATCATCAGAAGTTAGATATCAGAACTTAAGTGCTGAAGGACGATCAGAATAAGGAAAGTAGCTGATTAAAGGAAAGAAGATCGAGATAAACATAAGAAGAGATATGCATGAAGAAGGAGTTCCGTTAAGAATGGAATACTTGGAAGAAAGGATATCTGATTGATATATTTTAGGAAGCAGAATTATATTCCATATCAATTACCGATTATCTTGTAACTGTGTAGTATATAAACACAGACATAGGTTTTACACTATAGGTGTTATCATATTCGAGAATATTATTTATTGTAACCCTAGCAGCTCTCGTGATATTTGTTCATCACTGAGAGGTAACAGTTCCATACTGTAACAGAGTTTATTGTTTCAATAGAGTGTGTTTTCTGTTACTTAATATATTAAAGTTCGATTTGATTGTATTATACACTGTATTCACCCCCTCTACAGTGTGTGTGACCTAACAGTTTATTATATTGAATAAACTTGATTATTGTTACATACTTGTGTTCATAATCGATTTGATTATATAAACAATATATTCAACCCCTTTCTATAGTGTTGTGTGACCTAACAGCTAATCCAGTTAATCATTCTAGGATAAAGCACATTGATGTGAGGTATCATTTTATTAGAGAACATGCTACTACTGGTACCATTGAGCTTATTTTTGTACCAACAGAAAAATAACTAGCTGACATTTTTACTAAACCTTTGGATGAAGCAACTTTCACTAGACTTGTAAGTGAAATTGGAATGCTTAATTCTTCATCCTAAGTCAAGAACTCAGCTAATGTTTTGCAGCAGATTAATCTCCAGTAAGTCAAAATTAATTTGATTATATTGAAAATTAACTGAAATATAAATTATAAATATTTCAAAAATCTCTGCACATTTATTTTTCAAATTCAATTAACTTGGAATTTTTCAAATTCTGAGTAAACTGCTTTGTTGTTAATTTACATCCCTAATATGTAAAATTAACACAAGAAAGAATTACAATAACCGAAAGTACTTAGAGAACTGAGTTCTCGATAAGTATAAATTGACTTCTCGACAAGTCATTTTAGTACGTCTCGAGTGAGTCCTTGATAAGACAATTTACTGACTTCTCGAGTGACTTCTCGATAGGCTTAAAATGATTTATCGATAAGTCCTTGTAGAGTTCTCTAATAGTGTTCATTCACAGAGTTCTCTACAAGTACAATCTTTGACTTATCAATAACTCAGAACTGAGATAATTTAAGTTAATAAATTATTTTGGTAAAATACTTTTGGAAAATTTATTCTAATTTTATTTTGAATTTATTCAAGTAAAAGTTAGAATTTGTTCAGTCCACTTTTTGGACAAACTGGGTATTTATTTGACATTTCGATAAGTCAAGTTTGAGTTCTCTATAAGAGTAGTTTAAAATGACTTCTCGACATGTACTTCACTTCTCAAAATGACTTCTCGATAGACGAACTCCAAATGTTTATTTTTGAGTTCTCGACAAGTCATCTACTTTTACTATAAATACCCAGACTTCTCAAATATTTTAACTTGGAATTTCTCGAAATTCTAAGCAAACTGAATATTTATTAATTCATATTCTAACTATATGAAGTTAATAAATAACAGATCAAAAGAAGCGAAAAGTATGAAAAACTGAAATAATTTAATTCATAAATTATGTTCAGCAAAATACTTTTGACATACTTTGTCTATAATTACTCTAACTTTTTGACATATTTACGTGCTTATATTTTTTTTGTGGAAATATCTTAGTCTAATGTAAGTAGACTAGTAATTTATATCTGATGTTTTGAGAAAGCTGATAATGGTTAAATTATTTGACTATATACTTATAGGAGGAGTTACTTTTTGTGTAGGGAGTACTTGTTTATTTGCATGGGGAATAGTTATTCTAAATAGTGAACTAAGATTCTTGAGTACTTGCATGGCGAATAGTAACTAGTCATTTCTAACTGTCAAATATGCTTATGTGATTATTACTCTTATTATTCGGGAAACTCAAGAGTCTCTTGGTTTCTATCTTTACTCCCTCTATAAATTAAAACGCTTCACCCTTTATCATTCATCACTACTCTTATTCTCAACAAACATCTAATTTCAAACTCACCTCCTGTTCATCTCTCTCTCTCACTCAAATGGATGCCCCAGTCTTCTACAGACTTATTCATGGAGCTTACCAGCCTGTCCATCATCTGGATGAAGACCAAATTCACTTTGATCCTTTCGGACTACGTGTCCGTCTCAGGGGGTTGTTTCAGCCCCTTTGATATTCCACTAGAGATCTTTGACGAACTCTCATGGGATGATCAACTCAGCATTCTTTTCTTTGAGATGGAAGTCTCTCTGGAGCATGAGAGACGTGCTAGGGTAGCTGAGCAGTAACGCCTTGCTGCTCTGGAGTTGCAGGAGAGGATCATTTCTCTTGCACACTCCATGTCCAGAGCTTACTAGCGCAGGGCAAGGAGGTTGGAGGCTGAGAAGAAGAAGCCCAAATTAGAGTAGTTAGGATTAGGATTTACTTGATGTAATCTGAATCTTAATGTACTCTGTGTTTAATATTAATGAACATACTCTTCTTATCTATCAACTTGTTTTTGGTTGCTTGATTGTTTATGTCATGATTGCCTTTTGTCTACAAATTAATTAATTAATAGTTTTCCTGTCATAATGCCTGCAACTTTATGGCCCAATGCTTATGCCTAATCAAAACTTCAGACATGTTCAATGCATTACAGGTTCAACACAATTCGCCCAGACAACAACAGGAAATTCAAATTTTCAATCAACGGGTATTTGTGTTAAAATGCAGCTAAAACATCTAAACCAAACTGCAGCTCTCCCAAATACAGCAACACAAACACAAACTCAAACACAATCCCACTCAGGTGACTCTAAAAAGAAACCTGTTTTACAAAAGGAAAGCAACCTCATATTGTTCTTCAGATTGCCTTGTTGTTTGAGAAGAGAAACCACCAAACATGGAAAATTTATCAGTTTACTGAATATTCCATGAGCATTCCTAATGCACCTTCATATGCAAAACAGTCTTCACAGACTGAAAGGTTTGAGGGTAGTACTCCTGAGGGGGAGCTATCTAAATCCTGTCCAATTCAATTGGAGGTTTCTCAAAAAGGAACAACTCCCCTCATAACTCTAGTACATGCTGCCTTAGCAGTCAAAGCTAGAATTATAATTGCCTATGACAATATCATCAGAAGGGCAAGTATAGCACATTTATGTGACAGTGTGTTGCAAGACACATAAGGGTTTGAGGTTGGTGTACATGATAGTAACCTTGTCAAATCCCCTCCAAATTAGTTGGAGGTTCCTACTACAAGTGAGGAACAACACACTATTAAAACCACAGAGCAATCTGTGAGTCAAACTATGACTCTAGTCATAGGTGTTCTTCATGATTCATTCACCTCACAACTTCAAGTTGACATTCTCAACATTCTCTTTTCTGATGAAATGAGTATGATTAGACCTATGTGGATTACCCCTAATCATATGATCACTGACAACTCTTCTCAGCCACCTCTTATTTCTGTAAGTAAAAAACAACTAAGCCTTTCATGTGAGAATAAGAGAAAAGATTGAGAGAAAAACAGAGAATAAGATAGGCAGGATCCGTCCTGGAAAAAGGAGAGGTAGATGAGTGTGCGGATTTAGTAATCCTTGTGAGGGAACTCTGGCTCTCAAAAGTCATGAGACTAGTGCAATGAGAAGTAGTGAGACTACTTATTCAAAAGAACAGAGAGCTTAAGATTTTTTTTACAAACTTTTTCTGCAGATCTAAGTGAAACCTCTATTCTATTTGATAAACTCATCTCCACAAATCTTACTGAAGCTTAAAGCTGCAGACAATGTTCTAAATGGACAATGACAGTAGCTTGAACAATGTCCATCTAGCTGGATCTTTCTACTTGGAGATAATGTCAAAAAGGGGGAGAATATATCTAAATGCCTGTCAAAACAGCTGATGGATGTTGCCAGAAAATAAAATATTCTATTCTTCATAGGGGGAGAAGAATGAATCTAAATGCAACTCAACAAAAGAAGACTAGATGGGAAAATTGGTTTCTGCATTTAGTTAAAGTTTTGACATCATCAATCAGAACTTGTGCATAATTTCATAATGAACAAGTTGGGGGAGATTGTAATATATAATAGATGATGTCAAAGATTACTGGAGCTAACAATGTCATTAGCATCTCTGATCATAGTATGAAGCAAATCTAATGGACATCTGATCTGAGTAGAAGATTAATGAACAATTATTTTCAGTAATCAGAGTAATCAGTTAAGCTTGGGAGTAAGTTGTTTTGTTATTTAAATTTGTATTTTGTACTTGTAACACTTAAAGTCTGTAAAAATACAAAGGAGCAGACTGGAGTCTTTTTCCTGAAATAGTATCAAGCCTAAGAATTCTATCTGGAAGAAGACCAAGAAGATCGTGCCTCAGAAGAATTTTGAAGAAGCTTGGAGTTGAATAAATCTGTTTGGAGAAAAATATTCTAAGTCAAGATCTCTACAAGTCACATATTTAATGTTATAGAGATGTCATTCGAGAACTCCAAAGAGTACCGACGGATGAGGACATCCATCGGGATAATAGTTTGGCTAGCCAACGGATGAGCAAGATATACTCGACGGATGAGCAATATCTACTCGACGGATGAGCAATATCTACTCGATGGATGAGCAATCACCACTCGACGGAGGAGCAATATCCACCGAGAGTAGAGAAGTCAGGAAAGCTACTCGAGAACTCAAGAAGATATCGAAAAGCCAATTTGAAGGACTGAAGATGGAGATATTGACAAGTCATTCCTTCACTAGAGAACTCAGAGTTGCCGACAAGTCTACATTCATTCGAGAACTCAAAGATATCTACAAGTCAAAGTGAAGATGTGAAGACTAGAGATCTTGACAAGCTGAAGACCTTTACAAGACAAACTCAATATGGAGTGCTAGAGATCTCGATAAGCCTATGTACTTATCGAGATGTCAAGTGTTCTATTAATTCAAACTAGAGATCTCAAGGTACAGTCTCAAAGTATAAAATTGCAGATCAGTTCAATATCCAAGATAAACAATCAACAAACAATCCAACAGTTGGATTGACAAGTCAACAAAAAGCAGCTTGAAGAGTGTGCAAGATCAATGGCAAAGATTAACTGACAGAGGAAGATTAAAGTAAACACGGGATGCTAAAGATATGCTATGCCAGAAATGGAAGATTTGCTTTTCTATGAATAGAAATGACAAGTGACAGTTTAGAAAATCTAATAGCATATTTATTATCCACTGTGTAAACCAGCAGTTAACTGAGTTAAAAAGTTAACACTAGTCCTCTAGTTAGACGTAACAATTTAGATCAAATCTCTTGTATCAATCTCAAGAAGAAGCTGAGCTCTTTAACATCAAAGAGCTTAGAAATTTTGTAGCAAAATAGTCTTAATTTTTAATATAAAAATTAAGTGAGTTTTAAAGATTTGTGTTCTTTATTTTCTGCAAGTTTAGATTCTGCATGAACAATTTTCTATACAAGATTTAATTTACTTTGTTCAACCATTAACTTTCAAGAAAAGCCTAAAATTAGAAAAACACATTCACCCCCCCCCCCCGTGTGTGATTCATTACCTAACAATCTCCATACATGGTGAAAGGAAAATGCATGTGTCATTTCTCAAAGAGGTGTGAATAATTTGAATGATACACATGTTCGGTAATATTAATATTTTATTATTAATTTGGGCATGTGTATATTTTTCATATTTTTATTGTCGATTTAATGGTAATACCTATTTTGACGATTAAGGATTTCCTGTTTATCAGAGGTGTAACATTGGTAGAGTTATCAACAAAAAAGTGATCAACCTTGACAATCAATATGTAGTGCCATACAATCAAGATCTTTTGTTCCATTTTCAGTGTCATATAAATATGGAAATATGCAATAGTTCAAAATCATTGAAATATATCTTCAAGTATTGTTTGAAGGGTCATGACACTGCTACAATGTTGTTAAAGAAGAAAAGTAATAAATTAGGAATGAACAAACTGCAAAATCTGTGAAGAATTTGGATGAGGTCAAGAATTTTCTTGATGGTAGATATGTGTGTGCATCTGAGGCATCCTGGAGGTTTTTTGGGTTTGACATTCACAATCGTTCCCCAAGTATTGATCGCTTTCCAATACATTTTCCCGGTCAGAAGTACTTGAATTTTCGAGTTCTGCGGATTTGGAGAATGTGTGCAATAACGTGACTTCTAAAACAATAAATCGGAGGCTTGATTTGTAGCTAATAGTGAATTTCCACAAGCTCGAAATTTCACGTATTCTGACTTTCCTACCCATTTCACATGGATTAAGAAAACTGCTAAATGGAAGCTTAGACAAAGAGGTGATATGGTTGGGAGGTTAGCAAAGGTTCATGCAACAACTGGTTAATTATTGTATCTTTGAATGTTGTTGCTTAGATATAAAGGTGCTCTATCTTTCACTCAGCTACGAACTACTGATGGAACTACATATGATACATTTAAGGAAGCATGTGGTGCTCATGGTCTATTAAATAATGACAAGCAGTGGCATAAGGCTTTGAAAGAAAATGCATTCTCAACTATGCCAACCCAAATCCGTGCTATGTTTTTTAACATCTTGGTGTACTGTTCTGTGTCTGATCCAATTACGCTATTGGAAAAACACTAGCCAGCATTGTCATAATAAGTTCTATATGTGAGGCGCAAAATTTCAGATAACATTCATTTAACATTGTCTAAGTATGAAATCCAGAACTATGCGTTAGCAGGTGTGTGATCATTATTAAATAACACGTACGTCCATTAGTTCATAGTGTTAATTTTATTATTGTTAATCAGATGCCGGACCATTTACCAATATTTATTTTTTGAAGAGATTACAAAATTGTAAGATGATGTTGGGAAGTCCTTAAGAGGTTTTCATCTGATGCCATTGAAGGGTTTCGAACACATAAACGCAACGGAAATAGTAATTAAAAATGTGAAAAACCAGAATTTTCGAAACCCACCCCAGTATCCATGTGAAAAACAGATATTTAATTCATAGATCAGATTGTTTACCTTAAGAAGCATTAGAAATTTGTTGAATAATGGAGATTCAAAGATTGTTCAATCACCATAAATCCCGCTATCATGATCTACCCTCTATCGGTATCCACACGAATGCTTGAACTCAAGGATTGGATGTGTACTAGCACAAACTCATTTTTCTTGCTCTCTCCATCTTCTCTCTTGGTGGCTAGGGTTTTAGTAAAAGTCTTGCACACAAAATCAGCCACACAAGAGATATTATATAGAGAGTAGAAAAAGAATTATAACTCTTAACTAATTTGGAGTTATTATTAATTCGAAAATCCTATTTTTATAATAATTAAGTCACACTTAATTATTTAACAACAGAATTTCATAATTGATATTAGTATATTCGAATACCATTATTTATGTAATTAATAAAGTCATACTTAATTAATATTATAAATAATTTGAACTACTTTAATTTAATTTAAATCCAATTTAAATTAAATAATCCTTTAAGCATTCTTTGTGTGTGACCCTATAGGTTATTATTACTTTGGAAACGAATTTTAAATCTAATATAAAATCATAAACAATGAGCATCATCTAGTAATACATCATTGATACCCAAGTAATAATAATTGAATCGGTAATCGATTAAACCTTTGGTGAATAATGTACAATGTAAAATAATCCCTTTAACCAAATATTATAGATTAAACTAGAGGCATGTAATGTGTCATCCTCGTCATAGTTTAATCCAAGTTTCCTTGATAAATGAGTAGACTATCATATCAAATCAACATTTGAGCGTGGCCACGCATTCTATAGTCTAGCTCACAAAAGAGGCCAGTAATATCACTCCTAAAATAGGAGGGTTAAATCTCATCTAGATCATTCATATTTCTCATACGATTCATAATATACCTAATGTCCACTTTTATCATTACCCGGTCTAGGATAACTTTTAATGGAATCAATGTATATTAATTCTCATATAAAAATATTATGACTTCAGGTCTAAGGACCATTACATCATTATCACTGGGAATTACTTATGACGCAACAGACATGTAGAATCTCACATCGGGTTTGTCCAACACTATGTACATTTACATCTGCCTATGTTTTTGACTTTAGTATCACTATACCTATGATTAATGAGATGTGATCATCAGTCACCAAACACGCTAGTCTTAATGCATTATTATTGTCTCTTAATAATAATACTTGACTAGGGACCTTTAGGAATATTGATATTATTCTCATAATCTCATTTCTAAGTTACGTACTTAGAGCTATAAAATTCATATCATATTCCGAGGACATTTATTAATCTAACTTTTATATCACAGTAAATTAAGAATTAATAAATTATAAAAAAAATAATCGATAGAACATAAATATTAATAATCCAAATGTTTTAAACTAAAACATTATAGTGTTGTCTCTAGGGCACAAACACTAACAATCTCCCACTTGCACTAGAGCCAACGATGTTTCGAATACTCATGGAACTGGTATGACCATCGTGCTTCTGCTGCAACAAAGCCTTAGTCAGTGGGTCTGAATCGTTATCATTACTATGCAGTTTACATTTATATCACCTTGATCATTAATCTCATTAATAAGGTGATATCTCCTAAGGACATGCCTAAACAGTCTCCTTGGTTATTTCAAAATATATCAATATATTCGACTTCCATTATAGAATCATCAATGTTCTTGCTGTGAACTATTCCAGCTAACATAACTTATATTTAGACAAAACATAAAACATATATAAACACATAATCATCCTTGTGTGTCCAGAAATTAGGTTCATAAACTAGCATCAGTGTAACCCTTTATAACTTGTTCCCTATCTTCTCCATACACCAAAAATAAATCTTTAGTCCTCTTTAAGTACTTAAGAATCTTCTTGATAACTATCCAGTGACCCTCACCTGGATTAGACTGGTATCTGATCGTCATGCTCAAAGCATACGAATCATCAGGATAAATACATATCATTGTACACATTATAGATCCAATTACTGACACATCTGGAACTTTCTCAAACGACCCTTATCATCTAATGATTTAGGGGGCAATTATCTTTAAGATCACTATCCCATGAGACATCGAAATATATCCTTTATTTATCTCCTGCATCCTAAATGATGCAATATTTTTTCAATGTATATACTCCAACTAGGTCAATTAATCTCTTCAATCTATCTCTATAGATCTTGAACCCTAATATATAGGTAGCATCGCCTAAGTATTTCATCGAGAAATTATTTCTCAACCAAGTCTTAACAGCCTGTAGAGAAGGTATGTCATTCCATATTTATTATATGTCATCTACATATAATTTTAGGAATGTCACATGGATCCCACTAACCTTCTTGAAAACACATGGTTCATCTTTGTTTTGAATAAAGCCAAACTCTTTGACCGTTTTATCAAAATGAATATTCAATCTCCTTGAGGCTTGCTTCAATCTATAAATAGATAAAAGCAACTTACAAACTATCTTAGCAAACTTTGGATTGACAAAACCCTCAGGTTGTATCATATATACATCTTCTTCAAGGCTCCCATATAAGAAAGCAGTTTTGACATCCATTTGCCAAATCTCATAGTCAAAGTAAGCAACTATTCCTAACCAAATCCCGAGGGACTTGAACATAGCAACTGATGAAAAAGTCTCATCATAGTCTATACCATGAATTTGTTTGAAACCTTTTGCCACTAGTCGCACCTTATAGGTCTATACTTTATAATCAATATCAGTTTTCTTCTTGAAAACCCACTTGCACCCTATAGGTTTTACCCCTTCGAGTGGATCTACTAAAGTCAATACTTTATTTTGATACATGGATTCCATCTTGGATTTTATGGCGTCCATCCATCTTTCGGAGTCTGGACTGTTCATAGCATCTAGGTAGGTGAGAGGCTTATCATTATCGGTAAGCATCGCATCACCATCTTGAGTCAAAAGAAATTCATAATTTCTCTCAGACTCATGGTAAATCTTACTACATCTACGAATAACCTGTGTTTCCTGAACATGATTACTTTCAACATTTTCATGTACGTCCTGATCTTATTCCAACTCTGGTTCAATGTTATCATGTAGTTCTCGATCTTCATTGAGATGTATTATCCTCCCACTGATTTTCTTAGAAAGTAGTTCTCCCTCAAGAAATACCGCGGCCTGAGAAAAAAACACTTTTTTCTCGGAAGGATTATAAAAACTATACCCTAGTCTCACTTGGGTATCCCACATAATAGCATCTATCTAATTTTGGTCCAAGCTTTTCAGAGGCTTAACATTTTACAAACGCTTCACGTCCTCAAATTTTCATAAATGACATGCTATGATGTTTATCAGTCTATATCTCATATGGAGTATTTTAAACCGCTTTAGTCCGAACTTGGTTAAGTGTATATGCAGCCATTTCTAGAGCATAACCCCAAAAACTGAATGGAAGATCCGCTTGACTCTTCATCGATCGCACTATGTCCAATAAGGTACGATTTCTCCTCTCAGAATCTCTATTCCATTGAGGTGTTTCAGAAAGAGAAAATTGTGATACAATATCACACTCCTTCAAGAAACTCTTGAATTTGAGGCTTAAGTGTTCTCCACTACGATCTGATCATAAAACTTTTATACTTTTCCCTTGTTTGCTTTTCTACTTCGGCCTAATATTCTTTGAACATTTCAAAAGAATCAGATTTGTTCTTCATAAGAACCATATATCCATCTCTAGTGAAATCATCAGTAAATGTTATGAATTAGTATAAGCCACCCCTTTCCATCATACACATTCGACCATATACATCATTATGTATAAGTCCTAATCCTTCGGTGGCCCTTTCACTTGATCATGTAAAAGAAGCTTTATTCATTTTTCCAGTGAGACAAAGTTCACATCTTCTGTATGATCCAAAATCAAACTTATCCAAGTATCCATCTATATGTAACTCAGAAATGCGTTTTTCATTAATATGGCTTAACGACAATGCTAGAGGTAATGTTTTATTTGAGTCATCTTAGAATATATAAATTGTTAACTAATTGTGCAACATTGTAAGCCTTATCATTAAAATAAAATAAACAACTATTGTTTATTTCATTAAAATGAAAACCTTTCTTGTTTTGACAAGAAATTGATTTAATGTATCCGCTAAAGGCAGGCACGTAATAACAATTCATCAAGTTCTCAATCTCGCCTTATGGGAAAAATTAGGTATCGAGTTCCTTCAACTAGAGCAACAACTTTTGCTCCAATTCTAACCTGATACCTGAAACTTGACCGTTACTAGTCTTCTTCTTTAGATCTTCCAAACAAGCTCGATAATTTAACTTCCAATCATCTAGTTATTTCCAAATAAATGACAATCATCTCCTTTAGCAACACCACTATCATGCTTTAAAATTCCTTTGGGATTGGACTTTGGTTTGGCACCGAATAAGATCAAATCTTCACCTTGCCTATCCACTTTCCTTTTTTATTTGCATTCCATGTGTACACCATCAATATGGATGTAATTCATGCCTTTACTGTGTTATTTTCAGCAGTTTTAAACATGCCTAACAACTCAGTGAGTGTTCTGTTTATCTCATTCCTTTTGTTCTTAACAAATTGAGAATATAAGTTTTTCAAAGATTATTTGATCAAATCAAAACTGAGTCTGTAGACCATTCTTGAAACCCAAAATATCAAGGTACATATACTTATCATCCTTAAAACATGTGGTCCAACCGGATATCATTCTCCCAATAATGCAAAAGTATGGTGCCTTATTATTGTTAAATCTTTCGGACGAGCCTATCCTTCAAACATCCTTTGAAGGTGCTCAATCATATCATAAGCATCATTATGCTCTTGTTGCTTCCAAAGCTCAACACTCATAATTACAAGCATGAGAGATGAAACATCAGTTGCATAATCAATTTGCTTATGGTAAGTATTTTGTTCAGCACGTGATTTGAGTGACATCCTTGAATCTGAGGACAACCCTCAAGTTCCCATGTCAATTGAGGAAATTATTTCTTGTCAGCTTGTCCTTCTCAAGGACTATTACATAGAGAAGTTATTTGTCTAATTTGTCATTTGATATCTAAAATATTAAAGTGCATAAAATGAATTAGTCTACAGATGATCATTAGATTATGTTCAAGTGATTATTTATATATATATATATATTCATAAAATATATCTCCCACTATTTTTATCAAATCAATAGCCCTAACTATTAATTCGGAAATAATATCTTCTATATCCTTTCTAGTTAGACAAGATCCATATTTCACCATGCGTTAGGTCTGCTTTGGCTTTTCTCCTAAAACATGATTATTTAGGTAGACAAAATTTGTCAATTATATTAACTATATAACTCTTGGATAGCTTGGTGGAACATCATCTGTTAATATTTATCTAATAAATCTCGCCAAACTCTATGCCTCTAAGTTCATAATCCTATTGTGGTAACTTAGTTAAGTCAAACCCAATAGTAAAAAAGAATCAATATACTTCAACACATCTCCCACGAAAGATGGGAGTACTTCGCTTTGGCGAACCCACTCCTTTTCGATCTAGGGGTTAACGCATTGAACTTATTGGAAGGCATCTGATCAACTTAATATTAACTTTAGGGTTTTGTTAATTTTAAAACGATCATGATCCAATCATAAAGAGATTCCCAATTTTTCCTTGAATAAAATAATTTAAATCAATATTCGTCAATGGTTTGATTTCCAGGTAGTGAGGGAGTCACAACGGTCTCGATTAAAACCCACAACCTTACAAGTTCAATGAACTCGCTTTTGACAAAATTGCCCCATGTCAGAAATAAAGAAAATTTGAATTTTATTCCGTGTTTCATAAATACGAGAATCTCATAATAGTTTGTTCATTTTAAAATCTTGATTCATTATAGATTTTATCTTGTTTAGCAAGCATGGCATGGGTGTCGTATCTAATACATGCATCCTTAATCTAATTAAGCATGCATCTTTATAAACTACTCTACACATACATTCATCATATGCACATATGTATGTAAAATGCAATAAATAAATGTGGTTGGTTATGGCTTAATCCTATATGATCTTCATCAAGCTAATGACAAAGATCTAGGTCAATCTAAGGTGAAAAATAAATACAAGCTAACTATTACATGTCTTCTTTCTTATATTGCTTCCTTGGAAGGCCTTTATATGGGATTACCCTTCCTTGACCTTCAAATCTTCATGTCTTCATGTACATTACACGAATGAAAATATAAAACTAATCTAATGTACTTACAAGAAGAACTTGAGTTACATCCGAGTTTAATAATTACAAGATCAAACGACATGAAAGCCATATTTAAAAAATCCAAAACCATTAACCTAAGGTCATAAGCCATAACCATCCACCATGCTCAATTAACACATAAGAACATGTTAGAAACATAATATAATCTTAACATATCATACTTATCATGATCTAATCATAAAAACCAAATATGGAAAAGATCATAAAATTCGAAATTAAATATAATAACATTAAATCGCAGATTACAGGGTCTAAACGACGTTAAATGCCTTACAAACGATTACCTATCGAATAGGGTATTCGTTTGCACAAATCGGACACCAGACCCTGATTACAGCAAATTCGCTGTATCCGATTCAGAATCGTATCAAATACGATTCTTATAATAAAAACAAACACAAAACATGTATATATCAGTATATATACAGATCATATAATCATCATGTGATTATACAACTCTCATGAGTATCATATATTCAAAACATATACATACATACACATATATAAACATAACAACATGTAAAATATACAAAATTGCATACATTACAGTCATGGAATATTGTATACATGTTATCATCATAAAACCAGTAAACACATTAACGAATTAAACACTTTTCGCAAGTAGCTCTGATGTCATTGAATGGTTTCGAGCATATAAACGCAACATAATTAGTAATTAAAAATATGAAAAACCAGAATTTTGGAAACCCACCACAGGATCCAGGCGAAAAATATATATTTAATTCATAGATCAGATTGTTTACCTTAAGAAGCTTTACAAATTGGTTGAATAATGGAGATCCAAGATTGTTCAATCACCACACATCCACCATGCTCAATTAACACATAAGAACATGTTAGAAACATAATATAATCTTAACATATCATACTTATCATGATCTAATCATAAAAACCAAATATGGAAAAGATCATAAAATTCGAAATTAAATATAATAACATTAAATCGCAGATTACAGGGTCTAAACGACGTTAAATGCCTTACAAACGATTACCTATCGAATAGGGTATTCGTTTGCACAAATCGGACACCAGACCCTGATTACAGCAAATTCGCTGTATCCGATTCAGAATCGTATCAAATACGATTCTTATAATAAAAACAAACACAAAACATGTATATATCAGTATATATACAGATCATATAATCATCATGTGATTATACAACTCTCATGAGTATCATATATTCAAAACATATACATACATACACATATATAAACATAACAACATGTAAAATATACAAAATTGCATACATTACAGTCATGGAATATTGTATACATGTTATCATCATAAAACCAGTAAACACATTAACGAATTAAACACTTTTCGCAAGTAGCTCTGATGTCATTGAATGGTTTCGAGCATATAAACGCAACATAATTAGTAATTAAAAATATGAAAAACCAGAATTTTGGAAACCCACCACAGGATCCAGGAGAAAAATATATATTTAATTCATAGATCAGATTGTTTACCTTAAGAAGCTTTACAAATTGGTTGAATAATGGAGATCCAAGATTGTTCAATCACCACGCATCCCGCTCTCGCGATCTACACTCTATTGTTATCCACACGAATGCTTGAACTCAAGGATCGGATGAGTACTAGCACAAACTCATTTTTTCTCGCTCTCTCCATTTTCTCTCTTGGTGGCTCTTGGTGGCTAGGGTTTTAGTAAAATTATTGCACACAAAATCAACCACACAAGAGATATTATATAGGGAGTAGAAAAAGAATTATAACTCTTAACTAATTATGAGTTAATATTAATTCAAAATTCCTATTTGTATAATAATTAAGTCACACTTAATTATTTAACAACTGAATTTCATAGTTGATATTAGTAAATTCGAATATCATTATTTATCTAATTAATTAAGTCATACCTAATTAATATTATAAATAATTTGAACTACTTAATTTAATTTAAATCCAATTTAAATTAAATAATCCTTCAAGCATTCTTTGTGTGTGACCCTATAGGTTATTATTACGTTGGCAACAAATTTTAAATCTAATATAAAATCGTAAACAATGAGCGACATCTAGTAATACATCATTGCTACCCAAGTAATAATAATTGAGTTGGTTATCGATTAAACCTTTCGTGAATAATGTACAATATAATATAATCCCTTTAACCAAATATTATAGATTAAACTAGAGGCATGTAATGTGTCATCCTCATCATAGTTAAATCCAAGTTTCCTTGATCAATGAGTTGACTATCATATCAAATCAACATTTGAGCGTGGCCACGCATTTCATAGTCTAGCTCACACAAGAGGCCAATAATATCACTCCTAAAATAGGAGGGTTAAATCCCATCTAGATCCTTCATATTTCTCATACGATTTATAATATACCCAATGTCCAATTTTATCATTACCCGGTCAGGATAACTTTTAATGGAATCAATGTATATTAATTCTCGTATAGAAATATAATGACTTCAGGTCTAAGGAAAATTACATCATTATCACTGTGATAATTACTTATGACACAACAGACTTGTAGAATCTCACATCGGGTCTGTCCAACACCATGTACATTTACATCTGCCTGTGTTTTTGACTTTAGTATCACTATACCTATGATCAATGAGATGTGATCATCAGTCAACAAACACACCAGTCTTAATGCATTATTATTGTCCCTTAATAATAATACTTGACTAGGGACCTTTATGAATATTGATACTATTCTCATAATCTCATTTCTAAGCCACGTACTTAGAGGTATAAAATTCATATCATATTTCAAGGACATTTATTAATCTAACAATTATATCGCAGTAAATTAAGAACTAATAAATTATAAAAAAAAATAATTGATAGAACATAAATATTAATAATATTAAATGTCTTAAACTAAAATATCATAGTGTTGTATCTAGGTCACAAACACCATCAACCATTTCCCGACGAATGATTATTTTCACGCATTTGCCAATCGTCTCATTATTGAGGAAACTAGCTACAATAAGGAAGAAATGAGACTCAATCATGAAAAAGCTCATAAAAATCTGAACTCAAGGTAGATGGATGTATATAATGCAGTTGTGGATAATGTAAACAAAAATAAAGCTGGAATGTTTTTTGTTTATGGGAGTGGTGGATGTGGTTAAACGTTCCTTTGACAAACTCTTTGTTCACGTTTCGATCAGAAGGAAAGATTGTTCTTCCTGTTGTAGGCTCCGGAATTGCTGCTGCATTTCTTCCTAGTGGCCGAACAGCTCATTCTAGGTTTAAAATACCGCTGAAATTAGATCAGAGCTCTATTGTTGGAATAGAACATGGTACATACATTGCGGAGTTGATGCAACACGCAAGTCTTATAATATGGGATGAAGCTCCAATGCAATATCTCTATGCATTTGAAGCCGTGGATAGAAGCTTGCGAGTTATAATGGTTTCCATTGATGTAGAAAGAGGAAAAAGACCCTTTTGTGGTATTACTGTTGTTTTTGGTGGCGATTTTTGACAAATTACCTATTTTGCCAAAGGCTGGAAGGGCTGAAATAGTGAATGCATCATTTAACAAATCCAGGCTTTGAAAATCTTGCAAGGTCTTTCTTCTCACTCAGAACTTGAGATTACATTCAGGTAATTCTGATGCCAGAAATAAATTAATAGCCGACTTTAGTAAATGGTAACTTGAGATTGGAGACAGAAAATGTTGTGGATATGTTGTGAACTTGATGATTTTATTAACAAAACACCTTAGTAGATTTTACTTAGTGAAAAATGTAGCACTCGACGGATAAGGAATATAATCCTGACGGATGACTCATTATAGTCCCGACGGATGATGATCAATTATCCATCGAGTGAGTAGCTTGTGTAACAATGAGTTTGTAGCACATTTCTGCATACACCTTGTTTAGTTTCTGTAGTAGCACTCAAGTCATGTTAACTTTAATTAGATGTGCAAAATAAGTTGATTAATTGTACATAGATGATATCTTATAATTCTGCATAAATGAAATGAAGTCAAGTGCAAGATAGCTACCTGACGGATAATCAACAATGGCACTCGACGAATGATCAACAAGGTAACCTGACGGATGATCATGTACCCGCCGGATAATTAATTCAAACATCAGTTGACAGTGACAACACAGTCACATGCATCGAGTGTATGCAAAAGGAATGTGGAAGCCTATTCAACTGGGTTTTAGAGAACAAAGAAGCATTGCCATTTCCACGCTATTATGAAGATATTCAAAGATACTGGAACATAGTAATGAAGTAGCATAGTATTAGACCTGATAGATTTTTGTTTTATTATCTTGTCTTATTACTTTGTAATCTTGGTGATATATAAACCAAGAAGTAGGAAATAGAACAACAAGAACACTAAGCAAGAAAATTCTCAGAGAAACATTTGTAAGCTGTATTCTTAACATTTCTCTGTAAACTTAGTTGTTCACATTTGTAAACAGATGTGAGGAAATCTTGTTGCACAGAGTTCTCTTGATATAATATATATCTCTAGTGGATACATTCAAATCTACCAGAAAATTGTTAAAGACTTGTGTTTTTAATTACTTGTGTTTTGATTCATTCCAAGTTATTATTCCGCACTTTGCAAATCAATTCACACTTATATATTATTAAGATAGAACATTTTATAATTTGTGAAAAAGTTTCAAGAATTCCATTCAACCCCCCTTCTGTAATTCTTGTTGCATTGTTAGGGACTAACAATTGGTATCAGAGCCAGGTTCTTGATAAACAAAGAGTTTAAAGATCACAATAAAACAGCAAGATGAACAAGAAGGATGTTGGAGTAAAGATTCCTTTTCTGGACAAAGATAATTACCATCACTGGAAGGTAAAGATGCATCTTCATTTACTTTCTCAAGATGAGGCCTATGTAGATTGCATAGAAAGAGGTCCTCATGTACCAATGAGAGCTGCAACTAGAAATGAGCCATTTGTCCCCAAGCCAAGGCATGAATGGTCTGATCCTGATATTGAACAAGTCAGGAAGGATAAGAAGGCCATGAATATCCTGTTCAATGGAGTTGATGGTGACATGTTTGAAAACATCATCAATTGCAAAACTGCCAATGAAGTTTGGGATACAATACAGATTATCTGTGATGGCACTGAACAAGTCAGAGAAAACAAGATGCAGCTACTAATTCAGCAATCTGAGCACTTTCACAGTGAAGATAATGAGTCTCTCACTGACATTTTTAGTAGATTTCAAAAACTACTAAATGCTCTGAAATCGCATGGAAGGGTTTATCAGACAAAAGACTCCAATCTTAAATTCCTTAGATCTCTTCCAAAGGAATGGAAACCTATGACAGTCTCATTGAGAAACTCTCAAGATTACAAGGAGTTTACTTTGGAGAGACGGTATGGCATCCTGAAAACTTATGAGCTTGAAATAGAGCAAGATGAGAGGATGGAGAGAGGAAAGAAGAAATGAGGATCCATTGCACTAGTTGCTGAGTTGGAGAAAGAGAAGGAGATGAAGATGGAAGGTGTTGAATCAACTTCAAAGGTCTGTGAAAACAAGGGCAAGGGGCTGATAGCATAAAATGAAGATTCTTTGAGCCAAGATGACATGGAAGATATTGATGAACATCTAGCATTTCTTTCCAGAAGATTTTCCAAGCTCAAGTTCAAGAAGAACTTTAGAGCAGCTAAGCCAAATAAAAATATGGTGGATAAATCAAAATTCAAATGTTTCAAATGTGGCTTGGCAGGGCACTTTGCTAGTGAGTGTAGAAAGTCAGATTCCAGCAAGAAAAAGTTTGAGCGTGTGGATTATAAACAGAAATACTTTGAGTTGCTCAAACAAAAGGAAAGGGCTTTCATTACACAAGAAAATGACAGGGCAGCAGATGGTCTGGATGAGGATGTTAGCTATGTCAATCTAGGCCTAATGGCCAAGTCTGATGAAACAGAGAAAAGTTCTTCAAGTAATCAGGTAATCACCACTAAACTTGCACATTTATCTAAAGCTAAGTGTAATGATGCAATAAATGACATGTCTATAGAGTTATATCATTTGTGTGTTACACTTAAGTCTCTTACTAAGGAAATGCTAAAATCAAAGAAAAAAAATTTGTTTTTAAGTGAGAGGAATAATGTGCTAGAGTCTCAGTTCAATGAATTTGAAAAATTGAGAATTGAGTATAAAATTGCCAAGGATGAATTAACTGAGTCTTTGAAGAAAGAAGAAATCTTGAAGAAGCAGCTTGAACGAGAACATGAGGTGATTAAGGCATGGAAAACATCTAGAGATGTTCATGCTCAAATCAACAAAAAGGGTTATCCGTTGAATGATATAAATCCTCATCCGTCGACTGTGAGCAACCCTGTGAGTAAAGCCAAACTTGTCAAGTTAAATGAGAAATATGGATCAGTTTCCAAGAATTTTGTTCCAGGAGAATCTAGTCAAGTGAAGAAGGAGAAAAAGGCTAATGTTGATCATATGATTGTCAAGCAATTGAGTGACAGACTGGAAAAGATTGAGGTTAAAACAGAGGCTAAAAAGAAAAATAATAGAAATGGTAAAGTAGGAATTAACAAGCATAACAACTACACACCTGATAAATATGCTCCTAGAAAAATATGTGTCAAGTGTGGTAGTGTAAATCATTTGTTTGTTAATTGCAAAACTGCCATGCCTACTTCCATATATGTGCCACCTCATTGTCCCAACATGAATGCCATGCCTTCTATGCCTATGAATGCTATGTCTGCACAGAATATGAATGCACAATTTGCTAATATGCCATTTGTATCTAATCCTTATTATTCTGCATTTAGTATGCCACAAATGCCATTTAGCATGCCTTACTGGAATAACATGTTTACTAATAGCATGTCATCTCCTGTTAATCAAAATATATAGGATAATTCTGTTGTAATGAATGGTTTCAAAGGCTCAACTCAAATGACTAAAGATGAATCTGATATCCCCAAGTCAAATGAGATAAAGCCTAAGAAACAGAAAAAGAAAGCTAACAAGGCAGGACCCAAGGAAACTTGGGTACCAAAATCAACTTGATTTGATTTTGATGTGTGCAGGGAAACAGAAAGAATCTATGGTACTTGGATAGTGGTTGTTCAAGACATATGACTGGCGATTCTACCCTGCTCACAGAGTTTAAGGAGAGAGCTGGCCCAAGTATTACTTTTGGAGATGACAACAAGGGTTATACTGTGGGATATGGCTTGATTTCAAAAGACAATGTCATCATTGAGGAGGTTGCCTTAGTGGATGGTCTCAAGCATAATCTGTTCAATATCAGCCAGCTTTGTGATAAAGGCAATTCAGTAACCTTCAACTCAGAAGCCTGTGTTATGAATAACAAGAGGAGCAACAAAGTGGTTCTTGCTGGGGTGAGAAAAGGAAATGTACCTAGCTGACTTCAACTCATCAAATGCAGAATGTGTTACTTGTCTTCTCAACAAAGCAAGTCAGGATGAAAGTTGGTTATGGCATAAGAAGCTGTCCCATCTAAACTTCAAGACCATGAATGAACTAGTAAAGAAAGAATTGGTTAGAGGCATTCCCCAAGTGGAGTTTTCTAAGGATGGACTGTGTGATGCTTGCCAGAAGGGAAAGCAAATTAAAGCATCATTTATAAAGAAGCTTGATTCAACAATTGAAGAACCTTTGCAACTGCTATACATTGATTTGTTTGGACCAGTCAATGTGTTGTCCATCTCAAGGAAAAGATTTTGCCTAGTAATTGTAGATGTTGAAGGGTTTTTAGCACATAAACGCAGCGAAAACATGAATTTAAATCTTAAAAAAACCGAAACCCTCCGCAGGATCCATGAGAAAAATAATATTTAATTCGTAGTTCAGCATGTTTACCTTAAGAAGCTTTACGTTAATGGAAAGATGGAGGTCTTTAATAGCGATCCAAGAATGATGAGCGGAGATCTCTAGCAGCTTCTCCTCAAGTGTGAAGCACTCCACCGGTATCCACCAAGAGATCAATGTAATGGAGGAGGAAGAGGTTGAGAGAATTAGTTGTCTCCCTCTATTTCTACTTTAGAATTAGGGTTTTTATTTTGGGTTGAGGCAAATAGGGTTTATAATAATATATTTATAGGCAAAATTTTCAGCTCAAAATTTTCCATAAAATATTATTATTATTAACCTTTTAATTGATAATTCTTATTAACCAATTAACTAATAATTAAAATACCTTTTAATCATTAATCCCTTTTCTAAACACTTTAGAAAAATAATTCTCTCACTTGATTTAATTTCCAAAACTAAATTCTTAATTAATAATATTAAGAATTAATTAAATCTCATTTAATCAATTATTAAATCTGCTAATTAATTATTTATTTCACAAATAAATAATTACCAGCCATTATTAAGTAATTCCTCCGCCATTAAATCATTCTTTTTTATGGTGTGACCCTGTAGGTTCAATATTAAGCCGGTAGTAGAAATAAATAATAATAAAACTATTTTATCATTATTTATATAAATTTTCTAATTCATTAAATATGATTAATTAATAAATTAATCATATTTATTCTACATCATGAGGGATACTTCTCAGCATATCGCGACTATCCGAATAATACGAATTCACTGCTTAGAATACCAAGAACCTATTCAGTGAGTAGTTACCGTACAATCAATTCCTTCTACCCTGCAATGTCACGATTAAATACAAGGCATGGAACTTGTGTCAAGCCTATCTTATTTAATCATTTGCTTTCCCATTCACTATGCTTAGTTCTATTTAATGTAAATTAGAAAATCCTTTCTAATTTCATTGACTCTGGCGAGAGATTCCTGAACTAGCATAAATGGATCAGCATTGAACATTCTCTTCCTTCACTAGAAGGGGTAGATCCTTTATTGATCATACACTATCTTCGTGTACAAATTCCTATACCCAGTAGAGCCCTTATAATTGTCCCTAGAGACTAAGAACTAAACCAAAGCATAGTTCACTGTACACAAGATGACTATGAAGTCTAAGGATACTTGTACAACTATCACTATGTGAACAACTGCTGACACGTGAGTGAACTCCATCAGTTGTTCAGCTGTGTGAGTCATGTTCAGTGAACTTATTCTATAATAAGCACCTACATACTAGCTATAGTGTCACCACACAAATGTCTATGATAATAGACATCCTTCATAATAAAGCAAGCATAGTTTGTACCGATCTTTGCGGATTACTAATTACCAGTTAGTAATCCTACGACTAGGAAATATTTAAGTTTAGAGTTATCATCTTTTAGGTCTCATTATTATGATCTCATCATAATCCATAAATAGCTTTACTCTAAACTATGGTATATCTTATTTAAACACTTAAATAGATAAAGCCCGCAATAAAACCAAAACAAGTCTTTTATTAATATCAATGAAATCAAAACATATTACATAAAAGTTATTCCTAAATCATCATACATGATTGGACTTAGGACACATCTCTTTCAATCTTCCACTTGTACTAAAGCCAATCACTCTTGTATCTAATTCCCATCTTGTCTTTATGACGATCAAAATGGCTTTGAGAAAGTGGCTTTGTGAGTGGGTCTGCTACGTTGTTATGTGTGTCAACTCTCTTGACGTCTCTGCTTTCAATACAATACAAGAAATATTACCGCGCTCCCACTAACCTTTTTGTAGACACATGGTTCATCTATGTTTTTAATAAAACCAAACTCTTTGATTGTCTCATCAAAACGGATGTTCCATCTACGAGAAGCTTGCTTTAAACCATATATGGTTCGCAGCAGCTTACACACTAGGTGTTCATTTCCCTTGGAAAGAAAACCTTCTGGCTGTGTCATATACACTTCCTCTTCAAGTTTCCCATTGAGGAAGGCCGTTTTCACATCCATTTGTCAGATCTCATAGTCGTAGTAAGCAACAATTGCAAGCAAAATCCGAATTGATTTTAACAGGGCTACAGGAAAAAAAGTTTCATCAAAGTCAATCCCTTGCCTTTGTCTGAATCCTTTTGCCACGAGCCTGGCCTTATAGGTCTCCACCTGCCCATCTGCTCTAATCTTTCTTTTGTATACCCACTTGCACCCAATAGGCTTAACACCTTCAGGCGCCTCAACCAGAGTCCATACTTGGTTGGTATACATAGATTCCATTTTGGATTTCATGGCACTATGCCATTTCTCTGAGTCAACACTACTCATAGCCTCATTATAGGTCATAGGGTCGTCATCATCAATGATTGATAACTCATTGTCATTCTCAATGACAAGGCCATAATACCTCTCAGGTTGGCGAGACACTCTCCCTGACCTACGAATGGGCTGTTCCACAGAAGGTTGTTCATTCTGAACAGGTGTTTCCACTTGATCCGTAGTAGTTTGTGCTTCTTGAACTTCATCAAGTTCAATTTTGCTCCCACTGTTTCCTTCAAGGATAAACTGCTTTTCCAAGAAGGTAGCATGTCTGGAGACAAACACCCGATGATCAGTGTAAAAGTAATACCCTAAAGTCTCTTTAGGATATCCCACAAAATTACATTTTACAGATCGAGATTCCAGCTTATCTGGGTCAACTTTCTTGACATAAGCTGGGCATCCCCAAATCTTAACGTGTTTAAGACTCGGTTTCCTTTCTTTCCATATGTCATATGGAGTTTGAGGAACAGATTTGGAAGACACCTTATTCAGTAAATATGCTGAGGTTTCCAATGTATAACCCCACAGGAATACTGGAAGATTCGCATAGCTCATCATGGACCGAACCATGTCTAACAAAGTTCGATTTCTCCTTTCAAATACCCCATTCAACTGTGAAGTATATGGAGGAGTCCACTGGGAGACTATTCCATTTTCTTTGAGATAAGCTAGAAACTCTCCATTCAAGTATTCACCACCTCGATCTGATCGAAGAGTTATAATACTATGTTTGGTTTGTTTCTCCACTTCATACTTATATTCTTTGAACTTTTCAAAGGCTTCAGACTTGTGTTTCATCAAATACACATATCTGAATCTAGATCGATCATCTATAAAAGCAATGAAGTATGAAAATCCACCCATAGCTTGCGTAGACATTGGTCCACATACATATGTGTGTACCAATCCTAGCATATCTGCAACCCTCTCTCCATGTCCACTAAATGGAGATTTGGTCATTTTACCCAATAGACAAGACTCGCATGTAGGATATGATTCAAAATCAAAGGGGTCAAGTAACCCTTCCTTATGCAATGTCTGCAGTCTATTTTCACTAATATGACCAAGTCCGCAGTGCCACAAGAAAGTGAGATTTTCATCATCCCTTTTTCTTTTATTAGTATGTTCAATTTTTAGTAAATTATGCTCTACGTCACATACATACAGACCATTATTTAAAATACCACTTCCATAAAGAACGTTATCTCTAAGAATTGAACATTTATTATTCTGAATAACAAACGAAAATCCAGCCAAGTCTAACATGGAATAAAAATAATATTCCTCACAATCGAGGAAACAAAATAATAATTATTTAGAATAATAGTCTTGCCCGTAGGCATATGTAAATGAAATGATCCTACAGTTTCAGCAGCAACTCTTGCTACATTTCCCATCAGTAGAATCACCTCCTCTTCTTCAAGAGTCCTAATTCTCCTTAGTCCCTGCAACGAATTGCAAATATGAGAACCACAGGCGATATCTAATACCCAAGTAGAAATTTAACTTAGTGACATATTAACTTCAATTATGAAAATACCTGAATCAGAAGCGGTAGTCTCACTACCCTTCTTCTTTTTCAATTCTGCAAGGTAAACCTTGCAGTTCCTCTTCCAGTGCCCCACCTTGTTACAGTGAAAGCAAACAGCTTTGCTCTTGGGGTCTTCAGCTTTTGGTGGAACCGGCTTTTTCTCACCTACTTTCTTTTTCTTGGAAGGGTTCTTCTTCCTTTTCTTAGGATTGTAACCTTCACCAATTAGAAGAACATAACTCTTCTTAGGGGGAAAATTCAATTCCGCAGTCTTCAACATGTTTCGGAGTTCATGCAGGCAGACATCCAGCTTATTCATGTGAAAGTTCACAACAAACTGCGAGAACGAACTCGGAAGTGATTGCAAGACCAAGTCTTGGCTTAGCTCCCCATCCATGGCAAAACCAAGTTGTCCAAGACGTTCAATCAAATTGATCATCTTAAGTACATGGTCATTCACAGATGATCCCTTAGACATCCTACAACCGAACAGCTCATTCGATATCTCATATCGAGCTGTCCTCCCTGCCATATCATACAACTCTTGTATATGCATAAGGATAGTGTGAGCATCCATATGCTCATGTTGCTTCTGTAGCGCAATGTTCATGGAAGCTGGCATGATGCATTGAGCAACATTTGCATCATCTATCCACTTACGATACACAACATGTTCATCATTATGTGATCGCTAGCAGGTTCAGTAGGCTTAGGTGAGTCAAGCACATATTCCAGCTTCTCAACCCTGAGAACAGTTCTCAAGTTTCGAAGCCAGTCAGCAAAATTAGGACCAATCAACTTGTGAGCATCTAGTATACTCCAGAGTGATAGTGCAGAAGACATAACGAATATAGTAAATCTGTAAATGATGAACACATAACAACACTTAGCAAATATTCAATTTCATTTCAAAATACTATATGAATCGGGTCTTTATTCATAAGTGGCTCCCACTAGTTTATCTAATTTATACAACCCCTAAGTGAAAATTAAGCATTCATAATGCTAGTGGGAATAGGGATCCTACATTCCATCACACAACCTCGGCTGTAGCACGAAACGTCATGTGATGTTCAATAGGCAGACAACTCTTGTCAATTACATCTTATGTTATTCCCTAATAAAACTTTAGCCTCTTGAATAATTGAGTCACGGCTGTAGCACGACAAACTCAATATTCTAAGTCAAGTCTAACCCAATATTTCGTACAATTGAATCAGTCTCCAACGGCCCACGGCTGTAGCACGTAACGAGCTTTAGATTCTAATTCAATGTACACATCTCTATGTAATAGACAAGTATTTCTTATTTCGAAATCAAAGCCCTCGGCTGTAGCACGAAACGACAATGATTTAAAAATAAGAACCACTTTCTACCTATGTTGGAAGGCTATGACCGACACAAGCCCATTGTGTCATTGGCCAATTACTACTTGATATTATTTAATTTTAGAGGGATTATATTATGTTACAATCATAATCATATTATAAAGAGATTCTTCCTTTTAAATTAAATATTTCAAATCAATAATTGATAATTAGATGATTCCCAGATCGGGGGGAGCATTGTCAAGAGGCGTCACTTAATACCCCTTTCTTACAGATAGAAATCTTCTTTTGACAGAATCATCCTTTCTCTCAATATTGAAAATTCATATTTAATTACGTGTTTCATAAACACAAGAATCTCATGTTTATATTCATAATATTATTGTTAAGGCAAGAAACGATTCATATTCTAGATTTTCTAGAGCACGCCTTATATTGATTTAAGTTCACCTAAATCTATCATCGCATGGTAAACATAGGCATATATCTCATATATAAAATTAAATAAACAAGTAAATGGAAAGTGCAATAAAGTAAATGTGTTTGGTTATGGCCCCATCCTATGTTATCTTTATCAAGCTCATGATAAAGATCAAGGTCAATCTAATATGGTGATGGAAATAAATACAACTACTTATTACATAAGTCTTCTTCTTTGTTTAGACTTCTTGTATGCCTCATCTTCTTCTTTGTATCACTTCCATTGGATAGCCTTCTTGAGTCTTCAATTACATTACATAGATTGAAAGTAAAACTAATCTAATGAACTTACAAGAATAACTCGAGTTACATTCGAGATTTATGATTACAAAGATTGAGGACATGCAAGTCGTATTTAAAACCAAAACCAAAACCATTACACTAAGGTCGAAAGGCCATAACCATCCACCATGATCATACAACACATAAAAGCATGTTAAAACACATAATCTGATCTTAACATATCATATTATTCATGATCTAATCATAAAGAAATGACAAAAATCAGAAAAATCAGAATCAAATCAGAAAAACAAGAATCACTGTTTACGGGCAGTAAACGACGCCAAACGCCTTACAGACGAGTCGTTGATAGTTTTAGCTATCAGTTTTGTTCAAACGCTCGTTTACCTATGGAATACCGTATTCGTTTGCGTAAATCGGACACCAGACCCAGATTTCAGCAAATCTACAGCAGCCAATTCAGAATCCATATCTAATATGATTCTCATAATTAGAACAGACTTAAATCATGTATATATTTGTATATATACAGATTACATAATCATCTTATGATTATACAACTCACATGAATATCATATATTCAAAACCATACATATATAAGCATATTACATCAACATCAAATCATGGTGAATCACGTACATGCTCATATATCGAAAACAGTTAAACACATAAACGAATTAAAAACTTCGCAAGTAGCTCTGATGCCATTGAAGGGTTTTTAGCACATAAACGCAGCGAAAACGTGAATTTAAATCTTATAAAAAAACTGAAACCCTCCGCAGGTTCCATGCGAAAAATAATATTTAATTCGTAGTTCAGTATATTTACCTTAAGAAGCTTTACGTTAATGGAAAGATGGAGGTCTTTAATAGCGATCCAAGAACGATGAGCGGAGATCCCTAGCAGCTGCTCCTCAAGTGTGAAGCACTCCACCGGTATCCACCAAGAGATCAATGTAATGGAGGAGGAAGAGGTTGAGAGAATTAGTTGCCTCCCTATATTTCTACTTTAGAATTAGGGTTTTTATTTTGGGTTGAGGCAAATAGGGTTTATAATAGTATATTTATAGGCAAAATTTTCAGCTCAAAATTTTCCATAAAATATTATTATTATTAACCCTTTAATTGATTATTCTTATTAACCAATTAACTAATAATTAAAACACCTTTTATTCATTAATCCCTTTTCTAAACACTTTAGAAAAATAATTCTCTCACTTGATTTAATTTCCAAAACTAAATTCTTAATTAATAATATTAAGAATTAATTAAATCTTATTTAATCAATTATTAAATCTGCTAATTATTTATTTATTTCACAAATAAATAATTACCAGCCATTATTAAGTAATTCCTCCACCATTAAATCATTCTTTTTTATGGTGTGACCCTGTAGGTTCAATATTAAGCCGGTAGTAGAAATAAATAATAATAAAACTATTTTATCATTATTTATATAAATTCTGTAATTCATTAAATATGATTAATTAATAAATTAATCATATTTATTCTACATCGTGAGGGATACTTCTCAGCATATCGCGACTATCCGGATAATACGAATTCACTGCTTAGAATACCAAGAACCTATTCAGTGAGTAGTTACCGTACAATCAATTCCTTCTACCCTGCAATGTCACGATTAAATACAAGGCATGGAACTTGTGTCAAGCCTATCTTATTTAATCATTTGCTTTCCCATTCACTATGCTTAGTTCTATTTAATGTAAATTATAAACTCCTTTCTAATTACATTCACTCTGGCGAGAGATTCCTGAACTAGCATAAGTGGATGAGCATTGAACATTCTCTTCCTTCACTGGAAGGGGTAGATCCTTTGTTGATCATACACTATCTTCGTGTACAAATTCCTATATCCAGTAGAGCCCTTATAATTGTCCCTGGAGACTAAGAACTAAACCAAATCATAGTTCAGTGTACACAAGATGACTATGATGACCTCAAGTCTAAGGATACTTGTACAACTCTCACTATGTGAACAACTGCTGACACGTGAGTGAACTCCATCAGTTGTTCAGCTGTGTGAGTCATGTTCAGTGAACTTATTCTATAATAAGCACCTACATACTAGCTATAGTGTCACAACACAAATGTCTATGAGAACAGACAGCCTTCATAATAAAGCAAGCATAGTATGTACCAATCTTTGTGAATTACTAATTACCAGTTAGTAATCCTACGACCAGGAAATATTTAAGTTTAGATTATCATCTTTTAGGTCTCATTATTATGATCTCATCATAATCCCTAAAAAGCTTTACTCTAAACTATGGTATATCTTATTTAAACACTTAAATAGATAAATCCCGCAATAAAACCAAAACAAGTCTTTTATTAATATCAATGATATCAAAACAAATTACATAAAAGTTATTCCTAAATCGTCATACATGATTGGACTTAGGACACGTCTCTTTCAGATGATTTCTCAAAGTTCTCATGGACATATTTCCTAAAGTCTGAAGATGAGGCTAGTGAAATCATCATCAATCACATAAGGCAAGTCAATAATCATCCTGATTTCAAAGTTAAAAGAATCAGGAGTGACAATTGAACTGAGTTCAAGAATTCGATCATGAGAGCATTTTTTGAAGAAAATGGGATTTTGCATGAGTTTTCAGCAGCAAGAACTCCACAACAAAATGGAGTAGTAGAAAGGAAAAACAGATCACTTATTGAAGCTTCCAGGATAATGCTTGAAGAATCTAAATTACCAACATATTTCTGGGCTGAATCTATAAATACTACATGCTACACTCAAAATATTTCTCTGATTAATCAAGCAAAATGTATGACTCCCTATCAATTGTTCAAGAACAAGAAGCCAACTCTAAATTTTCTTCATGTCTTTGGCTGCAAATGTTATATCTTGAGAAATCAAACTGATCAGAATGGGAAGTTTGATGCTAAAGCAGATGGAGGAATTTTTGTTGGATATGCTGTTGGTAAAGCATATAGAGTCTACAATCTAAGAACTAAAATTGTTGCGGAATCAATACATGTTGTGTTTGATGATAAAATGATTGAAGGACTGCAAGATGGAGATTACCATGAGAGCCTAAAATTTGACAATGTGGAGATGGTTAGTGATGACAGTGACTATGAGAGTGATCAAGAAATAGTATCAAAGGATAATGCAGAAAAATCTACCACCAATGAAGCACAAAATTCAACATCTGTTGAGTTGCATAATGCGTCATCCGTCGGGAGACAATCTGCCTTATCTATCGGGAGACAACCAGCTTCATCCGTCGGTACTCAAAATTCACCATCTGTCGGGTCATCAAAAGAAGCTGAAAGTCAGAATAGATCACTTACAGAAAGCTCCCCTCTCTCAAATCAAAGATCCATTAACTCAGAGGGAGTTTCTAACAATCTAAACTCAATCACACATCAAGACAACAATGAGACCTCTTCATCTAGAGCTAATCTACCTCAACAAAGGAAATGGACAAAGGATCACCCCTTTGAGATCATCATTGGTGATGTATCTTCTAGAGTTCGAACAAGAAGAGCAACTCAAGAAGAATGTCTATACAGCAGCTTTCTTTCTAAGGAAGAACCAAAAAAGGTAGAAGATGCTTTGTTGGATCCTGATTGAGTTTTGGCTATGCAGGAGGAGCTAAACCAATTTAAGAGGAATAAGGTATGGAAGCTGGTGCCCAAGCCTAAAGGAAAAAATCCAATTGACACCAAATGGGTATTCAGAAACAAGATGGATGAAAACGGCATAGTAGTCAGGAACAAATCTAGATTGGTTGCTAAGGGCTATTATCAACAAGAAGGAATAGATTTTGATGAAAAATTTGCTCCTGTTGCAAGACTTGAAACCATCAGAATTTTCTTAGCCTATGCAGCTCATGCCAATTTTAAAGTCTATCAAATGGATGTCAAAAGTGCCTTTCTGAATGGAGATTTGGAGGAGGAAGTCTATGTCAGTCAGCCTCCTGGTTTTGAAGATTCAAACTTTCCAGAATATGTTTACTATCTTTTGAAAGCACTTTATGGACTGAAGCAAGCACCTAGAGCCTGGTATGACACTTTGTCAAAGTTTCTTTTAGAGAATCACTTCACTAGAGGTACAGTAGACAAAACTCTTTTTTTAGAAATGTTAATGGCTCTAGTATATTTGTTCAAATTTATGTAGATGACATTATTTTTGGCTCTACAGATGAAAAACTTTGCAAAAGGTTTGCTAAATTGATGCAAAGTAAGTATGAAATGAGTATGATGGGAGAACTATCTTACTTTCTTGGTTTGCAAGTTAAGCAAGTTAGTGATGGAATATTCATTAGTCAAACTAAATACATTTATGATCTTTTAAAGAAGTTTGATCTAATGGATTGCACATCTGCAAAAACTCCCATGGCCACTACAACTAAGCTTAAATTAAACACTACTGAAAAGTCTGTGGATATTTCAAGTTATAGGGGCATGGTTGGCTCACTTCTGTACTTAGAAGCTAGTAGGCCAGATATAATGTTTGTTACATGTTTGTGTGCTAGATTTCAGGCTGATCCTAGAGAATCTCACTTAGTAGCTATTAAGAGAATTTTTAGATATCTCAAGGGAACACCAAAACATGGTATTTGGTACCCTAGAGATTCTGGTTTTGATCAAACTGGTTATTCAGATGCAGATTATGCAGGTTGTAGAATTGATAGAAAAAGTACAACAGGAACCTGTCAATTTCTATAAAACAAGCTTGTATCCTGGTTTTGTAAAAAGCAAAATTCAGTTTCTACTTCTACAGTTGAAGCTGAATCTATTGTTGCTGGCAGTTGCTGTGCACAGATTTTGTGGATGAAAAACCAATTACTAGACTATGGTCTGCAAGTGGAATGAATTCCCATCTTTTGTGATAACACAAGTGCAATTGCCATCACTGAAAATCTAGTACAGCATTCAAGGACAAAGCACATAGACATCAAGTATCACTTCATAAGGGAACATATAATGAATGGTACTGTGGAACTACATTTTGTTCCAAGTGAAAAGCAGCTTGCAGATATATTTACCAAGCCACTGGATGAATCCACCTTTTCAAGGTTGGTAAGTGAGTTAGGTATGCTAAATTACTCTTAAATCTTTTCAGATAATTTACAAGCTGAAATGCAGCCAGAAATTTAATTGGTTTTACAGTCTTGGATAAAATTTTGGCTAAGTCAAATTTACATCTCGACGGATGATCATTATCCATCGAGTTTGATCATCCGTCGGTATACATTTTATTAATAAAATCAATTACTTTTCTGGAATATTTTATGTCTCGACAGATAACTGATTTATCCTCATCCGTCGAATTGTCTGAATCTTAGCCGTTAATTTCCTGAACTTTATCCATCGAGTATACTTACAGTTTATAAGTATAACACGACGGATTATTGAAGGAATTTTTACAGTTTATTTTTAAACGGATATTTTGGGCAATTCTTATTGGTTACTTTATTTTACTTTATTATTTCTGAAAGTTATTTTTGAGATAGTATAAAAGATTAATTCATTTCTATTACTTTTCTTTTATAATTCTTAAATCATCTGCTCCAATTCTCTCTTTCTCAAAAGCAATTATCATTTCTATCTCTGCAATTTCCACTCTCTAACAATGGCACCAGTAGTCAAGATCATGTCACAAACTGGATTCATCTATGAGAAGAACAACTTCACGACTCTAGTAAACAAGGGGATTCAACAGTCTGGTGACTACCACAAAATGATGGATTTTGTGAAGAACTGCAAACTCAACTATGCCATGCTAGAATCACCCACCATCTTCAGTGAGGATGTTGAAGAAATGTGGTCAACTGATGTGTACAACTCAACTGATAAGACCATCACACTCACTATCAAAGGTAAGGAATTATATATCAACAGTGATGTTGTTAAAGCTTGTTTCAAGATTTCTGATAATACTGTAACTACAACACACACAGACACTGACATTATTAACATGCTTAACTCCATGAACTATGCACTCTCTACTTCTAAGTTAGGTGAAATTAGGAGGTTGGGTCTTAGGAAGGAATGGAGTTATCTATGTGATGTAGTTACTAAGGTCTTTTCTGTTAAAATCAGTAATTTCGATTTTGTCAATATCTCCATGCTTAACATGCTTTACATGCTAGTTACTGATAAGTATTTTAACTTTAGTGATCTTATTTTGTTTGAGTTGGGGTTTAAGTTAGGTGAGTTAAATAAGAGGGGTAAAAATGTTTACTATGCTAGATTTTTCATGATGTTAGCTAACCACCTCTCTAAGGGAATTATGCTTGAGAACCCAATCAACAAATTGGATTGTTGGGTTCAAGAGAGAAGAATTATTGCAGATTTGAACAGGGTAAACCATCATAAAGAGGTGCCACTCTTCTATTTACCTGTAATGGAAGCACCTCAGGTAAGTGAGGTAAGTTCATCTGTCTCTACTATTCCAACCTCACAAATTTCTTTGCAATCTAGTATAGCTATGGAAACTGTGTCAATGACCCAACAGTTGCCTACGCAAGCTACCAAATCCAAAATTTCTAAATCCAAATCAAAGAAAGCCCCCTCTGGTATCTCTCAAAAGATGCCAGTTGCAAAAGAGGGGAGTATGAAGGTGGATAAGGTAGGTGAGGGATAGGGTGAACATAAAAGAAACCCTAAGGATAAGGTTGGAGAGGTGAGTGTTTCCCAGCCTAGCCACACTTCAGTTTCCCAAAAGACTGCAGTGCTTAATAAGGAAATTAGCTCATTGCTAGTTGCATCCTCCCAAAAGGATGTAACCATTGAACAAAGCTCTCAGCCAAGAGCACAGGACAAAAGGGTAAGGGACACTAGCTCACCCCAAACCTATACTAGAAAGAAGAAATCAAAAACCATTGGGGATGTACAGGGTACACACACAGTGCAAACTGGTGCTAAAGACACAGTAACTGCACCTTCATAAAGTCAGTTTGATGTGGCTCCTATAAATATGGAGTCACAGCCAAAATCTTTAGTAATAGAAGCACCCCAAACACCAAATTCTCCCACAAACTCTCTGGATGTGGATATGATCAACACATCAATTCCTGATTCCCCTTCTTTAACTCTGTTGGGGAAGCCAAAATCTAGTGCAAGTGAGCATCATCTTTTGGATGATTTATTGGCTCACTTGCCAATTTTTTCAGGAACTGTTGAGACATCTGTGCCAAAACTTTCATCAATCTGCACAGAGTCCATAATAGTTTCCACTCCAAACTCATTTATTCCTACTCTCTCGATGGATATTGTTCATCCTTCGAGTAGTGATTGTATCCCGACAGATAAGCTTAACAACAATTATGCGTCGGGTAGTCAAACTGTTAACCCGACGGATATCCCTAATCTGTCGAGTGTCTCTACACAGCTTCAAATTTCATCAATTATCTCAAGTGTAGAAGACTTAGTGGTAGTACAATCACTCCTAGGATTGAGGGAAGGGAGTGAACTGAGTGAGAGTCTGGGTTGCTCCGAGGAAAAAGGAGAGGAAAAGAGTGAAAATATGCAATCCAGTTCTTCAGGATTGGCAAAAGAGAGTGTGTGGAGTCCCACCTTAGATGGTGAAGGTGAGGGTGTGAGGGTGGGGAGCCAAGGTGAGACCTTAATGCAACAAAAGAGAGATAATGAGAGAAATGCAGGTACAGGAGCTATAAGGGTGGATGTCATTGCAAGTGAGTTAATGAATGTCCAGGATGCTTAACTTGGTGCACACCATACTGTCAATGTTAAGGGCTAAGGATGCCATCACAGCTTTGCCCTCTACAGCCGTTGATGTTGATTATGAGACTGGTGGTTCAGAAGATTTCTTTGGAGGTGAAGGTGGAGATGGTGAATAAGAGCCATTGGACATAGGGGGAGAAGTAGGCTCCAGTTCAAGATCAGGCATGCCATATTGGGCATTTTCAAAGCATTGTAATGAACACTACTTCAAGACAACCCTGATCCAACTCATCAATCAGACAAATTCTGCTCTTCAAACCACCACCAATGCCAACACCAAAAAACTCCTTCAAGCACATCTTGCTTCTCTACAACTACAACAAATTCAAGGTTTTCAATATGCTCGAGATGTCAACATGATTAAAGGTGATATTGATGAGATGAAAAAGGCCATTTCTGACAAGATGGACTCTAAACTTCCAGAAGCTACAATGCTTGACATCAAGAGACAACTCAGGAAAAATTCTGATCTTGCTACAAAGATAGATGCCTTAGATACAAGAATGTCAGCAATGGAAGCATCTCTAACTGCAATTCATCCACATCAAGCTCAACAGACAGACTTGCTTCAGAAACTGGTGGTAGCACATACCTCCTCTACTCAACTTGCTGATAATAAAAAGAGGGAGAAAGAAAATTCTAGGAGTGAGGGGGAGCAAAAAGTGCTCAATATTGAAGTTAGCAAAGTAATTATGCCTTCAATTACTTTCACCAAGCCACCAGCCAAAGATAGCATTGATCTGATAAATGAAGCAGCAGCCAATCTAAGAGTAGCTGAAAAGGAGCAGTTGATTCCAATCTACTGGGAGAAGATTGATGAGGATATTCAAAAGAAGTATGGGCTAACAAAGAAGCCAGAAAAGTCTGCCATTCATCACTCTAAAGTCAGGCAAATCTCTGTGAATGAAATGAGCATGAACTATTTGGAAAAAGGTCAGCCATCCTGCATCAAGTCTCCAAAGGCTGAGGTACTTTTGAAGCCAAGGGTGAACTATCCAAAATCATCTCTAAAGAACCCTTTGGATACAATGTATGAGACACCAAGACCTGATGAGAAGAAACTGTTGTCAAGATCCATTGCCTTCTACAAGGATTCAGCCGATTCAGCTTTAAAAAGGAGAATTACTAAAGTTTTCAGAAATGGTAAAGAAATTTGTCTGGTGGCTGGACATCCTCAATTTGCTGAAGCAAAGAGAGAAGAAAAGGCAAGATTGAAGCAAGAAAAGAAGCAAGCTATTCTAGATGCTAAAAAGGCTAAACAAAAGAAAGAGCAATCTGCTATCGTGGCCAAGATAAAAGCCGTGAAACCAACACAACAAATTCCTGCTCAGCCATCTGAAATCACTGAATCTCAAGATCCAAAGAGGCAAGTTGAACCACAATAGAAGAAATCTCAAAGATACAAGGAATTGGCCAAAAGAACCAAAAGGAAATTGAACTTTGTTGGTAAGGAATTGGAGGATCAGTTTTCGAAGGAATCCACTCTAACTACAATAAAAGTATCAAAACCCTCAGTGGTATTTGAAAATATTAAGGTGGTGGATCGTTATAGGAACATTCATGGTGAACCTATTGTGCCTAAGGATGAACCGGGAAAGTCTACAAATTCCTGACTTCAATTTGCCAATCCTTAACAAGCCAAAGAGAACAAAGTCAAGAGCATTCAAGAAAGTAAAGATGTCACCTCTCAAATCCAAATCTCTAGTCAAAGCTCAATCTAAAGTCAACAAGGGAGACTACTTGTACTTATGTGACATCAAGGAATTCTCTGACCTAAACCTCTATCTAGATGAACTGGAAGAAGTTAGAGTGATTGATGCCTACAGGAATCTACCTGAAAGGTTAGTTTTCAAGTACAAGGGAGGAAATGAGATTCAATGGCCACTTTACAGGATCCTTTAAGAAAGCCAATCTGTGCTGATAAAAGTTTATTCATCCTTCAAGAAGAACTTTGGTTTCAATGTAACTGTAAGAAGACTGGTTCTAAAGAAGATTGAAGAACTGAGGAGTATTAGAGCTAAAGATGCACTCCCAAAGACTCTAACTATTCCTTACACAGGAAGTAGAGTGCATCTAAGGCCCTACTGGCTGATGGAGTTCATGGATGACAAAGGAGTTAGAAGATTTTTCAGATTAGAAGACCAATTGAGCATCTCTAGCAATGAGACTCTTTTGGAGATGCAAGAAAAGCTATATCTCTCAGAATCTGATGAACTAGAATCAGATAGAAGAAAACAACAAAAAACTTGGAAAGAGGTCCAGACCTTCAAGGAACTAGATAAATCTGCTCAGGCTAGAGGAGCATCTTGAAAATGACTGTGAGCTAATCTTTGTACATTTTGTTAATTGAAGCACTTTACAATTTTATCTACTTACTTTTAAAGTTGTATTTTTAGGTTGTTTTGTTATCATCAAGTTTCTCTTAATTTATGGCTACAATTCCAGTAGACATAAATTAAGGGAGATTGTTGTGGATATGTTGTGAACCTGATGATTTTATTAACAAAACACCTTAGTAGATTTTACTTAGTGAAAAATGTAGCACTCGACGGATAAGGAATATAGTCCCGACGGATGACTCATTATAGTCCCGACGGATGATGATCAATTATCCATCGAGTGAGTAGCTTGTGTAACAATGAGTCTGTAGCACATTTCTACATAAACCTTGTTTAGTTTCTGTAGTAGCACTCAAGTCATGTTGACTTTAATTAGATATGAAGAATAGGTTGATTAATTGTACATAGATGATATCTTGTAATTCTGTATAAATGAAATGAAGTCAAGTGCAAGATAGCTACCTGACGGATAATCAACAATGACACTCAACGGATGATCAACAAAACCCGACGGATGATCATGTACCCGACGGATAATCAATTCAAACATCAGTTGACAGTGACAACACAGTCACATGCGTCGAATGTATGCAAAAGGAATGTGGAAGCCTATTCAACTAGGTTTTAGAGAACAAAGAAGCATTGCCATTTCCATGCTATTATGAAGATATTCAAAGATGCTGGAACAGAGTAATGAAGTAGCATAGTATTAGACCTGATAGGTTTTGTTTTATTATCTTGTCTTATTACTTGGTAATCTTGGTGATATATAAACCAAGAAGTAGCAAATAGAACAACAAGAAAACTAAGCAAGAAAATTCTCAGAGAAACATATGTAAGTTGTATTCTTAGCATTTCTCTGTAAACTTAGTTGTTCATATTTGTAAGCAGCTGTGAGCAAATCTTGCTGCACAGAGTTGTCTTGATATAATATATATCTCTTGTGGATACATTCAAATCCACCAGAAAGTTTTTAAAGACTTGTGTTCTTAAATTACTCGTGTTTTGATTCATTCCAAGTTATTATTCCGCACTTTGCAAATCAATTCACACTTATATATTATTAAGATAGAACATTTTATAATTTGTGAAAAAGGTTCAAGAATTCCGTTCAACCCCCCTTCTGTAATTCTTGTTGCATTGTTAGGGACTAACAGAAAAGTTGAATGCATTGATACTCATCATGCAAATGTTGAAACTGAGATTATAGTTCCTGATGACTATGTTGTTAAGAGTTCCTTAAAAAAAGTCCCATAAAAACCCTAATTGACATTATATATCTAGATTTTTAGAATAATATGTATTCACAGGATTATCTGAGATCGAGATCTATTTTGACTCCAACCAAAGTCATGGTTGATGACATCAATGCGCAGATTCTTGAAAGAGTTCTGGGTAATGTGCATTTTATCTCAGCCAAAATTCCATTGAAGACAGTGGCGTTGATGATAATAATTTTCATGCATCATTTTCATTTGAGTATCTGAACTCAATTACAATGCCATGTTTGCATAAATATGAGTTGAAAGTAAAGGTTGGAGTTGTTATGTTGATGAGGAATTTTAATCAGATTATGGGTCTATACAATGGTACAAGGATTATAGTTATTGGATACAAAAAAAAGTAGAGAATGTCAAATTCTTTGTGGATCTCAAGTTGGCACGAAACATCTAATTCCAAGAATCGATATGGTCCCAAAAGACACGAATTGGCCTTTTTGAATTTAAAAGAACAAAGTTTCTCTCCAAATATGTTTTCCCATGACTGTGAACAAGAGACAAGGCCAATCATTGGACATATTTGTATTGTATCTTCCTGGACCCGTTTTCTCTCTTGGTCAGTTATACGTTGCAATATCCCTTATTATATTTCCAGAAGGATTACATATTCATACTGATAATAAAAATGGGAAAGCATAAATATTACATCATATGTTGTGTTTGAAGTAGTTTTCTACAACCTTCCAAGATTGTGATCACATTTGTGTTAACTAACTTATTGTAATTATTTGACCATGAATATTTTATACTTGAACTCCTTATTTCATGGTATGCACGTTGTTTGACAGTTAAGTATTTTGTTTTTTTATTATAATTATATAACATGGAGTTTTGTTTGGAATAAATATTTGTAGTATCAAAAAGGAATAAAAAAGAATGGCATTAAAATAATAAGGTTGTATAAGTAGTTCCCACTAATCCATTTAACTAACTTGATGCAAAACCAATCAGATTGATCTTCATCGTATCAAGTAATAATCCATCCAATCAAGAGATATGTTTATGATTCAGTTAAAGGCTAATTACATTATCCCTTCACAGGCCTTATGTCATGTATTAAAAAGGAAAGTTCAATTCCTCAATATATATGTGTCGTGCAAGTCATTCTATAGCATGTCATCAATTATCATTCCCGTTAATATAGGCTAATGTACTAAAAAAGACTATCACGTCAGTGATATTTTAAGTTCACTACCTCCATTAAGAACAGATCATGTAAGCTCTCTCATTAGTCATGAGTTTCAAATTCTAATAATATATCATCCTGTTTAACTTAAATTACAATTTGTTTTTACAGATACTTGCAGAGATGGAAGCCCTTATGTTTGAACACATTGGAAGTTTTGACAAATCTAGGTCATATTGGAATATCAAGGAATATGTTAAAAGAATGTGTCCCACAGTATCTTCTGAATCAAGAATAACGAAAGGCCAGAATCTCATTCTTCTTGATGATGATATAATTATCTAATCTATTAAATTTGTTATATATTGATTATGTAATAACTCAAATTTTTGAGACTTTGCAAAAAATTTGATGAATAGTAACCCTGACAATCGAGGAAAACTTTTTAGCCCACACTATGTTATTCAAGGGAAATTTAGTTTCCGATTCGATAACGTAATTTTACGTACCAAATAAGTGTATGTAAACGCCATTAGTTTTTGAAGAAAACGAACCTTGTAAAATGACCGTATCTACGAACCATCAAGGAATACGAGAATCACAATACAATTACGAATCTAAAGTCCTATAAATTAAAACAAAAGTACAAGGCTTCAAAGCATAAAGGACATATAAGAAAGAATTTACCCCGCGAACCGCTTACGAAGATTTATTACGAAAACGAATAAGCGACCAAGAAAATACGTAAGCGAATAAATAAAATGTATCAAGCCATGAAAACCATGCAAACTAACTAAGGAGGGAATTAACCAAGGTTAGCAACAAAATAGTAGCCTACCTAGTGAGCATAGTAACCTAGCTAGCAAATAGTGACATGAATAGTAATGGTGGTACTAAGCTAGCAATATATCTTGGAAAATAGCCTAGCTAGGAATATATTGAAATATTTGAAAATCCTAGGAATATATACTAAATATTACATTTTCAAGAAGCAACCAAGGCAAGCACAAAAATTCTCTCTTTTCTCTCATCAAAAGCTCCATTTGGCCATTACCATTCCAATGAGAAATCAAAATTCAAAACTCCACTTCAAGACATGCATAAATCCTCTAATTAATTCCTAAGCTTCATACATATCAAAATAAGGTAAGATACATTTTTAGGAGCATTTCATTAAGGTTTGGATAGGTAAATAATTCCATGAAAGTGATGATCAATAGTGCCAAATAATAACACTTCTTGATTTCTTGATTTTCATGGCATGATTTAAGTTCCTTAAGCACAACCAAGCTTCCCCAAGATTCAACCATAAAAAAGAACACATTACAAGCTTTCAATAAAGGTAAAAATCTTTACCCAAACTTTGTTTAAGGTTTAAATTTCAAGAAGATTATGGATCTTGGTTATAAACCTAGTTTTGATAGTTGATTTGTTATTTTCTTGACGTATAGTTAGTTAGTTACTAAATTGTTGTTGTGGCCTTAAAAAAATGTTGTTCTTGAGAGGAGTAAGTGTTAAGTTAATTATATGGTGATTGTTGATTGTTGGTTAATGATTTAGAGCGAAAACGAAACCTGAATCACGAGCGTAACATCATTAAAATGAGAGAATCGTAACCTTAAGTTTTCTGCAGAATGTATAAACTTTGATTTATTGATTGCCAATTATAGATATTTTTATAAGGATAGTTTACGCGCTTGAATCGCTTGATTTCAATTTACGATTCAAAAGTTAAGTTCGTTTTAGTGAAAACGATTTCGCGATAAAAACTGCTACGGATTACGAAATTTGGAAATAGAAACGATCAACTTAAAAATATTCAAAAATCATGAAATTGTTACAGAGAGTAATAAATGGAGTTTTTTAACTTCCATAAAAATTTCAAGTGAAAATACATATTTTACAATTTTATAAAAATGTCAGAGTCGAGACCATGCGAATAGAAATCCTTAAGAATTGAGAGTGGAGCCGAGGGACGAAATGTAAAAGACATTAACGGGCATAAGGGATTACGAAAAGAAAGAGAATATGACAAGTACTTGTACTTATTGGAATAATGGGAGTAAAGTGAATCGCGTGAATGAATAGTATGCCGTATGTACAAGTACCGATAAATACGAACGGAATCTAACGGAACGATAATTGTTTATGATTATAGATTTCCGGGCGGATCCTAGAGCACCCTCCACCTCGAAGTACCCAGGAAATTTTACGAACCCGACTTCGTATACTGTTGGGTTTTGAAAATTGTTTTTGTTAGGAATATGTTGTGAACTTGATGATGAGTCAAACAAAACACCTTAGTAGATTTACCTTAGTGAATTTTGTAGCACTCGATGGATGATCAAATATAGTCCCGACTGATGAACTTTATAGTCCCTATGGATGAAAAACTGACATCCATCGAGTGAGTAGCTTATGTAACAAATAAGTTTTGTAGCACATTTCTGCAAGCAACATTGTGTAGATTCTGTAGGAGTATATGAGTCATGATTGACTACTAGTGGATATACAGAATAAGTTGACTAATTATAAATATAGGATGTCTTGTAATTCTGTATAAATGAAATGGAGTCAAGTGACATAAAAGGCTCCCAACGGATGGTTCACAAAGACTCCCGATGGATGATCAAAAAAGCTCCCGACGGATGACAAGTATAGTCCCAACGGATGATCAAATTCAAATAGCAGTTGACAGTGACAACACAATCACATGTGTTGGGTGTTTGCAAAAGGAATGTGGCAGTCTGTTAAGCAGGAATTTGAGAACAAAGAAGCATTACCATTTCCATGCAATTGTGAAGATATTCAAAGATGCTGGAATAGAGTAGTGAAGCAGCATGAAGTTAGACTAGATATGTTTTGTTTTATTATCTTGTCTTATTGTCATGTAAACTTGGTGATATATAAACTAAGTGTAGCAAGTAGAACAATTAACTAAACAATCCTATTTTCAGAGAAACATATCAAGCTGTATTCTGTAAGCATTTCTCTGTAGTTTAGTTGTTCAAACTTGTAAGCAGCTATGAAATATCTAAAACTTCACAGGGTTCTCATTTGATATTTATATATCTCTGGTGGATACTTTCAAATCCACCAAAAAGTTTTAAAAACTTGTATTTTTATTACTTAGTGTCTTGATTCTTATCTCTTTTATTCCGCACCACTGCTAATCAAACACTGTTATATTTATCAAATTAGAACTTTCTTTAAATTTAAAAAAGTAGTCAGAATTACATTCAACTCCCCTTCTGTAATTCTTGTTGTATTGTTAGGGAACAACAATTGGTATCAGAGCAAGCTCTTGAAGAACAAAGAGTATAAAGATCACAACAAATAACAAGATGAACAAAAAGGATGTTGAAGTCAAGATCCCATTTCTGGACAAAGACAACTATCACCACTGCAAGGTCAAAATGCATGTTAGACCCTTACAATGTAACAAGAATTACAGAAGGGGGTTGAATGGAATTCTTGTACCTTTTTCAGAAATATAAAATGTTCTATCTTAATAATATATAAGTGTTTGATTTGTAAAGTGCGGAATAAGAAGTTAGTAAAATCAAAACACAAGTAATTAAAAATACAAGTCTTTAAAAACCTTCTGGTGGATTTGAATGTATCCACCAGAGATATATATTATATCAAGAGAACTCTGTGTAGCAAGATTAGCTCACAGAAAATATGAACAACTAAGTTTACAGAGAAATGCTAAGGATACAACTTACAAATGTTTCTCTGAGAATTTACTTGCTTAGTCTTCTACTTGTTTTATTTGCTACTTCTTGGTTTATATATCACCAAGATTACAAAGTAATAAGACAAGATAATAAAACAAAACCTATCAAGTCTAATACTATGCTGCTTCATTACTCTATTCCAACAACTTTGAATATCTTCATAATAGCATGGAAATGGCAATGCTTCTTCGTTCTCTAAAACCCAGTTGAATAGGCTTCCACATTCCTTTTGCAAACACTCGACGCATGTGACTGTGTTGTCACTGTCAACATATGTTTGAATTGATTATCCGTCGGGTACATGATCATCCGTCGGGTACATGATCATCCGTCGGGTTGCCCTGTAGATCATCCGTCGAGTGGCATTGTTGATTATCCATCGGGTAGCTATCTGGAACTTGACTTCATTTCATTTATACAGAATTACAAGATATCATCTATGTACAATTAATCAACCTATTCTGCATATCTAATTAAAGTCAACATGACTTGAGTGCTACTACAAAAACTAAACAAGGTTTATGTAGAAATGTGCTACAGACTCATTGTTACACAAGCTACTCACTCGATGGATAATTGATCATCATCCGTCAGGACTATATTGAGTCATCCGTTGGGACTATATTCCTTATCCGTCGAGTGCTACATTTTTCACTAAGTAAAATCTACTAAGGTGTTTTTGTTAATGAAATCATCAAGTTCACAACATATCCATAATAATTTCCCCCAATTTATGTCTACTAGAATTGTAGCCATAAATTAAGAGAAACTTGATGATAACAAAACACCCTAAAAATACAACTTTAAAAGTAAGTAGATAAAACTGTAAAGTGCTTCAAATAACAAAATGCACAAAGATTAACTCACATTCATTTTCAAGGTGCTCATCTAGCCTGAGCAGATTAATCTAATTCCTTGAAGATCTAGATCTCTTTCCAAGCTTTCTATTATTTTTTCCTATCTGATTTTGGAGCTGTCTGTGGAATTCCAGTTCATCAGATTCTGAGAGATTTAGCTTTTCTTGCATTTCCAAAAGAGTCTCATTACTAGAGATGCTTAATTGGTCTTCTAATTCGAAAAATCTTCTAACTTCTTTGTCATCCATGAACTCCATTAGCCAGTAGGGCCTTAGATGCACCCTACTCCCTGTATAAGGAATAGTTAGAGTCTTTGGGAGTGCATCTTTAGCTCTAATACTCCTCAGTTCTTCAATCTTCTTTAGAACAAGTCTTCTTGCAGTTACATTGAATCCAAAGTTCTTCTAGAATGATGAATAAACCTTTATCAGCACAGATTGACTTTCTTGAAGGATCCTGTGAAGTGGCAATTGAATCTCCTTTCCTCCCTTGTACTTGAAAACTAACCTTTCAGGTAGATTCCTGTAGGCATCAATCCCTCTAAGTTCTTCCAGTTCATCTAGATAGAGGTTTAGATCAGAGAATTCCTTGATGTCACATAAGTACATGTAATCTCCCTTGTTGACTTTGGATTGAGCTTTGGTTAGAGATTTAGATTCGAGAGGTGACAGCTTCACTTTCTTGACTGCTCTTGACTTTGTTCTCTTTTGCTTGTTAAGGATTGGCAACTTGAAGTCATGAATTGGTAGACTTTCCCAGTATATTGGTTCATCCTTAGGCACAATAGGTTCACCATGAATGTTCCTATAAGGATCCACCACCTTAATGTCTTCAAATACCACTGAGGGTTTTGATGCTTGAGTTGTAGTTGGAATAAATTCCTTGGGAAACTGATCCTCCAATTCCTTACCAACAAAGTTCAATTTCCTTTTGGTTCTTTTGGCCAATTCCTTGTATCTGTGAGATTTCTTCTATTGTGGTTCAACTTACTTCTTTGGATCTTGAGATTCAGTGATTTCAGATGGCTGAGCAGGAATTTGTTATGTTGGTTTCACAGCTTGTAGCTTGGCCAAGATAGCAGCTTGCTCTTTCTTTTGTTTAACCTTTTTAGCATCTAGAGCAGCTTGCTTCTTTTCTTGCTTCAATCTTGCCTTTTCTTCTCTCTTTGCTTCAGCAAATTGAGGATGTCCAGCCACCACACAAATTTCTTTATCATTCCTGAAAACTTTAGCAATTCTTTTTTTCAAAGCTGAATCAGTTGGATCCTTGTAGAAGGCAATGGATCTTGACAACAGTTTCTTCTCATCAGGCTTTGGTGTCTCATACACTGTATCCAAAGGGTTCTTTAGTGATGATTTTGGATAGTTCACCCTTGGCTTCAAAAGTACTTCAGCCTTTGGAGATTTGATGCAGGATGGCTGTCCTCTTTCCAGATAGTTTATGCTCTTTTCATTCACAGAGATTTGCCTGACTTGAGAGTGATGAATAGCTGACTTTTCTGGCTTCTTTACTAACCCAAATTTCTTCTGTATATCCTCATCAATTTTCTCCCAGTTGATTGGACTCAACTACTTCTTATCAGCTGCTCTTATATTGGCTGCTACTTCATTTATCAGATCAATACTGTCCTTAGCTGGTGGCTTTGAGATAGTAATTGTAGGAACAATTACTTTGCTAACTTGAATGTTGAGCACTGTTTGCTCCCCCTCACTACTAGAACTCTCTTTCTCCCCCTTTTTATTATCATCAAGCTGAGTAGAGGAGGAGGTTTGTGCAGCCACCAGTTTCTGAAGCAAGTCTGTTTGTTGAGCTTGGTGTAGATGAATCGCTGTAAGAGATGATTCCATAGCAAACATTCTTTTGTCCAAGGCATCAACTTTGGTGGCAAGATCTGAGTTTTTCTTGAGCTGTCTCTTGATGTCTGTAATTGTTTTGCCTGGAAGTCTAGCTTCCAATCTCTCAGAAAAGTCTTTCTTGAGTTCACCAATATCCTGTTTGAGAGTGGCGACATTGAGAGTTTGTTGATAGCCTTGAATTTGATGTAGTTGGAGAGAAGCAAGATGTGCTTGCAGAAGCTTCTTGGTGCTAGATTTTGTGGATGATTGAAATGCATACTGTGTTTGACTGATTAGCTGGATGAGAGTAGATTTGAAGAGATGTTCATCACATTTCTTGGAGAAGGCCCATGATGGCACGCTTGACCTTGACCTAGGACCAACTTCTCCCCCTAAGTGCAATAGTTCTTCTCCACTTTCTGCATCCTCACCTTCAAAGAAATCTTCTGAACCACCAGTCTCATAATCAACATCACCAACTGTAGAGGGCAAAGCTGTGATGGCATCCTTAGCTCTTAGCATTGATTGTGTGGTGTGCACCAAGTTGAGCATCCTTTCTGCATTGTCATTGCCCTGTTCAGCTAGAAGTTGATATGCTGGAACAGGGTGAGTAAATGTCTTAGCATAAGGCAGGTAGAATCTATAACAGCTTGAGGTTGCTGAGATAGTCCCTCCCTGTCTGCATCCTAGACATTCATTAACTCACTTGCAATGACATCCACCCTTATATCTCCTGTACCTGCATTTCTCTCATTATCTCTCTTTTGTTGCATCAAGGTCTCACCTTGGCTCCCCACCCTCACACCCTCACCTTCACCATCTAAGGTGGGACTCCTCACACTCTCTTTTGCCAATCCTCAAGAACTGGACTACATATTTTCACTATTTTCCTCTCCTTTTTCCTGGGAGCAACCCAGACTCTCACTCAGTTCATTCCCTTCCCTCAATCCTAGGAGTGATTGTACTACCACTAAGTCTTTTGCACTTGAGATAATTGATTAAATTTGAAGTTGTGCAGAGACACTCGACGGATGAGGAATATCCGTCGACTTAGTAGTTTGACTATCCGACGGATAACTGCTGTTAGGCTTATCCGTCGGGATACAATCACTACTCGACGGATGAACAATATATATCGAGAGAGTAGGAATAAATGATTTTAGAGTGGAGACTATTGTGGACTCTGTGCAGATTGATGAGAATTTTGGCACAGATGTCTCAACAGTTCCTGAAAGAATTGGCAAGTGAGCAAACAAATCATCCAAAAGATGATGCTCACTTGCACTAGATTTTGGCTTCCCCAACAGAGTTAACGAAGGGGAATCAGGAATTGATGTGTTGATCATATCCACATCCAGAGAGTTTGTGGGAGAATTTGGTGTTTGAGGTGCTTCTATAACTAAAGATTTTGGCCGTGACTCCACATTTATTGGAGCCACATTAAACTGACTTTGAAAAGGTACAGTGACTGTATCTTCAGCACCAGTTTGCACAGTGTGTGAATCCTATGCATCCCCAAAGGTCTTTGGTTTCTTCTTTCTAGTATAGGTTTAGGGTGAGCTTGTGTCCCTTACCCTTTTGGCCTGTGCTCTTGGCTGAGAGTTTTGTTCAGTAGTCACATCCTTTTGGGAGGATGCAACTAGCAATGAGCTTATATCCTTATTAAGCACTGCAGTTTGTTAGGAAACTGCAGTGTGGCTAGGCTGGGAAACACTCACCTCTCCAACCTTATCCTTAGGGTTTCTTTTATGTTCACTCTATCCCTCACCTACCTTACCCACCTTCGCACTCCCCTCTTTAAATTTGGTGGATTTTGCAACTGGCATCTTTTGAGAGACAGTAGAGGGGGCTTTCTTTGTCTTAATTTTTGAAATTTTGGATTTGGTAGCTTGGGTAGGCAACTGTTGGGTCATTGACACAGTTGCCATAGCTACACTAGAATGCAAAGAAATTTGTGAGGTTGGAAGAGTAGAGATAGATGAAATTACCTCACTTGTAATATCCCATATATTTTCAAATATTATTATTATTATTCGGAATTGTTTATGTGATTTTATGTGAAATTTTTGGTGAATTATCTGAAAAGTAGAATAGATATCTGAATGTTATATGTGACATTATTTGAATATTTGAATTTTTATATGTCCAGAATAAAATATAGATAATTGTGGTATTTTTCTGGTAATTTTTGGAGTGTTATATGATTTTATAATGATTTATGAATTATTAATTATTTTCAGAATAATTATAAAATTATTTTATAAAGCCGGGAATCTTCCAACTTCAACCGTTTTGCGTTTTTACAACCCGAAACTCTTCCGAAAACTCCTTCCTAACCTAATCTGGTAATTCCGGACATTTTCCGTGTTTTGACTTTTTCGATTCGGATTACGGTTTGACTTGTGCGCGGCCCGGCGCAATATTTTCGATACGATAGTTATTTCGGTAATCAATAAAAACCCGTAATCTCGAAAGACGGGATATTTTTACGTTATGTTCGTATATGGTGTTTTATAAAAAGCCCGGTTTTGATAATTATCTAATTTTGGTATTGAATCGGATCGTTATTGCAGTTACTTAGCGGCTAAGCAACTAATTTAATGATCCAACATGATCCAAAACGATCCAGAACGATCCAATATTCCATAAATATAAATAGCCTATTTCTTATTTCGTTTATTCCGTTTATTCATTGGCAACCAGTTAAAACACCGTAAATACAGAGAAAAACCCGAGAAACCGATACGTTCCCGAGAATCAAACACACGAACGAAGGCGTTATCGAACTCCGATTCGGGCGTGCAGCATATCAAAACGAAGCTCTCGAAATCTTCTTTCTGAATCAATCATCAGTTTCTGCCCAGAAATCATGGTAATTTTCTTATTTAATTATTTATATTCGAATTATTTGATAATTAAATTATGAATTTTTATTCTTGATGCTGTTGATGTGATTTGATGCTTCCATGTTGTAGAGCATATTTTTCTGGTCGATTTGGTATATTATACTTCAAAAATAGAGTTCAATATCATGTAGTAATTAAGGTTTTAATTTCTGAAAATTTCTTGAATATGTGTTCTTGGTGTTCTTGGAGAATTCTGAAAATCAAAGTCAATTTTGAAGGCGTTATTGAACACCAAATCACAAGTATGAATAACCAAAATGAATCACAGATGATTCTCTATCATTTTATATCATCAAATCGTTTCAAGAGTTGTTAAATTTTAAAATCGATTTTTAGGGTAATATTCGAATTTTGGGGGTTTATGATTTAGTGGTTTTTGATTGTTTGTGATGACATGGATGGATTATAGATGTTCAGGGGTTTGATTTGAGATATAAATCGTCGATTTTGGTATTGAAATGGACAAAAACGAAGTTGGCCGGACTTGGAGCTTTGTTTCGCCGGATTTCATGGCTTTTCTGCCGGGAACGACGAGTTCACGCTCGTCTGTTACGGTGGTGACCTGTTCTGAGTTTCTGAAGGAATATAGAATAGACTGGGATTGAAATCAGAAGAAATCGAGTTGTTTCAGTGTTGTTTTCGGCTGCAAGAAAACTCGCCGGAGTCCGGCCAAACGCCGCCGGAATCTGGGCAATTTCCAGAAACCGGCCGGTGTTCAACCCGGACCCGGTTGGTTCCTGGTGACCCGGTCTTTTGACCCGGGTTCAATCTGTTTTCCCCAATACAAAAATCCAGAAATCTGTTTGTGCAAATTTTCTTTTTATAATAATTCAAAATTCTTTTATTAATTACAAAAATTCATTTGTTAAATTTTGAAATTCATTATTTATTATTCTGAAAATTTATTTTAATTCAAAAATAAATCCAAATTATTTAATTAATTAATTTTAGTGAATAATTAATTATTTAATTAGTCAATTAATTTAAATGTTAATTGATTAATTAATTTAATTAGTTATTAATTAATTTTAATTGATTATTTAATTAGATTTAATTATTTAAAATTGATTTAAAAATTCCGAAAAATAGTTTCGAGCTTTAAAATATTATTTTAAATTATTTTCCAAACTCGATAATTTTTACAAAATTATTTTCAAGTGTTCGAGCCTTATTATTTAATTATTAAATGATTCGGAGACCTGTTTTATTCCGAAAAATGTTCAAAAATTCATAATAAATCAACCGTTTGTCCGTTTAATACGAAACGAACGCGTACAGATTCAGAAAAATATTGCGCTTTTAATAAAAATACTTTTGAGACCTAATTTCTTTTGTATTGCAATGTCATTTGATTTGTGTATCAGTTTAAGTCGGTATGTGGTCGGTAAATGCTAATAATGACCTAAATTTTATTCTGAACGCACTGAGATGTATCTCTTAATGATCTGACTTATGTATTATATGAAATATGTGAGTACGTGTTATACGAATACCATGATTACGTGATACGTGATATACATGTTGTCTGTTACAGTTTTAAAATGCCATGCTAGTTATAAACGATCGGGTAGATGTCAAGACGTATAGTTACGTCGATTGAGTTTAGTTCTGTCAATTAAGATAGTCCTTTTGTTTATAGAATCAAGTAGCAAGGAGTGCAATCAAGTGTTAGACGAAGATAGTAGCCATCAGTTAGAAGCAGAGTTAAAGTAAGAGGTTATTGAGCATACCAGGCAAGTACCCCTAACTTCACTTATTGTTCAAGTGACGTTTATTTTGAATTATATTATGCAAGTACCTTTATTTTCATTTATCATTCAATTGATATTGACTCCGAACTTTATTCTTTCGATTCCCATACTATTCTAAGTTCAGAATAGTTAAACGTTTTATGTATTTCGCTATAAATCACTCTATACAGTGGAACATTGAATTGAGATTAGCAAATAACTAATTATTCTAGTTATTTCGCCATCAGTTGTTTAGACAACTCCGGACCATGTGACATGGGGAGTTGAATAGATAAGGATGTCATTGATTCGACTCCTTTAATCAAAAATTGTTTCGTGAATTGATTCTTGGTTAGCATAAGGGGCCGAGGCACCGGTCCAGCGTGAGTTATTATACGAAAGTGTAATATCTTGCTAGGCGAATATATGCCTTCTTCATGGATATCCAATAGGTACGGTATGGCTGCGGGATATCGATACCTATATTTACGGTATGGCTGCGGGATACCGGTGTTGTTTCATGACTGATCATCAGGAACAGCATAGTGCATAATTATGTTTTATTAAACTGTCGCTTAAACTTTAAAGTTTATATCAGCTTCTGATTTTACTCAGATATTGTTATTGTTGTTTATTTACAAACTTTATACTGCTTGCTGAGCATTTCTTTCGCTCATACTTGTTTATTATTCTAATATTTCAGCTAAGCCAGAGCAGGCCTGAGTCCCAAGTTTGACCAGAAGTCGAGTGCTTGTAAATAGTGGTGTGTATTCCAGGTAGACTGTTTTGGGACGCTTGGATAGTCTAGAGGTTTGTAATAAAATTTGAATAATCTGTAAAACTAATTAGACTTATGGTTGTAATAACACTTGATTTGTAGTAGTGCCTGTTCCATACTATAACCTGTGATCGATCCAGTGCAGGTAAAGGGGTCGTATTTATTATATTATTCCGCTGTGATTATTTTATTTTGGTTTATTGGCGAGTGACCCCCAAATCTAGACCCCGGGTTTGGAGGGCGTCACAGGTTGGTATCAGAGCTACAGGTTATGGTCACTGAAACAGGCGTAGGATTGTCATAGATGAGTCATAGGAAGATCACATAAGATAGGCGCGTGTAGTTTAGCTTTTATAGGATTAAATTTAGGATATTGGGCTGGGTTATAGTTAAGTTGTTAGGTTTCCTGTTTTGCGTTTAGCCTTAGGCCTTGTGTCATTGCCCTGCTATTTTGTTGGTTTAGTTAAGATTTCGAGCAAGGATTTAAAAGGTTTGGATAATTCGGAGTAAATTTTCTTTATGTTATTATTCTCGAGATAATAAGCAGGATTATGTGATAATCATGTCGCTTGTGTTAATATGGTAGCAAGTTTATGATATTTTGAGAAGAGATAGTGTTTGCGAACTTTAATATGCTAAGGAATTGCTACATATTTGACACAATGCTTGACATATTATTATATATGTTGCTTGTTCTCTTACCAGAATAATGGCTCCAAAGAGAAGGAATAATTCAGGAGAGGGTAGTACCGAAAGCCGTACAGATCCAGCGATTATCCAGATGCTGGGACTGATGCAGCAGCAGATGTTACATCTTACGCAGCAGCAACAACAGCAACAACAGCAGCGAGCAGCACCATCTGTAGTGACTTTTAAGCAGTTTCAAGCAGTGAAGCCACCTGAGTTCAAGGGAAGTGCTGATCCTGTGGAAGCCAATGCATGGCTCAAGGAAATGGAAAAGGCTTTTGAATTGGTCGGAGCAGGAACTGAGCAGAAGACCAAGTTTGCAAGTTACTTTTTGAAGGGCGAGGCGAACTATTGGTGGGAATCCACGCGAGCATTGGAAGGAGGTGAGTTTATAACTTGGGAGAGATTCACAGAGTTGTTCCTGGAGAAATATTTCCCGAGGTATATGAAGAATCAAATGGAGATTAAGTTCTTGAACCTGACCCAGGGTGATCTTACTGTGGCTGAGTACGAGGCTAAGTTTACTGAGTTAGCAAGGTTCGTGCCAGACCAGGTTGATACAGATGAAAAGAAAGCCAGAAGATTTGAACAGGGATTGAAGTTTTGGATTCAGAACAGAGTGGCCATGTTTGAGTTGACTTCATATATGGCAGTGGTTCAGAAGGCAATGGTGATTGAGAGTAGGAGTGATATGTCACAGAAAGGAAAGGATGGGAAGAAAAGGAAAATAGAAACCTCAGAGGGAGGTCAGCAGTCAAGTAATTTTCAGGGCCGTTTCAACAAAAGGCCAGGATTCCAGGGTAATAGGAATGTGGGATTCAAGAGACCACAATCAGGAAATGGAGGACCAGTCAACCGTTTTCAGAATTCAAATCAGCAGAGGTCCAATCGTCCACCAATGCCAGATTGCAAGTTTTGTGGCAGGAAACATTCTGGGATTTGTAAAGCTAATTCTGTGTGCTACAAGTGCAATATGAAGGGACATCATGCATATGAGTGCCGCAATCAGATGCAAGAAGTTACGTGTTTCCGATGTGGGAAGACAGGACATTATGCCAACAACTGTAAAGAACAAGTACAAAGTGTAAATGTTCCAAGGATTGCAGGACCATCATCTCAAGGTATGCCAAGAATTGAAGGACCACCAGTCAAGAACCAGCCGAAAGCCAGAACATTCAATATGACTATGCAGGATGCTGTTCAGAGTTCTGACGTGGTTGCAGGTACGCTTCCAGTCAACTCCATAGATGCTAAAGTTTTATTTGATTCTGGAGCTACAAGATCATTTATTTCTCAAAGTTTTGTCGATAAACTGCATTGTGAAGTTAAATTGTTAGAACAAGCATTAATGATAGAGTTAGCTAATAAGGATCAAGTTTCCGTCGACCGAGTGTGCCCGAAGTGCGATATTAAGATAGGAGGACATCATTTCTATGCTGACTTAATACCTTTTAAGTTGGGAGAATTTGATGTTATTTTAGGAATGGATTGGTTGTCAGAAAATAACGCTCAGATTGATTGTAAGAATAGGAAAGTGAGACTTCAGACCTTGGATAATAAGAAGAAGGAAATATTTCGAGGAAATAGGCAAGAGAAGAAGTTCTTAGCGATCGCTCAAGTGAAAAAGTTATTGCGTCAGAATTGCGAAGCATATTTGGCCCATGTGATAGACACCAGTAAAGAAGTTCCAGCACTAGAAGCGATTCCAGTTGTCAATGAATTTTCAGATGTTTTCCCAGATGATCTACCAGGATTACCTCCCGACAGAGAAATTGAATTTGCGATTGATCTAGCACCTGGAACAGAACCAGTTTCTAAAGCCCCGTACCGGATGGCACCAGTGGAAATGAAAGAATTGGCATCTCAGCTGCAAGATCTTTTGGAGAAAGGAGTTATAAGACCCAGTGTATCCCCATGGGGCGCACCAGTACTGTTTGTCAAAAAGAAGGATGGGAGTATGCGACTGTGTATCGACTATCGAGAACTGAATAAGCTAACCATTAAGAACAAGTATCCGTTACCAAGGATCGATGATTTGTTTGACCAATTGAGAGGCGCTGTATGGTTTTCTAAGATTGATTTAAGATCCGGATATCATCAACTAAAGATCAAGCCTGCAGACATTCCGAAGACCGCATTTAGAACCAGATATGGGCATTATGAGTTTCTAGTGATGGCATTTGGATTAACCAACGCACCAGCAGCTTTCATGGATTTGATGAATCGAGTATTTAAGAAGTATTTGGATAAATTCGTGATTGTGTTCATAGATGACATCTTGATCTATTCCAAAACAGAAGAGGAGCATGTAGAACATTTGAGGATAGTTCTGGAGATACTGCGACAGGAGAAGTTATACGCAAAGTTTTCCAAGTGTGAATTTTGGTTAAAAGAAGTACGATTTCTTGGGCACGTGATTAGCAATAAAGGAGTGGAAGTGGATCCAGCAAAGATTGAAGCCGTAATCAACTGGGAGAGGCCAAAAACACCAACGGAAGTAAGAAGTTTTATGGGATTGGCAGGTTACTACAGAAGATTTGTGCAAGATTTTGCAAAGATAGCTACGCCATTGACAAAGCTTACCAGGAAGAATCAGAAATTTGAATGGGATGAGAAGTGCGAAGAAAGTTTCCAGGAATTAAAGAATAGATTAGTATCTTCTCCAGTACTAGTCTTGCCAGATGAACAAGGAAATTTTGTGATCTACAGTGACGCGTCGTACAAAGGATTAGGATGTGTTCTGATGCAGCATGACAAGGTGATAGCTTACGCTTCAAGACAGTTGAAACCACACGAAGAGAAGTATCCAACGCATGATCTGGAATTGGCAGCTATAGTATTTGCATTGAAGATTTGGAGGCATTATCTTTATGGGGAAAAGTGCGAGATCTACACGGACCACAAGAGTTTGAAATATATCTTTACCCAGAAGGAATTGAACATGAGGCAGAGGAGATGGCTAGAACTAATCAAGGATTACGACTGTACTATTAACTATCATCCAGGCAAAGCAAATGTGGTGGCCGACGCGCTGAGCAGAAAAGAAAGATTGAACATGATAACTTCATCCGAGGAATTAATCAGGGAATTTGAGAAGCTGGAAATAGAGATTAGTATTCCAAGTATGTCTACAGAGGTATTGTGTGCAATGTCTTTTCAACCAGAATTATTAGAGAAAATAAGAAGATGTCAGGAAGAAGTAATGAGCCATGAACGAGACAGTTTGACAGGAGAAGAAATAGGGAGTCAAAAGGATGATAAAGGGATATTAAGATTTTCTTCCAGAATATGGATACCCAATGTAGCCGAGCTGAAAGATGAAATTCTTCGAGATGCTCACAACTCTAGATATTCAATTCATCCCGGGAGTACGAAGATGTACAGAGACTTAAGAGAAAACTTTTGGTGGCCAAGCATGAAGAAGGAAATTGCAGAATGGGTAAGTAAGTGTTACACTTGCCAGCGAGTCAAAGCGGAACATCAAAGGCCCAGTGGACTGATACAACCATTGGACATTCCAGAATGGAAATGGGAGCATATAGCGATGGATTTCGTAGTTGGATTACCGAGGACCAGGGCGAATCATGATGCTATTTGGGTTATTATCGACAGATTGACGAAGTCAGCGCATTTTCTTCCTATCAACGAGAGATTCTCAATGGATAAATTGGTACGGTTATATCTTAAAGAAATTGTGACAAGACACGGAGTTCCAGTATCCATAGTTTCAGACAGAGATCCTCGATTTAACTCAAGATTTTGGAGAAGTTTTCAAGATTGTCTCGGAACGAAGCTGAACATGAGTACCGCGTATCATCCGCAGACAGACGGTCAAAGTGAAAGAACGATTCAGACTATTGAAGATATGCTAAGGGTATGTGCACTAGATTTTGAAGGTAGTTGGGACGAGCATTTGCCATTAGTTGAATTCTCCTACAACAACAGCTATCATGCCAGTATTGGAATGCCGCCTTACGAAGCTTTATACGGTAGAAGATGCAGATCTCCAATATGTTGGGAAGAAGTTGGTGAAAGAAAGATTTTGGGTCCAGAATTGATCCAACAGACGAAGGAGAAAATAGAACTCATTCGGAAAAGATTAACAGCAGCTCAAGATCGTCAACGCAAATATGCTGATCCTACCAGAAAAGATATGGAATTTGAAGTTGGAGAGGCAGTGTTATTAAAAGTTTCTCCTTGGAAAGGTTTATCAAGATTTGGAAAGAAAGGAAAGCTGAGTCCGCGTTATGTTGGCCCTTTTGAGATTTTGAAGCGTGTGGGAAAGGTTGCTTACGAATTAGCGTTACCACCTCACATGCAGCATATTCACAACGTGTTCCACGTGTCAATGTTGAAGCATTATTTGCCTGATTCGAACCATGTGATAGAATACGAGCCAATCGAGATCCAATCAGATTTATCTTTTGTAGAGCAACCAGTACAGATTTTAGATAAGAAAGAAAGAGTACTTAGGAATAAGTCTGTATCTTTAGTGCGAGTCTTATGGAGGAATCCCAAGGTTGAAGAGTCGACTTGGGAATTGGAAAGCGAAATGCGATCCAAGTATCCTTATTTATTTTCCTAGGCTGATTCTGAGGACAGAATCCTGTTAAGGGGGGTAGATTGTAATATCCCATATATTTTCAAATATTATTATTATTATTCGGAATTGTTTATGTGATTTTATGTGAAATTTTTGGTGAATTATCTGAAAAGTAGAATAGATATCTGAATGTTATATGTGACATTATTTGAATATTTGAATTTTTATATGTCCAGAATAAAATATAGATAATTGTGGTATTTTTCTGGTAATTTTTGGAGTGTTATATGATTTTATAATGATTTATGAATTATTAATTATTTTCAGAATAATTATAAAATTATTTTATAAAGCCGGGAATCTTCCAACTTCAACCGTTTTGCGTTTTTACAACCCGAAACTCTTCCGAAAACTCCTTCCTAACCTAATCTGGTAATTCCGGACATTTTCCGTGTTTTGACTTTTTCGATTCGGATTACGGTTTGACTTGTGCGCGGCCCGGCGCAATATTTTCGATACGATAGTTATTTCGGTAATCAATAAAAACCCGTAATCTCGAAAGACGGGATATTTTTACGTTATGTTCGTATATGGTGTTTTATAAAAAGCCCGGTTTTGATAATTATCTAATTTTGGTATTGAATCGGATCGTTATTGCAGTTACTTAGCGGCTAAGCAACTAATTTAATGATCCAACATGATCCAAAACGATCCAGAACGATCCAATATTCCATAAATATAAATAGCCTATTTCTTATTTCGTTTATTCCGTTTATTCATTGGCAACCAGTTAAAACACCGTAAATACAGAGAAAAACCCGAGAAACCGATACGTTCCCGAGAATCAAACACACGAACGAAGGCGTTATCGAACTCCGATTCGGGCGTGCAGCATATCAAAACGAAGCTCTCGAAATCTTCTTTCTGAATCAATCATCAGTTTCTGCCCAGAAATCATGGTAATTTTCTTATTTAATTATTTATATTCGAATTATTTGATAATTAAATTATGAATTTTTATTCTTGATGCTGTTGATGTGATTTGATGCTTCCATGTTGTAGAGCATATTTTTCTGGTCGATTTGGTATATTATACTTCAAAAATAGAGTTCAATATCATGTAGTAATTAAGGTTTTAATTTCTGAAAATTTCTTGAATATGTGTTCTTGGTGTTCTTGGAGAATTCTGAAAATCAAAGTCAATTTTGAAGGCGTTATTGAACACCAAATCACAAGTATGAATAACCAAAATGAATCACAGATGATTCTCTATCATTTTATATCATCAAATCGTTTCAAGAGTTGTTAAATTTTAAAATCGATTTTTAGGGTAATATTCGAATTTTGGGGGTTTATGATTTAGTGGTTTTTGATTGTTTGTGATGACATGGATGGATTATAGATGTTCAGGGGTTTGATTTGAGATATAAATCGTCGATTTTGGTATTGAAATGGACAAAAACGAAGTTGGCCGGACTTGGAGCTTTGTTTCGCCGGATTTCATGGCTTTTCTGCCGGGAACGACGAGTTCACGCTCGTCTGTTACGGTGGTGACCTGTTCTGAGTTTCTGAAGGAATATAGAATAGACTGGGATTGAAATCAGAAGAAATCGAGTTGTTTCAGTGTTGTTTTCGGCTGCAAGAAAACTCGCCGGAGTCCGGCCAAACGCCGCCGGAATCTGGGCAATTTCCAGAAACCGGCCGGTGTTCAACCCGGACCCGGTTGGTTCCTGGTGACCCGGTCTTTTGACCCGGGTTCAATCTGTTTTCCCCAATACAAAAATCCAGAAATCTGTTTGTGCAAATTTTCTTTTTATAATAATTCAAAATTCTTTTATTAATTACAAAAATTCATTTGTTAAATTTTGAAATTCATTATTTATTATTCTGAAAATTTATTTTAATTCAAAAATAAATCCAAATTATTTAATTAATTAATTTTAGTGAATAATTAATTATTTAATTAGTCAATTAATTTAAATGTTAATTGATTAATTAATTTAATTAGTTATTAATTAATTTTAATTGATTATTTAATTAGATTTAATTATTTAAAATTGATTTAAAAATTCCGAAAAATAGTTTCGAGCTTTAAAATATTATTTTAAATTATTTTCCAAACTCGATAATTTTTACAAAATTATTTTCAAGTGTTCGAGCCTTATTATTTAATTATTAAATGATTCGGAGACCTGTTTTATTCCGAAAAATGTTCAAAAATTCATAATAAATCAACCGTTTGTCCGTTTAATACGAAACGAACGCGTACAGATTCAGAAAAATATTGCGCTTTTAATAAAAATACTTTTGAGACCTAATTTCTTTTGTATTGCAATGTCATTTGATTTGTGTATCAGTTTAAGTCGGTATGTGGTCGGTAAATGCTAATAATGACCTAAATTTTATTCTGAACGCACTGAGATGTATCTCTTAATGATCTGACTTATGTATTATATGAAATATGTGAGTACGTGTTATACGAATACCATGATTACGTGATACGTGATATACATGTTGTCTGTTACAGTTTTAAAATGCCATGCTAGTTATAAACGATCGGGTAGATGTCAAGACGTATAGTTACGTCGATTGAGTTTAGTTCTGTCAATTAAGATAGTCCTTTTGTTTATAGAATCAAGTAGCAAGGAGTGCAATCAAGTGTTAGACGAAGATAGTAGCCATCAGTTAGAAGCAGAGTTAAAGTAAGAGGTTATTGAGCATACCAGGCAAGTACCCCTAACTTCACTTATTGTTCAAGTGACGTTTATTTTGAATTATATTATGCAAGTACCTTTATTTTCATTTATCATTCAATTGATATTGACTCCGAACTTTATTCTTTCGATTCCCATACTATTCTAAGTTCAGAATAGTTAAACGTTTTATGTATTTCGCTATAAATCACTCTATACAGTGGAACATTGAATTGAGATTAGCAAATAACTAATTATTCTAGTTATTTCGCCATCAGTTGTTTAGACAACTCCGGACCATGTGACATGGGGAGTTGAATAGATAAGGATGTCATTGATTCGACTCCTTTAATCAAAAATTGTTTCGTGAATTGATTCTTGGTTAGCATAAGGGGCCGAGGCACCGGTCCAGCGTGAGTTATTATACGAAAGTGTAATATCTTGCTAGGCGAATATATGCCTTCTTCATGGATATCCAATAGGTACGGTATGGCTGCGGGATATCGATACCTATATTTACGGTATGGCTGCGGGATACCGGTGTTGTTTCATGACTGATCATCAGGAACAGCATAGTGCATAATTATGTTTTATTAAACTGTCGCTTAAACTTTAAAGTTTATATCAGCTTCTGATTTTACTCAGATATTGTTATTGTTGTTTATTTACAAACTTTATACTGCTTGCTGAGCATTTCTTTCGCTCATACTTGTTTATTATTCTAATATTTCAGCTAAGCCAGAGCAGGCCTGAGTCCCAAGTTTGACCAGAAGTCGAGTGCTTGTAAATAGTGGTGTGTATTCCAGGTAGACTGTTTTGGGACGCTTGGATAGTCTAGAGGTTTGTAATAAAATTTGAATAATCTGTAAAACTAATTAGACTTATGGTTGTAATAACACTTGATTTGTAGTAGTGCCTGTTCCATACTATAACCTGTGATCGATCCAGTGCAGGTAAAGGGGTCGTATTTATTATATTATTCCGCTGTGATTATTTTATTTTGGTTTATTGGCGAGTGACCCCCAAATCTAGACCCCGGGTTTGGAGGGCGTCACATCACTTACCTGAGGTGCTTCCATTACAGGGAAATAGAAGAGTGGAACCTCTTTGTGAGGGTTTGCCCTGTTCAAATATGCAATAATTCTTCTTTCTTGAACCCAACAATCTAGTTTGTTGGTTGGGTTCTCAAGCACAATTTCCTCAGAGAGGTGGTTCGCAAGCATCATGAAAAATCTAGCATAGTAAACATTTTCACCCCTCTTATTTAACTCCCCTAACTTAAAACCCAACTCAATTATGATAAGATCACTAAAGTTGAAAAATTTATCAGTAACAAGCATGTAAAGCATGTTAAGTATAGAGATATTGACAGAATCAAAATTACTGATTTTACCAGAAAAGACCTTGGTAACTACATCACACAGATAACTCCATTCCTTTCTAAGACCCAACCTCCTAATTTCACTTAATTTAGAAGTAGAGAGTGCATAGTTCATGGAGTTAAGCATGTTAATAATGTTAGTGTCTGTGTGTGGTGAAGTTACAGTATTATCAGGAATTTTGAAATATGCTTTAACAATATCATTATTAACACATAATTCCTTACCGTTAATAGTGAATGTGATAGTATTATCAGTTGAGTTGTATGTTGCAGTCATCCACATCTCTTCAACAATTTCACAGTATATGGTGGGTGATTCCAACATGGCATAGTTGAGTTTGCAGTTCTTCACAAATCCATCATCTTGTGGTAGTCACCAGACTATTGAATCCCCTTGTTCACAAGAGCAGTGAAGTTGTTCTTCTCATAAATAAATCCAGTTTGAGACATTATCTTGACGACAGGTGCCATTGTTAGAGAGTAAAAACTTGTAGAGAGAGAGAGAGTAAGTGCTTTTGAGAAAGAAAGAAATTAGAGCAAATGATTTGAGAATGATAAAAGAAAAGTAATGAATATGAATTAAGCTTTTATACTATCTCAAAAATAACTGTCAAAAATAATAAAGTAACCAATAATTAACCAATAAGAATTGCCCAAAATAGCCGTTTAAAAAATAAACAGTAAAAATTCCATCAATTATCCGTCGTGTTACGCTTACAAACTATAAGTATACTCGATGTATAATGTTCAGAGAATCAACGACTAAAAATAAGACAATTCGACGGATGAGGATAAATCAGTTATCCGTCGAGTCATAAAATATTCCCGAAAAATAATTGATTTTATTAACAAAATGTATACCGACGGATGATCAAACTCGATGGATAATGATCATCCGTCGAGATGTAAATTTTGACTTATCCAAAATTTCATCCATGACTAAAAAATCAATTAAATTTCTGGTTGCATTGCAACTTGCAAATAATGTATAAAAATTCAAGAGTAATTTAGCATACCTAACTCACTTACCAACCTTGAAAAGGTGGTTTCATCCAGTGGCTTGGTAAATATATCTGCAAGCTGCTTTTCACTTGGAACAAAATGTAGTTCCACAGTACCATTCATTACATGTTCCCTTATGAAGTGGTACTTGATGTCTATGTGCTTTGTCCTTGAATGCTGTACTAATTTTTCAGTGATGGAAATTGTACTTGTGTTATCACAGAAAATGGGAATCCTTTCAACTTGCAAACTATAGTCTAGCAACTGGTTTTTCATCCATAAAATCTGTGCACAGCAACTGCCAGCAGTAATATATTCAGCTTCAGCTGTAGAAGTAGAAACTAAATTTTGGTTTTTACTGAACCAGGACACAAGCTTGTTTCCTAGAAATTGACAGGTTCTTGTTGTACTTTTTCTATCAATTCTACAACCTGCATAATCTGCATCCGAATAACGAGTTAGATCAAAACTAGAATCTCTAGGGTACCAAATGCCAAGTTTTGGTGTTCCCATGAGATATCTGAAAATTCTCTTAATAGCTACTAAGTGAGATTCTCTAGGATCAGCCTAAAATCTAGCACACAAATATGTAGCAAACATTATATCTGGCCTACTAGCTGTTAAGTACAGAAGTGAGCCAACCATGCCCCTATAACTTGAAATATCCACAGACTTTTCAGTAGTGTTTAATTCAAGCTTAGTTGCAGTAGCCATGAGAGTTTTTGCAGATGTGCAATCCATTAGGTCAAACTACTTTAAAAGATCATAAATGTATTTGGTTTGACTAATGAATATTTCATCACTAACTTGCTTAACTTGCAAACCAAGAAACTAAGTTAGTTCTCCCATCATGCTCATTTTATACTTACTTTGCATCAATTTGGCAAACTTTTTGCAAACTTTTTCATCTGTAGAGCCAAAAAAAATGTCATCTATATAAATTTGAACAAGTATACTAGAGCCATTAACATTTCTAAAGAAAAGAGTTTTGTTTACAGTACCTCTAGTGAAGTGATTCTCTAAAAGAAACTTTGACAAAGTGTCATACCAGGCTCTAAGTGCTTGCTTCAATCCATAAAGTGCTTTCAAAAGATAGTAAACATATTCTGGAAAGTTTGGATCTTCAAAACCAGGACGCTGACTAACATAGACTTCCTCCTCCAAATCTCCATTCAGAAAGGCACTTTTGACATCCATTTGATAAACTTTGAAATTGGCATGGGCTGCATAGGCTAAGAAGATTCTGATGACTTCAAGTCTTGCAACAGGAGCAAATATTTCATCAAAATATATTCCTTCTTGTTGACAATAGCCCTTAACAACCAATCTAGCTTTGTTCCTGACTACTATGCCATTTTCATCCATCTTGTTTCTGAATACCCATTTGGTGTCTATTAGATTGTTTCCTTTAGGCTTGGGCACCAGCTTCCATACCTTATTACTCTCAAATTAGTTTAGCTCCTCCTGCATAGCTAAAATCCAATCAGGATCCAACAAAGCTTCTTCTACCTTCTTTGGTTCTTTCTTAGAAAGAAAGCTGATGTATAGACATTCTTCTTGAGTTGCTCTCCTTATTTGTACTCTAGAAGATACATCACCAATGATGAGCTCAAAGGGATGATCCTTTGTCCATTTCCTTTGTTGAGGTAGATTAGCTCTAGATGAAGAGGCCTCATTGTTGTCTTGATGTGTGATTGAGTTTAGATTATTAGAAACTCCCCCTGAGTTAATGGATCTTTGATTTGAGAAAGGGGAACTTTCTCTAAGTGATCTATTCTGACCTCCAGCTTCTTCTGATGACCCGACGGATGGTGAATTTTGAGTACCAACGGATGAAGCTGGTTGTCTCCCAACGGATAAAGCAGATTGTTTCCCGACAGATGAAGCATTATGCAACTCGACATATGTTGAATTTTGTGCTTCATTGGTAGTGGATTTTTCTGCATTATCCTTTGATACTGTGTCTTGATCACTTTCATCATCACTATCATCACTAACCATCTCCACATTGTCAAATTTGAGGCTCTCATGGTAATCTCCATCTTGTAGTCCTTCAATCTTTTTATCATCAAACACAACATGTATTGATTCCATAACAATGTTGGTTCTGAGATTGTAGACTCTATATGCTTTACCAACAGCATATCCAACAAAAATTACTTCATCTGCATTAACATCAAACTTCCCATTCCGATCAGTTTGATTTCTCAAGATATAACATTTGCAGCCAAAGACATGAAGAAAATTTAGAGTTGGCTTCTTGTTCTTGAACAACTGATAGGGAGTCATGCATTTTGCTTGATTAACCAGAGAAATATTCTGAGTGTAGCATGCAGTATTTACAGCTTCAGCCCAGAAATATGTTGGCAACTTAGACTCTTCAAGTATTATCCTTGCAGCTTTAATAAGTGATATGTTCTTCCTTTCTACTACTCCATTTTGTTGTGGAGTTCTTGCTGCTGAAAACTCATGCAAAATCCCATTTTCTTCACAAAATGCTCTTATGACAGAATTCTTAAACTCAGTTCCATTGTCACTCCTGATTCTTCTAACTTTGACATCAGGATGATTATTGACTTTCCTTATATGATTGATGATGATTTCACTAGCCTCATCTTTAGACTTTACAAAATATGTCCAAGAGAACTTTGAGAAATCATCTACAATTACTAGGCAAAATCTTTTCCTTGAGATGGACAACACATTGACTGGTCCAAACAAATTCATGTGTAGCAATTGCAAAGGTTCTTCAATTGTTGAATCAAGCTTCTTTCTGAATGATGCTTTGATCTGCTTTCTTTTTTGGCAGGCACCACACAATCCATCCTTAGAAAACTCCACTTGAGGAATACCTCTAACCAGTTCTTTCTTTACAAGTTCATTGATGGTCTTGAAGTATAAATGGGATAACTTCTTGTGCCATAGCCAACTTTCATCCTGACTTGCTTTGCTGAGAAGACAAGTAACAGATTCTGCATTTGATGAGTTGAAGTCAGCTAGGTACACATTTTCTTTTCTCACTTCAGTAAGAACCACTTTGTTGCTCCTTTTGTTTGTCACAACACAGGCTTCAGAGTTGAAGTTTACTGAATTACCTTTATCACATAGCTGGATGATACTCAATAAATTATGCTTGAGACCATCCACTAGGGCAAACTCTTCAATGATGACATTATCTTTTGAAATCAAGCCATATCCCACAGTATAACCCTTGCTGTCATCTCCAAAAGTAATACTTGGGCCAGCTCTCTCCTTGAACTCTGTGAGCAGGGTAGAATCACCAGTCATGTGTCTTGAACAACCACTATCCAAGTACCATAGATTCTTTCTGTTTCCCTGCACACATCAAAATCAAATCAAGTTAATTTTGGTACCCAAGTTTCCTTGGGTCCTGCCTTGTTAGCTTTCTTTTTCTCTTTCTTAGGTTTGATCTCATTTGACTTGGGGATATCAGATTCATCCTTAGTCATTTGAGTTGGACCTTTGAAACCATTTATTACACCAGAATTATCGTGCATATTTTGATTAACAGGAAATGGCATGCTATTAGTAAACATGTTATTCCAGTAAGACATACTAAATGGCATTTGTGGTATACTAAATGTATCATAATATTGATTAGGTGTAAATGGCATATTAGCAAACTGTGCATTCATATTTCGTGTAGACATAACATTCACAGGCATAGAAGGCATGGCATTTATGTTGGGAAAATGAGGTGGCACAAATATGGAAGTAGGCATGGTAGTTTTGCATTTAACAGACAAATGATTTACACTACCGCACTTGACACATATTTTTCTAGGAGCATATTTATCAGGTGTGTAGTTGTTATGCTTGTTAATTCCTACTTTACCATTTCTATTATTTTTTTTAGCCTCTGTTTTAACATCAATCTTTTTCAGTCTATCACTCAATTGCTTGACGGTCATATGACCAACATTAGCCTTTTTCTCCTTCTTCACTTGACTAGATTCTCCTGGAACAAAATTCTTGGAAACTGATCCATATTTCTCATTTAACTTAGCAAGTTTGGCTTTACTCACAGATTTGCTCACAGTCGATGGATGAGGATTTATATCACTCGACGTATAACCCTTTTTGTTATCCGACGGATGATCCTCATCATCCGTCGAGTCTACATCTTTTAGAAATCCTTCAACCAAATTGGATTCGAGCTTCTCCATATTCTTCTTCCAGGCTACATCACAAAAGGACACAATACCTTAAACTTTGGTGACTTGAGAATGAACATCTCTAGATGTTTTCCATGCCTTAATCACCTCATGTTCTCGTTCAAGCTGCTTCTTCAAGATCTCTTCTTTATTCAAGGACTCAGTTAATTCATCCTTAGCAATTTTACACTCAATTCTCAATTTTTCAAATTCAATGAACTGAGACTCTAGCATATTATTCCTCTCACTTAAAAACAAATTATTTTCTTTGATTTTAGCATTTTCCTTAGTAAGAGACTTAAGTGTAACACGCAAATGATATAATTCTGTAGACATGTCATTTATTGCATCATTACACTCAACTTTAGATAAATGTGCAAGGTTAGTGGTGATTACCAGATTACTTGAAGAACTTGTATCTGTTTCATCAGACTTGGCCATTAGGGCTAGATTGACATAGCTGACATCCTCATCCTCATCCAGACCATCTACTGCCCAGTCATTTTCTTGTGTAATGAAAGCCCTTTCCTTTTGTTTGAGCAACTCAAAGTATTTCTGTTTATAATCCACAGGCTCAAACTTCTTTTTGCTGGAATCTGACTTTCTACACTCACTGGAAAAGTGCCCTGCTAAGCCACATTTGAAACATTTGAATTTGATTTATCCACCATGTTTCTATTTGGCTTAGCTTCTCCAAAGTTCTTCTTGAACTTGAGCTTGGAAAATCTTCTGGAAAGAAATGCAAGATGTTCATCAATATCCTCCATATCATCTTGGCTCAAAGAATCTTCATTTTCTGCTACCAGCCCCTTGCCCTTGTTTTTCTCTAACTCATCAACTAGTGCAATGGATCCTCCTTTATTCTTTCCTCTCTCCATCCTCTCATCTTGCTCTATTTCAAGCTCATAAGTTTTCAGGATGCCATACAGTCTCTCCAAAGTAAACTCCTTGTAATCTTGAGAGTTTCTCAATGAGACTGTCATAGGTTTCCATTCCTTTGGAAGAGATCTAAGGAACTTAAGATTGGAGTCTTTTGTTTGATAGACCCTTCCATGCAACTTCAGAGCATTTAGTAGTTTTTGAAATCTACTAAAAATGTCAGTGAGAGACTCACTATCTTCACTATGAAAGTGCTCATATTGCTTAATTAGCAGCTGCATCTTATTATCCCTGACTTGTTTAATGCCATCACAGATAATCTGTATTGTATCCTAAACTTCCTTGGCATTTTTGCAATTGATGATGTTATCAAACATGTCACCATTAACTCCATTGAACAGAATATTCATGGCCTTCTTATCCTTCATGACTTGTTCAATATCAGGATCTGACCATTCATGCCTTGGCTTGGGAACTGATGGCTCATTTCCAGTTGCAGCTCTCATTGGTACATAAGGGCCTCTCTCTATGCAATCTACATAAGCCTCATCTTGATAAAGTAAGTGAAGATTCCTTTTTACCTTCCAGTGATGGTAATTATCTCTGTCCAGAAAAGGAATCTTGACTCCTACATCCTTCTTGTTCATCTTGCTGTTTGTTGTGATCTTTAAACTCTTTGTTCTTCAAGAGATTGCTCTGATACCAATTGTTAGTCCCTAACAATGCAACAAGAATTACAGAAGAGGGGTTGAATGGAATTCTTGAACCTTTTTCAGAAATATAAAATGTTCTATCTTAATAATATATAAGTGTTTGATTTGCAAAGTGCAGAATAAGAAGTTAGTAAAATCAAAACACAAGTAATTAAAAACAAAAGTCTTTAAAAACTTTCTGGTGGTTTTGAATGTATCCACCAGATATATATATTATATCAAGAGAACTCTGTTTAGCAAGATTAGCTCACAGCTGCTTACAAATATGAACAACTAAGTTTACAGAGAAATGCTAAGGATGCAGCTTACAAATGTTTCTATGAGAATTTACTTGCTTAGTCTTCTACTTGTTCTATATGCTACTTCTTGGTTTATATATCACCAAGATTACAAAGTAATAAGACAAGATAACAAAACAAAACCTATCAAGTCTAATACTATACTACTTCATTACTCTATTCCAGCATCTTTGAATATCTTCATAATTGCATGGAAATGGCAATGCTTCTTCGTTCTCTAAAACCCAGTTGAATAGGCTTTCACATTCCTTTTGCATACACTCGATGCATGTGACTGTGTTGTCACTATGAACAGATGTTTGAATTGATTATTCGTCGGGTACATTATCATCCGTCGGGTTGCCTTGTTGATGATCCGTCAAGTGGCATTGTTGATTATCCGTCGGGTTTCTATCTGGCACTTGACTTCATTCCATTTATGCAGAATTACAAGATATCATCTATGTAAAATTAATCAACCTATTCTGCATATCTAATTAAAGTCAACATGACTTGAGTGCTACTACAAAATCTAAACAAGGTGTATGCAGAAATGTTACAGACTCATTATTACAGAAGCTACTCACTCGATGGATAATAAATCATCATCCGTCGGGACTATATTGAGTCATCCGTCGGGACTATATTCCTTATCCGTCGAGTGCTACATTTTTCACTAAGTAAAATCTACAAAGGTGTTTTTGTTAATGAAATCAAGTTCACAACATATCCACAACAATGCACCTACATCTTCTTTCTCAAGATGAGGCCTATGTGGATTGCATAGAGAGAGGTCCTCATGTAGCAATGAGAGCTGCAACTGGCAATGAACCATCTGTTCCAAAACCTAGGCATGATGGTCAGATCCTAACATTGAACAAGTCAGGAAGGATAAGAAGGCCATGAATATATTGTTCAATGGAGTTGATAGTGATATGTTTGATAACATTATCAACTGTAAAACAGCCAAAGAGGTTTGGGACATAATCCAGATTATTTGTGATGGTACTGAGCAAATAATGGAGAACAAGATGCAGCTACTGATTCAACAATATTAACATTTCCACTGTGAAGAAAGTGAGTCTCTCACTGATATTTTTAGTAGATTTCAAAAGCCACTAAATTCTCTGAAGTTGCATGGAAGAGTCTATCAAAGAAAAGACTCTAACCTCAAGTTCCTTAGATCTCTACCAAAGGAGTGGAAGCCAATGACAGTCTTATTGAGAAACTCACAGGATTACAAGGAGTTCACCTTGGAGAGACTGTATGGTATCCTGAAAACCTATGAGCTTGAAATAGAGCAAGATGAAAGGATGGAGAAAGGAAGGAAGAAAGGAGGGTCCATAGCACTGGTTGCTGAGTTAAAAAAGGAGAAAGAGATGAATGTAGAAGCTTTTGAGTCTACATCAAAGGTCTGTGAAAGCAAGGGTAAAGGGCTGGTAGCTGAAAATGAAGAACAATTGAGCCAAGATGACATGGATGATATTGATGAACATCTAGCATTCCTATCCAGAAATTTTGCCAAGTTCAAATTCAAGAAGAATTTTGGAGCAGCTAAGCCAAACAGAAACATGGTTGATAAGTCAAAATTCAAGTGTTTCAAATGTGGCTTGGCGGGTCATTTTGCTAGTAAATGTAGAAAGTCTGATTCCAGTAAAAAGAAGTTTGAGCCTGTTGATTATAAACAAAAATACTTTGAGTTGCTCAAAAAAAAGGAAAGGGCTTTCATCACACCTGAGAATGATTGGGCTGCAGATGGATTGGATGAAGATGAAGAAACAAGCTATGTCAATCTAGCCCTAATGGCCAAATCTGATGAAACAGAAATAAGTTCTTCAAGCAATCAGGTAATCACTACTAACCTAGCACATTTATCTAAAGCTGAGTGTAATGATGCAATAAGTGACATGTCCACAGAATTATATCACCAGCGTGTTACACTTAAGTCTCTCACTAAGGAAAATGCTAAAATTAAAGAAAACAATTTATTTTTAAGTGAGAGGAATAATGTGCTATTGTCTCAGTTTATTGAATTTGAGAAATTGAGAATTGAGTGTAAGATTTCTAAAGATGAATTAACTGAGTCCTTAAAGAAAAAGGAGATTTTAAAGAAGCAACTTGAATGAGAACAGGAAGTGATTAAGTCATAGAAATCATCCAGAGATGTCCATGCTCAAATCACTAAAGCTCAAGGTATTGAGTCCTTTTGTGATGCATCCTGGAAGAAGAGTAAAGAAAAGCTTGACTCCAATTTGGTTTAAGGATTGTTTACAGATGTGGACTTGACGGATGATAAAAATCATCCGTCGGATAATTAGAAAGATTATCCGTCGAGTGACAAAGAGCCACATCCCTCGGCTGTGAGTAAACTAGTTAGCAAAGCCAAGCTGGCTAAGTTGAATGAGAAATATGGATCAGTTTCTAAGAACTTTATTCCAGGAGAATCAAGTCAAGTCAAGAAGGAAAAGAAAGTTAATGTTGGTCATATGTCTATTAAGCAATTGAATGAATGTCTATTAAGCAATTGAATGACAGATTGGAAAAGATTGAGGTTAAAACAGAAGCTAAAAAGAAAAATAATAGAAATAGGAAAGTAGGAATTAACAAACATAACAACTACACACCTGATAAATATGCCCCAAGAAAAATCTTTGTTAATTATGGTATTGTTAATCACATGTTTGTTAATTGTAAACTTTCTATGCCTACTTCCATGTCTACACCCTCCACTTTTCCCCATATGACTGTCACGCCTACCATGCCTATGAATGCTATGTATTTTCAGAATATGAATGCACAATTTGCTAATATGCCATTTACACCTAATCCTTATTATGCTGCATTTAGTATGCCTCAAATTCCATTTAGCATGCCTTACTGGAATAACATGTTTGAAAATAGCATGCCTTTTTCCTGTTAATCAAAATGTGCATGCTAATTATGTTCTAATGATTGGTTTCAAAGGTCCAACTCAAATGACTAAGGATGAATCAGAAATTCCCCAAGTCAAATGAGATTAAACCTAAGAAACCAAAGAAGAAAGCTAACAAGGAATGACCCAAGGAAACTTGGATACCAAAATTAACTTGATTTGATTTTGATGTGTGCAAGGAAATAGAAAGAATCTTTGGTATTTGGATAATGGTTGCTCAAGGCACATGACTGGAGATTCTACCCCGCTCACTGAGTTTAAGGAAAGAGTTGGCCCAAATATCACTTTTGGAGATGACAGCAAGGGTTATACTTTGGGATATGGCTTGATTTCAAAAGATAATATCATCATTGAAGAAGTTGCCCTAGAAGATGGTCTCAAGCATAATCTGTTGAGTATCAGCCAGCTTTGTGATAAGGGCAACTCAGTTACTTTCAATTCAGAAGCCTGTGTTGTGACAAACAAAAAGAGCAACAAAGTGGTTCTCACTGGAGTGAGAAAAAGAAATGTGTACTTAGCTGATTTCAACTCATATAATGCGGAATCAGTCACTTGTCTTCTTAGTAAAGCAAGTCAAGATGAAAGTTGGCTATGAAACAAGAAGCTGTCCCATCTAAACTTCAAGACCATGAATGAGCTTGTCAAGAAAGAGCTGGTTAGAGGTATTCCTCAAGTGGAGTTTACTAAGGATGGATTGTGTGATGCCTGCCAGAAAGGAAAGCAGAACAAAGCATCATTCATAAAGAAGCTTGATTCAACAATTGAAGAACCTTTACAATTATTACACATGGATTTGTTTGGACCAGTCAATGTGTTGTCCATCTCAAGAAAAAGATTTTTCCTAGTAATTGTGGATGATTTCTCAAAGTTCTCTTGGACATATTTCATAAAGTCTAAAGATGAAGCTAGTGAAATCATCATCAATCACATAAGGCAAATCAATAATCATCCTGACTTTAAAGTAAGAAGAATCAGGAGTGATAATGGAATTGAGTTCAAGAATTCTGTGATGAGATCATTTTGTGAAGAGAATGGGATTATGTATGAGTTTTCTGCAGCAAGAACTCCACAACAAAATGGAGTAGTGGAAAGAAAAAACATATCTCTCATCAAAGATGCAAGGACAATGTTGAAGAATCAAAGTTTTCAACATATTTTTGGGCTGAAGCTGTGAATAGTTCCTGCTACACTCAGAATATCTCTTTGGTTAATCAAGCAAAGTGCATGACACCCTACCAATTGTTCAAGAATAGGAAGCCAACTATAAATTTTCTTCATGTCTTTGGCTGCAAATGTTACATTTTAAGGAATCAAACCGATCAACATGGAAAGTTTGATGCTAAAGCAGATGAAGGAATTTTTGTTGGATATGTTGTGGGAAAAGCATATAGAGTCTACAATCTAAGAACCAACATTGTTGTGGAATCAGTACATGTTGTGTTTTATGATAAAAAGATTGAAGGACTACAAGATGGAGATTTCCATGAAAGCCTCAAGTTTGATAATGTGGAAATGGTTAGTGATGACAGTGATGATGAAAGTGATCAAGAAACAATGACTAAGGATAATACAGAAAAATCTATAACTAATGAAGCACATAATTCAACATCTGTCGAGTTACAAAATGTTTCATCCGCTGATATACAAAGTGCATCATCTGTCAGGACAATGAGAGAAGCTAAGAGTCAGAACAGATCACCTACAGAAAGTAACCCTTTCTCGAATCAAAGATTCACAAACTCAGGGGGAGTTTCTCATTATCAAAACTCTGTCACACATCAAGACAACAATGAGGCCACTTCATCTAGAGCTAATCTACCTCAACAAAGAAAATAGACTAGAGATCACCCTTTTGAGCTTATCATTGGTGATGTATTTTCTAGAGTTCAAACAAGGAAAACAACTCAAGAAGAATGTCTATATAGCAACTTCATTTCTAAGGAAGAACCAAAGAAGGTAGAAGAAGCTTTGTTGGATCCTGATTGGATTTTAGCTATGCAGGAGGAGCTAAATAAATTTGAAAGGAACAAGGTATGGAAGCTGGTACCCAAACCTAAAGGAAAGAATCCAATTGAAACCAAGTGGGTATTCATAAACAAGATGGATGAAAATGGCATAGTGGTCAGGAACAAAGCTAGATTGGTTGCTAAGGGCTACTGTCAACAAGAAGGAATAGATTTTGATGAACTTTTGCTCCTGTTGTAAGATTTGAAGCCATCAGAATTTTCTTAGCCTATGCAGCCCATGCCAATTTCAAGGTCTATCAAATGGATGTCAAAAGTGCTTTTCTGAATAGAGACTTGGAGGAAGAAGTCTATGTTAGTGAAACTCCTGGTTTTGAAGATCCAACTTTTCCAGAATATCTCTACTATCTTTTGAAAGCACTTTATGGACTCAAGCAAGCAACCAGAGCCTGGTATGACACTTTATCAAAGTTTGTTTTGGAAAATCACTTCACAAGAGGTATTGTTGATAAAACTTTATTCTTTAGAAATTTTAATGGCTCTAGTATACTTGTTCAAATTTATGTACATGATATTATATTTGGCTCTACAGATGAAAAACTTTGCAAAAAGTTTTCCAAATTGATGCAAAGTAAGTATGAAATGAGCATGATGGGGAAACTAACATACTTTCTTGGTTTACAAGTTAAACAAGTTATGAAAATGTTTGTCCTAAATCCAATCATGTATAATGAGTTAGGAAGAACTTTCTTGTATTTAATTTCATTAAAATTAATAAAAGATTTGTTTTGGTTTTATTATGGGCTTTATCTATTTAAAGTGTTTTAAATAAGATGCTCCTTAGTTTAGAGTAAAGCTTCTAGAATTATAATGAGATTATAATAGTGAGATCTAGAAGACGATAACTCTAGACTTAAATAGTTCCTGATCATAGGATAAGTAATCGGATGTTAGTGGATCCGCAAAGATTGGTACATACTATGCTTGCTCCCTTCAGGAGGATGTCTGTTCTCATAGGAATTTGTGTGGTGACACTATAGCTAGTATGTAGGTGCTTATTAGGGAACAAGTTCACTGAACATGACTCGATAAGTTGAACAACTAATAGAGATTACTCACGTGTCAATAGTTATTCACTGAGTGATAGTTGTACAAGTGTCTTAGACTTGAGATCGTTAAAGTTATCTTATATATAATGAATTGTGCTTTGGTTTAGTCCTTAGTCTCAAGGACATCCATTAGGTCTATTCTGGGCATAGGGATTTATGTATAGAGATAGTTAACGTCAATAGAGGATCCACCCCTTCCAGTATAGGAAGAGAATATCCTATGTTATTCTTAGTATGCGAGTTCTGGAATCTCTGGCCAGAGTGTATGAAATTAGAAAGGAGTTTCTAATTTGCATTAATATGAACTTTGCATTATGAATAAGAAATCATATGATTAAATTTGATAGGCCTGACACGAGATCCATGCCTTGTATTTAATCGGGATATTGTAAGGGTAGAAGGAATTCATTGTACGGTAACTAGTCACTGACAGGTTCTTGGTATTCTAAGCAGTGAATTCATACTATCCAGATAGTCGCGATATGTTGAGAAGCATCACTCACGATGTAGAATAAATATAATTAATCAGTTAATTATATTTAGTGAATTTTAATATTCATGTAAATAATTAATAAAAGTTTATTATTATTTATTTCTACTACCGACATAATATTGAACCTACAGGGTCACACCATAAAAGAATATTTTTTTTGATGAAATAATGAGAGAGAGAATTATTTTCTAAATAATTTAGAAAAACAAATAATGATTAAAATAGTTTTAATTATTATTAGAGCATTTTATAAAGATAAAATGTGGGGCTAATATATATATATTGATATATTATGAAAAACCCTAGGAGAGCCCTATAAATAGAATGAGATGGCTCATTCTAAATACACACTTGGTTTTTGTGAAAACCCTAGCCTCCATCTTCTTCCTCTCTCTTTCTCTCTCTCCCAAAAACTCCATTTTTATAAAAGTTTGGTTTTATAAAAAGCTTCATCGAAGAAGATCATTCTTGGTGGATACCCGTAGAGTGCTTCACACACTGAGGAGCAACTGCTAGCAACCATAATTATAAAGCTTCGATTTTCAAGGTATGATTACGATTCCTCTGTTTTCTGATTTATACATTTTTCTATATGTGCGATACATGGTTTTTACGGAATAATTATTATATCATGCTTCCGCTCATCTGTAAATTCCTACATTGGCATCAGAGCTAGGTTTTGCATTTAGAGATTCATATAAAAAATTACAGATTTTTTAATGCATGTATGAATTTGTTATGATTTTTGCAAGTTTATTTAGATTTAATTATGAATTAATTTGAAATAATTTTTGCATAAGATCTTGACTACTGATATGAGTTTTACAAGTGTTGTAGATCATCTAGGTATTTTTTTCATAATTTTGTGATGTGTAGATTATTTGTTATGAATTTTTTAAAATTGTTTTAATTAAAATTCATGAAATAATTATGCATGTGAATAATTATGCTTAAAATTTGCACAAGAACTCATGGCTGATTTGATAATTTTCTGCTACTTCCTGATTTAAGAAATTATATTATTTTTATTTTTATTAATTAAATGTTAATTAATTTATTAATAATAAAATTAAAATAATAAAATATTAATAAAAGTTATTAATTAAGGGAGTAAAGGAAAGGGGGTTACCTTTTGTTTGTAACGGTAGAAAGATCACAACGGCTGGTAAGTGAGCAGACAGAAGTGACAATCGCAGAAACAAAAAAAAATAATTTTTTCTGTAACGGTCAAGTGCCAGGAGCGTGTATAGCACGCGCGGGGGGGGGGGGGGGGGGTGTCGCGCATTCCGTGAATGCGTTACACACTGTTGCGTATTTACGGAATGCGTTACACACGTAAATGGCTCAACAGTGTTGTAACGCATTACCGGAATGCGTTACAACCCTTGTAACGCGTTCCTGTAATGCGTTATAGCCCGTCTATCCACATTAAATTTGATTTTTTGGGAGTTTCGTAACTCCGTTTTGGGCGTACAATATATCGTTGGATTCGTTTTTCTGAGACGGATCTAATGGAGTGGTAAAATATTTGTTATATAAAAGTTTTGAACTGTTTATATTCCCGAAAGTGTTTTAAAGCATGTTTTAATTGTTTTAATTGCTTTTAAATGCTATAATAAATCCATACATCATTATATCAATGTGTGACATGATATTACTTGCATGCTTACTTGTTTATTTATTTATATATATATGAGATATATTCCTATGTTTACCATGCGATTATAGATTTAGGTGAACTTAAATCAAAATAAGGCGTGCTCTATAAAATCTAGAATATGAATCATTTCTTGCCTTAACAATAATATTATGAATACAATCATGAGATTCTTGTGTTTATGAAACACGTAATTAAATATGAATTTTCAATTTTGAGAGAAAGGATGATTCTGTCAAAAACAGATTTCGATCTGTAAGCATGGGGTATTAAGTGACGCCTCTTGACAATGTTCCCCCCGATCTGGGAATCATCTGATTATCGATTATTGATTTGAAATATTTAATTTAAAAGAAAGAATCTCTTTATAATATGATTATGATTGTAACATAATATAATCCCTCTAAAATTAAATAATATCAAGTAGTAATTGGCCAATGACACAACGAGCTTGTGTCGGTCATAGCCTTCCAACATGGTAGAAAGTAGTTCTTATTTTTAAATCATTGTCATTTCGTGCTACATCCGAGGGCTTTGATTTCGAAATAAGAAATACTTGTCTATTACATAGAGATGTGTACATTGAATTAGAATCTAAAGGTTGTTACATGCTGCATCTGTGGGCCGTTGGAGACTGATTCAATTGTACGAAATGTTGGGTTAGACTTGACTTAGAATATTGAGTCTATCGTGCTACAGCCGTGACTCAATTATTCAAGAGGCTAAAGTTTTATTAGGGAATAACATAAGATGTAATTGACAAGAGTTGTCTGCCTATTGAACATCACATGACATTTCGTGCTACAGCCGAGGTTGTGTGATGGAATGTAGGATCCCTATTCCCAGTAGCATTAGGAATGCTTAATTTTTCACTTAGGGGTTGTATAAATTAGATTAACTAGTGGGAGCCACTTACGAATAAAGACCCGATTCATATAGTGTTTTGAAATGAAGTTTAATATTTGCTAAGTGTTGTTATGTGTTCATCATTTACAGATTTACTATATACGTTATGTCTTCTGTACTATCACTCCGGAGTATACTAGATGCTCACAAGTTGACTGTCCTAATTTTGCTGACTGGATTCGAAACTTGAGAATTGTTCTCAGGGTTGAGAAGCTGGAATATGTGCTTGACTCACCTAAGCCTACTGAACCTGCTAACGATGCACATAATGATGAACATGATGTGTATCGTAAGTGGATAGATGATGCAAATGTTGCTCAATGTATCATGCTAGCTTCCATGAATATTGAGCTATAGAAGCAGTATGAGAATATGGATGCTCACACTATCCTTATGCATCTACAAGAGTTGTATGATTTGGCAAGGAGGACAACTCGATATGAGATATCGAAGGAGCTGTTCGGTTGTAGGATGTCTGAGGGATCATCTGTGAATGACCATGTACTTAAGATTATCAATTCGATTGAATGTCTTGGACAACTTGGGTTTGCCATGGATGGGGAGCTAAGCCAAGACTTGGTCTTGCAATCACTTCCGGGTTCATTTTCGCAATTTTTTGTGAACTTTCACATGAATAAGCTGGATGTCAGGCTGGCTGAACTCCACAACATGTTGAAGACAGCGGAATCGAATTTTCCCTCTTAGAAGAGCTCTGTTCTTCTAATTGGTGAAGGTACCAATCCTAAGAAAAGGAAGAAAAACCCTTCCAAGAAGAAGAAAGTAGGTGAGAAAAAGCCGGTTCCACCAAAAGCTGAAGACCTCAAGAGCAAAACTGTTTGCTTCCACTATAATAAGGTGGGACACTGGAAGAGGAACTGTAAGGTTTACCTTGCAGAATTGAAGAAGAAGAAGGATAGTGAGACTATCACTTTTGTTTCAGGTATGTTCATGATTGAAGTGAATATGTCATTAAATAAAATTTCTACTTGGGTATTAGATTCCGCCTGTGGTTCTCATATTTGCAATTCGTTGCAGGGACTAAGGAGAAGTAGAACTCTTGAGGAAGAGGAGGTGATTCTACGGATGGGAAATGGAGCAAGAGTTGCTGCTGAAGCTGTAGGATCATTTCATTTACATATGCCTACGGGCAAGACTATTGTTTTAAATAATTGTTATTTTGTTCCCTCAATTGTGAGGAATATTATTTCTATTCCCATGTTAGACTTGGCTGGATTTTCATTTATTATTCAGAATAATAAATGTTCAATTCTTAGAGATAACGTTCTTTGTGGAAGTGGTATTTTAAATAATGGTTTGTATGTATGTGACATAGAGCATAATTTACTACAAATTGAACATACTAATAAAAGAAAAAGGGATGATGAAAATCTCACCTTTTTGTGGCACTGCAGAATTGGTCATATTAGTGAAAATAGACTGCGGACATTGCATAAGGAAGGGTTACTTGACCCCTTTAATTTTGAATCATATCCTACATGCGAGTCTTGTCTATTGGGTAAAATGACCAAATCTCCATTTAGTGGACATGGAGAGAGGGCTGCAGATTGTCTAGGATTGGTACACACAGTTGTATGTGGACCAATGTCTATGCAAGCCATGGGTGGATTTTCATACTTCATTACTTTCATAGATGATCGATCTAGATTCGGATATGTGTATTTGATGAAACACAAGTCTGAAGCATTTAAAAATATAAGCATGAAGTGGAGAAACAAACCAAACATAGTATTATAACTCTTTGATCAGATCGAGGTGGTGAATACTTGAAATGAGAGTTTCTAAATTATCTAAAAGAAAATTGTATAGTCTACCAGTGGACTCCTCCATATACTCCACAGTTGAATGGGGTATTTGAAAGGAGAAATCGAACTTTGTTAGACATGGTTTGGTCCACGATGAGCTATGCGGATCTTCCAGTATTCCTGTGGGTTATGCATTGAAAACCTCAGCATATTTACTGAATAAGGTGCCTTCCAAATATGTTCCTCAAACTCCATATGAGATAAGGAGAAAGGAAACGAAGTCTTAAACACGTTAAGATTTGGGGATGTCTAGCTTATGTCAAGAAAGTTGACCCTGATAAGCTGGAATCTCGATCCGTAAAATGTAGTTTTGCGGGATATCCTAAAGAGACTTTAGGGTATGACTTTTACACCGATCATAGGGTGTTTGTCTCCAGAAATGCTACCTTCTTGGAAAAGCAGTTTTTACTTGAAGGAAATAGTGGGAGCAAAATTGAACTTGATGAAGTTCAAGAAGCACAAACTACTACGGTTCAAGTGGAAACACCTGTTCAGACTGAACAACCTTCTGTGGAACAACCCATTCTTAGGTCAGGGAGAGGGTCTCGCCAACCTGAGAGGTATTATGGCCTTGTCATTGAGAATGACAATGAGTTGTCAATCATTGATTATGATGACCCTATGACCTATAATGAGGCTATGAGTAGTGTTGACTCAGAGAAATGGCAAAGTGCCATGAAATCCGAAATGGAATCTATGTATACCAACCAAGTATGGACTTTGGTTGAAGCACCTGAGGGTGTGAAGCCTATTGAGTGTAAATGGGTATACAAGAGAAAGATTGGAGCAGATGGTCAGGTGGAGACCTATAAAGCCAGGCTCGTGGCAAAAGGATTCATACAAAGGCAAGGGATTGACTTTGATTAAACTTTTTTGCCTATAGCCCTGTAAAAATCAATTCGGATTTTGCTTGTGATTGTTGCTTACTATGACTATGAGATCTGGTAAATGGACGCAAAAACGGCCTCCCTCAATGGGAAACTTGAAGAGGAAGTGTATATGACACAGCCAAAGGGTTTTCTTTCCAAGGGAAATGAACACCTAGTGTGTAAGCTGCTATGAACCATATATGGTTTAAAGCAAGCTTCTCGTAGATGGAACATCCGTTTTGATGAGACAATCAAAGAGTTTGGTTTTATCAAAAACATAGATGAACCATGTGTCTACAAGAAGGTTAGTGGGAGTGCGGTAACATTTCTTGTATTGTATGTGGATGACATACTTCTTATAGGAAATGATATACCGATGCTGCAATCAGTCAAAGTATGGTTATCGAAGAACTTCACTATGAAGGACTTGGGAGAATCATCCTACATTCTCGGTATGAAGATCTATAGAGATAGATCTATAAGAATGATAGGTCATACCCAGGGTACATACATCCAGAAAGTGCTTAAAAGGTTTAGCATGGAAAACTCCAAAAGAGGTCTCATACCGATGAGCCATGGAGTGTCCCTTTCCGAAAAGATGTCTCCTAAGACACCTGAGGAAAGAGAGCGTATGAGTAAGATTCCTTATGCTTCAATAATAGGATCTATCATGTACGCGATGTTATGTACTAGGCCTGATGTTGGTTATTCAATTAGTGTGACGAGCAGATGTCAGTCCGATCCAGGTGAAGACCACTGAAAAGCAGTGAAGAACATCCTTAAGTACTTGCGAAGGACTAAGGACATTTTTCTTGTTTTTGGTGGTGGATCTGAGTTGAAAATAGAGGGTTATACTGACTCTAGTTTTCAATCAGAAAGTGATGATAACAAATCCATGTCAGGGTACGTGTTTATTCTGAATGGTGGTGCGATTAGTTGGAAGAGTTCTAAACAGTCTACAACGGCTGACTCCACGGCGGAAGCAGAATATATAGCTGCAAGTGAGGCTGCAAAAGAAGCCATTTGGATGAGGAAATTTGTTTCCGAGTTGGGAGTTGTTCCTAGCATTGAGAAGCCTATTGTGTTGTATTGTGATAACAACGCAACAATAGCACAAGCCAAGGAACCTAGGTCTCATAAAAATTCTAAACATGTTTTGCGACGCTTTCATTTGATTAGGGAAATCATTGAAAGAGGAGATGTCAAGATTGAGAGAGTTGATACACATAACAACGTAGCAGACCCACTCACAAAGTCATTGTCTCAGATTCAATTTGGTCATCATAAAGAGAAGATGGGTATTAGACACCAGGGTGATTGGCTTTAGTTCAAGTGGGAGATTGAAAGTGTTTGACCTAAATCCAATCATGTATGATGAGTTAGGAAGAACTTTCTTGTATTCCTATTTGATTTCATTAAAATTAATAAAAGACTTGTTTTGGTTTTATTATGGGCTTTATCTATTTAAAGTGTTTTAAATAAGATGCTCATTAGTTTAGAGTAAAGCTTCTAGAATTATAATGAGATTATAATAGTGAGATCTAGAAGATGATAACTCTGGACTTAAATAGTTCCTGATCATAGGATAACTAATCGGATGTTTGTGGATCTGCAAAGATTGATACATACTATGTTTGCTCCCTTCAGGAGGATGTCTGTTCTCATAGGCATTTGTGTGGTGACACTATAGCTAGTATGTAGGTGCTTATTAGGGAATAAGTTCACTGAACATAACTCGATAAGTTGAACAACTAATGGAGATTAGTGACGTATCAATAGTTATTCACTGAGTGATAGTTGTACAAGTGTCTTTAGACTTGAGATCGTTAAAGTTATCTTATATATAATGAACTGTGCTTTGGTTTAGTCCTTAGTCTCAAGGAAATCCATTAGGTCTATTCTGGGCATATGGATTTGTGTATAGAGATAGTTAATGTCAATAGAGGATCTACCCCTTCCAGTATAGGAAGAGAATATCCTATGTTATTCTTAGTATGCGAGTTCTGGAATCTCTGGCCAGAGTGTATGAAATTAGAAAGGAGTTTCTAATTTGCATTAATATGAACTTTGCATTATGAATAAGAAATCATATGATTAAATTTGATAGGCCTGACACGAGATCCATGCCTTGTATTTAATCGGGATATTGTAAGGGTAGAAGGAATTCATTGTACGGTAACTAGTCACTGACAGGTTCTTGGTATTCTAAGCAGTGAATTCATACTATCCAGATAGTCGCGATATGTTGAGAAGCATCACTCACGATGTAGAATAAATATAATTAATCAGTTAATTATATTTAGTGAATTTTAGTATTCATGTAAATAATTAATAAAAGTTTATTATTATTTTTTTCTACTACCGGCAAAATATTGAACCTACAGGGTCACACCATAAAAGAATATTTTCTTTGATGAAATAATGAGAGAGATAATTATTTTCTAAATAGTTTAGAAAAAGAAATAATGATTAAAATAATTTTAATTATTATTAGAGCATTTTATAAAGATAAAATATGGGGCTAATATATATATATATTGATATATTATGAAAAACCCTAGGAGAGCCCTATAAATAGAATGAGATGGCTCATTCTAAAAACACACTTGGTTTTTGTGAAAACCCTAGCCTCCATCTTCTTCCTCTCTCTCTCTCTCCCAAAAACTCCATTTTTATAAAAGCTTGGTTTTATAAAAAGCTTCATCGAAGAAGATCAATCTTGGTGGATACCGGTAGAGTGCTTCACACACTGAGGAGCAACTGTTGGCAACCATAATTATAAAGCTTCGATTTTCAAGGTATGGTTACGATTCCTCCATTTTCTGATTTATAGGTTTTTTCTATATGTGCAATACATGGTTTTTATAGAACAATTGTTATATCACAAGTTAGTGATGGAAATTCATTAGTCAAATTAAATATATTCATGATCTTTTAAAGAAGTTTGATTTAATGGATTGCACATCTGCAAAAACTCCCATGGCCACTGCAACTAAACTTGAATTAAACTCTACTAAAAAGTCTGTGGATATTTCAAGCTATAGGGGCATGGTTGGCTCACTTCTGTACTTAACAGCTAGTAGGCCAAATATAATGTTTGCTACTTGTCTTTGTGCTAGATTTCAGGCTGATCCTAGAGAATCTCACTTAGTAGCTATAAAGAAAATTTTCAGATATCTCAAGGGAACTCCAAAACTTCGCATTTGGTACCCTAGAGATTCTGGTTTTGATCTAACTAGTTATTCAGATATAGATTATGCAGGTTATAAAATAGACAGAAAAAGTACAACAGGAACCTGTCAATTTCTAGGGAACAAGCTTGTGTCCTGGTTCAGTAAAAAGCAAAATTCAGTTTCTACTTCTACAACTGAAGCTGAATATATTGCTATTGGTAGTTGTTGTGCATAGATTTTGTGGATGAAAAACCAATTGTTGGACTGTGGTCTCCAAGTGGACAGAATTCCCATTTTCTGTGATAACATAAGTGCAATTGCCATCACTGAAAATCCAGTACAGCATTCAAGAACAAAGCACATAGACATCAAGTACCACTTCATTAGGGAACATGTGATGGATGGTATTGTGGAACTTCATTTTGTTCCAAGTGAAAAGCAGCTTGCAGATATCTTTACCAAGCCACTTGATGAATCCACCTTTTCAAGGTTGGTAAGTGAGTTATGTATGCTTAATTATTCTTGAATCATTTTAAGTATTTTTGCAAGTTATAATTCAGCCATAAACTTAATTGATTTTTATGTTTTGGATGAAATTTTGGCTAAGTCAAAATTTACATCCCGACGGATGATCATTATCCATCGAGTTTGATCATCTGTTGGAATATTATTTACTAATAAAAATCAATTAATTTTCTGGATTATTTTATAATCCGACGAATAAATGTTTTACTCTCATCCGTCGAACTGTCTCAATCTTAGTCGTTAAAACTTTGAACATTATCCATCGGGTATACTTACAACTTGTAAGTATACCACGATGGATAATTGACAGAATTTTGACAGTTTTTTTATTTTTAAATGGCTATTTTGGGCTATTTTGATTGGTTACTTTATTTCACTTTATTATTTTTGACAGTTTATTTCTGAGACAGTATAAAAACATAATTCATTTTTATTCTATTCTTTTATCATTCTCAAATTAATTGCTCTAACTTCTTTTTTCTCAAAAGAAAATACTCTCTCTGCAAATTTCCATACCTTAACAATGGCACCAGTAGTCAAAATCATGTCCCGGTCTGGCTTCATCCATGAAAAGAACAACTTCGTAGCTCTTGTGAACAAGGAGATTCCACAATCTGGAGAATTTCATAAAATGATGGACTTTTTGATGAGCTGCAAACTCAGTTATGCTATGCTGGAGTCACCCACAATCTACTGTGAAGTTGTGGAGGAGATATGGACAACTGCCGTGTACCAATCTTCTGACAAGACCATAACTTTCTCTCTTAAAGGTAAGCAGTTCTGCATTAATAGTGACATTATAAAAGCATACTTTAAAATTCCAGATAACACTACTACTGTTCCACACACTGATGATAATTTAGTTACCATGTTAAATTTAATGGGCTATGCACTTTCTACCTCTAAGCTAAGTGAGATTAGGAGGCTAGGTCTTAGAAAGGAATGTAGCTATCTGTGTGATGTGGTAACTAAGATATTTTCTGGTAAAGTGAGTAATTTTGATTCTGTTAACATTTCCATGCTTTATATGCTAGTTACTGATAAGTACTTTAAATTCAGTGAATTGATCATGTTTGAGTTAGGTTATAATTTAAGGGAACTTAATAAGAGAGGTAAAAGTGTCTATTATGCTAGATTCTTTATGATGCTTGCTAACCATCTTATTGAGAACATTGTTGTTGAGAACCCAACCAACAAACTGAATTATTGGGTTCAAGAAAGGAGAATTATTGCAGATCTTAACAGAGCAAGTCACCATAAAGAGGTGCCCTCTACTACTTTCCAATCATGGACGTCCCTCAGGTAAGTGAGGTAAGCACCACTATCTCCACTCTTCCAACCTCACAAATTTCTTTTCCTTCAAGTGTAGCTATGACATCTGTGTCAATGACCCAACAGATGCCTACCCAAGCTACCAAATCAACAATTTCAAAATCCAAAGCTAAGAAAGCCCTCTCTGGTTTCTTTCAAAAGAAAACAGTTCCAAAACTACCAAACACAAAGAGGGGAGTGTGAAGGAGAGTGAGATAGGTGAGGGACATAGTGAAAATCAAAGAAACCCTAAGGATAAGGCTGGTGAGATTAGTGTACCCAAGCCTAGCCATACCATAGTTTCCCAACAAACTATGGTTGTTAATAAGGAAATCAACTCAATTCTAGTTTCATCCTCCCAAAAGGATGTTACTATTTAAACAAGCTCCCAAGCAGGAGCACAAGCCAAGAGGGTTAGGGACACATGTTCACCATAGACTTATGCCAGAAATAAAAGATCTAAAACCCTTGGGGATGCACAGGGAACACATACAGTGCAAATTGGAGCTAAAGACTCAGTCACTGCACCATCTCAAAGTTAGCTTTATGTGGCTCCAATAAATGTGGAGTCACAGCCAAAATCATTAATCATTGAAGCACCCAAAACACTAAATTCACCCACACACTCACTGGATGTAGACATGATTCATACATCACTTCCAAATTCTCTTGGAGAAGCCAAAAATCCAAGTAAATGAGAATCATCTTTTTGATGATTTGTTGGCTCACTTGCCAATTCTTTCTGAGTCTATTGAGACATCTGTGCCCAAATTTTCATCAATCTGCATAGAATCTACAATAGTCTCCACTCCAAACTCATTCATTTCTTCTATCCCGGTGGATATTATTCATCCGTCGAGTAGTGATTGTATCCCGACGGATGTGCCTAACAGAAGTCATCCGTTAGCTAGTTAAACTACTATCCTGATGGATGTTCCTTATCCGTCGGTTCTCTATGCACAACTTCAAATCCTAACAATTGTCACAAGTGCAGATGACCTAGTAGTAGTACAATCACTCTTAGGACCGAGGGCAGAGAGTAAATTGAGTGAGAGGCTGGGTTGCTCCAAGGCAATAGGAGAGGAAAGGAGTGAACCAATGCTAACCATTTCTTCAGGTCTGACAAAAGTGAGTGAGAGGAGTCCCACCTTAGATGGTGAGGGTAAGGGTGTGAGGGTGGGAAGCCAAGGGGAGCCCTTGATGCAAGAACAGAGAGATCATGAGAGAAATGCAGGTACAGGAGAAATAAGGTTGGACATCATTGTTAGTGAGTCAATGAATGCCAATGATGCAGTCAGAGAGAGACTATCTCAGCATGATCAAGTTGACATAGATTCTATCTCTTTGGATGATGAGGCATTTACTCATCCTGTTCCAGCATATCAACTTTTGGCTGGCAATGAAAATGCAGAAAAGATGCTGAACTTGGTACATACCATTCAATCAATGCAAAGAGCTAAAGATGCCATCACAACCATGCCACCTAAAGCTGGTGATGATGTTGACTATGGTACTGGTGAGTCTATAGATTTCTTTGGAGATGATGATGATGATAGTGAAGAGCTCATGGACATAGGGGGAGAAGAAGTCCCCAGCTCTAGATGTGAACATTACATTCTCCAAGGAATGTAATGTTCAACATTTCAAGATAACTTTCATCCATCAAATTCAAGAGACACATAATGCTCTTAATCCACTAAAAATGCTAGCACCAGAAAGCTCTTACAGACACATCTCAACTCTCTACACTTACATCAGATTCAAGCTCTTCAACACAACCAAGATGTCACTTCCCAAGACAGAGATTGACCAAGTCAAGAAAGATGTCTCTGAAAGATTGGATGCTAAAATTCCAGATGCAACAATGCTTGACAACAAAAGACAGTTAAGGAAGAATCATGATCTTGCCATTAAGGTGAATTCCCTAGATACAAGGCTGACTGCAATAGAAGCTTCTCTAACAGCTATTCATCTTCATCAAGCACAGCAAACTGAGTTGTTGCAAAAGCTGGTGGCTGCACAAATCTCCACCTCCACTTTACTTGATAATAACAAAAAGGGGGAGAAAGAATCAATGATCCAAGTCAGTCAAGTAGAGCCAACTAGTGAGGGGGAGCATATGATAAATGTTTGGATCAATCAAGTAATTATTCCAGAAATTACTCTGCCAAAGCCACCAGTATTGGACAACATTGATCTGATCCAAATAGCAGCTGCTAAACTTGATTGAAAGACAAATCTAAAGATGTTTGATGTTACAGTTGTTGAGTAGGAACTACATGAGAAATAGAAGAAGATTGATGCAGCTATTTAGGAGAAATTTGGTCAGCTACAGAAGCTATAAAAAACTTTTCATCACCAATTTCAAGTCAAACACATCTCGGTGCATGAAATGAGTCTAGGCAACTTGGAAAAAGGCCAAACTTCTTGTATCAAATCACCAAAGGAAAATCTGATTCTGAAGCCTAAAATAAACTACTCAAAGTTCTCTGACAAATATCCAGTAGATCTTGTGTTTGAGACACCTAGGCCAGATGAGAAGAAGCTGTTGGCTAGGTCAATTGCATTTTTCAAAGATCCAACTGATTCAGTATTTAAAAGAAGAATTTCCAAAATCTACAAAAATGGTAAGGAAATCTGTGTGGTGGTTGGACACCCTCTATTTGTAGAAGCTAAGAAGGAAGAGAAGGAAAGAATTAGGCAAGAAAAGAAGCAGGATACCTTAGATGCTAAGAAGCTCAAGCAAAAGAAGGAACAAGCTGCTATCTTGGCCAAACTTCAAGTGGTGAAGACTACAACTGAGATCTCTGCACAACCATCTGTGATTGCTGAACCTAAAGATCAGAAAATGCAATAGGAACCATAACAGAAAAGAAGATTCAGATACAAGCTCCATTCCAAAAGAAAATTGGACTTTAGTGACAAGGAAATGGAAGACTACATTCCCAAATGGTTTACAACAACTCAGACATCCAAGCCCTTAGTGGTACATGAAGAATTCAAGGTGGATCCAACTAAGAATTATCATGGTGAGCCTATTATTCCCAAGGATGAGCCCTTAGACTGGGAAAGTCTTCCAATTCCAGAGTTCAACTTACCTATCTTCAACAAGCCAAAGAAGACAAAGATAAGAGCTACCAAGAAAAGCAAGCTTGCACCTCTCAGAACCAAGACCCTAACAAAATCTAAATCTGCAGTCAACAAGGAAGATCTGTTATACATCTGTGACATCAAGGAGTTTTCAGATTTAAACCTCTACTTGGATGAACTGGTAGAAGTAAGAGGAATTGATGCTCACTGACATCTTCCTGAAAGATTGGTGTTTAAGTACAAGGCAGGGAAAGAAATCACATGGCCTCTTCACAGGATTCTAGAAGAAAGCCAATCTGTACTAATAAAGATCTACTCATCTTTGAAAAAGAACTTTGGGTTCAATATGACTGCAAGGAGATTGGTTCTGAAGAAGATTGAAGAGCTAAGGAGTAATAAAGCCAAAGATGTACTTCCAAAAACTCTATCAATTCCTTTCACTGGGAAAAGACTACATTTAAGGCCTTATTGGCTGATGGAATTCATGGATGATAAGGGAGTTAGAAGATTCTTCAGACTGGATGACCAATTGAGTATCTCTAACAATAAGACTCTATTGAAAATGCAAGAAATGCTGGATCTATCTGAAGCTGATGAACTTGAATTCCACAGACAATTCCAGAATCAAATAGAAGAAAACAACAGGAAGCTTGGGAGGAAATTCAAACAATCAAGGAAATAGAAATATCTGCACAGACTAGAGGAGCACCTTGATAATAATTATGAGAACTCTTTGTACACTTTACTTTGTGCAATTTTCAATAAGAATTGTAGAACTTATCAGTTTTATCTACAACTTTTTAATTTGTATTTTTAGGGTGTTTTCTTATCATCAAGTTTCTCTTAATTTATGGCTACAATTCCAGTAGACATAAATTGGGGAAGATTGTTAGGAATATGTTGTGAACTTGATGATAAGTCAAACAAAACACCTTAGTAGATTTAACTTAGTGAATTTTATAGCACTCGACGGATGATCAAATATAATCCCGACGGATGAACTTTATAGTCCCGACGGATGACAAACTAACATCCATCGAGTGAGTAGCTTATGTAACAAATAAGTTTTGTAGCACATTTCTGCAAGCAACATTGTGTAGATTCTGTAGGAGTATATGAGTCATGATTGACTACTAGTGGATTTACTGAATAGGGTGACTAATTGTAAATATAAGATGTCTTGTAATTCTGTATAAATGAAATGGAGTCAAGTGTCATAAAAGGCTCCTGACGAATGGTTCACAAAGATTCCCGACGGATGATCAACAAAGCTCCCGACGGATGACAAGTATAGTCCCGACGGATGATCAAATTCAAATAGATGTTGATAGTGACAACACAGTCACATGCGTTGGGTGTTTGCAAAAGGAATGTGGTAGCCTGTTAAGCAGGAATTTGAGAACAAAAAAGCATTACCATTTCCATGCAATTGTGAAGATATTCAAAGATGATGGAATAGATAGTCAAGCACATGGAGTTAGACTAGATATGTTTTGTTTTATTATCTTGTATTATTGTCATGTAAACTTGGTGATATATAAACCAAGTGTAGCAAGTAGAACAATTAACTAAACAAGCCTATTTTCAGATAAACATATCAAGCTGTATTCTGTAAGCATTTCTCTCTAGTTTAGTTGTTTAAACTTGTAAGTAGCTGTGAGCTATTCAAAGCTTCACAGGGTTCTCATTTGATATTTATATATCTCTGGTGGATACTTTCAAATCCACTAGAAAGTTTTAAAAGCTTGTGTTTTTATTAATTAGTGTCTTGATTCTTATCTCTTTTATTCCGCACCACTGCTAATTAAACACTGTTATATTTATCAAATTAGAACTTTCTCTAAATTTGAAAAAGTAGCCAGGATTACATTCAACCCCCCTTCTGTAATTCTTGTTGTATTGTTAGGGAATAACAGTTTTACTGTCTTTCGTATGAATGTCATGTTTGCCATGATTGTAAAATACGAGTTTTGCATATCAATAACGATTGAATTTACGAAGAGTATATCGTATAATATTTTAACGTTACAATAAAGTGTGATGCATAAATTATAAGACCGAGAGTCGGTCAGAGTTTGCAAGTAAAAACCCGGGAACCATCCCGGTGATGTTTTGAACGATCAAAAGTTCGTACTTATTTTATTCCAAGGGACTCGATGTCCTCTTGCGAAGTATTAAATACCTTGAATTTATTTAAAACGATTTCCAAAGATCATATTCTCTCAATTATATTTAACTACTCGAACAATGAATATTATTTCGGATATTCATTTAAAAAAGAGAAGTATTCTCCAATGGTTATTTTATTTTAAATTTAATTATTTAGTATAATTAAAGATTAAGTTAAATTATTAAACATAAATTAGTTGAGCAATATTATTTAAAATATTCTTTTAAAATGCAATTATTCGAGGTTTAAATATTTAATAATTATTATTTAATTATTAAATATTTATTAAATGATGTAACATGATTTAAAATCTAATTCAAAATATTTTCTGAATTTCAGAAAATTATTCTAGTAAATTCCGAACTTCGAAAAATATTATTTCAATAGATATTAATTATTTTGACTATAGTATCCAAGGAAATTCCCCCTTATTTACTCATCTGTTGACAACGGTCAACTCACATTATCTTAATATTTCCTCCGAAAATTCTCGGAAGTACCTATATACATATATGAAATGAGTTGTTTCTATCAACAAGCAAAACGCTTGAGGAACTTCGATATATTTCGAGTTTCATTTTTATAATAAGATTATTCAAAGGACAAGGAGGGGTAGACTCTAGTACTTCATGTACTATAGCGACTACTGCTGTGCCACATGTAAACATGTGAAGTATGTGAAAAACATGGATGTTGGGCTACACATAATATGCCCGAATGTGGCAAGGGTTATAACCGGGAGTAAGAAAGTCGTCCTTCTACATGTAGAGAACAATATATATTTACGGTTATATGACTGATCATCGTATTTTGGGGGCTCTGGTGAATGTCCTATTATTCCAATTGGAATTGAGATGCAATACTGTAACCCAAGCCTAGGTGCTGGATTTACCATTAAGGTATTTGCAGACTAATAAGTCAATAAAAGAATTATTTTGAAAGGAGGTAAGTATCACCTAGAAAAACTATGTTAAACAAACATATATATATATATATATCATATACGAAATCATATATGAATTTCTTATACAGTCTTTTTTATACTGTACTTTATTATGTTGGGAATTAGAGCTCATACTTGGTTTCTTTAAATGACACAATACAACAATGAATCAAGATGCCTATCATGAAACTCACAGCCAGAAAACGGGTAGGAAATGGCCGATTGTTCCGTAGAATGTTCGGTGCAGTACCCCAGGTAGACCGTATAAGCTAGATTGATTTTTAGTTATTTTTAGTCCGGGTTATTTACAAGTATGACTTTTATAAGGTAATAATTAAAAAACGTATATTTGGCCGCCGGTCTAACCTTAAATAAAGGTTACACCCGTGGTAAGACTTAACTACTTTTGGTCTGTAATAATTATCACTTTGTGGATATACTAACTCTAGTAAGGAATTATTCATTTCCAAGAAACTAACCTGTAAGTGTGTGTGTGTGTGTGGATAAGTGTGGGGTCATAAAGGTGTGAGTATTTATATAATATTATACGAGATAACTGTTATACAGGATTCAAGATGGTGTGGCCTCCTAGATCCCTGACCCCGGATTTTGGGCCACCACATAAATGGTATCAGAGCCTTAGGTTATCAAATCTTGGAAACGATATGAAATAAAATACGTAGATATAAGAAAAATAATAGTAAATTAGAACTCAAGTCGAGTTTGTCGTCATACTGCATGGATAGTCTTGACAGTTTTACCCTCAAGGGAATTCTGACTCTAAGTTAATAACACATTTCCTATTATGTCAGGTACCAGTGGAGCCTATGGGGGAGGTTGACCCTGTTGAGGATGTTATGTCCCTTAAACGCGACCCTACTCCCGATCCGAAGGACCCACCAATTGATGACTCAGATGATGACCCTATTGATGATCCCCCGGAGGAGGAGAATGACTTCCCTACTCCTATAGATGACTATGTTGAGGAGCCCCAGGGCGATGGTGTAGACTGGAGAGGCAGAGAGATGTCACATCTCCCGACCGTTCACCCTCCCACACCTCACCCAGGGATATTGACCCCCTTGCCCTATGTTGATGAGGACAAGGATGACGAGATGAAGGCACAAACTTATGAGATTCATGACATATCCTCCAATAACCCGGACTCACCCATACAACCCCCAGCGACAATACATGTAGTCGTGCATGAATGGATAGTAGGTCAACTAAATACTGAGATCACCGCTGCATCTATCCGCATTGTGGAGCTACGACAGGAAATGACGGCCGAGAGAGCTATCAGGCTAGGCTACCCCGGGGACTTCAGTGCTGCTTCCTCGGCTATAGCTCTCCTGGAGATTGATAGGATTGAGCTTCGTACTCGAGTGTTGATAAGGATGACGGCGATGGGAGGATATATTCCAATAGTTGATGTTGAGCTGATGCTAGCAGGAGCGATGAGGAGGGTTCGAGACCTCACGTGCAGTGACACAAACTGAGAGACCAGTGACCACATATGGACCTTGTAAAGGGTTGGGTGACTTGTCAACAATTTTTTTCGAATAGATAGTAGTAGATAACATTCCTAGCCCTTCAGGGTACCCAATGTATGTATTTGTATTTCAAATTCAGGATTATGTAGTTGATGTATATTATTTAGGAACACGTATGGATTTTGATGGTTGTTATTGTACCCAAAACATAGTCTGGGAGACCCTATTATATATTATCTGGCAGTTATTAAGAAATTGTCTTACCATATTATTGCACCTTGATAGAGGCATGCTAAATATTTAAATATATGCTTCCATACAAAGGAATTAATCTAAGTATAAAAATATGCAACTATATTAACACCATTTCTATTATCAAAACAATGCCACCCTGTAGATGAGGAATCAGGGCTCATCCCGCAGAATCTGTTAACCAACGACATAATAAACCCGACCATATAATGAATGAGGAAAGTGAAGAGAACCTATACTTTAATGAATTTAATGAAGAAGGATATATAGAGGAAGAGGCTGAGGATACCCATCAGGGGGGAAACCCCGTGAATGAATTTATGGATCTTTTGAGGGAAAATATGAGCCCCTTCCACCACCGTCAAATGTTGTCCAAAAAGCTGCTGCTACCACCTTCAGGGCGTTCAAATCTCTCAAACCCCCGGAGTTTCTAGGATCTGCCGACCCCGTTGAAGCACGGGCCTGGCTCAAGGAGATAGAAAAGACTTTCGAGATACTAGGTGTTGAAAAAATGATACAAGACCATCTTCGCCTCTTACATGCTGTAAAGGGAAGCTAACTACTGGTGGGAGTCCAAGCGTAACCTCGAGACTAACGCTGTGATCTAATGGGATAGATTTACACGGTTGTTCTTAGATAAGTATTTCCCAAGGTTTATGGAAACTCGGATGGAGATCAAGTTTTTAGAGCTAAAACGGGATGGAATGACGGTGGCGAATATGAGGCCAAGTTTACTGAGCTGTCACAATTTGTAACAGAGTTTGTGAACACTGAAGAGAAGAAGGCACGAAGGTTTCAGCTTGGTCTGAAATAGTGGATCCAGAACCGAGTAGCAGTGCAAGAGCTGTCAGATTAAGCCACCTTAGTACAAAAGGCCTCAATTGTTGAAGTAGGTAGTAGCAGAGTTTGAAAGAGAAAGAAAATAGGAAAAGAAAGATAGGAAGTCAAGGAGGAGGAGGAGGAACCAGAAACAGAAGCCTTCCGAGCAGGTTTATCAGGAGAGTGGTGTCGCAACCTGCGAGAGGCCCCAGATTTAGGAAGGTCCCAAGTGAGAGCGTTGGCTAGGGAGGCGGACAATCTAGGGAGACATTTCACAGCCACCCCGCACCTTTATACTAGAGTGTCAAACACGAGGAAATAGACACCTCGAAGTGTCTGTCCAGGGGAGAGCCCCTCGGAAGTTCTTCAAGTGCAACCAACCAGGACACCTCTCCCCAAGTTCCCCACATCCATGAATGACATGTTTCCAGTGCGGAAAGATAGGGTATGTAAGGAAGAATTGCCCCACCAACAGGCCACCGGTTTCAGGAATGAGCAGAATCGCATTCAACCGACCCCCGGCTGCTAGGACTTTTAAATGACCATTCCGGATACTGTCCGGAACATCGGTTGATAGTAGGTACCCTTCTATTAAATTCTGAATGCGCAAATATCTTATTTTATTTTGGAGCAACCAAGTCATTATATCTCAAAATTTTTCTAAAAATTTAAATCTTAATGATGTACCTTTACGTGAGGTATTACTAGAAGAAATAGCGAACCGAGAAATTATGCCTGTAAATCAATTACACCCTAGGTGCAAATTAAAACTAGAAGGGAAAGTCTTTGAGGTTGAGTTAATCCCATTTACGTTAGGAAAATTCGATGTGATATTAGAAATGGGCTGGTTATCTAGTAATAAAGCGCAGATAGATTGTGAGAAAAAGAAGGTAAGAATAAGAGTGCTAGATGGGAAGTAGATAGTTGTAATAACTCGAATTTTTGAGACCTTGTAAAATGTTTAATAAATAGTAACCCTGACGGATGGGGAAAACTTTTTGGCCCACACAATATAGTGCATGAGAAAATTAGTTTCGGAGTTGATATTATGATTATACATACCAAATGAGTGTATGCAAACGCTATTAGTTTTCGAAGAAAACGAACTTTGAAAACCGACCATATTTACGAATCATCGAGGATTACGGGAATCATAATATAATTACGAATTTAAAACCCTACGGATTTATATCCAAGTATGGTAATTCAAAACATAAGAAATAAATACGAAAGGAATTACGTCGCGCACCATTTACGAGGAAGTATTACGAAAACATTTAAGGGACCAAGCGAACGCGTAAATGATTAAATAAACGTAATGCACTAAATAACCATGGTAATAAAGTAACAATGGTTAATTTAACAAATAGTGAGATAAGGTATAGGATGATCAAAGAAGGCTAAGCAAATAGTGAGCTAAAGGGCTAAACAAGTGGCTTAGCTTATAAATTAGGAAGCCTAGTTAGATTTGTCCCCAAGATTTGCAACAATCCTAGAATCTAAACTAGAGAATAACAAATCAATATAAGATATCATAAGCTATCACTGGCATCATTATAAGAACCAACCAAGAAGCAAACACAAAAACTCTCTCCTCACTTCTTCATTAAGCTCCATTCGGCCCTTCACCGTAAAACAAAGAAACCAATTTCAAATCTTCAAGCTATAACCATGGATAAATCCTCCCATTAATTCTAAAGATTCTTAACAACCAAACTAAGGTAAGATAAATCTTTGAGCTCTTTTTATCAAGGTTTGATGGGTGAAATAAAATCAAGAAAGTTGATAATGAATAGTATGAATAGTAACTCTTCTTTGGTTTCTTGATTTTGATGGTTGTTTTAGGATCCAAAAACCATACTAAGCACTCCCAAGACTTCACCATAATCAAGAACACATCTCAAGCTTTTAAGAAAGGTAAAAATCTTTGACCCAACCTTATTTAAGATTTAAGTTCAAGATCCTTTTAGTATGTAGTTGTAAACCTAGTTTTGGTGGTAGTTTTGTTGAAATCTTGATGTTTAGATAAGTAGATTTAAGGTTGATTATTGTTGCCTCAAGAACATGATGTTCTTGAGAGGATTTAGTGTGTTGATGATAATATGTTAATTGTTGGTGGTATTATATAAATTTAAGGCATAAACGAAACTCTGATTGTAACCGTAATCTCGTTAAAACGAACAAAACGTAACTTTAAGTTTCTGCAGAAAGTCCCGAAGATGTAAACTGTAGTTTCTTAAAAACTAACCCTTGATTATGATATAAAATGTTATAAGGATCGTTTAGGCACTTGAATCGCTTGATTCCGATTTACGGGTCGAAGGTTATGGCCATTTTACTAAAAGTGATTTACGCGACAAAAACTGCTACGAATTACGAACTTTGAAAATAAAAAGGATCGACTTAAGAATGTTCATAAATCATGAAATTTTTACAGAGAGTATTATTTTGAGTTTCCTAACTGCCATAAAAATTTTAAGTGAAAATAATTATTTTTCAATTATATAAAAATATCGGAGCCGAGATCGCGCGATTAGAAACCGTACAATCCATAAGCGGAGCCGACGGCGAAAATGAAAAATGAACTTAAGATACTTAGAAAAATGAAGCGACCATAATGTGAATAAGGACTTATAGAAATAATAAGGGTAAAATGAGTTTAGAGGGTGCGTAATAAGTAGCGCATGAGTACGAGTTACCGTACATTAGAACGGGATATAACGAAATGAATTGTGTTTATGATTATAGATTTCCAAGCGAAACCTAGAGCATCCTCCACCTCGAGATACCCAGGCAAGTTTACGAACCCAACTCCATTTACTGCTGTGTTGTGAAAGGATTGTTTTATTATCATTGCATAAATACCATGCTTGCCATGTAGCGCAATAATTGAATTTTTCGCATAATATAACGATGTTGTACGATAAGTATATATCGTGAAATATTTAATTCCACTATAAGCGTGACGTATTATAATAGGACCGAGAGTCGATCGGGATTTTAAGATAAAAACCCGGGAATCATTCCGGTGATATCATAGGACAATTACAAGTCCATAGTAGTATGTTTTAAAGGGACTCAACGTCCACTTACAAAATATTAAACACCTCGAACTTTTATTAAAACAATTTCCAAAGATCTTATTCCCTCAACGATACTTTATCGTTTGGACAAGAAATATTTACTTACTATTCATTTATTAGGGAGAAGTATTCTCCAGTAAATATTTACTTCAGTCTCGATTAAATTTTAAAGTTCATTAAATTATTAAGCCTAAATTAGTTGAGGAATATTGTTTTTATTCTTTTAAAAGTAAACTCCTTCAAGATTTAATTATTTATCGACTATCATTTAATTATTTATTATTTACTAAAGGTTTTATTTATATTTTAAAAATCATAGAACCAGATTTAAAATACTTTCTGATTTTTGAAAATCATTCGAATAATTTCAGATCGTCTGAGAATATTATCCCGACTTATTTTAATATTTTGAATATAGTTTCAAGGAGAAAATCGCCCCCCCATTATTTAATTATATGTTGATAACGGTCAACTCACATCCTTAGTACTTCCTCCGAAAATTTCGCTGAGGATGCCCCGGAAGATAAGTTGTTTCTATCAACAAGCAAAACACTTGGGGAACTTCGCTGAGGATGCCCCGGAAGAGGAGACTGACCTTCCTATCCCCATAGATGATGATGTTGAGATGACCCAGGGAGATGGCGTAGGCTGGAGGGATGTAGAGATGTACCCTCACCCAACCGTTCGCTCTCCTACCCCAACCCCAGGGATTCAGAGCCCTATGCCCTATGTTGATGATGATGACGAAGATGGGATATATGCACAGGTCTACGAGGCTTACAACATATCCTCTAGTGACCCAGACTCACCTCTACCACCCCCGATGACCATACATGTAGCTGTACACAACTAGATGGTGGCTCAGCTTAACACTGAGATCACTGCGGCATCTGCCCGCATTGTGGAGTTACGCCAGGCACTGACAGCTGAAAGAGCCATCAGACTAGGATACCCAGGAGACTTCAGAGCTTCATCCCCAACCATAGCCCGTAGAGAGATTGATGGGATCGAGCTCCGTACCCGGGTTCAGATGAGGATGACGGCGATTGGAGGATACATCTCGGTAGTTGATGCAGAGCTGATATTGGCAGGAGCGATGAGGAGGGTGCGTGACCTCATGCAGAGTGACAGTGACTGAGGGACTAGTGACTAATTATGGACCTTGAAGAAGGCTGAGTGACTTGTCAACAATTTTGATAGGATAGCTAGTAGTAGATAGCGTTCCTAGCCCTCAGGGTGCACGACTTATGTATTCGTATTTCAGTATTCAGGACAAGTAATGATGTATTATAATCAAGGCATGTCTGAACTCGGTTAGTTGTTTTGTCCCCCAGATTTAAGTGGGAGACCCTATGATATATATATCTAGCAGTTATTTAGAAATGGATTTCCATATTGTTTCACCTAATAAAAACATGCTAGATAATAGATGACATGCTTATATATGAATAAAATTAATCCAATTGTAAAATATAGCAACTATATTGACAAATTTTCCTTATCATAACAATGCCATCCCGTTGAAGAGGAACCAGGGCACAGCCCGCAGAATATGTTAACCAACAACGGAATGAACCTGACCCTGTAGTGAATGAAGAAAGTGAAGATGACCTAGACTATAATGAATATGATGAGGAAGAATATGTAGAAGAAGAGGCTGAGGATACCCTTCAGGGAGGGAACCCCATGAATGAGTTTATGGAACTGTTAAGAGCAAATCTAAACCAACAGCCCATTCCACCACAACCGCATGTTGCCCAAAAGACTGCTGCCACTGCCTTTAGGGCATTTAAATCTCTCAAACCCCCAGAATTTCTAGGATCTGCCGACCCCGTTGAAGCACGGGCCTGGTTCAAAGAGATAGAAAAGTCCTTCGAGATACTAGGTGTAGAGGAACGACACAAGACCATTTTCGCTTTTTACATGCTGAAAGGAGAAGATAACTACTGGGGGGAGTCCAAACGAAACCTAGAGACTGATGTTGTGATTCCATGGGATAGATTTACCCGATTGTTCTTAGAAAAGTATTTCCCTAGGTTTATGGAAACCCAGATGGAGATTAAGTTTCTAGAGTTGAAACAAGATAAGATGACTGTGGCAGAGTATGAGGCCAAGTTTACCGAGCTATCCCGATTTGTGCCTGAGTTCGTTAATACTGAAGAGAAGAAAGTGCGAAGGTTTTAGCTTGGTCTGAAACAGTGGATTCAGAACCGAGTCGCAGTACTAGAGCTGACAGATTATGCCACTTTAGTGCAGAAAGCCTCGATTGTTGAAGCTGGAAGTGAGTAGAGTGTGAAGGAAAAGGAAAATAGGAAGAGGAAGATAGGAAGCCAAGGCGGAGAAGGAGGAGGAATAGGAACCAAGAACAGGAGCCTTCCGAGCAGGTTCGTCAGGGGAGTGGTGTCCCAACCTGCGCGAGGCCCCGGATTCAGAAATGCCCCAAGTGAGAGTGTTGGACAGGGCGGCAGGCAATCTTGGGCAACGTTTTATAGCCAACCCCGTGCCCCAATACTGGAGTGTCAAACCTGTAGGAGGAGACACCTTGGAGTGTGTACCTGGGCGAGAGCCCCTCTGAAATGCTACAGATGTGACCAAATCGGACACCTTGCCAACAACTGCACCCGACCCAATGTGACGTGTTTCTAATGTGGGAAGGTAGGAACACATGAGAAAGGATTGCCCGATATTGAAGCCCCCAGTCTCAAGAATGAGCAGAGCTGCATCCAACTGACTCCCAGCTGCTAGGACCTTCGACATGACCGTTTAGGATGCTGTCCGAAATACTGACGTGATAGTACGTACCCTTCTGTTAAATTCCGAACATGCAAATGTCCTATTTGATTCTGGAGCAACCAAATCATTTATATCTCAAGATTTTGCTAAAAAGTTAAAACTTAACGCCATACCCTTACGTGAGGTATTACAAGTGGAAATAGAAAACAAAGAAATAATTACTGTAAATCAAGTACACCCTAAATGTTAGTTGAAATTAGAAGAAAGAGTCTTCGAAGTTGACCTAATCCCATTTACGTTAGGAGAATTTGATGTAATCTTAGGAATGGATTGGTTATCCAGTAATGGAGCGCAAATAGATTGTGAACGGAAGAGGGTAAAGATAAGAGCACAAAATGGAAAAGAAGTAGTGTTTAGAGGGAAATGACAGACCCATAAATTTCTGACCATGCTACAGGAAAAAAATATTGTTAAAGAAAGGTAACGAGGCCTATTTAGCTTATGTAGTAGATACCAAGAAGGAAGTTTCTAATATACAGGACATACCCATAGTAAACAAATTCGAGGATGTGTTTCCAGAGAACTTACCAGGGTTGCCACCCGACAGAGAAATAGAATTCGCTATAGAATTAGCACCAGGAACAACACCAGTGTCCAAGGCCCCATATAGGCTAGCCCCAGTTGAGATGAAGGAATTAGCTTCTCAACTGCAAGAATTATTAGATAATGGAATGATAAGACCTAGTGTGTCGCCATAGGGAGCGCCAGTACTGTTCGTAAAGAAAAAGGACAGAAGTATGAGATTATGCATAGATTATCGAGAATTGAATAAGTTGACTATTAAGAATAGGTGCCCTCTTCCTAGGATTGATGACCTATTCGATCAACTCAAGGGAGCTGTGCATTTTTCCAAAATAGATTTGAGGACAGGGTATCACCAGTTGAAAATCAAACCAGAGGATATACCGAAGACTGCTTTTTGCACTAGGTATGGACACTATGAGTTCTTAGTCATGTCATTTGGGCTAACCAATGACCCCGAAACCTTTATGGATTTGATGAACAGAGTGTTCAAAAGGTACCTAGATATATGTGTGATAGTTTTTATAGATGATATTCTAATCTACTCAAAGACAGAGCAAGAACATGCAGAATATTTGAGAATAGTCTTAGAAATCCTGAGGAATGAGAGATTGTATGCCAAGTTCTCAAAGTGCGAGTTTTGGTTAATGGAAGTTCAGTTCTTAGGACATGTGGTGAGTAGCAAAGGAATTTTAGTTGACCCCGCCAAGATAGAGGCGGTGTCCAACTGGGAAAGACCAACTACCCCAACAGAGGTTAGGAGCTTTTTTGGTTTAGCAGGATATTACCGAAGTTTTGTGCAAGAATTTGCTAAGATAGCCGGTCCACTGACTAGACTTACCCGGAAGATAGAAAAGTTTATATGGACAGAGAAATATGAGGAAAGCTTTTAGGAACTGAAAAGGAGGCTGGTGTCAGCACCAGTGCTCGCTCTTCCCAATGGAAAGGGGAAGTTTGTGATATACAACGACGTATCTCTTAAAGGATTAGGATGTGTGCTTATACAGCATGGCAAAGTTATAGTGTATGCCTCTCGGCAATTGAAGGAGTATGAGAGTAGATACCCAACGCATGATCTAGAATTAACAGCCATAGTGTTTTCCCTGAAGATTTGGAGACACTACCTGTACGGTGAGAAATGCGAGATTTACACAGACCATAAGAGCCTCAAATACATTTTTACTCAGATGGAACTGAACATGAGACAAAGGAGATGGTTAGAGTTGATTAAGGACTACGACTGTGAAATTTTGTATCACCCGGGTAAAGCCAATGTGGTGGCTGATGCCCTTAGTAGGAAGGAAAGACTCAAGATGATAATGACATCAGAGGAGTTAATTAAAGAATTTGAGAAGATGGAAATTGACGTGAGGATGACCGGTAAAGGAACAGAAGGATTATTTGAGATTAATCTAGTGCCGGAAATGACTGAAAAGATGCGAGTATGTCAGGAAAAGAAGATGAGTGAAGAAAGAGGAACATTGACCGGTGAGAAGTGAGATGCGAGAAGGACGAGAGGGGGATCATGAGGTATGCGTCCCAAATTTGGATTCCCAATGTGCAAGTGTTAAAGGACGAGCTGTTGTACGAAGGGCACAACTCCAGATATTCAATCCACCCAGGAAGTACGAAGATGTACCGTGACCTTAAGGAATATTATTGGTGGCCTAACATGAAGAGAGAAGTAGCAGAGTGGGTCAGCAAGTGCTTGACATGCCAGAGAGTGAAGGCTGAACATTAGCGACCTAATGGACTATTACGGCCTCTGGAAATTCCAGAATGGAAATGGGAGCATATAGCCATGGATTTTGTTACAGGCCTACCAAGGACAAAGACCAATCAGGACGCCATATGGGTTATCATAGATAGGTTGACCAAGTTCGCACACTTCCTACCAATCAACGAAAGGTACACCGTAGACAAGCTGGTGGATATTTACTTGAAAGAAATTGTAGTGAGACATGGCATTCCTGTAGCCATAGTGTCAGATAGAGACCCAAGGTTTAATTCCCGATTTTGGAGAAGCTTCCATAAATGTGTAGGCACCAAACTAAACATGAGTACCGTTTACCACCCCCAGACTGATGGACAAAGCGAAAGGACTATTCATACCCTAGAAGATATGCTACGGGTATATGCCATTGATTTTAAAGGAAATTGGAATGACCACTTACCCCTGATCAAATTTACTTACAACAACAGCTATCATGCTCGCATAGGAATGCCTTCGTATGAAGCTCTTTATGGAAGGAGATGTCGCTATCCCTATGTTGGGATGAAGTTGGAGAACACAAGATAATAGGACCAGAGTTAGTCCAACAGACCAGGGAAATGGTAGGACTCATCAGGAAAAGACTGGTAGCAGCTCAAGATAGACAAAAGAAGTACGCCGACCAGACTAGAAAAGATAGGGAATATGAAGTAGGAGATTCAGTGCTATTGAATGTATCTCCATGGAAAGGAGTGATGAGATTTGGAAAGAAAGGGAAGCTGAGTCCCAGATTCATAGGACCCTTTGAAATTTTTAGGAGAATAGGACCTCTAGCTTACAAGCTCGCCTTGCCAACTAATCTGCAACAAGTGCACAACATGTTCTATGTGTCCATGTTAAGGAAGTACCATGCAGATGCACGACACGTAATAGAATACGAACATGTAGACTTACAACCAGACCTGACCTACATCGAGCAGCCAGTAAGGATAATGGACCAAAAAGAACAAGTGCTGAGGAACAAGACCGTGAAGCTGGTTAGAATCTTGTGGAGAAATCAAAATGTCGAAGAGACAACTTGGAAACTTGAAGACGCAATAAGGAATAGATACCCCCACTTATTTTCTAATTGATTTTGGGACAGAATCCTTGTTAGAGGGAAGACTGTAATAACTGGAATTTTTGAGACCTTGTAAAATGTTTAATGAATAGTAACCCTGACGGACGGGGAAAACTTTTTGGCCCACGCTATGGAGTGCATGAGAAAATGAGTTTCGGAGTTGATATTATGATTATACATACCAAATGAGCGTACGCAAATGCTATAAGTTTTCAAAGAAAACGAACTTTGAAAAATGACCATATTTACGGGAATCACAGTATAATTACGAATTTAAAACCCTACGGATTTATATCCAAGTATGGTAATTCAAAACATAAGAAATAAATACGAAAGGAATTACGTCGCGAACCATTTACGAGGAAGTATTACGAAAATGTTTAACCGACCGAGCGAACGCGTAAACGATTAAATAAACGTAATGCACTAACTAACCATGGTAAGAAATTAACCATGGTTACTTTATCAAATAGTGAGCTAAGGTATAGGATGAACAACCAAAGATAAGCAAATAATGAGCTAAAGGGCTAAACAAGTGGCTTAGCTTGTAAACTAGGAAGCCTAGTTAGATTTGTCCCCAAGATTTGCAACAAGAATAAAATCCTAGGATCTAAACTAGAGAATAACAAATCAATATAAGATATCACAAGCTATCACTTGCATCATTCCAAGAAGCAACCAAGAAGAAAACACAAAAACTCTCTCCCCACTTCTTCATTAAGCTCCATTCGGCCCTTCACCATAAAACAAAGAAACCAATTTCAAATATTCAAGCAATAGCCATGGATAAATCCTCCCATTAATTCTCAAGCTTCCTAACAACCAAACTAAGGTTAGATAAATCTTTGAGCTCTTTTTATCAAGGTTTGATGGGTGAAATAAAATCAAGAAAATTGATAATGAATAGTATGAATAGTAACTCTTCTTTGGTTTCTTGATTTTGATGGTTGTTTTAGGTTCCAAAAACCATACTAAGCACTCCTAAGACTTCACCATCGTCAAGAACATATATTCAGTTCTCAATAAAGGTAAAAATCTTTGACCCAACCTTATTTAAGATTTAAGTTCAAGATCCTTTTAGTATGTAGTTGTAAACCTAGTTTTGGTGGTAGTATTGTTGAAATCTTGATGTTTAGCTAAGTAGATTTAAGGTTGATTGTTGTTGCCTCAAGAACATGATGTTCTTGAGAGGAGTTAGTGTGTTGATGATGATATGTTGATTGTTTGTGGTAATAAAAAGATTTAAAGCATAAACGAAACTCCGATTGTAACCGTAATCTTGTTAAAATTAACAAAATGTACCTTTAAGTTTCTGCAGAAAGTTCCGAGGATTTAAACTGCAGTTTCTTGAAAAATACCTTTATTATGATATAAAATGTTATAAGGATCATTTAGGCAATTGAATCGCGTGATTCCGATTTACGGATCGAAAGTTATGACCATTTTACTAAAAGTGATTTACGCAATAAAAACTGCTACGAATTACGAATTTTGAAAATATAAAGGATCGACTTAAGAATGTTCATAAATCATGAAATTTTTCAAGTGAAAATAATGATTTTCCAATTTTATAAAAATGTCGGAGCCGAGATCGCGCGATTAGAAACTGTAGAATCCATAAGCGGAGCCGACGGCGAAAATGTAAATGAACATAAGATACTTGGAAAAAGGAAGCGACCATAATGTGAATAAGGACTTAAAGAAATAATAAGGGTAAAATGAATTGAGAGGGTGCGTAATAAGTAGCGCATGAGTGTGAGTCTCTAGAAATTAGAATAGGACCTAAGGAAATGAATTGTGTTTATGATTATAGATTTCCGAGCGGAACCTAGAGCATCCTCCACCTCGAGATACCCAGGCAAATTTATGAATCCAACTCCATTTACTGTTGTGTTGTGAAAGGATTGTTTTATTATCATTGCATAAATACCATGCTTGCCATGATACATAATAATTGAATTTTTCGCATAATGTAGCGATGTTGTACGATAAGTATATATCGTGAAATATTTAATTCCGCTATAAGCGTGTCGTATTATAATAAGACCGAGAGTCGGTCGGGATTTCAAGATAAGAAACCCGGGAATCATTGCGGTGATATCATAGGACGATTACAAGGCCATAGTAGTATGTTTTAAAGGGACTCAACGTCCACTTTCAAAATATTAAACACCTCGAACTTTTATTAAAACGATATCCAAAGATCGTATTCCCTCAACTATACTTGATTGTTTGGACAAGAAATGTTTACTTACTATTTATTTATTAGGGAAAAGTATTCTCCAGTAAATATTTACTTTAGTCTCGATTAAATATTAAAGTTCATTAAATTATTAAACCTAAATTAGTTGAGGAATATTATTTTTATTCTTTTAAAAGTAAACTCCTTCGAGGTTTAATTATTTATCGATTATCATTTAATTATTTATTATTTATTAAAGGGTTTATTTATGATTTAAAAATCATAGAACCAGATTTAAAATACTTTCTGATTTTTGAAATTCATTCGAATAATTTCAGATCGTCGGAGAATATTATCCCGACTTATTTTAATATTTTAAATATAGTTTCTAGGAGAAAGTTTCCCCCCATTATTTAATTATCTGTTGACAACGGTCAACTCATATCCTTAGTACTTCCTCCAAAAATTTCGGAAGTACGTATATATATATCCTAGTAAGATAAGCTGTTTTTATCAACAAGCAAAATGCTTGGGGAACTTCGATGTGGTTTGAGTTCTCGAGATATGATAGAATTCTTTTAAAAGGACAAGGGAGGGGTAGACTCTGGTACTATGTGTGCTGGATGGACTACCAAAGGTACCGCAGGCGAAGGTACTCTATGTACTCGGGAACTTGTGAAGTATATGTATACCCAAAAATGGGACACGTAGCCCAAATGCGGCAAGGGTGATAATCGGGATACGAAGGTGTCGTCCTTCTACTAGTAGAAAAGGTTACTATTATCATATTATGACTGATCATCGTATGCGGTGGCTCCAACCAGTGTCCTATTCTTCCAATTGGAATTGTGATGCAATATTATAACTCAATCCTAGGTGATGGGTTTACTATTAAGGTATTTGAAGAATAATAAAATCCACTAAATGATTGTTTTCATAAGAAGGTATGTATCACCACGGAAAACTATTTTCGTATAAAGCGTAATTATCATATATGATGTTTTACGTAAGTTTATCATACGGTCATTTTCATACTGTACATTATTATGCTGGGCATTATAGCTCACACTTGTTTTCTTAAATTGACACAACACAATAGTGAATCAAGATGCCTACCATGAGAACCACAGCCAGGAAACGGGTAGGAAATGGCCAGCTGTTCCATAGGCTGTTTGGTGCTATACCGCAGGTAGTCCGAATAAGCTGGATTGGTTTTCAGTTGTTTTTATTTCGGCTTATTTATAAGTATGACTTATGTAAAGTAATAAATGAGAGACGTATATTTGGTCGACGGACTAGCCTTACTTAAAGGTTACTCCCCGGTAAGACTTAATTACTTTTGGGTTGTAATAATTATCACTTTGTGGTTTGATTTACTCTAGTTATGAATGGTTCATTTACAAGACAATAACCTGTAAGTGTGTGTGTGTGATAATTGTGGGGTCATAAAGTATGAGTATTGTATATTATGGTGTGAGGTATGTGGTTTGTAGTGGTTTAAATGGCGTGGCCTCCGAGATTCCTGACCCCGGATTTTTGGGGCGCCACAATAGTGTTTAAAGGTCAACGGCAGACCCGGAAATTTCTGACCATGATTCAGGAAAAAAGGTTGTTAAAGAAAGGTAATGAAGCCTATTTGGCTTATATGATGGATACTAAGAAGGAAGTTCCCAACATACAAAACATACCCGTAGTAAATGAATTCGGGGATGTCTTTCCGGAAAACTTATCAGGGTTGCCACCTGACAGAGAAATAGAATTCATTATAGAATTAGCACCGGGAACGACACCAGTATCTAAGGCCCCCTATAGACTGGCTCCAGTTGAGATGAAGAAACTAGCTTCTCAACTGCAAGAATTGTTAGAAAACAGGATGATAAGATCCAGTGTGTCACCATGGGGTGTAGCACTGCTGTTTGAAAAAAGAAGGATGGTAGTATGATATTATGTATAGATTACCGAGAGTTGAACAAGCTGACCATCAAGAATAGGTACCTTGTCCCTAGGATTGATGACCTATTCGACCAGCTTAAGGGTGTTGTGCATGTATCACCAGTTTAAAATCAAGCCTGAAAGTATACCAAAGACTGCCTTTCGAACTAGGTATGGACATTATGAGTTCTTCGTCATGTTATTCAGGTTAACCAACGCACCCGCAACCTTTATGGATATAATGAACGAAGTGTTCAAAAAGTACCTAGACATATGCCTTATAGTCTTCAAAGATGATATTATAATCTACTCAAAGACAGAGCAAGAATATGCTGAACATTTGAGGATGGTCTTAGAGATTTTAAGGAATGAAAAATTGTATGTCAAGTTCTCAAAATGTGAGTTTTGGTTAAAGAAGGTTCATTTCTTAGGGCATGTGGTAAGTAGAAAAGGAGTTTTAGTCGACTCTTCTAAGATAGAGGCGGTATCTAATTGGGAAAGACCGACTACCCAACCGAGGTTAGTAGTTTTGGGGGCTTAGCAGGATATTACTAGAGATTCATGCAAGACTTTGCCAAAATAGCTGGCCCATTGACTAGGCTTACCCGGAAAACGGAAAAGTTTGTATGAACAGAGAAATGTGAGGAAAGCTTTCAAGAGCTGAAAAAGAGGCTGGTTTCAGCACCGGTACTCGCTCTTCCCGATGGAAAGGGAGAGTTTATGATATACAGTGATGCCTCGCACAAGGGGCTAGGATGTGTGCTCATGCAGCATGGAAAGGTTATTGTGTATGCCTTTTGGCAGTTGAAGAAATATGAGTTAAGATACCCTACCCATGATCTAGAATTAGCAGCCAGAGTGTTTGCCCTGAAAATCTGGAGACACTTCCTGTACGGGGAAAAATGCGAGATTTACACAGACAATAAGAGCCTCAAGTATATTTTTACTTAGAAAAATTAAACATGAGACATAGGAGATGGTTAGAGCTTATTAAGGACTATGATTATGAAATCCTGTATCACCCGAGTAAAGCCAATGTAGTGGTTGACGTCCTCAGTAGGAAAGAGAGACTCAAGATGATAATGACATCTGAGGAGTTGGTTAAGGAATTTGAGAAGATAGAGATCAACGTAAGAATAACCGGTGAAGAATCAGAAGGACTATTTGGAATCAGTTTAGTACCGGAACTAGCTGAGAAAATACGAGTGTATGTTGAGTGGCATTTATGACACTTTATTACGCTCTGTAAAGCTTTTAATTGGTGTATTTGTACTCAAGTTGTTGGTGTTTTTACGTGTTTTTGCATTACAGGCATTTTCCAGGTAATCAGTAAATTAGTATGGTTGTGGTACTAATTTGGTGTTTAGATGGTGTTGGAATAAAGGCTCGTGAAAAGACCGGCTCAAATCAGTAAGGAAAAGAAAAGAATTCAGAATTTTATTCAGGAGGACACCGCAGCCGCGCCAAGTCGGGGTAGCAGAATTTTGTTTCTACTAGGATTTTGAGAGTTTGAAACCCTGGTCAATTCTACAACATATATATACATAAATAAAGACGTTTTTCATAAGGAGGGACGTACAAAAGCCAAGGAAAAGGAGTAAAGTAGACCGTAGACCGTAGAGCATAATTTGTTTCGATGCCTTAGTGTGTGGTGATTGAATGATAACCTAGTATTGGTTGTGCTTATTCGTCTTATGAGCGTCGCGAACTTATAAGATAGTGTGTTAATTCTTAATGAAGCAAAAGTGAATTTAAGGATTTAGAACTTGCCATGCTAGTATAGGTTCATGTGTTATTGTTATGCATGATTTATAGGTAATTTTAACCATCTTAATTGCCCTATGTAATCACAATAGATAACTTTTGCATTGACTGTTATGTTGTAAAATTCTATAGACATATAGGTTCTCAACATAATTGGTTTTTATTCAGCTTCTATCTCTTTTGTGGATGTCTGGTAGTATGGTATTTGTACAACGAAAGTTGGCGTACATCAGTTTCATGTTATCTGATTAGTGTCATCACCATTACATGCTAAGGTTAAAAATGAAAAATCTATTGAATGAAGTACTTAATGAAGTTAGAATCCCATGTTTGTGTCATATATTATTCAACTCTATTTACTCTCTTTAGTTAATGTTCTTAGTATAATTCTCAATAGTTAATCGTAGTATAATCAAAACTTAATATATTATTCATCTTAGCATTGAACAATAGCCATATCATTGTTGCATAAGTGCATAAATCACAAGGTTAACCTAAACCAGTCCATGTGGGATCGAACTAGAAATAATTCTATATTACTTGCGAATGCGTATACTTGCGTGAATTTTAGCGTGTGTTTAGACACTAACAAGTTTTTGGCACCGCTGCCGGGTACTGAAGTGTTAACTTTTAGTTTATGTGTTTGTCATCAGTGATCGTTAAAGTTCATTGACTCAGACATTGTTACTTACCGACTCTTTTTCTTTGTCGTGTTTCAGGTACTCTAGCGAGCGTATATGCATACGCATTACCGGCTCGTAAGAGAACTCTGGATCAAGCCTAGGAAGAAGCTGTAGTGATTCGAAGGGAAGTTTTTGAGGACGAAGAGAAAGTAGCAGAAGAAGAGAAAGTCGAGAAACCAGCTCTAGCAGTGATGGGAGATCAAGCAGAAAATCTTAAGGCTCTGATGGACTATTCTCAGCCTAAGATCGATGATATCCAGTCGAGCATCATCAGACCAGCCTCCGAGCTATATTTCCCCGTCTAATTCTGGTCCATCTCGGCTAACACTTCTAAGATCAAGTCGAGCATGATTTAGATGATACAGAACTAAGTTCAGTTTGGGGGTTCTCTTACAGACTACCCCAACATGCACATCAGGGATTTCATCGATATCTGCGACACTTTCAAGTTCATTGGGGTGACTGAAGATGCTATCAAGTTGCGACTCTTCTCATTCTCTCTGATGGATAAAGCAAAATGTTGGTTACATTCTCTACCACCAGGGTCTATCACCACATGGGAAGATCTTGCTAAAAAATTTCTCACTAAATTCTTTCCTATGTCGAGGATTGCTACAATCAGGAATGCTCTTACTCAGTTTGCTCAACAAACTGGAGAATCTCTGTGTGAGGCTTGGGATCTATATAAGGAGATGCTAAGGAAGTGCCCACATAATGGCATGCCTCATTGGATGATTATAAATTGTTTCCATAATGGTTTGGGTGCGCAGTCTAGACTTATGCTCGCTGCAGCATCAAGAGGAGCCTTGTGGGCTAAGAATCCTTCTCAGAGGCTAACTTAGGGCAAGGTAGCAGGACTTCTGGAGTTGGATGCAACAACTGCTATAGCTGCCCAACTTAAAGCATGGACGATGAAAGTGGACTCTTTGGCGAATTATGGAGTTAATCAAATCTCTAGTGTGTATGAGTTTTGTGCGGGGGCGCATGAAACTGAGCAGTGTGCTATTTCTAGCGAATCAGCTCAATTTGTAGGCAACTTTCGGAGATCACAGCAACAAGCTCCAGCCACTTATCATCCAAATAACCGCAATCATCCTAACTTCAGTTGGAGTAATAATCAGAATGCGGTGCAACAATCTTATCAGCCATACACCGGAAGACAGTATAACCCTCCTGGTTTTCGACAACCGCAATATGCCCCTAAGCAACAACTTCAACTTCAGCAGCTACCGCAAGCTAATGAAAAATCTGAACTGGAGGAGTTGAGGCTCATGTTCAAGAGCCAAGATATGTCAATCAAGACCTTGGAAAATCAGATTGGGAAAATTGCTAATGCATTACTGAATCGTCAACTTGGCACGCTTCCGAGCGATACTGAAGTGCCAGGCAAGAAGAAATCTAAGGAACATGTGAAGGAAATTACATTGGGGTCTGGTAAGGTGGCAAATCCTGAAAAAGCAAAGACTCCAAAATCTGAAGTTGAGGCTGAAGAAGAAGAAGTGCAGAAGAAAGCAGAAGTGGAACCAATGAAGACTACTGTTGAGCACACTCCTCTTGAGGGTAATACAGCGGAGAAACAGATCTATCCTCCACCTCCTTTTCCTAAGAGGATGCAGAAAAAAAGCTGGATAAGCAGTTTGAGAAGTTTCTGGAGGTGTTCAAGAAACTTCACATCAACATACCTTTCGCTGAAGCTCTTGAACAAATGCCTAGTTACGCGAAGTTTATGAAAGGTATTCTCTCTAGGAAGGTGAAGCTTGATGACTTAGAGACCATTGCTCTCACAGAGAAATGCAGTGTTTCCTGTAACAAAAGTTGCCTCCGAAGCTTAAAGATCCTGGAAGCTTCACTATTCCATGCACCATTAGAAAGGTGTCATTTGATAAGTGTCTATGTGATTTGGGAGCTAGCATCAATCTAATGCCCTTGTCAATCTTCAATAAATTGGACTTGTCTGATCCAAAGCCTACTTATATGACTTTGCAGTTGGCCGACCGTTCTATTACATATCCGCGAGGTATTGTAGATGATATCTTGGTCAAGGTGGATAAACTCATCTTCCCTGCTGATTTTGTAATTCTTGATTTCGAGGAGGATAAGAAGATTCCCATAATCTTGGGAAGACCTTTCTTGGCTACTGGCCGAACCTTGATAGATGTGCAGAAGGGTGAGCTCACCATGCGAGTGATGGATCATAATGTAACTTTTAATGTGTTCAATTTCATGAAGTTCCCTATAGAAAATGAGCAGTGCTTAAAAGTGGAGTTGGTTGATTCTGTGGTTACTTCAGAACTTGATCAATTGCTAAGATCTAATGCCTTAGAGGAGGCCTTGTCGGGGAATTTTGATAGTGAAGATGATGAAGGGGATGAACAGTTGAAATTTCTAATTGCTTCTCCTTGGAAGAGGAAAATTAATATGCCTTTTAAATCTCTAGGAATGGAGGAGTTGAACATAGATCCTAAGCGCCTTAAGCCATCTATTGAGGAAGCTCCTACTCTTGAGCTTAAGCCTTTACCTGAATATTTGAGGGATGCATTTTTAGGTGATGAATGTACTTTGCCTGTTATTATTGCATCTGACCTTTCAGGTAGTGACGATGAGTAGTTTGAGAATTCTTAGAGAATTCAAATTGGCAATTGGCTGGACTATAGCAGATATCAAGGGAATCAGCCCTTCATATTACATGCACAAAATTCTGCTAGAGGAAGGAAGCAAGCCTACTGTTGAGCAACAAAGAAGGCTAAATCCGATCATGAAAGAGGTGGTGAAGAAGGAAATTCTTAAGTGGCTGGATGCAGGGATCATCTATCCTATTTCTGACAGTTCATGAGTGAGCCCAGTTCATGTGTGCCTAAGAAAGGAGGTATCATTGTGGTTGCTAATGAGAAGAATGAGCTCATTCCTACTCGAACAGTCATGAGGTGGAGAGTTTGCATGGATTACAGGAAGCTGAACAAGGCCACAAGAAAAGATCACTTCCCTCTGCTGTTTATTGATCAGATGCTTGACAGATTGGCTCGGCATGAGTACTACTGTCTTCTGGATGGTTATTCTGGTTATAATCAAATCTGCATTACTCTAGAAGATCATGAGAGGTCTACTTTTACTTGTCCATTTGGTACTTTCACTTTTCGGAGAGTTTCTTTTGGACTATGTGGTGCGCCAGCCACATTTCAGAGATGCATGATGGCTATCTTCTCTAATATGATTGATCAGAATGTGGAGGTGTTCATGGATGATTTCTCTGTGTTTGGTGATTCATTTAATGAGTGTTTGCAGAATCTAGGCGACATTCTATAATGGTGTGTGGAGACCAATTTGGTTCTCAATTGGGAGAAATGTCACTTTATGATGCGCTAGGGCATTATTCTTGGCCACAAGGTCTCTAGTAAGTGTCTTGAGGTGGACAAAGCCAAAATGGGGGTCATCGAAAATCTTTCCTCACCAATTTCTATTAAGGGGGTTCACAATTTTCTTTGTCATGTGGGCTTCTACAGGCGGTTCATCAAGGACTTTTTAAAAATTTATAAACCTTTGTGCAATCTTCTGGAGAAGGATGTCCCATTTAAGTTTGATAACGAGTGTGTGGCTGCTTTTAAGTTCTTAAAAAAGAGTTTAATCACGGCACCTGTCATAACTGTACCCGATTAGAGTGAACCTTTTAAATGATGTGCGATGCAAGTGACTATGCAGTTGGAGCAGTTCTCGAGCAGAGAAAGAACAACATATTTCATATAGTCTACTATGCTAGTAAGACTCTTAATGGTGCTCAACTGAACTATATTACTACGGAGAAAGAACTTTTGGCTATTGTCTATGGTTTTGAGAAATTTCGATCTTATCTTCTTGGGACGAAGGTTAAAGTTTTCACTGATCACGCTGCCATTAGATATCTCATCTCAAAGAAAGACTTGAAGCCTAGATTGATCAGATGGGTTCTTTTTCTCCAGGAATTTGAATTAGAGATCAAGGACAGAAAAGGGACTGAAAATCAAGTCGCTGATTGTAATATCCGGGATATATCGTGTAATTATTTTAGCTATCAAATAATTATTATGTGTGTTCAGTATCTATTCTGTGACTTAATTGTTAAGCGTTATTTGTACTTGGATATTTAAAAGTAATATTAATTGAGTATTTTAATTTTTATATGTCCAAAATAAAATATAAATGATTGTCATATCTTCCTAATTATTTTTATGTTGATTTATGGATTTATAAGGATCATATGAAATTTATAAAATCTTTTTCCGGGTAATTAAAATCTATTTTATAAAAACGGGAACCAACCGACGTCACCCGTTGTTACATTTTTGGAACCCGAAACTCTTCCGAGAACTCCTTCTTAACCTGATTGTAATATTCTGAGCATATTCCATGTTTCGACTTTTTCGATCCGGCGTACGGTTTGTTCTGCGCGGGTCCCGGTGCAACATTTTCGATACAATATTCGTTTAGGTAAATCAATAAAACCCGTATTTTTGATAAACGGGAGCTTTTTATTAAACTATCCCAATTATCACTTCGTAGTACGTGTAACTAGGCGCTGAGACCAAGACCGCAGTACAAATTGTACTGATTTGGATAATTATCCCGAAAACCGATACCGTTTGGATCAGTTTTTACAAATAAACGTACCGTTTTATATCCGGAATGATCCAACGGGATACTAATTTTTCGTAAATATAAATAGCCTTTTATCGTTTTTTATTTCGTATCAAAATCATTTGCAGACAGATAAATATATAATTTTATAGAAAAAAATCCTATATTCATAAACTGTTTCAAGAATCAAACCAACTTTTGAAGGTGTTATTGATATTTGTTTGAAAAGCTCGAGTACTGGATTTGAAGGTCTTGAGAAGCTCTATCAGAATCTGTAATCCATATACCTGCAGAATCAAAGGTTTAATTTCTAAAAATTTAATTATTTTCGAATTATTTTTATGAAAAATATGAGTTTTTGTTCGGATGATTGTTTGTATGATTTGACGATTGCATGTTGTAGAGCTTGTTTTCCTGATGATTTTGGTATATTATACGTCTGATTTGGAGTTCAATAACATGTTCAAATTTGAGTTTGATTTTCGAATTTCAAAATTAGGGTTTATAACCCGTATGAATGTTCTTAATTGAAATTTGGGGGTTTCTTATTCTGGAATAGATTGATGTTGTGGTATAGTGGATTGTATTCTCTGTGAAATTTGCAATCTAGTCGTATAAGTTTCATGAATCACCGAGGTCTGTAGAGAAGGGAGTTGTATTTTGAATATTTCCGAAGTTCGCCGGAAACTGGCAAACTTCACGGCCAAATTCCGGCCAACTCAGAGATGATTAGAATGATTTGTTGGCTTGGTTGTGTTCCTGGTAAAGTATAGATGTGATCTGGAGGTGTTGGTGGGGTGAGGACGCCGGGAACGTATTCTCCGGCCACCTCTGTGTTTTCCGGCGACGGGGTGTAAAATTTGCAGTTTGGTCCCTGAACTTTTGGGGACGATACAGTTAGGTCCCTGAAGTTTCAGACTTTGCAAATTTAGGATTCCTGTTTATAAAATTTGTAAAAATCATATTTCCTATTTATTTTTATTATAAAAATTCATTTTTAATTTCTGAAAATTCTATAAATTATTATTTTAATTCCGAAAATTATTTTTAATTCACAAATAAATCTGAATTAATTAGTTAATTAATTTTAGTTAATTTTTAATTGATTAATTGGTCAATTAATTCAAAAATTAATTGATTAATTGATTTAATTAATTATTAATTGATTTAATTAATTATTAATTGATTTTAATTAATTATTTAATTAGATTTAATTATTTAAATTTAAAAACTTCGAAAAATAATTTCGAGCTTTAAAATATTATTTTAAATTATTTCCAAGGCTCGATTATTATTCTAAAATTATTTCGGAGCCAGAATTGGCCAACCGAACCCTGTTTATTAACCTGAAATTGATTCAACGATCCGTTTTAATTCGGAAAAATGTTTTAAAAATCATTTTAAATACCAGAGAGCCTATTTATGACCCGAGACTTCTTTATAAATGATATATCATTGATTACGTGATGTATTATGTGCTATATGTGACTTGTTAATTGACTATCGGTCTATATATTCAGTGTTTACTGATTATTGCGTAACTTTCAATCCGTTAATCGGATTTGGGTAAAGCGAAGGGTAGATAGAAGTATGTGTTGAATAGAATTCTATGAGTCGATTATTGATAGATGCTTATGATATGTGAGCAGAAGAGGCAAGGCATAGAAAAGGGAAACAAATAGTTGAGGAGTAAGACGGTTGTGATTGGAAGCGAGTGCAGTGTAGTAAGCTAATACCAGGCAAGTGTTCTGAACTTTCTCGAGATATTGTAGTACTTGATAGTCTGGTTGATATTGCAAGTACTTTGAAGCACTGAAACCCAAACCCTGATTCCAGTTATTGTTCTTGAGCCATAAACCTTATTCTTTCTAGACCATTGATTGTTGTGTACCCAAACATGAATTTCAAGCATACGATACTACTCTACAAATACATGCAAACAAAATCCCAAACACTGAACTGAATTACTTGTATACTCAATCATTGCATCCTATGCTTTGAAAGCCCAAATCTTTGAAACCCTGAAATGTTGATTCCTTTGTTATACAATTCTTTCATTACCCATCATCCAAGCTTTTAAATTGACTTATTGATCCTTACAAGGATTGAAACCCTTTCATTGTTAAACATTTATTGTTGTTATTGATTCCGGTTATTGTTTATTATTGCATATTCTGTTATTATGTTAGAATTGGACTGTTTTTATAAAATTGTGGACCGGATTCATGGTCAGACCATATAATGGTCAAGTTAGGCCAATGTGTGCCTTAGATCCAGTAGTTAGAGCAATGTTGTGTGCCTTGCTCGGGGTTAGTACGTGACTGATCAGCAGCCTAACCTTGGTTTTTAAATTAAAAGTATAATATCCAATTCTAAATCATAATCCATTGTTCACTTGATATCATAATCATGTTCACTTGATGATCATTATTCTCGGTTTTGTCATTGTGACTTGCTGAGCTAGTTAGCTCATTTGTGCAATGTTGCTTATATTCTTTCTAGTTAAAAAGGAACCAGTTGGTAAAGAGGATCCCCAGTCCAGCGCGAGAGCTAGGGGTTCAGGTTGAGGAAGCTGAGCTAGTAGGCTTCTTTTGGAATAATTTAAGTCTGTAAAAGGTTGTAATAATGTTTAATACTCAGTTTGAGTTTCGAATAGTTGGGATTTGAACGGTTTCTAATATATTAGTGTGCTTGGCTTGTGTGCATACTTTAACCTGTTGCGATCCGTGGTAGTTAGTAAATAGGGTCATTGCATATTATTATTATCTTTAATATTATTATAAGCAGGTTTTAAATAAGGTGTGTATGGACCCCAAACTTCTGACCCGGGTTTGGAGGGCGCCACAGGTTTGGTCTCAGAGCTACAGGTTATAAGTCACTGACACAAGCCTAGGTTGACGGGAATGGGTAGAGGATTAGGATTAGAAGTAAGGAATAGAAAGATAGATATTCGAGAGGTTGAGTGCTTCGGTATATCAGGTATTAGTGTAATTCGCGTTATGGTACGAGATTCTTATATTGCGATATGATTTCAGATAGCAGCGATGGCCGACTCTTTTATTCCTGTATCAGCTGATCATTCAGAACCTTCAGTTGGAGTGCCGTCTTCGGATCCACGTCCTTTTGTTCCACCAGTGTTGGCTATATTACCTCCACCTGTGTTGCAGCCTGTACCATTGCAGGCTATTCCACCTCCAGGCGTAAGGCCACCTGTTAGAGGACCCCCACCAGCTGATTCAGATTCCACTGGGCATTCAGTTGTGAGTGCCCCATTCCAGTCTACATTACCCCCAGTTCCTTATTACCGGTATGAGGCTCTTCTATTGGAGCGTGATTCCTTGTTGGCTCAGATCAGAGAGTTACAGCATATCATCAGGACTACAGATGTTGATCATGGTGTGAGGGAGCTTCGAGAGGAGATTCATGTGACACGGAGGGTTCTTGAGGCTAGGCTACATGGAGCTACACTACCTGGCAGAGGCCCTGATGCACTGATGGGCTGGGCTACTGAGGTGATGGAGGACTTTGAGAGGCTGGCAAGACCAGAGTTTCCTTGGAGCTGAGTTAGAGATTCAGAGATGGAGATTCTGAGCAGTGTTGTTATGGTTGTATAGTATGTACAGTAGTGTGTAGTGTGTATCAGTAGACTTTTGAGTTGTATTTATAGACTAGCGATGCTGACGAGTGAGTAGGTTGTTGTACCCTTTTTGCTTTTACTTCCGAAGCGTCTTTACGCTTGTACTACCTAAAACTTTTATTCTATATATATATCAATAGCTTTTTCCTTTCCAGCACTGTTATTTACTTTATTGCACTTGTTTTACCTTACCTTATTTATTGCACCAGTTATACCCTGTGATACCATGTACCCTGTTTTCCATAACTATTTATATTCTGTAAAGAAGCATGCAATTTATTTAGTTACAACTGTTTTCAAAAAGAGATATTCCTGTTTTACAAAACTTTTCCTTTATGCAAAGATTTGATTCAAAAGCTAAATAAATTGATTGATTCTTTACAGAAAATGCCTCCCAGAAGAAATACCCGCACCAACACCCAAAATGAAGAAACCAACAATAACAACCAAGATGATACAAACCCGAATGTGAACCCAGGACCCATGGACCCAGCAATAGCCCAGATTCTTCAAATTTTGGCCCAACAAACAGTTCACCTGGCACAACAACAACAAAGACAGACCAACCCCCATGTAACTTTTAAAACTTTTCAGGCAGTAAACCCACCAGAATTCAAGGGTTTCTTAGAACCAATTGAAGCAAATGTGTGGTTAAAGGAAATAGAGAAGGCATTTGCCTTGGTAAAAGTGAAAGAGGAGCAGAAGGTTGAGTTTGCAAGTTACTATTTGAAAAATGAGGCCACCTACTGGTGGGAGATGGTGAAGACATTGAAAGGTATAGATGTTATTACTTGGGAGAGGTTTAAGGAATTATTTCTAGAAAAGTATTTTCCTCAGTTTGTTCAAGATCAGATGAAGCTGAAGTTTCTAGAGTTAAAGCAAGGAACTATGTCGGTGGCAGATTATGAGAGTAAATTTGAAGAATTGTCAAGGTATGTGCCATCGTATGTTGATACTGATAGGAAGAAAGCTAAAAGATTCCAGCAAGGTTTGAAACCATGGATCAGAGGGAAGGTAGCCATTTTTGAATTGGATACCTATGCAGGAGTAGTACAGAAGGCTATGATCGCAGAGATAGAGAGTGAGATGTTCCAGAAGGAAAAGGAAAGCAAGAAAAGGAAAATTGAGGGAAGTGAAGGTCAGTCACAACCAGGGAAGTCTCCAAACTTTAAGAAGGGCAAGTTCCAGCCAGGGAGAAATTTTAATTTCAGGAGACAAAATGCAGGAGACGGAGGCCAGGGCAACCGTCCAGCTAATATGAATCAGCCGAATCAGTTGAGATTAACTTTTCCAGATTGTCAAGTATGTGGAAAGAAGCATGGAGGAGTTTGTAACAAGTTGAATGTGGTATGTTTCAAATGCAACCAGAAAGGGCATTATTCGAGGGAGTGCCGAAATCAGCCAGCTAGAGAGTCAGCAAATAAGGATTAGCCTATCCGGAATCCAGCAGTGAAGGTTCTGGCCATTGGATTTACGTGCTTCAAATGTGGAAAACCAGGACATATGTCCAGGGAGTGCAAGACATCATCCCCAGTCAGTAATGCCTTGAGGATCATGGGATCTACCCCAACAGTAAATGAGACTCTAAGGGCTAGAGTCTTCGACATGTCAATGAGGGATGCTATCCAGGATGAGGATGTCATGGCAGGTACGCTTAATGTGAATTCTTTATGTGCCAAAGTGTTAATAGATTCGGGAGCAACTCGATCGTTTGTTTCACCAGATTTTGTTAGTAAGTTAAATTGTCCAGTTGGGTATTTAAATGAAATAATGACTGTGAAATTAGCAAATCAAGAACGTGTAACTGTGAATCAAGTTTGTGGGAATTGTGAGGTTGAGATTTCTGGTAGTAAGTTTTGTGTAGATTTGATACCATTTAAGTTAGGAGAATTTGACGTTATATTAGGGATGGATTGGTTATCTAAGCACGATGCCCAGATAGATTATTGAAATAAGAAGGTAATAATGAAGACACCTGACGAAAAGATAGTAACGTTCAAAGGTCAGAAACAAGTAAAGAAGTTCTTAACGATGATTCAAGCTAAGAAGTTATTACGGCAAGGATGCGAGCATTTTATAGCCTACGTGATTGACAAGAGTCAGAAGCCAGCAAAACTTGAAGATATTCCAGTAGTGAATGAATTTCCAGACGTATTTCCCAACGAGTTACCAGGACTTCCTCCAGATAGAGAAATTAAATTTGCGATCGACTTAACACCTGGAACAGAACCAGTATCCAAGGCCCCGTACAGAATGGCGCCTGTTGAGATGAAAGAGCTAACGAAGCAGTTACAGGAGTTGTTGGAGAAAGGAGTAATCAGACCCAATGTATCCCCATGGGGAGCACCGGTATTATTTGTCAAGAAGAAAGATGGAAGCATGAGACTATGTATAGACTATAGGGAGCTCAACAAGCTGATAATCAAGAACAAGTATCCGTTACCCAGAATCGATGATCTGTTTGACCAGTTGAAGGGAGCCAAGTACTTCTCCAAAATTGATTTCAGATCGGGATATCATCAACTGAAGATCAAGCCAGAAGATATACCAAAGACAGCTTTCAGAACAAGGTATGGACATTACGAGTTTTTAGTGATGTCTTTTGGATTGACCAATGCCCCGGCAGCGTTTATGGACCAGATGAATATAATTTTCAAGGAGTATTTGGATAAGTTTGTTATTGTGTTTATAGACGATATTTTAATCTATTCAAAGACAGAAGAGGATCATGCGGAACATGTGAGAACGGCTTTGGAGATTTTAAGGAAAAAGAAGTTATATGCTAAATTCTCGAAGTGTGAGTTTTGGCTACAGAAAGTTCAATTCTTAGGACACATAATCAGTAACGAAGGGATCAAAGTGGACCCGGCAAAGATCGAGGCAATTACGAATTGGGAGAGACCGAGAACACCCACTGAAGTAAGAAGTTTCTTGGGATTGGCAGGATATTATCGACGATTCGTTCAGAATTTCTCAAGGATTGCAACACCATTGACAAAGCTTACACAAAAGAATGAAAAGTTTATATGGAACGACAAGTTCGAAGAAAGTTTTCAAGAGTTGAAGCGGAGATTAATCACGGCACCTGTTTTGTCACTTCCAGACGATCAAGGGAATTTCATAATTTATAGCGATGCTTCTTACAAAGGATTAGGATGTGTTCTTATGCAGCACGACAAGGTGATTGTGTATGCGTCAAGGCAATTGAAACCACACGAACAAAAATATCCTACTCATGACTTGGAGCTAGCAGCTATAGTTTTCGCTTTGAAGATTTGGAGACATTATTTGTATGGAGAAAAGTGTGAGATTTTCACGGATCACAAAAGCTTAAAGTACATATTCACACAAAAGGAACTTAATATGAGGCAAAGGAGATGGTTAGAATTGATCAAGGATTATGATTGCTCGATTAATTATCATCCCAGTAAGGCGAACGTTGTAGCAGACGCGTTAAGTCGGAAGGAAAGGTTAAATGTGTTATCCGTATCTGAAGAGATATATAAAGAATTTCAGAAATTGGAATTGGAGATTAGAATTTGCAAGCCTGAGGAAGCAAAAGTGTACAGTATGATTTTCCAACCGGAGTTATTGGAGAAAATAAAGAAATTTTAGGAAGATGTAATGGATCAAGATATAAATCGTTTGGTAGGTGAAGAATTATGCACGCAGAAGGATGATCAAGGCATTCTGAGGTTTTCATCTAGAATTTGGATTCCACCGGTGATGGAGTTAAAGAATGAAATTTTACAAGAAGCACATAGTTCAAGATATTCCATCCATTCAGGGAGTACCAAGATGTATAGAGATTTAAAGAAGAATTATTGGTGGCCAGACATGAAGAGGGAAATTGCAGAATGGGTTAACAAATGCTATACCTGTCAGAGAGTTAAAGCAGAACATCAGAGACCAAGCGGATTGCTACAGCCATTGGAGATTCCAGAGTGGAAGTGGGAACATATTACCATGGATTTCATAGTTGGATTACCAAGGACAAGGGCTAATCATGATGCCATTTGGGTTATAGTGGATAGACTTACCAAGTCAGCTCATTTTCTGCCTATAAATGAAAGATTTTCGCTCGACAAGTTAGTCCATATGTACTTGAAAGAGATCGTAGTTCGTCATGGAGTTCCTGTGTCTATTGTATCTGATCGAGATCCAAGATTTAATTCAAGATTTTTGAAGAGTTTCCAAGAATGTTTGGGAACAAGACTAAATATGAGTACAACTTATCACCCCCAGACGGATGGCCAAAGTGAAAGAGCGATCCAGACAATCGAGGACATGTTACTTGTTTGTGCTATTGATTTCAAAGGAAGTTGGGATGAACATTTACCTCTGGTAGAGTTTGCTTACAACAATAGTTATCATGCCAGCATTGGAATGCCACCCTGTGAAGCCCTTTATGGATGTAAATGTAGATCTCCAGTATATTGGGACGAAGTAGGAGAACGCAAGATACTTGGACCTGAACTGGTACAACAGACAAAAGAAGTTGTTGAACTTATCCAAAAAAGATTAATAGCCGCACAAGATCGTCAGAGGAAATATGCAGACCAGTCAAGGAAAGACATGGAATTTGAAGAAGGAAGCTTGGTATTATTGAAAGTATCACCGTGGAAAGGACTAACGAGGTTTGGGAAGAAAGGGAAGCTAAGCCCAAGATATTTCGGACCTTTTGAGATCCTAAAGCGCGTTGGCAAAGTAGCTTACGAATTGGCGTTACCTCCGTACATGGAGCACATTCACAATGTTTTTCACGTATCTATGCTCAAGAAATATAATCCAGACTCCAGGCATGTAATAGAATATGAGCCAATAGAGCTTCAGGCAGATTTATCATATGTAGAGAGTCCGATAGAGATTCTAGAGGAAAGAGAGAAAGTATTGAGAAATAAAGTGGTAAAGTTAGTAAGAGTATTATGGAGAAACCCAAAGGTTGAAGAGTCAACCTGGGAATTACAAAGTGATATGAGAGAAAAGTACCCTCATTTGTTTTCTTACGAGATTCTGAGGACAGAATCCTTTTAAGGGGGGAAGGATGTAATATTCAGGAGATATCGTGTAATTATTTTTGCTATTAAATAATTATTATGTATGTTCAGTATCTATTCTGTGAGTTAATTGTTAAGCGTTATATGTACTTGGATATTTAAAAGTAATATTAATTGAGTATTTTAATTTTTATATGTCCAATATAAAATATAGATGATTGTCATATCTTCCTAATTATTTTTATGTTGATTTATGGATTTATAAGGATCATATGAAATTTATAAAAAAAAAATTCGGGTAATTAAAATCTATTTTATAAAAACGGGAACCAACCGACGTCACCCGTTGTTACGTTTTTGGAACCCGAAACTCTTCCGAGAACTCCTTCTTAACCTAATTGTAATATTCTGAGCATATTCCATGTTTCGACTTTTTCGATCCGGCGTACGGTTTGTTCTGCGCGGGTCCCGGCGTAACATTTTCGATACAAGATTCGTTTAGGTAAATCAATAAAACCCGTATTTTCGATAAACGGGAGCTTTTTATTAAACTATCCCAATTATCACTTCGTAGTACGTGTAACTAGGCGCTGAGACCAAGACCGCAGTACAAATTGTACTGATTTGGATAATTATCCCGAAAACCGATACCGTTTGGATCAGTTTTTACAAATAAACGTACCGTTTTATATCCGGAATGATCCAATGGGATACTAATTTTCCGTAAATATAAATAGCCTTTTACCGTATTTTATTTCGTATCAAAATCATTTGCAGACAGATAAATATATAATTTTACAGAGAAAAATCCTATATTCATAAACTGTTTCAAGAATCAAACCAACTTTTGAAGGTGTTATTGATATTTGTTTGAAAAGCTCGAGTACTGGATTTGAAGGTCTTGAGAAGCTCTATCAGAATTTGTAATCCATACACCTGCAGAATCAAAGGTTTAATTTCTAAAAATTTAATTATTTTCGAATTATTTTTATGAAAAATATGAATTTTTGTTCGGATGATTGTTTGTATGATTTAACGATTGCATGTTGTAGAGCTTGTTTTCCTGATGATTTTGGTATATTATACGTCTGATTTGGAGTTCAATAACATGTTCAAATTTGAGTTTGATTTTCGAATTTCAAAATTAGGGTTTATAACCCGTATGAATGTTCTTAATTGAAATTTGGGGGTTTCTTATTCTGGAATAGATTGATGTTGTGGTACAGTGGATTGTATTCTCTGTGAAATTTGCAATCTAGTCGTATAAGTTTCATGAATCACCGAGGTCTGTAGAGAAGGGAGTTGTATTTTGAATATTTCCGAAGTTCGCCGGAAACTGGCAAACTTCACGGCCAAATTCCGGCCAACTCAGAGATGATTAGAACGATTTGTTGGCTTGGTTGTGTTCCTGGTAAAGTATAGATGTGATCTGGAGGTGTTGGTGGGGTGAGGACGCCGGGAACGTGTTCTCCGGCCACCTCTGTGTTTTCCGGCGACGGGGTGTAAAATTTGCAGTTTGGTCCCTGAACTTTTGGGGACGATACAGTTAGGTCCCTTAAGTTTCCAGACTTTGCAAATTTAGGATTCCTGTTTATAAAATGTTTAAAAATCATATTTCCTATTTATTTTTATTATAAAAATTCATTTTTAATTTCTGAAAATTCTAAAAATTATTATTTTAATTCCGAAAATTATTTTTAATTCACAAATAAATCTGAATTAATTAGTTAATTAATTTTAGTTAATTTTTAATTGATTAATTGGTCAATTAATTCAAAAATTAATTGATTAATTGATTTAATTAATTATTAATTGATTTTAATTAATTATTTAATTATTTAAAAATGATTTAAAAACTCCGAAAAATAATTTCGAGCTTTAAAATATTATTTTAGATTATTTTCAAGGCTCGATAATTATTCTAAAAATTTTTCGGAGCCAGAATTGGCCAACCGAACACTGTTTATTAACCCGAAATTGATTCAACGATCCGTTTTAATTCCGAAAAATGTTTTAAAAATCATTTTAAATACCAGAGAGCCTATTTATGACCCGAGACTTCTTTATAAATGATATATCATTGATTACGTGATGTATTATGTGCTATATGTGACTTGTTAATTGATTATCGGTCTATATATTCAGTATTTACTGATTATTGCGTAACTTTTAATCCGTTAATCGGATTTGGGTAAAGCGAAGGGTAGATAGAAATATGTGTTGAATAGAATTCTATGAGTCGATTATTGATAGATGCTTATGATATGTGAGCAGAAGAGGCAAGGCGTAGAAAAGGGAAACAGATAGTTGAGGAGTAAGACGGTTGTGATTGGAAGCGAGTGCAGTGTAGTAAGCTAATACCAGGCAAGTGTTCTGAACTTTCTCAAGATATTGTAGTACTTGATAGTCTGGTTGATATTGCAAGTACTTTGAAGCACTGAAACCCAAACCCTGATTCCAGTTATTGTTCTTGAGCCATGAACCTTATTCTTTCTAGACCATTGATTATTGTGTACCCAAACACGAATTTCAAGCATACGATACTACTCTACAAATACATGCAAACAAAATCCCAAACACTGAACTGAATTACTTGTATACTCAATCATTGCATCCTATGCTTTGAAAGCCCAAATCTTTGAAACCCTGAAATGTTGATTCCTTTGTTATACAATTCTTTCATTACCCAGCATCCAAGCTTTTAAATTGACTTATTGATCCTTACAAGGATTGAAACCCTTTCATTGTTAAACACTTATTGTTGTTATTGATTCTGGTTATTGTTTATTATTGCATATTCTGTTATTATGTTAAAATTAGACTGTTTTTATAAAATTGTGGACCAGATTCGTGGTCAGACCATATAATGGTCAAGTTAGGCCAATGTGTGCCTTGGACCCAGTAGTTAGAGCAATGCTGTGTGCCTTGCTCGGGGTTAGTGCGTGACTGATCAGCAGCCTAACCTTGGTTTTTAAATTAAAAGTATAATATCCAATTCTAAATCATAATCCATTGTTCACTTGATATCATAATCATGTTCACTTGATGATCATTATTCTCAGTTTTGTCATTGTGACTTGCTGAGCTAGTTAGCTCATTTGTGCAATGTTGTTTATATTCTTTCCAGTTAAAAAGGAACCAGTTGGTAAAGAGGATCCCCAGTCCAGCGTGAGAGCTAGGGGTTTAGGTTGAGGAAGCTGAGCTAGTAGGCTTCTTTTGGAATAATTTAAGTCTGTAAAAGGTTGTAATAATGTTTAATACTCAGTTGGAGTTTGGAATAATTGGGATTTGAACGGTTTGTAACATATTAGTGTGCTTGGCTTTTGTGCATACTTTAACCTGTTGCGATCCGTGGTAGTTAGTAAATAGGGTCATTGCATATTATTATTATCTTTAATATTGTTATAAGCAGGTTTTAAATAAGGTGTGTGTGGACCCCAAACTTCTGACCCGGGTTTGGAGGGCGCCACACTGATCATCTCTCGCGTTTCGAGAATCCAAATGCAACTTCACTAGATAAGACATTAATCAATGAGTCTTTGCCCGATGAGCAGCTGTTTGGAGTGCAAGAGGAAGAACCCTGGTTTGTAGACATTGTAAACTACCTTGTGAGTAATATCATGCCTCCCAACTTATCATACGCTCAAAGGAAGAAGTTTCTGCATGAAGTGAAGTGGTATATGTGGGATGAGCCATTTTTTTCGATAAGGAGCTAACCAAATCATCAGGAAATGTATTCCTTATAGCGAAACAAGGGGGATCTTGCGAGATTGCCACTCAACGGCTTATGGCGGACATTATAGTGGAGAAAAGAGGGTAGCTCGTATTCTTCAAACAGGTTTCTTTTTGCCGACTTTGTTTAAAGATGCTCATTAGTTCATTTTGAAATATAATCGATGTTAATGTGTGGGTAATATGTCTAAGAGGGATGAGATGCCTCTTAATGTGCTTCTCGAGGTTGATGTCTTCAATGTTTGGGGAATTGACTTCATGGGGCCATTTGTCTCATCTTGTAACAATCAGTATATCTTGTTGGCAGTTGATTATGTGTCGAAATAGGTTGAAGTTAAGGCGTTGCCAACGAACGATGTGAAAGTAATGCTTAATTTTCTTCACAAGCATATATTCACAAGATTTGGAACTCCAAGAGTCATAATCAGTGATGAGGGGTCGCATTTTTGCAATCGCAAGTTCACTGCTATGATGCAGAGGTATAATGTGAATTATCGCATTGCTACGGCTTATCATCCTCAGACTAATGGTCAAGCCGAGGTATCTAATAGAGAGATCAAGCGCATTTTTGAGAAGGTTGTGTGTCCATCAAGGAAAGATTGGTCTTTGAAGCTTGACGAAGCTGTTTGGGCATATAGAACAGCATACAAGACTCTATTGGGAATGTCGCCGTTTTAGTTAGTTTATGGTAAGGGGTGTCATTTGCCGGTGGAGCTAGAGTATAAAGCGTATTGGGCTTTGAAGAAGTTGAATATGGACTTGGATGCAGCTGGAAAGAAGAGGATGCTTCAATTGAATGAACTCGACGAGTTTCGACTTCAAGCTTATGAAAATAATAAAATGTATAAGGAGAAAGTCAAGAGGTGGCACAATAGGGGTCTAGTGCTCAAATCATTTGTGTCGGGGCAACAAGTTCTTTATTTAACTCTTGTCTCCGTCTTTTTCCTGGAAAGTTGAAGTCAAGGTGGTCAGGGTCGTTTGTTGTCAAAACTTTGTTTCCACATGGAGTGGTGGAGATTTTTGAGAATGATCCGGGCCAAACATTCAAGGTAAATGGATAGAGGTTGAAGCATTACTATGGTGACAAGGCAAACCGTGAGGTGGTTAGTGTCGTTTTATTGTCCATTTGATCTCGCATTTCTACATCGAGCTAATGACATAAAACAAGTGCTTCTTGGGAGGCAACCCAAGTTTGTTGTACATTAGTAGGTACAGGAAGCAAGAAGAAAAGAGAAAAACACAAAAAATTCAGAAAAATAAAAAATTTCAGGGCCAACTTCAAAAGCTGAACGCGCCCATGCTAATCTTGCGCGCGGACGCGCTGGAATTCCAGAAACCAAGCGCGCTCGCGCTAATCTAGCGTGCGGCCGTGCCGATTTGGCAGAAGGTCAGCGCGCCCGCGCTGGTCTAGCGCGCGCCCGCGCTGGGGTCCTGAATCAGAAAAAAATGAACAACAATTTGTTAAGGAAAATTGGGGTTTTTAATAGAAAATCAATTTCCACCTGATTTTTAGTCTTCCACATCCCAAATTTCCCTCTCCAAATCAAACCCATTATTCCCACTATTCCCATAATTAATTCCCACTTCTATTTCATATATAATTCTCTTTTCACCTCCTATATATACATACACTTATACACAAACTTCTCTACCACTTCATAAATTCTCAAAACACAATTCTCTCTCAAACACTGAACTTTTATTCTCTCTTATTCAATCCCAATGGCACCCAAGAGATAAAGAACTTAAGTATGCAGCAGCACCACCGATTCTTCGAGTGCAGGTGGTATGAGGCCGAGGTTTTCAACTCCCGAGGCTGAAGTGGAGTACACGAGGCTTCTCTCGAAGCCTACAGTAAAGGAGTGAGGTTTTCTGCTATCAGGAAAGGATGGTAAGTTGTTGTAGATGATTCTGGAGATGGGATGGGTTCTTTTTTACGAGGCACCCGCTGCTGTACCCATGGGTGTGGTTCGAGAGTTCTATGGTAATGCAAAGGCGGAGAAGAATGGTTTACTGTGGTGAGGGGGATGATGGTGGAGTATAGTGCGGATGTGATAAGGAGGGTGATTGAGAAGCCCGTGAGGAAGCCCTGACAGGACACTTGGAACGATAAAACTCCGGAGGACTTTAATCTAGATCTAATTGTTGCTACTTGGTGTATGCCTGAGACTCATTGGAATTTCAAGAGGGGCACAAATGATTATTCCATGTTCCCTGCTTCGTGCATGAACAGGTTTGCACGTGCTTGGAATTCATTTATTTGTACTAGCATCATGCCATCTTCTCATGTGCATGAGATTACTGTAGAGCGTGCTCGTCTGTTGTGGGGTATTCTTCAAGAGGACTATGTGGATTTGGGGATGGTTATTTACCAGGGTATTTTGAGGTTCTTGAGATGAGGTACTACGGGTTCTATACCCTATACATCCGTTGTGACGAAGCTGTGCGTGGCCGTTGGTGTTCATCGGCCCACACATGAGCAGCTGCAGCTTCCCAGTGCTCCTATCGACAGTTCGACACTATTCAACATGACAGAGTGGTATGGTGGGAAGCCCGATCCTAAGGGACTTGGCTATTCTTATGACCATCTGCTGGGTTAAAGGCCAGCAGATCAAATGTTTGTTGGTGGGACTTCGCAGGATCGTCGAGCAATATGGATATCTCAGTTGGGAGAGAAGGCCAGTCCTTCGGGATTGCAGCAGCAGCAGGAGCAGGGAGAGGCATGAGCAGATGTTGGAGCTAGTTTGAGCACGACGCAGTATAAGCGTCTGGGGGTGAGCATCGGTCGGTTTGGGCGGTTTGGAGGGTCCAAACCGAACCAAACCGAAATTAACGGTTTCCCTAAAATCCAATCTGAAACCAAACCGTTATGTGAAAAAACCAAACCAAACCAATCCGTTCAAAATGGTTCGGTTTGGTTTGGTTTCGCTTTAAACCATTTTTCCTATAAAACAAAATTAGAAATAAAATTAAACTTGAATTTTTAAAGAAGAATCGAAATTTGTATCATATTATAGAATTATATTTTCTATTATAATCATATTAAAAAAGAATATACAAAAATAATGACTTTGAAAAATAAAAAAGGCAACAAGACGAAAAAGATGCGACCAATTCTTATGTTTTTATTAAATAAAAATAAAAATAGTGAAAACATAACACATACATAAATATTTATATCTTAGAATAAAATATATTATGATTAATTCTTTGTATGTTTTAGTTTACACATATGTTGATACATTATAATTTGTTATTAATTGCACTTTACTAATATATGTATATTAATGTTTTAATTTAAATATCGGTTCGGTTCGGTTATATCGGTCGGTTTGGAGGTAAAAACCGAAACCAAACCGAAAAAATCGGTTTTAAAAATGCCAATCCGTAATCGAACCAAACCGTTAGTAAATCGTAAAATTCGGTTTGGTCAGTTTGGATTGGGCGGTTTCGGTCGGTTTGGCTAATTTATGCTCAGCCCTATAAGCGTCTAGCGAGGAGGATGGATGTGATGCATGACATTCATAGTCGGTTTACACGTGATCTCACCCAGACACTTGGGACTGCATTCAGAGCCACAGGTGTTGATATTTAGTGGCAAGTATTTTGTGAGGATTCCGTGTATCCACCTCGAGACACGCCTGACACTCCACCCGTTGAGGGTGATGATCCTGATTCTGAGTAGGTATGCATGATTCCTTACTATTACATTCACTGAGGACAGTTAATATTTTAAGTTTGGGGGTAGTAGTTGAAGGAATATGTGTTGTGTGAGTCGCATATAGTTTTCATATTCATGATAGTTTAGTGCATGTAGTTGCATATTTTGCCATGATAGTTTTTTATTTTGGTAGTTTTTATGATAGTTTGTTCATATAGTTTCATGCATTTGTATTATAACATGATCCCTTACATGATTTTTCCGATCGACTTGTGATATTGATGCTAGTGTAATGATGTCGTATTTAGTTATGTTAAGTCTTGTCGAAGTGATTTGCATGTTAGAGACAATTATATTTCACTAAGTCTTATAGGTTGCTTGAGTGCTAGATTATGATCATGGTTTGTTTGTTTGTCGAGGTTTAACCGCTTGTTTATATTTAGAACTTAGGATATTCTCTTAATGATATAATAGCATAGATTTTTAAAAAAATTGGAGAAATTGGATTTCATTGCTAGTTATTGTGTCTAGGTGTCAAATGGCTAGTAGCCAACTCATATTTATATGAGTAGTCTAGGGTTGAGCGAGATGGAGCGAAACAGACTCGTTCATAAAATTTTGAAAAAAAAGAGAAAAAAAAGGAAAAAATAATAAAAGAAAAAAAAGTGTTATGTATAATTGATCACGAGTGGGCTCCTTAGTACTCGAGTTATTAAGTTCTTAGGGGACTTTGTGCCTAGTGACCTAACGCTTTTATAGTCTGGGATCCGCTAACCTAACGCTCGCTACATGGGTACTATTGTATAAGTCTTTGGTGGACCTCACTCATTGCACGATCAAATAAGCATATTTGTTATTTTATGTGAATAAAAGCATGAATCCATATAAACTCCAAACTAAGAATTGAAGTGTTATAAGTTATTTACAGTCTAGCTTTTATTCTATTTATAACCTTGTGATTGCTTTGATGAGTAGTAAATCATGCTTATTGATCTAGTTGCGGTAGTATATCTGTAAGAAGTTGCACACACGCACGTCTCTGGTTTGTAGGTTGATTTGTAAGGTTTGATTGATCTTTATGCGAATAACTGCATTTGTTGAGATGTTGCTTGTTGATTGGTTTAGTTATTCTATTAGGGATCGATGCATTCATTTAGTTGTATTCATGCATTTTTATTTCTTGTTCTTTGAGTCTGTTTATGCTTGAGGACAAGCATTGATTCAAGTTTGGGGGTATGTTGAGTGGCATTTATGACACACTATTACGCTCCGTAAAGCTTTGAATTGGTGTATTTGTACTCAAGTTGGTGTTTTTACGTGTTTTTGTAGTGTTTTTGCATTGCAGGCTTTTTCCAAGTAATCAGGTAAATTAGCATGGTTGTGGTGCTAATTTGGTGTTTGGATGGTGTTGGAATAAAGGCTCGTGAAAAGAACGGCTCAAATCAGTAAGGAAAACAAAATATATTAGAATTTAAATTAGGAGGATGGCGCGGTCGCGCCAGGTCGGGGTAGCAGAATTTTATTTCTACTAGGATTTTGAGAATTTGAAAACCTGGTCAATTCTACAGCATATATATATATAAATAAAGACGTTTTTCATAAGGAGAGACGTACAAAAGCTAAGGAAAAGGAGTAAAGAAGACCGTAGAGCACAATTCAACCAAGGCGAAGAAGATCTAGTTAATTCTTGTGATTCTTTATTTTAAGTTTTAAATTGGATGCTAGTTTTCTTATTCTTGAAACTTTACTTGTGTTTCATACTTGGTTTATTTAAGTATAAAGACTACATTTATTATACCATGATTTCATCGGAATCCACGTTGATGATGAGTCCAATTATGGGCAAATCGTTATCATGGGGTTCTAGCGGATTTATTTATGGATTTCTTTTATTAATTTGTTTCGATGCCTTAGTGTGTGGTGATTGAATGATAACTTAATATTGGTTGTGGTTATTTGTCTTATAAGCATCGCGAACTTATAAGATAGTGTGTTAATTCTTAATGAAGCGAAAGTGAATTTAAGGATTTAGAACTTGTCATGCTAGCATAGGTTCATGTGTTATTGTTATGCATGATTTGTAGGTAATTTTAACCATCTTACTTTCCCTATGTAATCACGATAGATAACTTGTGCATTAACCGTTATGTTGTTAAATTCTATAGACATATAGGGTCTCAATATAATTGGTGTCTATTCAGCTTCTATCTCTTTTGTGGATGTCTGGTAGTATGGTATTTGTATAACAAAAGTTGGTGTATGTCAGTTTCGTGTTATCTGATTAGTGTCATCATCATTACATGCTAAGGTTAAGAACGAAAAAGGTATTGAATGAAGTACTTAATGAAGTTAGAATCCCATGTTTGTGTCATATATTATTCAACTCTATTTACACTCTTTAGTTAATGTTCTTAGTATAATTCTCAATTGTTAATCGTAGTATAATCAAAACTCAATCTGTTATTTGTCTTAGCATTGAATAATAGTCATATCATTGTTGCATAAGTGCATAAATCACAAGGTTAACCTAAACCAGTCTCTGTGGGATCGAACTAGAAATAATTCTATATTACTTGCGAACGCGTATACATGCATGAATTTTAGCGCGTGTTTAGCGACTAACAGTGTTTTAGGAAAAGAAGATGAATGAAGAAAGAGAAACATTGACAGGTGAGGAGGTTAGATGTGAGACAGATGAGAGAGGGATCATATGAGATATGCATCACAGATTTGGGTTCCAAATGTGCAAGAACTAAAGGACGAGCTGCTGCACCAAGGGCACAACTCCAAATTTTCAATCCAACCAGGAAGTAAGAAAATGTATCATGACCTAATGGAATACTATTGGCGGCCTAACATGAAGAGAGATGTAGTAGAGTGGGTCAGCAAATGCTTGACATGTCAGAGAGTAACGTCTGAACATCAGCGACCGAGTGGACTATTACGGCCCCTGGAAATTCTGGAATAGAAATGGGAATATATAGCCATGGATTTTGTGACATGCCTACCAAGGACTAGAACCAATTGCGATGCCATATGGGTTATCATAGATAGACTAACCAAGTCCGCGCACTTCGTGCCAAATAACGAAAGGTACACTGTAGACAAGCTAGTGGATATTTACCTGATAGAGATCGTAGTGAGGCACGGGGTTCCCGTTTCCATAGTGTCTGATAGGGACCCAAGGTTTAACTCCCGATTTTGGAGAAGCTTCCAAAACTGTGTAGGCAGCAGACCAAATATGAGTACCGCTTACCACCCCCAAATAGATGGGCAAAGAGAAAGGACTATCCAGACCCTAGAATATATGCTGAGAGTATGTGTCATTGACTTTAAAGGAAATTGGGATGACCACTTACCGCTGATCGAGTTTTCCTATAACAATAGCTATCACGCTAGCATAGGAATGCCCCATATGAAGCTCTTTACGGAAGAAGATGCCGCTCTTCCTTATGTTGGGATGAAGTTGGAGAACATAAGATTCTAGGACCCGAGTTGGTCCAGCAGACACGAGAGATGGTGGGACTCATCAGAAAGAGGCTGGTAGCGGCTCAAGACATACAGAAGAAGTATGTTGACCAGACCGGGAAAGATAGAGAGTATGAAGTGGGAGATTCGGTGTTATTGAAGGTATCTCCGTGGAAAGGAATGATGAGATTTGGGAAGAAAGGGTAACTGAGTCCCAAATTTATAGGACCCTTCGAGATTTTGAGGAGGATAGGACCTCTAGCTTACGAGCTCGTTTTCCTCCTAATCTGCAACAAGTGCATAATGTGTTCCATGTGTCAATGCTAAGGAAGTACCATGCCGATGCGCGACATGTGATATAGTACGAACAGGTAGACTTACAACCAGACTTGACTTACGTTGAGCAACCGGTAAGAGTAATGGACTAGAAGGAAAAAGTGCTAAGGATCAAGACTGTAAAGCTGGTCAGGATCTTGTGGAGAAACCATAATGTTGAAGAGTCAACTTGGGAACTAGAGAATGCAATGAAGGAAAGATATCCCCGCCTATTTTCTGCTTGATTCCAGGACGGAATCCTTTTTAGAGGGGTAGACTGTAATAACTCGAATTTTTGAGACTTTGTAAAATGTTTGATGAATAGGAACCCTGATAGTCAGGGAAAAACTTTTAGCCCAAACTGTGTTATGCAAGAGAAATTTAGTTTCCGAGTCGATAACGTGATTATACATACCAAATAAGTGTATGTAAACGCCATTAGTTTTCAAAGAAAAAAAACCTTGTAAAACGACTGTATCTACGAACCATCGAGGAATATGAGATTCACAATACAATTACAAATATAAAGTCCTACGAATTAAAACCCAAGTACAAGGCTTCAAAGCGTAAAAGACGTATAAGAAAGAATTTACCCCCGCGAACCGCTTACGAAGATTTATTACAAAAATAAATAAGCGACCAAGTGAATACATAAGTGAATATATAAAATGTATCAAGCCATGAAAACCATGAAAACTAACTAAGGAAGTAATCAAGGTTAGCAACCAAATAGTAGCCTACCTAGTGAGCATAGTAACCTAGCTAGTAAATACTGACATGAATAGTAATGGTCGTACTAAGCTAGAAATATAGCTTGGAAAATAGCCTAGATAGGAAGATATTGAAAGATTTGAAAATACTAAGAATATATACTAAATATTACATCACATTTTCAAGAAGCAACCAATGCAAGCACACAAATTCTCTCTTCTCTCTCATCAAAAGCTCCATTCGCTCATTACTATACCAAGGAAAAATCAAAATTCAAAACTCCACTTTAAGACATGGATAAATCCTCTAATTAATTCCTAAGATTCCTACATATCAAACTAAGGTAAGATAATTTTTTTTTAGAAAATTTCTTTAAGGTTTGGATAGGAAAATAATTCCATGAAAGTAATGAAGAATAGTGCCAAATAGTAACACTTCTTGATTTCTTGATTTTCATGGCATGATTTAGGATCCTTAAGCATAACTAAGACTCCCCAATATTCAACCATAAAGAAGAACACATTCCAAGCTTTCAATAAAGGTATAAATCCTTACCCAGACTTTGTTTAAGGTTTAAGTTTCAAGAAGATTATGGATCTTGGTTATAAACCTAGTTTTGATGGTTAATTTGTTATTTTCTTGATGTTTAGTTAGTTAGTTACTAAGGTTGTTGTTGTGGCCTCAAGAACATGATTTTATTGAGAGGATTAAGTGTTAAGATGATGGTATGGTGATTTCTGATTGTTGGTTAATGATTTAGAGCGAAAACAAAACCCGAGTCACGAGCGTAACATCGTTAAAATGAGAGAATCGTAACCTTAAGTTTTCTACAGAAGTACAAAATGTATAAACTGTGATTTTTTTTTTAAAAGTAAGACTTGAAACTTTAGTTGTTGTAAGGATCGTTTAGGCGCTTGAATCACTTGATTTTGATTTACGGTTCAAAAGTTAAGTCCGTTTTAGTGAAAACGATTTACGCGATAAAAACTGCTACAAATTACGAACTTTAGAAATAGAAATGATTAACTTAAAATAATTCAAAAAACATAAAATTTTTAAAGAGAGTAATAAATGGATTTTATTAAATTTCATAAAAATTTCAAGTGAAAATATAGATTTTTCAATTTTATAAAAATGTCGAAGCCGAGACCGCGTAAATAGAAATCCTTAAGAATCGAGAGTGGAACCGAGGGACGAAATGTAAAAGACATTAACAGACATAAGGGATTACGAAAAGAAATCGAATATGATAAGTACTTGTACTTATTGGAATAATGAGAGTAAAGGGAGTCGCGTGAATGAATAGTAAGTATCGTGTATATACAATTAACGATAAATACGAACAAAATCTAACGGAACGATAATTGTTTATGATTATAGATTTCTGAGCGGACCCTGGAGCACCCTCCACCTCGAAGTCCCAGACAAGTTTACGAACCCGACTTCATATACTATTGTATTGTGAAAATTGTTTTACTGTCTTTCGTACGAATGCCATGTTTGTCATGATAGTAAAATACGAGTTTTGCATATCAATAATGATTAAATTTATGATGATTATATCGTATAATATTTTAACGCTACAATAAAGCGTGAAGCATAATTTAGAAGACCAAGATTGGGTCAGAGTTTACAAGTAAAAACCCGGGAACCATCCCGATGATATTTTGGACGATCAAAAGTTTGTACTTATTTTATTCCAAGGGATGCGATGTCTTCTTGTGAAGTATTAAATACCTTGAATTTATTTAAAATGATTTCCAAAGATTTTATTCCCTCAACTATATTTAACTACTCAAACAATAAATATTATTTAAGATATTTATTTAAAAAGGAGAAGTACTCTCCGACAGTTATTTTATTTTAAATTTAATTATTTAGTATTATTAAAGATTAAGTTATTTTCTTAAATACAAATTAGTTGAGGAATATTATTATAAATATTCTTTTAAAATACAAATATTCAAGGTTTCATTATTTAATAATTATTAAATATTTGTTAAATGATGTAATATGATTTAAAATCTAATTCAAAATATTTTATGGATTTCAGAAAATTATTCTAGTAATTTCTGAACTTAGAAAAATATTATTTCAATATATATTAATTATTTTGACTATAGTAACCATGGAAACTCCCTCTTATTTACTCATCTGTTGACAACGGTCAAATCACATTATCTTAGTACTTCCTTCGAAAATTCTCGGATGTACCTATATTCATATATGAAATGAGTTGTTTCTATCAACAAGAAAAACGCTTGAGGAACTTCGATATAATTCGAGTTCCATTTTTATAATAAGATTCTTCAAAGGACAAGGAGGCGTAGACTCTAGTACTTCGTGTACTGAAGCAATTACTGGTGTGCCACATGTAAACATGTGAAGTATGTGAAAAGTCTGGATGTTGGGCCACACATAATATGCCCGAATGCGGAAAGGGTGATAACCGGGAGTAAGGAAGTCGTCCTTCTACATGTAGAGAACAATAAATATTAATCGTTATACAACTAATCATCGTATTTCGGGGGCTTCGGTGAATGTCCTATTCTTCCAATTGGAATTGAGATGCAATACCGTAGCCCAAGCCTAGGTGCTGGATTTACCATTAAAGTATTTGCAGACTAATAAGTCAATAAAAGAATTGTTTTGAAAGGAGTTGTGTATCACCTAGAAAAACTATGTTAAATAAACACACACACACACACATAAATATATATATCATATACAGAATCAGATATGAATTTCTTACACAGACTTTTTCATATTGTACTTTATTAAGCTGGGCATTATAGCTCGTACTTGTTTTCTTAAAATGACACAACAAAACAGTGAATCAAGATGCCTATCATGAAACTGACCACCAAGAAATGGGTAGTAAACGGTCGGCTGTTCCGTAGGATGTTTAGTGCAGTATCCCGGTAGACCGTATAAGCTGGATTAGTTTCAGTTATTTTTAGTCCCTCTTATTTACAAATATGACTTATGTAAGGTAATATTGAAGAAACAAATATTTGGCCGCTGGTCTAACCTTAAATAAAGGTTACACCCGTGGTAAGACTTAACTACTTTTTGTCTGTAATAATTATCGTTCTGTGCATATAATAACTCTCGTAAGGAATTGTTCATTTCTAAGACAATAACCTGTAAGTGTGTGTCTGTGTGTGTGGATAAGTGTGGTGTCATAAAGGTGGGAGTATTTATATAATGTTGTACGAGATAAGTGTTGTACAGGATCCAAGATGGCGTGGCCTCCCAGATCCCTGACCCCGGATTTTGGGGCGCCACAGATTATGTTTACATTTTCAGAATTGATAATTAAAATTATACTTTGCCACTTTATTTTATGGTCAGGGATGCGTCTTGGAATTTAAAGCCTATTTCTACGGACACATCTATAAGATTTACAAATTTTAATTTGCAACCATGTAAAGATGATGTTATGATTCTAAAATATAAATCTAAATTTATGGATTTGGGTGATCTGCTGGATGAAGCCATAATATATGGTCTCAAAGAGAATCCATATTATGCTATAGGTTACTTCCTCTTCACTATTTGTTTAAGTATTATATGTTAATACAATTTTTATAATAGTTGTGACTACAATCCATGAGTTTATATATTGTAGATATAATTGGAGTTGTTGAAGACTTTATTAAAGTAAGCAAAATCCCGACTACGTTTGGAGATAGAGATATTGTTGGATTCAAAATTTGTGATGCAAGGTTATTCTTTTAATTACTTTAACAAATGTTTTTTCATTGTACGTCATTATCATTTTTTGGTCTTTTCTCTATAAATAATGAATTGCTTACTTGATTACATTATAGCAATAAGCATAGGGTTGGTATATGGGGACATATGGCAAAAGTTGTGAGTGATCAATATGAGGAATATAACCATGAGGAAAATGTTATAGTAATCCTGACAAGTGCAAAGTTAGGAACATACAACGGTTTAATCTTTAGTATTTTATGTTATATACTAATTTATCATTAAGATTTTACACGGTTATAAATAATTAAATTATATTTAAAATACATATTGCTTTTATACCTTAGACACGCATCAAATCAGCAGTTTGACATCTTCGAAAGTGTACTTCAATCTTGATGATGAGTGTGTACTTGAGATGAGAAACATGTACAATCTTATAAACTTTTACTCCTTTCCCATATTCAGTCAGGATTGCATATAATATGTGCATCATATAATGTGTAGGCTTGAGCTTGAAGGATACAAGTCATCGAGGGATGATGTGCATAATAGCTATACGTTAACATTGGCCTATCACTACGAGTTTATAAATCTGAAAAAATTGATTGACAATGTTGCTGGCAGTGTTGAGGTTAATTCAAATTTCAGAGCAATGTTAGAGCATTATCTTTGAATTATATGCAATATACTTATCATTTATAACATTATGCTCAAAATTATCAGTCGCAGAAGAAATCGTATTGTAGTTTTACAATTGCTAAGTTGGAGGAAGGACATCCTTCGTTTTCATATTCATGTAGCAAATGTCATTTAGATGTTTGGAAGTTGGGAATAGATTTAAATGCAATAAATGTAATCGCACTTTTCCAGTGGCTGAAAAAAGGTATTGATACATAATAAATCATATATTGAACATTTTCGATGTACATCGTCTTTGGATTACAAAAATGTAAAATTATTTAATAATTTTTTTCCCTCGCAGATTCAAGATTAAGGCTGTTGTTGTGGATTAATCTTTCTCATAGAGCATTCTGCTTATGGATCGTGTTGTGAAACGGCTAATAGGATGCTCAGCTTCACATCTTTATTTAAAGCAAACAAAGGTTAAATCCATTATGTTTTTAAAATTTGTTTCCAGATTATAAATTATTTACAATACAGACCAATTATATTTTTTTCTTAATTACCAAAATAGGGAGAGGTAGCTGCTAATATGTTTCCTACAATTTTGCATGACATGGACGGGAAAAAAATTATGTTGTTGTTAAAGTTCATGCAGCCGAAGATGTTCCTGAAAATTTCCTCATCAAAGCCTAAGACATGTATGATGTAAACATGTATGCCATGTCAAATTCCGAATCATCCAGTAATGTTGAATTCCCTGCCCTTGATTTTTCAGAGGTATGAAAATATTTTTAGTGATTAGTGTGATTGCATTTATTGGAATATAGTTAAACAATTTTGACAAAAATTTCGCATTATAGTCATTTGATCAGGCTGAGAGTTCAAAGACCCCAAGATCTTGCAAATCCGTCAGTAAAAAGATAAAAATGGTAAATAGTAATAATAGCTTTTGAGTTAATCTGTTAACATATGCGTCTCTTACATCATATACTCTAATATTATAGTAGAAATGATGATGTGCATCTTTCTAGTGGCATGGATGTAGAATTCGATCTGGAAATCCAATTTCCTAAGTTTTTATTTATGAAATTTCCTTATCATATTAAACTCCAAATGTTATTTCCGATTGTTCCAATTTTATTTTTCTATTAGAATCTATCAACATTGCGCTTTGGTTTTGTTTGTCGTCTAGTTCATACTTTTGGATTATCACAATTTTCATATCCGTTGCAATTTTAAGAGGAACATAAAAATTTTATTTTTATCACAACTTCAATAACCAATTCATTTTTTAGTTATAGTTGTTACATGTAATTATTGTGATATAGTTATAACTGTTTGAAGTTGGTTATTAGGGCAAAAACAGTTTTCTAAATAAAACTAAAGTAGCCATTCCCCAATAATCAAATCTCTATATATTTTTTTATATTCATAAAAGTGTGACATTATATTTGAGATTATTTACATTATCAACGTTTTACTAAGAAAACAAAAAAGTACAAAACATATAATCATGGAACATGTTGAATGTGTATGGCAATTCCCTGCTCAAGGTAGGATCAAGATAAATATTTACAGCGAGTTCCTTCAGAATGCTCTTGAAGGTCAGAATAGAAACGGCATTGGCATTGTTTTGAGAGATTCAAATGGCCTTCTTATTCGATTAACATATGGCACCATTCCAGGCCTAACTAATCTAAATAGTATTTTATGGGCTATTTTGATAAGAATTCGTAGAGCATTTCAAGATCAGTATTAACGTGTTATCATTGAGACAGATAATATTCCGGCTTACCGTGAATACAAGTACTATAAAGAGGATAGAATAACACGACATACTAGAAACACTTTCAGATTTATCCTTTCAGGACTTAATGATCCTAATATTCGTTATTAAATTAATTTGGTACATCCGTAGAGGAACTCTACTGCTAGATGTTTGGCCTCTCTTGGTAGAAAAAATCTTCACGATTTGCAGACATTGGACCGACCTGTTGACAACATTCAAGAATTTCTTAATATGGATTTAGGTATTGGCCCTCCACAAGCACGATTTCAAGATGATAAAATTAATGACCCTGAACCTGTGCATGATGGACTGGTTGTGAATTTCTAAGCATGTTCAATTGTTTATGGTTGTTCTTGTTAATTATGTATATGTACTGAATCCATATGTAAATATGTAATACAATTGCACAGTTTGGTTATATATATCAATGTAAATAATTATTGCACTTAGTAAATATGCAGATATGTTCCATTTGATGTTACATGCATTGTCCATTCCTAAATTTTACGATGACCTATAGTGTTGTATTATTTTCAGGACACGTTTATCAATTAGAGTCATGATTATGTTTAATCCCATAAGGCAAATATATTTTGGAAATTGTCTTTATTACTACAAGTCATTATGATCTAGTAGTACTTTCCAATAATCCAAGTTACTTCCATTTACTCATTACACATTTTTGAAGTTATAACTCATTAAATAATCACAAAGTAGATTAGAAAGTGAAAAGTTTTTCTTCACATTCATTGCAGTTAACTCAAGTAATTGGAAAACATAAAGCATTTTATATTTCTACATATTTCAACAACTCCAAGTTTTCCCGTCTTTACATCTATAACAGTTACATTGCTTTATATTTTATTTAGACCTTATCATAATGAGTTATCCTTCTAATTATGGTTCATTACCAAATTACTATCTTCACCGCATCATGCCAAACTTTAACATTTCTAATGTCGATACTGATATTATGTCTATAATATTTGCATTCATAATACACGATCTTGATAACTTTCACATGTTTGGAAAGTCGTTGATGGCCTATGTAACACCCCCAAATCCGGGGTCGGGGATTCGGGTTGTCAGGAGTTCCATTTCCCTTAATAATACTTAACCTTACCAATCAACCAACTGATGCGTTCTATGACCCCACAATACACACACACACACACACCACAAGTTATAGTCTCAGAGATGAATACCAAAAATAACACAAGTCATTTTACTCCACAATTATAAACCATTTCACCTCAAAAGGGTTTCTGAATAATTTACATATTCTTTTCCATTATTACAATTCATAATATACATAAGTCTGGTTCATCAATAGTGGAAAGCCTAGCCTATTGGTAGTTCCTACCTCAGCTACGGCGGTATCAACGCTTCCAGAAAACTGCGGAACGTTTCCTAACCGCTTGCGAATTGGAAGCTTGGTCCTGTTCATCTTTTCTATCTGTTGTTGTGTGATGAAAGAAGAAAGCAAGGGTGAGCAACAAGCCCACTGAAATAATATGTATAATAATTAACAATATATGAGCATTCTCATAGTACTCATGAAAGTCTTGGTCAAGAAGAAATGAACCAAGTTGATATCTTAACGCGACCAAGTCGCAAAATATTCAGTATATATATACATATATACTTTTCACAATCTTTGAAATCCTCTGACATGTATAATATACACAGAGTTCCAGTTTATAACTGTATAAAAATATCGTTGCAAGGTGATCTCATATATCTAACCTTGTCTCAATGTTTTTCTGAAAATCTTTGTTATTCATAAGATAATCATTAACTGGATATAAGTTGAAAAGATGAAGTTACAAGATACTCCAATATACTTATATCTTTTCCGAATACTACTTGAACCACCACCGTTCAAGGTATAAACAGATTCGAAAGTTCATCCCACAGATGAGACCACAAGTTAAGACTCGAATAGATCCAATCTTTGAAATATTATTGAATGAAATGAAGTTACGAGATACTTCATTTGATGGAAACACCATTATAATTGCTTAACCCTGTCAATGCTTCGGCAACCACCCATTCGTAGCCTTTCGACCGAAATGCTCCAAGTAGTGTTGCAGAAATATCCAACTGGATGATGAACTCATTACGGGAGTTTGCCGCGCCTGGAAGACCACTTACGATGATCAGTCGTAGTAGTGCAACCCCACCATTTTCTACATGTAGAGGAGAACCTGTCGAATTTACTTGTCAACCGAACACTGGATTCCTAAGGAATGGACCATCTTAGCGGAACTTCCAGGCCATTTGGGCCAATATAATAAGGCTGGGCCGGCGCCACTCGACCACTTACGCCACTCCTAGTTCAGATGAAATCCATGACCCTGAAACGTAAAGCTCGTTCTCCCTTTCCCCAAGTAGAAACTTGTTGATACGGCTCTACTAAGAAGTCGTATCTATAACGACTCGTGTATTTTTATTTTAAATCTATTTTATCTGGAAGTGTAATAAAGGTTTAAGTAAATAAATAAAATGTGTATAATGGTTTTTGGCAGCGGTTATTGATTATTATTTAATTAATTATGATTTGTTGATAAGTGGGATTGAATTGTGAGATTTATTAGTGAGTTACATGATTTATTTTGCTTGTAAAAGTGATTTTAAGGTAATTTTAATTCCATAAATATTTGGGTTGTCTTTAAAATTGGTTTTCTAATTTTATAATTTCAATAATTATTTTTAGGACTTTATATAATTGAGAAATCAATATTTCGTTAATTATTCATTTTTAAATGATTTTCTAAGTGTGTTAAATGCTAAAATCCATATTTAATTATTGGAATCTTTAAAAATTATGAAATTTATATTTTTTTAAATTCGTATTATACGAAGAATTTTAAAATTATTTTGAAAATTTTTGGGATTTGTTTCACCGCGTGTCATTTCATTATTTGTTAAAAACTGGGTACCAAGAGTACCTTAAGAATTGTTTTAAAAATTTTTGAAATTATGTTTTTGTAAACTTCGGGAAATTTCTGAAATTTTAAGAGTATTGTGAGATTTTTCTGATACATTTAAATCGTATTCTGTTTCGTAAAGAAATAAGAATTCGGGTTAAAAAATCGAGCCCCTGAGTATTCAGGGATACGTGTTAACAACTTATATTAAGAAGTTAACATGTATCCAATTTTGCAGGACACGTGTTCACAGCATCTTACACTCCCTCAACCTTATTCTTTTATCTCGGTTGTTTTTTTTCTTTGCCCTGTGCTCTCGGCTTCTTCTTCTCCGATTCACTTCGTTTCCTTTCCGTTTTTCTTCTTCCTTTTTCCCGGTGATTCTCCGGCCTCCAGTTCCGGTAATTACTTCTGGTTCTTCTGTTCGATTTCCAGTCTATTCATTCCTTTATATATATATTTATGTGTGCGTGATTGTATATGTATGTGTGAATATATGTATATGTGAATATGTGTGTGTGTGTAAATATCCGTGTGTGTGAATGTGTGTGTGTGTTGGTGTGTTGGTGTGTGTGGGCGGCCGTGTGTTACCGTGTTCTGGCCGCGGGTGTGGCGCTCCGTTCTGTTCTCTGTTGCTTGGTTTCTTTGTTGGGCCTTGCAGTTGGGTTGACCGTTCGGCTGGGCTTTGAAAGCAGTGGGCTAACTGTTATAATTTTAATTACTATTTTCTTTTCTGCAGGAAAATAAATGATTAGTATTCGTGAAATTAAAACTTTCGTTGCGGGAAATAATATTTATCGGTATAATTTATTTGGGAACCCGTATCATATCGGGCGCCAATAAATTCTGCCGCCGTTGACGATGAACTTCGGTGAGTCGACGGTGGACGGTGATGGCGATGTTCTAAGTCCTAAATTTTATAAATAAATAAATAAAACGATTTTTCGTAAAATATTTTCGGACTTAAATAATTAATTGTGATTGGTATTGGAGTGTAAGTTGTATAAAAGGATAAAATAATATTGTGGATGGTTGAGAATTGTTGACGTCGATTGCAATCGACGGGTAGTCTTATAAATAAAGAAGATGCTGCCAAAATTTCCTAAAAATATGTTCAAAAATATATATTTATGTGTCACCCTAACAATATTTCTGACTATGTGACTATGTGACTACGGGTTTGTGTGTATAATAATAATACGAGTCGGGTTGTCAGATTTTGGTTATTAGGATTTGAGGATATCAAGCATGTCGGCATAACTAATTAGGGTATTCTCTAATTGTAGATCCCAATCGAGTCGTTCCAGGATCGAAGTCAACGTGAAAGCTATTAGGGTTTGTAAAGCGTTGCAAGGCAAGTACCCCTGACCATTCTTTTATGGTTCGGTGTATATGGATAGCTAAATGTTATATTCTCGTAATGGAACAGAAATGTTTTAAGTTACGTATCCCCTGTAGTTATAAAATTTCTGTTTTCGAATTGTTTTGGGGAAAAGTAACTTCGAAAGGTACCTGTCTCAAATGAAATGATTTTCGAAACGGATTTTATATGTGTGCTGGCTAGATAAATGATTTTGAAAATGAGATAGGTACAAGTGTTTTTGAAAACTGGATAAAATGGTCAGATATGGGATACATTGGGGCTAAAGTAGGCCTATTGAGGTGGCGTAAGAGGCTAATTCGGTTGCGCACAATATAAAACCGATTAGTCCAGCAGGTCAGAGACCTAGCTAGTCTCTGAGTTTCGGAACAGGTAAATGGGATGGCAGTTAGAGCCGTCTGGTATTGATAGCCTGATCAGCTGTCTTCACATATCCGCTATGTATCTGATTGGGATTTATGAATTATATGAAAGCATGATTGATTGATACAATGGTTTTATAAAATGGTTAGCATGCTAAAATTGGACTCTGGTATTACGCATCACACTATAATGTTGATTTCACAAAGCATGCCAATTAGTGATATCCAGTTACTTTGATTATCATTATGAAATGTTGATATCGTGATTACAGCTCTGTTCCCATTATTGTTACTTTACTGTTTTAATCTGTTATTCATATTTGGTACTGCTGAGCGATTATGCTCACCCTTGCAAACTGTTATGTATATTTCGCAGATGCCTAGAAGATCAGTCAGACCGACCCATGTTCCCGCCCCTATTGGACCTGGCTCCTCTGAGGTAGTTTATATCAGACCATGAGGTCTGAAGAGTTGCTGAATAAAGTTGGTGTGTCTTAGATAGTGAATAAAGAGTTTGTATTATTGAGAACCTGAATTATACTTGAACCTGGATCGGATCTTGGTTTGGGGTCAAGTTAATATATTCTAATAATAATTCTGTTGTTTATATTTTTGGAAATTGTGTTTAGTGACGTCAACTCCTGACCCCGGGGTTGAGGCCGTCACAGTTGGTATCAGAGCTACAGGTTCAAGTCCCTGATTCAAGTTAGGGATTGTGTCAAGTAGGTGATAACGTGAGTCTTTAAGTGTGAGTCAACAACTCATATAGAGGAGCAAACCTTTAGAGTCAGTCGACGGTTCCGACGGTGTTACCCTGACATCTATTAAATGTTTTGATAGAATTGCCTTGACCTGGTTGTGTCTTGCCTGTATATTTGTTATGTTGGCAGTGACCTATTGTGATTTCGAGTTCTCCATCTCGGGCTTCTGATTCGGATAGCTCAGATACGGAGAAACCCCTTGATGCTGTTGCCGAGGAGACCCCTATGCCTCCTCCACCAGTTCCTTCTTATGTACCTCGAGACATTCCTGGATCTGGTCCTCGTCCCCGTTGGGTACGTAGGTCTGTGTCTGCTGTCAGGGATTTCGCTCCTGGCTGCGGTCGCAGTTCTTCCATGATGAGACCTCCGGCACCTCCTGTGGCCCCTAGTGGTATTTCTTCACCGATCCCTTATCATGTGCATAGGGCGGTGAATACTTCCTTTATCAGAGACCAGAGTCCAGAGTTTGCTGCCCAGTTGGACCAGGTACCTATTGCACCATTTCAGGGTATTTCTACTCCTTCCCCTGAGGTGCGAGCCCGTGTGAGAGCACTGACCCAGATGGCTGTAGAGAGGGCTAGATATGTTGACTGTTTCATTAGTTCAGAGTTCAGAGTTGTGCAGTATCAGGATCTAGTGAACTGGCTAGTGTTTAAGCTAGGTTCCATTGGTGGCAGTGGTAGAGATTAGACAGAGTTGCAGTAGAGGGATGCAGAGCTCAGAGTTGACTTTTAGGAGTTCTGTGGTTATTTACTTTGTATATGTACATTATGTTGTGATAGTTTGTAGTAAGCGAGGCTGTTATGGCAGCCAATTTTGGTGTGTATTCGAATGGTTCTTTGTAGTTGGATTTTTAGTTGTACCGGTTGGATTCTGTGGGTTATTGTATTGTAGCTGCTTTATCTTGTTTTTCAGTTTTTATATATTGTACGTTGCTATTATTGTTGTTATTGTTATTGTTGATTCTGTTGCTGGCATTTTTAGATTATAATCATTCACTCAGGATGGATCCAATTATAATGGGGGCTGAGAATATTGTCTTAGTGGTAAAGCTCTCCTGATGCATGAATATAAACTGCTGGAGCAATCCATTTTCTTATATATATGACTATTATGTTTCAGGAGATGCCACTAAAGAGAAATTCTCAGCCCAATAACGGATCTGTTGGGGATCCTATCATGAGTGATTTGATGAACTTGTTGCGTCAGCAGACTGTACAGCTGGCCCAACAGCAACAACAATTCCAGCAGCAGCAACAACAATTGCAACAGCAACAACAACAGCAACAGCAGCTCATACAGCAACAACAACAGCAAATCCAACAGCAGCAACTACAAATCCAACAGCAGCATGAGATGAGAGGGGCAAATCAAGGTGTTAGCTTTAAGTCTTTTCAAGCAGTGAAGCCCTCAGAGTTTAAAGGAGAAGTAGATCCTGTTGCTGCCAGGATATGGTTAAAGGAAATGGAAAAGGCGTTTGCGCTCACTAAGGTGAGTGAGGATTTAAAGACTGATTATGCTAGTTATTTTCTGAGGAATGATTCGAATTATTGGTGGGAGTCTACGTGAGCCCTAGAAGGAGAAGGTCCAGTTCCCTGGGCCAGATTCACAGAATTGTTTTTGGAAATATACTTTCCAGCCTGTCTCCAAAGTCAAATGGAGATGGAATTTTTGGAGTTGAAACAAGGAAATAGGAGCGTTACGGAATACGAAGCGAAGTTTACGGAGTTGGCCCGTATAGCACCGGAATATGTAAGTTCAGAAGCCCAACGAGCGAAGTGGTTTCAACAAGGGTTGAAGCCAGAAATAAGAAGTGGAGTTGTAGCCTTACAACTCAAGATATATACTTCGGTAGTTCAGGCTGCCCTGGTGATAGAGAGTGATCAGAAGTTAGCTGCAAAGGAGCAGAGTGAGAAGAAGAGAAAATTTGAAAGTGGGCCCGCTAGATCAGAATCAGGAATAGCGAGTCAGAAGTTTCAGCATTGGTTCGGTAGAAATAAGAATAAAAAGTTTAAAGGGCAAAACTTTCCCCAAGTTAAGCCCGGTACAACATCAGTTAATTCTGCCCCGACGAGGATAAGTAAGCCAATGGTTGATTGTAAGACGTGTGGGAAAAAGCACAGTGGACAGTGCCGAGAGAATGTTAATTGTTTTAAGTATGGACAGAAAGGTCACTATTCCACGAAGTGTAAGTCTGAGATTCAAGGAGTTACTTTTTTTAGTTGTGGCAAAGTGGGACACATAGCTAGGAATTGCAAGTCAGTGACTCAAGGTAATGCGGGAAGGAGTGTGTCTCAAGGACCAGCAACCAGTACTGCGAGAGCTAGGACTTTTAAGATGACCCAGAAGTCTCCAGTTCATGATTCTGATGTGGTTGCAGGTACGCTTATTCTTAATTCCGTACCTGTTAATGTTTTTTTTGATTCGGGAGCGTCCAAATCTTTTATATCTATCAATTGTGCGAATAAGATGCAATTGATGCTAGAAGACTTAGATGAACCCTTAACTATAGAAGTGGCTAATAAAGATAAAATACCTGTAAAACAATTTTGTCCTAGTTGTTCCCTAGAGATTTCGGGGTATATGTTCCCTGTTGAGTTAATACCTTTCGAGTTGGGAGACTTTGATGTTATTTTAGGTATGGATTGGTTATCTCGATATAGGGAAAATATTAATTGTAAGAAAAAGAGAGTTGTTCTGTACACCTCAAATAATAGAAGGATCAGGTACCAAGGGCAGAGGCAAGATAGGAAGTTTCTCTCAGTGATGCAAGCAAGAAAATTGCTGAGACAAGGATGTGAAGCGTACTTAGCTCATGTAGTGGATACGAAGAAAGAGACCCCTACTTTGGATGACATCCCTGTAGTAAGAAAATTCCCTGATGTTTTTCCAGAAGAATTACCAGGATTGCCACCTGATCGTGAGATAGAGTTTTCCATTGATTTGATACCTGGAGCTGAACCAGTTTCTAAGGCTCCATACAGAATGGCCTCGATTGAAATGAAAGAATTGGCTAAGCAACTTCAGGAGTTATTGGATAAGGGAGTTATTCGACCCAGTGTTTCCCTGTGGGGTGCCCCAGTGTTATTTGTGAAGAAAAAGGATGGAAGTATGAGGTTGTGTATTGATTATAGAGAGCTGAATAAGTTGACGATAAAGAATAAATATCCCTTTCCGTGGATCGATGATTTGTTTGACCAGCTTAAGGGAGCATGTTACTTTTCAAAGATTGATTTAAGGTCCGGCTACCACCAATTGAAGATAAAGCCCGAGGATATCCCCAAGACTGTATTTCGAACAAGGTATGGTCATTACGAGTTTCTAGTAATGTCATTTGTATTGATGAATGCGCCAACAGCTTTCATGGATTTGATGAATATGGTATACAAGGAGTTTCTGGATAAGTTTATTATTGTATTTATTGATGATATCCTCATATACTCAAAGAATCCAGAAGATCACGTGGTGCATCTGCAGATTGCCCTTCAAAAGTTAAGAGAAAAGCAATTGTATGCTAAGTTTTCTAAGTGTGAGTTTTGGCTGACGGAGGTACAGTTTCTTGGACATGTGGTGAGTAAGGAAGGTATCAAAGTAGACCCGGTAAAGATTGAAGCCGTATCAAAATGGGAGCAACCGAAGACACCCACGGAAATAAGAAGTTTTCTTGGATTAGCAGGATATTATCGAAGGTTTATGAAGGATTTCTCAAAGATTGCATCCCCATTAACTAAGTTGACCAGGAAGAATGAGAAGTTCGTTTGGATGGAAAAGTGTGAAGAGAGTTTCCAGGAGTTAAAGCGAAGATTAGTGACGGCTCCAGTATTAGCATTGCCAGATGAGACGGGAAACTTTGTAATGTATAGTGATGCTTCTCTGAAAGGATTGGGATGTGTGTTAATGCAGCATGACAAAGTGATTGCGTATGCCTCCAGACAACTAAAACCTCACGAACAAAAATATCCAGTTCATGACCTTGAATTGGCGGCTATAGTATTTACTTTAAAGTTATGGCGTCACTACTTATATGGAGAGAAATGTGATATTTACACCGATCATAAGAGCCTGAAGTACATATTCACGCAGAAAGATCTGAACATGAGACAGAGAAGATGGTTGGAGTTGATAAAGGAGTATGATTGTTCAATTAATTATCACCCAGTTAAAGCCAATGTAGTGGCTGATGCCTTGAGTAGAAAGGAAAGGCTGAATATGATTAAGATTGCGGAAGAATTGGCGCAAGATTTAGAAAGAATGGAAATTGAAGTTCGAATACCAAATGAAAGTCAGGAGCAGCTATATGAAGTTACTTTCCAGCCAACATTGATGGAAAAGATCAAAAGGTGTCAAGAAGGAGTTATGGAACAAGAGTTAGATTCTTTGATAGGAGAAGAGCCGTGTACTCAAAAAGATAGTCAAGGTTTATATAGATTTTCGTCCAGAGTTTGGATTCCTAATGTAACAGAGTTGAAGAACGAGGTATTGTAGGAAGCACACAACTCTAGGTTTTCTATCCACCCTGGTAGTACCAAGATGTACCAGGATTTGAAGAGAAATTTTTGGTGGCCAGGAATGAAGAAAGATATTTCCAATTGGGTAAGTAAATGTCACGTGTGTCAGACGGTGAAAGCAGAGCATCAACGACCGAGTGGATTGTTACAACCTTTGGAGATTCCCCAATGGAAATGGGAAGACATTGCTATGGATTTTGTAGTAGGATTGCCAAAGACGAGAGCGAATCATGATGCTATTTGGGTAATCATTGATAGATTGACTAAGTCGGCGCATTTTCTTCCGATTAATGAAAGGTATTCATTGGAAAAGTTAGTTAAGTTATACTTGGATGAGATAGTTACCAAACATGGAGTTCCTATTTCTATAGTGTCGGATCGAGACCCGAGATTTAGTTCCAGGTTCTGGACTAAATTCCAAGAGTGCCTAGGAACGAAATTGAATATGAGCACTGCTTATCATCCTCAGACGGATGGCCAAAGTGAGAGGACAATTCAGACTATAGAGGATATGTTGAGAGACTGTGTTCTAGATTTTAAGGGTAATTGGGATGAGCACCTACCTTTGATTGAGTTCTCATATAATAACAGCTACCATGCCAGTATAGGGATGCCACCTTATGAAGCTTTGTATGGACGAAAGTGTAGGTCACCATTGTACTGGGATGAGGTAGGAGAAAAGAAAGTGTTAGGCCCTGAGTTGGTTCAGCAGACTAGAGATGCTATAGTGTTGATTCAGAAAAGATTGGAAGCAGCTCAAGATATACAAAGAAAATACGCAGATTTGCATAGGAAAGACATGGAATTTGAGATAGGAGCTTTGGTGTTACTAAAAGTATCGCCTTGGATAGGGTTAGTATGATTTGGTCAGAAGGGTAAACTTAGCCCTAGATTCATAGGACCCTTTGAGGTTTTGAAGAAAGTAGGAAAGGTCGCTTATGAGGTAGCGTTACCACCACAGTGGCAGCACATTCATAATGTGTTCCACGTGTCTATGTTGAAGCCCTATGTCCGTAATTCGAATCAAGTCATAGAATATGAACCGATTGAACTTCAACCAGATTAATCCTATGTAGAACAACCAGTTCAAATCCTAGACCGTAAGGAACGAGTCCTTAGGAATAAATCAATTCCTATAGTAAAAGTTTTGTGGAGAAATCCTCGAGTAGAAGAGTCTACTTAGGAATAGGAGTCAGACATGCTTGATAAATATCCTCATTTGTTTAGTTAAATTAGATTCTGGGGACAGAATCTTTTTAAGGGCGAAGGAATATAACGACTTGTGTATTTTTATTTTTATTCTATTTTATTTGGAAGTGTAATAAAGGTTTAAGTAAATAAATAAAATGTGTATACTGGTTTTTGGCAGCGGTTATTGATTATTATTTAATTAATTATGATTTGTTGATAAGTGGGATTGAATTGTGAGATTTATTAGTGAGTTACATGATTTATTTTGCTTGTAAAAGTGATTTTATGGTAATTTTAATTCCATAAATATTTGGATTGTCTTTAAAATTGGTTTTCTAATTTTATAATTTCAATAATTACTTTTAGGACTTTATATAATTGAGAAATCAATATTTCGTTAATTATTCATTTTTAAATGATTTTCTGAGTGTGTTAAATGCTAAAATCCATATTTAATTATGGGAATCTTTAAAAATTATGAAATTTATATTTTATTAAATTCGTATTATACGAAGAATTTTAAAATTATTTTGAAAATTTTTGGGATTTGTTTCACCGCGTGTCATTTCATTATTTGTTAAAAACTGGGTACCAAGAGTACCTTAAGAATTGTTTAAAAAAATTTTGAAATTATTTTTTTGTAAACTTCGGGAAATTTCTGAAATTTTAAGAGTATTTCGAGATTTTTCTGATACATTTAAATCGTATTCTGTTTCGTAAAAAAAACAAGAATTCGAGTTAAAAAATTGAGCCCCTGAGTATTCAGGGATACGTGTTAACAACTTATATGAAGAAGTTAACACATATCCAATTTTGCAAGACACGTGTTCACAGCATCTTACACTCCCTCAACCTTATTCTTTTATCTCGGTTGTTTTTTTTCTTTGCCCTGTGCTCTCGGCTTCTTCTTCTCCGATTCACTTTGTTTCCTTTCCGTTTTTCTTCTTCCTTTTTCCCGGTGATTCTCCGGCCTCCAGTTCCGGTAATTACTTCCGGTTCTTTTGTTCGATTTCCAGTCGATTCATTCCTTTATATATATATTTATGTGTGCGTGATTGTATATGTATGTGTGAATATATGTATGTGTGAATATGTGTTTGTGTGAATATGTGTGTGTGTGAATGTGTGTGTGTGTGTTGGTGTGTTGGTGTGTGTGGGCGGACGTGTGTTGCCGTGTTCTGGCCGTGGGTGTGGCGCTCCGTTCTGTTCTCTGTTGCTTGGTTTCTTTGTTGGACCTTGCAGTTGGGTTGACTGTTGGGTTGGGCTTTGAAAGCAGTGGGCTAACTGTTATAATTTTAATTACTATTGTCTTTTCTGCAGGAAAATAAATGATTAGTATTCATGAAATTAAAACTTTCGTTGCGGGAAATAATATTAATCTGTATAATTTATTTGGGAACCCGTATCATATCGGGTGCCAATAAATTGTGCCGCCGTTGACGATCAACTTCGGTGAGTCGATGGTGGACGGCGATGACGATGTTCTAAGTCCTAAATTTTATAAATAAATAAATAAAATGATTTTTCGTAAAATATTTTCGGACTTAAATAATTAATTGTGATTGGTATTGGAGTGTAAGTTGTATAAAAGGATAAAATAATATTGTGGATGGTTGAGAATTGTTGACGTCGATTGCAATCAACGGGTAGTCTTATAAATAAAGAAGATGCTGCCAAAATTTCCTAAAAATATGTTCGAAAATATATATTTATGTGTCACCCTAACAATATTTCCGACTATGTGACTATGTGATTACGGGTTTGTGTGTATAATAATAATACGAGTTGGGTTGTCGGATTTGGGTTATTAGGATTTGAGGATATCAAGCATGTCGGCATAACTAATTAGGGTATTCTGTAATTATAGATCCCAATCGAGTCGTTCCAGGATCGAAGTCAACGTGAAAGCTATTAGGGTTTGTAAAGCATTGCAAGGCAAGTACCCCTAACCATTCTTTTATGGTTCAGTGTATATGGATAGCTAAATGTTTTATTCTCGTAATGGAACAGAAATGTTTTAAGTTACGTATCCCCTGTAATTATAAAATTTATGTTTTCAAATTGTTTTGGGGAAAAGTAACTTCAAAAGGTACCTGTCTCAAATGAAATGATTTGCGAAACGGATTTTATATGTGTGCTGGCTAGATAAATGATTTTGAAAATGAGATAGGTACAAGTGTTTTTGAAAACTGGATAAAACGGTCAGATATGGGATACATTGGGGCCAGAGTAGGCCTATTGAGGTGGCGTAAGAGGCTAATTCAGTTGCGCGCAGTATAAAACCAATTAGTCCAGCAGGTCAGAGACCTAGCTAGTCTCTGAGTTCCGGAACAGGTAAATGGGATGGCAGTTAGAGCCGTCTGGTGTTGATAGCCTGATCAGCTGTCTTCACATATCTGCTATGTATCTGATTGGGATTTGTGAATTATATGAAAGCATGATTGATTGATACAGCGGTTTTATAAAATGGTTAGCATGCTAAAATTGGACTCTGGTATTACGCAGCACACTATAATGTTGATTTCACAAAGCATGCCAATTAGTGATATCCAGTTAATTTGATTATCATTATGAAATGTTGATATCGTGATTACAGCTCTGTTCCCATTATTGTTACTTTACTATTTTAATCTGTTATTCATATTTGGTACTGCTGAACGATTATGCTCACCCTTGCAAACTGTTATGTATATTTCGCAGATGCCTAGAAGATCAGTCAGACCGACCCGTGTTCCCGCCCCTATTCGACCTGGCTCCTCTGAGGTAGTTTGTATCAGACCATAAGGTCTGAAGAGTTGCTGAATAAAGTTGATGTGTCTTAGATACTGAATAAAGAGTTTATATTATTGAGAACCTGAATTATACTTGAACCTGGATCGGATCTTGGTTTGGGGTCAAGTTAATATATTCTAATAATAATTATGTTGTTTATATTTTTGGAAATTGTGTTTAGTGACGTCAACTCCTGACCCCGGGGTTGAGGCCGTCACAGTATCTAGTTGGAAAGGAAAACTCACCGATATTTCCCAGGCGATGCCTGTTAATGGATTAACTTGTTCCCAGATTTTTACTTCCCGAGTGTTGGGTAAGTAATCAAAAACTCTTTTGTCAACACAGCAACCTTGTTACGAATATAAAACACACCACAGAGCCGGATCCCTCAGGTTTTGAACGACTATTTAAATCCCCTTCGAAAGGAAGATCTTAAATATAAAAATGGGTTTTGGGATCCGCCCTAACTTTTAAAAATCATTTTGAAGACTCGAAAATATTTTTAAGAATGTTTGGAGTAATGCTGATTTAATGAAATAAATCAGTCCCGATATATTAGAAAATATTCGAATATTATTAATTAAATAATATTCCCATAAGGATGATCTTTTTAAATATAATCGAAGTAGAAGTTTTAAAACTTATACTTTAAATGAATATTAAATAACCAAAGATATACTTATACGAAAGTACTATCTTTATTTGAATAATCAAAAGTAAGTTTGATTATCGACACATTATTCTTTAATAAAATAAAGAATATTAATTAGTAAATAATCGGAGTCATAAGTCCTCGAATGAATATTCAAATAATATTCATTAAATAGAATAAACAGAGTCATAAGTCCTCGAATGAATATTTAAATAATATTCATTAAATAAAATAAAGTTATCGACTAAACCTTATTCGATTAATAGTTTTGAAAACTATATCTTATAAATATATATATATATATATGTTATACTCGGGAACATCGACTCCCAGTTTTTAGAAAATGTTCACCTTTGGGTCCCTTATACTAAGGGTATACGCAACTACTGCTTATCTCTAGCATAGGTATTATGTAACTATAAGCATTGAAATCAATAGATAGATAACCAGATTACGAAATAGACATGCATATATATACCATATCAGCATGCTTCAATATATCGCAAAATTTGCTAATTAACCAACATGCATCTATCACAAGATAATGCATATACATATATACATCACAACAATAGTATAACGGGTAAAAAACTTGCCTGAGCGACTGGGGGTTATAAAAGGCTTGGGACGAGTCTGGTAACCTATAAACAACATATAAGTTGGAATTAAACCAAAGTCGCTTATGAATCTATACTTTAACCAATTAGACCCTAACGTTCGATTTTGTGCTTAACGATTCACTTAAGTCGCTCGAGTACCCTCGGCTCCACCATTTTTAATAAATTAACCATTAAGAGTTTTAAGGCGATTCTTTCGCGAGCACCTTACCAACTGCCTAATCCACTTTACATAAATGTTTCATACTTCAATTAGTCATTTAAGGTCTTTAACCAATGTTTCAAAGTAAGGGGAGGGGTAATGGTTCGGTCGCGAAGCGCCGTTACTTAAAACGGTCGTTTCTCCTAAACCGTACATCGGATTCAAACGAACCACATATCAAAACGAAGGTCGTAGCATGAACTATCTAATCATGGCAATGGTCAAAATCTAACAGTGAGTTCACGGGTCCTAATGTTAAGAACAAATACAGTCTAGGGTAATCGGACATTATGACGGCTATGTTTACGCGATTACCAATTTCGTACAACTCCAATTCAATTCACAAACAACCCACAATCATTGTTACAACCAAACTTCCTCCATATACTACTACAACAGCCCCAACAACTCAATATTTCCAATTTATACTACTTCCCAAACATGAACTAAAAGATTACTTAAGTTCTTTAATTAATCAACAAGATTTACAACTCCAAACACATCACAAAACCAACCCATCTCTAAATACACAATAATCAAGCTTCTCATGAACCATACCAAACACAAAAACTCTAAATATACAAAAGTAGGGATAGGGTATGAGATTATACCTTCCTTGGTGAGTAAAAGTAACTAAGGAGCCTGGAATCACCCTTAAAAGTCCTTACCAAAGCTTAATCTAAACAAAAACTCAAGAACAAAATTTCAAGTTCTTGAAAAACACTATTCACCCTCTTCTTCCATGAATTATAGGAAGAGATTGTGAAGGAATTTGAAGCTTAAACTTATAGGATATCCATATCTATGTACAAGGGACCTTAGATAATTACCTCACTAATTAACAAAGCTTGGAACTAGGATTTGAGTTTTTCTTCCTTTCTTTTTCCTTGAAAGCCGAGAGCTTTTCTTGAAATATGGAGTATTTTGTGCTTTTTGAAGTTGTGATTTTTTGTTGGTTGTTTTTGCCTTTTGTTTTAATTAATTACTTTTTAACCATGGTGATTTTTATGTGGTTTATAATCAACCAACCTTCCTTCCTTTTTTGTCATGCTTAGGTCATCATTTTTATGTCATCTTCCCATGCTTGTCCTCTTCTTATTGGTTTGATGATATCATCATCACTAACCTCTTTGATTAGCTCCTAATTACTTGGCTAATGACCGTTGATCTGCTATACGGTTCGCTTAACTTTCGTTTTCGTTTTCATTTATCGTTTGAGGGATCATACCCGGGATCTTATTACTTGGGTTTCCTTAACCTTTCTCAATACGTTATATTCCTTTTATGATCCTCTCTTATAATCCTTGAATTTAAATCCTTTTTATCCTGATACCTTATACTCAATTCTTTCGGTATCTGGTGGATTTTTGGGAAAAATCAAAGTGTTCGAATTTGGATTCTGACGATCTTTACATACACTTATATACCACATATAGTACTAATAATATCTTAGAAGATCAATAAAAGAACCCCTACATAGTGTGGTATGCAAAGTTTTCTTATTCAGCATAATCAGCAAAATCACTATTCATAAGGGTTACAATAAGTTCAAAATTTTTGGGGTTATTACAGTCTCCCCTCCTTAAAAGGATTTCGTCCCGGAATCAGATAGAAAAACAAATGGGGGTACTTTTCTAGCATTGCGCCTTCTAACTCTCAAGTCAATTTTCCCATATTGTGGTTCTATCACCAAACTCTGCCTAGTTTGATATCACTTCTCCTAAGCACTAGTTCCTTTTCGATCTATAACCCTTCCCGGTTGCTTCATATAGGTTACGTCTGGTTGCATATCTATGCGCTCATATGCCCCTATTTGTCTGGCATCCGGATTACACTTCCTTAACATTGATACGTGGAACTCATTACAAACTTATTGCAGGTTCGTGGGTAGGGCTAGTTCGTTTGATAACTTCCCAATATGTCTTAATATATTCAAGGGTCCAACAAATCGTGGGCTTAGCTTTCCTTTCTAACTGAACCTCATCCATCATTTCCAAGGAAATACATATAACAGCACTAAGTTCCCTACTTCCTACTCTTTGTCATTTCGTGTCAAATCAACATACTTCGTGTGTCCATCTTGGGCTACTACCAGCCATCCTCTGATTAAATCTATTATATCCTTGGTCCTTTGGACCACTGCTGGTCTAAGCATCTTGCGCTCTGCAACATCATCATATCATAAGGGAGATCGACATTGTCTTCCCGCAAGGATCTTATAAGGCGACATCTCGACAATGACATATGATCTATTGTCGTAAGAAAACTCAATCCGTGTTAATTGACCATTTCAAATTCTTTCAAGTCTATTGCACAGACTCTCATCATAGCTTCTAGCATTATAGCTTTTGCTTCTCAATACCCATTCTTTTCCAGTTCGTAGTCATTACCATCCTCCGTACATAATACTATACTGTTTACACTTTTGCTCGTTAGCGTTCTATAACCTTTTAATAACCAAGTCAACCTTAGTATCATGAACGTGTTTCCATTCCGAATACCACCATAACTTTACTACTCCTTTTTCAGCTGTTTCTATTTTCCAAAGTTTGATCAATCATATAGAAGTAAAAGAATTTATTGAGAGATCACTATGATCATGAACACTTGTTATATCGCATAGTTAGTATAGAAGGTGGCCAACCTTTAGTACTTGACAAGCAATTAAACAACATGTGGTATCCTACTAGGCTTCTATCACACAGATAAATAGTCATTCGACAATACCTCCCCTTCTGGAAGGGTTGTTCTTCTCAGCTTACATGAAATGAAAAGAAGAGAAAAGAACGAACGGAAGAGAATTGTATATATATAAAATATACTGCCACAAAATATCTGGCATGGAATCTACCTCTGAACTATAGAGATTTAACATAGGAGAACAAAACATATATGTATATAAATCCACATCAAGTATAATAGCATCGCATTTCACATGCTTAAATATTTACTATTCCATCCATCATTCTATGGACCCATGCTCTTGCTCGAGCTTATACACAATCACCTTTGAAACTCCCTCGACATCGAAAATCGAATCTGGGATTTCATTCTAGACATCACCGTTACTAGAATTTTATGCTTGCACTGCAACCTTCCTCGTATAGTAATACGACTCTCTATTGATAAGAAGGAATAAGTATTCAATAGGTAGATAATCGACTTAATTAGTCTATCAATGATAACTTATACATCACCACAACCCGATTAGTGGTACTTAATCTCAAAATCCATTCCAATACAACTCTCACGGTTGTAATTAATCAGCTCATTACCCGCAGAATCATTCCTGCACTACTAGGGTCCACCGTTGACCTACTGTAGTCATTCATTTTCCATGAAGTCTTAATAGCTAACCATATGGAGTCCATACATCTAGTATCGAATTCTTCTAAGGAGGTAACATGATCACCATTCATGATTCATGAAGAACACTCCTGAACTTGACGTACATATGACATGAAGCAGATAAAATTATAGAAGAGTTTCAATGAAGGTAACGATAGCAGGTTAATACCATTCTTAATCATATGTCTTTATTGGGAGACATGCATCTCAAAGGTTCATTTAGTCATTTCGTAACATGGTCCTGGCTTATCTCAAGATAGTACCTTCTAAGATAGATAGCCCGCTCATGGTGATTATACGAATTAAACCTTTACCAAACTACTATTACGGTTGGGTAGTGCACAGTCATCAGAAGGAATGTCAATCTTCCGAACCATAATACAACCTTTACGGCTTCAACCATCATCACTGTATTCCTCTGGCACGAGCGCCTATTATTTCTCTCTTACACTTAAAGTGTCGGCCACCTCTTTGGTCTTTCCTGATAGTAAAATTTCCTTACAATCAATGTCGTTTGAACGATCTCCAACTAAATTTTCTACCTCATTTCCAATCACTGCTTGTGTGAAGATGTTTTCCTTAAAATTTGATGAGTAAGAAAAAATACCACCATTTTTCCATAAGTTATTGCCTCAGTCTTTAGAGGTTAATTATTGTCACGACTGACTCTCGATCATACTTAGGACGTCTCTTATCTTGGGTCCTTCTTGTTTTCACCATTCTTGACCTTCGTTGAGTTCAATCTATACTTTTTCATGGTTTAACATGTGCCCCACTTGGCATTATTTTTATTACGTCATATTTCCTTTATCAAAATTTCTATTCTTGAGAATTTTGAATATTAACTTTCTCCTTGTAAAACCTCTAAGGTTATTCTTGAATCGTTCCTCCTGTATTCCCTAGATATAGGGCATATCAAAATACCATTTACTAATACTAGAACCATTGTCTATGTACTTCTAAAAATTTTCTCTACTGATCTTTAAAGGTTGTTGCTACCTTGATCCTTTCCAATTCATACTGTCAAAACTCATGTTGTCCCTATTAAGGGTGGAATGTCAACCTTTATGCATTCCCCTAGGATTCATCTCAAGTTATCGAGGTTCCATCCTTAATTCCACCCTTTTTTTAAAAGGTACTTGCATCCTTCCATAGATAAATCAAGTCATGTATCCCTGATAAGGTTGTCTTATTCAAGCATTCCCATCTCGATAGTATATGCCTAATTTCACTATAACATCTGTATTCAAAATGAGGTCAATCAATATGGCCTCCAAAAGATAACAATGGTTATCCGCTTTTCTTGCCTGATTTAGTAATGATAACAGGAATGTTCTAGAAGATATTGGTCGTGTTCAACGTGAACTTCTTCTTAATAAATCCTTATTCACTTTTGTTGTTTATCTCAACAGTCATCTCAATGTTGGGATATCTTTCATACCTGGCGTCTCCCTTTATAGGTATTAAGCCACCGGTCTTTCACTTCACATTTTTGAAGGTCACTTCCTTCATCAAATTTTCCTAATTTCTTACTTTCTTGTCTCCTCAGTCTATCCGTGTCTCCTTGTTTATCCTTCGGACTATCTCAAGGTTTCCTCGAATCCTCCCAACTTAAAGGGGATAAAATATATGTATCTTTCATGCCTTTATCCATCAACTTTAACTCATGGTGAATCACTCTCATCCTGACGATTACATACTTTTCTATTTCTATTGCTACGAGTCTTTAGGGTTTCCTCATATCTAACTCCCTTATCATTCCTCCAACTCTATTGCCTTTATATTCCTTTCCACTTCAGTTTCTTTTTTTTCCTTTCTCTTACAATCATTTCACGAACCCACTAATCATTAACTTCAAACATCACGTCGTTCTGGGATTCTTGTTCTCTAGACGAATCTTGACAACTTTTACAATCTTAGATTCATAATTCATCATATTCGTCCGCCTTTGTTCTGGCTCTTAAAGTTTTTACACTATCTCCATAATCTTGGGACTTACTTTCTCAAAAACAATTGATTGAACTTTAATCAGTTTATCATAACCTCTTGCTCCGTGCCTTTCTTGGTCTTTCACCAGCGGGTGGTCTCTCTCTTAGGAGGGTAAGTGACAGAAATAGTCTTTTGTGATTCATCAATTATTTAGAATCTCAAATGATTCCTGTATTTCCTTTAGCCAGGCTCTTGCCTCGACTGGGTCAGCTATTTTCTTGGAACTCTGAGAGCTTAGTGACTTAAAGGTCCTGAAAGAATTTCACACCACATTATTTCCTCAAGGTGGTGGTTAGGGGTAAAAGTATAAGTTTTGTTTTAGGCAGGTCCATGGATTGCCCAATAGGAGTACCATCCTGGTTCTTCCTATCTTGCTCGACTTCTGTTTTCTCAGTCTAAATATTTCTTCCTATTTCCCATAATTGGGGTTATCTTTTAATTTAAAATCCTCATTTTCCACTTCATTATATTATGGGTTCCTTATATCTTAATTATGACCTCCCTGATTATCACATTCAAGGTTTGCCCCTAATCTTATTCCTCGTGGGGGCATAATGCTTGGAATTTTTTTGAGAATCTCTGGATATTTGTCTTACTTACTTTGCTTAAATCTTTCCCTCGTTCAGTCCTTGCATGATTGCAAATTATGAATTCTCAAGTTCTATAAACTTCATGACACTTTCTTAAGTGTTTACAGCGCAATTAACAATATGAACTTATCACAAACAAACTGATCTGAACTGGAATTAACGAATATATACTTAACCAATTGTTCGAGGGTACAACAACTAAACACATTAAAGAGAATTACATCATTTGAGCTGATCGCTTCTATCCCAAAAGTACTACCATAGATAATCATCTAGTCATTGAAACTAATCATTCATAACTAAGGCTAATCCTCCAAAAGCGGTGTTGCATGAAATCCTTGTCAGATTGCTCAGAATCTGCACACTAATATGGATCAAGAAATGCGGGCACGCACGACATCCCTAACCTGCTCCATTAAAGCGGTGATGAGGTCTAAGATAGTTGCAAGTAGAGCAGGATCAATCTGACCCTCAAGATGGCCTCTAGCTGTAACACGGGTGGTAGCCTCAATCCTTTCCATGCCATAAGCTAGTCCTGCCGGAAGTACCCCGCCCTCAATCCTCGGTGCAGTAAGTCGATCCAACAGATCACTCCTAACATTACGGGCCTCAGACAGGACACCCAAAGTCATATAATAATCGGCGATAAGAGAAGCCTGAGTGGTAGCATCTAGCAGTCCATGGGGTGCAGGTGGTGCAGACCCAGGAGATCCAAATGGATAACCAAGTACGGTATCGGGTGACAATGGTGCAGGAGACAAAGGTGGCATTTCCTCAGTAGCATCTGGGCTCTGTATAGGGGAGGGAACAGGAATTGGTGGAACCTCATGGATGTCTACAGGAACCTCTGGAAGAGGGTCTGATACTGGTATAATTGTTGCCGTGGAAGGCCCCAAATCCGGGGTTGGGGATTCGGGTTGTCACGAGTTCCATTTCCCTTAATAGTACTTAACCTTAACAATCAACCAACTGCTGCGTTCTGTGAACCCACAATATACATACACACACACCACAAGTTATAGTCTCAGAGATGAATACCAAAAATAACACAAGTCATTTTACTCCACAATTATAAACCATTTCACCTCAAAAGGGTTTCTGAATAATTTACATATTCTTTGCCATTTTTACAATTCATAATATACATAAGTCTGGTTCATCAATAGTTGAAAGCCTAGCCTATTGGTAGTTCCTACCTCAGCTACGGCGGTATCAACGCTTCCAGAAAACTGCAGAACGTTTCCTAACCGCTTGCGAATCGGAAGCTTGGTCCTGTTCATCTTTTCTATCTGTTGTTGTGTGATGAAAGAAGAAAGCAAGGGTGAGCAACAAGCCCGCCGAAATAATATGTATAATAATTAACAATATATGAGCATTCTCATAGTACTCATGAAAGTCTTGGTCAAGAAGAAATTAACCAAGTTGATATCTTAACGCGACCAAGTCGCAAAATATTCAGTATATATATATACATATATACTTTTCACAATCTTTGAAATCCTCTAACATGTATAATATACACAGAGTTCCAGTTTATAACTGTATAAAAATATCGTTGCAAGGTGATCTCATATATCTAACATTGTCTCAACATTTTTCTGAAAATCTTTGTCATTCATAAGATAATCATTAACTGGATATAAGTTGAAAAGATGAAGTTACAAGATACTCCAATATACTTATATCTTTTCCGAATACTACTTGAACCACCACCGTTCAAGGTATAAACGAATTCGAAAGTTCATCCCATAGATGAGACCACAAGTTAAGACACGAATAGATCCAATCTTTGAAATATTATTGAATGAAATGAAGTTACGAGATACTTCATTTGATGGAAACACCATTATAATTGCTTAACCCTGTCAATGCTTCGGCAACCACCCATTCGTAGCCTTTCGACCGAAATGCTCCGGGTAGTGTTGCAGAAATATCCAACTGGATGATGAACTCATTACGGGAGTTTGCCGTGCCTGGAAGACCACTTACGATGATCAGTCGTAGTAGTGCAACCCCACAATTTTCTACATGTAGAGGAGAACCTGTCGGATTTAGTTGTCAACCGAACACTGGACTCCTAAGGAATGGACCGTCTTAGCGGAACTTCCAGGCCATTTGGGCCAATATAATAAGGCTGGGCCGGCGCCACTCGACCACTTACGCCACTCCTAGTTCAGATGAAATCCATGACCCTGAAACGTAAAGCTCGTTCTCCCTTTCCCCAAGTAGAAACTTGTTGATACGGCTCTACTAAGAAGTCGTATCTAGTTGGAAAGGAAAACTCACCGATATTTCCCAGGTGATGCCTGTTAATGGATTAACTTGTTCCCAGAATTTTACTTCCCGAGTGTTGGGTAAGTAATCAAAAACTCTTTTGTCAACACAGCAACCTTGTTGCGAATATAAAACACACCACAGAGCCGGATCCCTCAGGTTTTGAACGAGTATTTAAATCCCCTTCGAAAGGAAGATCTTAAATATAAAAATAGGTTTTGGGATCCGCCCTAACTTTTAAAAATCATTTTGAAGACTCTAAAACATTTTTAAGAATGTTTGGAGTAATGCTGATTTAATGAAATAAATCAGTCCTGATATATTAGAAAATATTCGAATATTATTAATTAAATAATATTCCCATAAGGATGATCTTTTTAAATATAATTGAAGTAGAAGTTTTAAAACTTATACTTGAAATGAATATTAAATAACCAAAGATATACTTATACGAAAGTACTTTCTTTATTTGAATAATCAAAAGTAAGTTTGATTATCGACACATTATTCTTTAATAAAATAAAGAATATTAATTAGTAAATAATCGGAGTCATAATTCCTCAAATAAATATTCAAATAATATTCATTAAATAGAATAAACAGAGTCATAAGTCCTCGAATGAATATTTAAATAATATTCATTAAATAAAATAAAGTTATCGACTAAACCTTATTCGATTAATAGTTTTGAAAAATATATCTTATAAATATATATATATATATGTTATACTCGGGAACATCGACTCCCGGTTTTTAGAAAATGTTCACCTTTGGGTCCATTATACTAAGGGTATACGCAACTACTGCTTATCTCTAGTATAGGTATTATACAACTATAAGCATTGAAATCAACAGATAGATAACCAGATTACAAAACAGACATGCATATATATACCATATCAGCATGCTTCAATATATTGCAAAATTTGCTAATTAACCAACATGCATCTATCACAAGATAATGCATATACATATATACATCACAACAACAGTATAACGGGTAGAAAACTTGCCAGAGCGACTGGGGGTGATAAAAGGCTTGGGACGAGTCTGGTAACCTATAAACAACATATAAGTTGGAATTAAACCAAAGTCGCTTATGAATCTATACTTTAATCAATTAGACCCTAACGTTCGCTTTTGCGCTTAACGATTCACTTAAGTCGCTCAAGTACCCTCGGTTCCACCATTTTTAATAAATTAACCATTAAGAGTTTTAAGGCGATTCTTTCGTGAGCACCTTGCCAACTGCCTAATCCACTTTACATAAATTTTTCATACTTCAATTAGTCATTTAAGGTCTTTAACCAATGTTTCAAAGTAAGGGGAGGGGTAATGGTTCGGTCGCGAAGCGCCGTTACTTAAAACGGTCGTTTCTCGTAAACCGTACATCGGATTCAAATGAACCACATATCAAAATGAAGCTCGTAACATGAACTATCGAATCATGGCAATGGTCAAAACCTAACAGTGAGTTCATGGGTCCTAATGTTAAGAACAAAAACAGTCTAGGGTAATCGGACATTACGACGGCTATGTTTACGCAATTACCAATTCCGTACAACTCCAATTCAATTCACAAACAACCCACAATCATTGTTACAACCAAACTTCCTCCATATACTACTACAACAGCCCAAACAACTCAATATTTCCAATTTATACTACTTCCCAAAAATGAACTAAAAGCTTACTTAAGGTCTTTAACTAATCAACAAGATTTACAACTCCAAACACATCACAAAACCAACCCATCTCTAAATACACAATAATCAAGCTTCTCATGAACCATACCAAACACAAAAACTCTAAATATACAAAAGTAGGGCTAGGGTATGAGATTATACCTTCCTTGGTGAGTAAAAGTAACTAAGGAGCTTGGAATCACCCTTGAAAGTCCTTACCAAAGCTTAATCTAAACAAAAACTCAAGAACAAAATTTCAAGTTCTTGAAAAACACTATTCACCCTCTTCTTCCATGAATTATAGGAAGAGATTGTGAAGGAATTTGAAGCTTAAACTTATAGGATATCCATATCTATGTACAAGGGACCTTAGATAATTACCTCACTAATTAACAAAGCTTTGAACTAGGATTTGAGTTTTTCTTCCTTTCTTTTTCCTTGAAAGCTGAGAGTTTTTCTTGAAATATGGGGAGTTTTGTGCTTTTTGAAGTTGTGATTTGTTTGTTGGTTGTTTTTGCCTTTTGTTTTAATTAATTACTTTTTAACCATGGTGATTTTTGTGTGGTTTATAATCAACCAACATTCCTTCCTTTTTGGTCATGCTTAGGTCATCATTCTTATGTCATCTTCCCATGCTTGTCCTCTTCTTATTGGTTTGATGACATCATCATCACTAACCTCTTTGATTAGCTCCTAATTACTTGGCTAATGACCGCTGATCTGCTATACGGTTCGCTTAACTTTCATTTTCGTTTATCGTTTGAGGGATCATACCCAGGATCTTATTACATGGGTTTCCTTAACCTTTCTCAATACATTATATTCCTTTTATGATCCTCTCTTATAATCCTTGAATTTAAATCCTTTTTATCCTGTTACCTTATACTCAATTCTTTCGGTGTCTGGTGAATTTTCGGGAAAAATCAAAGTGTTCGAATTTGGATTCTGACGATCTTTACATACACTTATATACCACATAGAGTACTAATAATATCTCAGAAGATCAATAAAAGAACCCCTACATAGTGTCGTATGAAAAGTTTCCTTATTCAGCATGATCAGCAAAATCACTATTCATAAGGGTTAAAAAAAGTTCAAAATTTTTGGGGTTATTACAGCCTATTTCATAAAAGGTAGCCGAATCCAAGTTAAAGAGATATTGCAGAAACTCAATTATGATGCTCTTCCATGGCTTTATTCATTTTGCCATTTCTCTTGAAGTTGAGCAACCTATATTTTATAACTCGGTTCGAATGCTTTTCATGCACAATAATGTGAATCATAATCTTTCAACTCTCTCTTTTCTCTTCGGTAATCATTTTCCATCTTATTTTAGTTTTGTGTTTTTTAAAGCCATCTACAGACCATATGAAAAAGAGCAGATTGTTGAAGAAATGTCTCATATTCTTACAATGGCTAATCTTAAACTAAAGTCAGTAGACATTGTTCATTTGCTTGAAGATATGTACTTCTACATATCGGATGTAGACAATTTGCTTCCCATTTCTAATTTTTTTCCAGATGCAAGAAATAAAGACCCGATAAACACCATTGAAGGAAATCCTTTTGGTGAAGAGCTTTGGTATTCACTTTGTAAGTTGGTTGTTAAAGAGATGTACCGTGAAGAAGGTGAACATTTTAATAAATGCCTAACCATGTCACACATATGGAAGTCAGGTTGTGGTCATTGCAAAGTGCGGTTACTTTTGTTCAAGATTTTGCTCGGTGATGTTTATGACTGATGTGTTGTAGATTTATTGAATTTAGTACAAAATTGAAACATTTTGTACTTTAAATTATGTCATTTCTAGCCTTGATATTGAATGAAATATTATTGTTCGGTGCTTTTATTAAAACTAACATGATATTGAGCTCTAATATCTATGTTTTGAACATAGAAATGTCATTATTTTGGTATGTAGTCCAAAATCGATTGTAAGGTACATTATTTTATTACAATAAATAAGGATATCATAAAGATAGCAATTATATAATTATATATTTTTTGATGTCAAAACCACAATTACAATTAACTCAGAATACATAATTTTGCCATATTTTGGACAGAAAATCAATTATGCTATAGCAAGATAACCTCAAAGTTGTTAGACGTGGTTAGTTGATAACCTCAAGATAACCTCTACTCCTGCTAAAAAACAAGTTCTCAACAAGGTGAAGGTTAGTACACATTATAAAATCATCATCTTCTTCAGAGTTCCCGTCCATTTAAAAAGTTATTAGGATTTTTCTTAACATATCCGATTTTACTGTAATATATCAGATATATTTTTATCCACTTTCAAGTATTGAAACCACGAGGAGTGATTGGAGGATTAAAGTTCGAGTTACAAGAAAATGGCCCGTTCATGTAGATGGTTTTTTGCGCGGTTTCTATATGATTCTACTTGATAGTAATGTATGAATTTTAAATAGTTTTTCAGATCAGAATTAATTTCTGTATCATTTTTTCAATCATTATATATAATTGATCACATTGAAAACCAATGTTTTCAGAATTATCACATTACTGCATTTGTTGGAGTTGCTGTGTTGAAACATTTTACCTTGGTTACTGAAAAAGGTTCAATGTAAGACATAAGAAATTTTACAGCACATGTACCTAATGCGAAATTGAGGCAAGTATCGACTTCAATCAAACTCAGGTTATTGTACCATACTTCGGTAGAATGAATTATTTAGGATGACAAGAGTATTCCAAGGAACAAATTCGAATATGTTCACTATATGAATTATCTAAGTATGCTGAAACACATGTTAACAATGATATTCCCGAAAAAAGTATCGGTAATTATAATTATCTTCATTACTTTCTGAATGGTATCCAAATATTAACATGTTTTGAAAAAAATTTTGATTGTAACGGTATTGACAGATTTGATTGGAATTGTGCAATGTAGATGAGAGCTACAAGTCATTCCCACACATCATGGTGAAATGAAGCTAATTTTATTAATCCTCACAGATACATGGTATCAATATAAGTTTATTAGTATTGATTTTCATTGCTATCAAACATTAACAAACATGGTACCAATTTCCACTATTTACCAAATTTACAAGTACATACTGCCATGATTGATTATGAAGTGAGCGTGTATGGCGATCCTATTGCTAAAATAGACCATTTTTACCAGCTTGATGATGATGGATATGTTATCCATGAGATTCGGGTTGTGGCTATTGTGGCAAGTGTGATGCCTCAAATGTACAGTGGTAAGTTTTCTTCCAATTAATTAATATTCATTTTGTTAAATCATTACCATATTTGGATCATCACTAATGATCTGGAATAAATATTGTAGGAAAACTCAAGTTATCAACTATTCAGTCTATGAGAATTTACATTAATCTCAAGGATGAAGATGTTGATAAGATGAAACAAAGGTAATAAAATGTTATCATTGTATAAGTATTAACGGAATGTATTTTGTTGTTTTTGTTTGCTCCTGAATTATAATCTAATATACATATCCTTATTGTAGGATATTTTGACGATGTGCATCCATTTTAGAGATATATTTTTAGTGGACCGAGAATTAGTAATTTTATGAAGTCATGTTATTGACTGTTAATGTTTTGCTTAAAACCATTTTAAAAAGAACACTTTCTAAAATTATAGTCATTGAAACTATATTTGTGATGATAACTCATACACTACACCATATATGGCCTTTACCAACACTTTTTTTGGTGTTACAAGAAAAAATGTTGCCTTAAATCACTAAAATTTGATGTGAGATAAAACTTTATTTTTCTATTGCAGTAAAGGATAATAGATGTTACCGTAGATATGAGTAAACTACTATTGTAACACAAAATTTAGTATTAGTATTGATATTACATTTAATATTACTGTAAGGCTAAATATTTAAGCGGGATTGTAAAGCGGGTTAATTTTTGGCCAAATTTCACCAAAATTTGAGTGGCCCAAAAGAGAAAATTTGGTCGCGCTCATTTTATTTTGTAAAATTAAATAAAAACTAAAACACTAACTTATACATTCCATACACTCACGGATATACTCACAAATATCAAACACTGAAACAAAACACTCTCAGTTAGGGTCAAAAAACACCCTCAGATGGATTCAATATTTGGAAATTAGGGTTCTAAATTAGGGAGATTAGGGTTCAAATTAGGGAAATCAGACTTTTTGGTAGCTTGGAGACTATATTCAGGGTTCAAGTAATTAAGGTTTGTAGAAATTGGGGCTTTTTTCTCATATCTATGTGTATATTTGTTATTTACTCTCTTATTTGTGTTCAACTTAAAAATGTGTCTGGTATGCCATTCATAAGCCTTTCTCTTGGTAAGATTCTAAAATTTAGTTACTTCTCTCTTTTATAATTTTGGGTTTGTTTAAGCTTTATTGTTTAGTGTGAGCTTGATTTTGTGTCTGTAAGTCTTGCAAACTAAATTGGGTTTTAAGTATGTAGTAGTTATTGAATAAATACACATAAAGATACAAGTTTTATGTATGTGTCTAATTGTTTACTTGTAGTGAATGCTGATTTTACAATTCTTGAACAAGATTGATTTTTAAGTTGGTGTGGTAATTTTGATTTTTTGGTTATAATGATTTTGCTGGGTCTTGTTAATTACAGTGATTATATCCCACTTAGTTGCAGGCTTTTCAGTAGGTATTGTAAGTCATATGTCATAGCCTATTTGTATATTCGAGGATTCAACTCAACTCAAATAAGAATGTAATAAGTAAATAGTGGATCTACCGTCAGAGAGATCTCGCAAAGTAAAATCTGTCAAAGGATTCAGAAACAAGGTTCATCTACAGACTTGAGGAGTTAATTCACTGGAAGAAGTTCAAGAAGTTGATCATGCCTCAGTGATATAAATCAAGATCGTGGATTTAATCAAGTGACAGAGATCTCGCCAGGGTATCAATTAATTACAAGGATTTAATCTGAATAAAATCAAAGCGTCAAAGTCAAGACATGAAGAAACGTCACGGAAGTTAGTCACTCATGAACCAGACAGTACATCGAGTGTCAACGTTGAAGTGGCGGAATTGATTCATAATTCTCAGTGATTTTCAGAAGATATTCAGAAGAATGGATGCTGCTCAGGGTTAGTATTAATTCTCTATTAATTAATTAAGTCATATAATTTAATTAAGTAAATAAATTATATCTGCAAAGATTAATTTATTGATTAATTAAATTAATTGATTAATTAATTCAGAATTAATTTTAGGAATTTTCAGAAGTTTAATTGGATTAAATTCAATCTTAAATCAGCAAGCCAATTGAAAATGAACTAGCATGACAATCTGGATTGTCATACCGATTGTCATGCCAGTTCAAAAGATTGTCCTACCGATAGTCATGCCAGTTCAAAAGATTGTCCTACCGATAGTCATGCTGGTTCAAACGATTGTCTTGCTAGCTCAAAAGGATAGTCTCACCGATTGTCATACAAGCTTAAAGGATTGTCATTCCAATTCAATTAATTCGGCTGTTGATAAATAGAAGCAGAAGTCATTCAACTCAAAAACATCTCAATCATACAGAACACATTCAAGAACAAAGAAAAGAAAGCAGCCGCCTTGAAACATTTTATTTTCTTCTCTGCTTACATCAAGATCAAAATTCTAGTTTGTTTATGTTAAATCCAAACCACTAGAATTATTTATCTTGTTCTTGTGTAACAATCTAGCGGATCAAAATCCCTAGAACTTAATCTCAAATCGTGTTTAGCATTTGATTCTAATTATTGCAAAAATAGAAAAAGTTCATGTCGAATTTATTCTAGATTTGTGATAATTGATTTGAGATTAATACCTTGTAATCGATACAGTTGTTGTAACACCTTTCAAGTTTAATAATATTTTTATTTAACTTGAATTTTGTTTCACTTTTTTTTATTCCGCATTTATTCGATTATTTGGTACTGTTTGTATTCAACCCCCCTTCTACAAACACATTGGGACCTAACAATTGGTATCAGAGCCTTCTGATTAACGAACAAATCAAGATCCTAGACTTTTGTGATTTTTCAACTCTTTGAATTTTTATTCATTCAAAAATTCATAATGACTTCACACAAAGTTGGAACCGTTAAAATTCCACAATTTGATAATGAGAATTATATTATGTGGAAGAAGAAGATGCTCTTATTTTTACAAGTTGCAAATCCCAAATATTCAAACTTGTTAAAGAAGGGTATAAAAACTCCGATGGTTATTGAACCGGAGGTAATAATAGATGGTGTGGTGACTACTAAAGCTAGAACCTATCCAAAAGAGCCTGAAGATTTTACTCCTGCTGAGAAGGAAGAAACCTCCTTGGATGCCAGCCTTTAATTAATATTAATTGATTCCCTTGATCCTTTGATGAACAGACATGTGATGAACTGTAAAAATTCTAAACACATGTGGGAAACTATTGAGGTAATTAATGAAGGCACAGAGGAAGTTAGGGAGAACAAGTTGGAAATCCTAACCTCTGAATATGAACATTTCAAATCAAATCCAGGAGAAGGAATTACTGAAGTGTTTGAGAGGTACAATGCGTTGATCAACAACCTGAACATCAATGGAAAGTATTATTCAATCAGGGAGGTCAACAAAAAGTTCCTTTTAACACTGCCAGCTCATCTTGAACATAGAATCACTGCCATTAGAGAAGCTAGAGATCTGAGTGAGATTTCTTTGGACAGGCTCTATGGAGTGTTAAAAACCTATGAGTTGGAGCAGATTCAACAGAAGGAAGTCTACGGGAATGATAGAATGGTCAGCACATCTACTGCACTTGTAGCTGAAGGTCAACAACAACAACAATCTCAACAGTTAGAAAGAATGGTACAGTTTTCCAAGGGTGAGGAAAATGAGTTAGTAGCAGAATATGATCCTCCTACTACAAATCAATCAAGTGATGATTTTTATTCCTTGGAAGAGCTGGAGCAATTGGAAGACGAGTCAATGGCCCAAATTGTCAAGAGATTCTCCCATGTCAGATTCAAGAGGAATCCCAAGCTTAAGTACAAGTCCAACTACAACAAATTCCAGAAAGGTGGATCTTCATCCTCTAACACCAGCAGTGGTGGATACAAAACAGGGATGGTTGATCGGAGCACCATTAGATGCTATAACTGCAATGAGTTGGGACACTTTGCCACAGAATGTAGGAAGCCAAAGCAAGTAAGAAAGAACTCTGAAAAGGCTTATCTGGCAAAGGGAAGAAGCTGGGATGATACTGACAGTGAAGATGAAGATGAAGGAAATCTTGCTCTTATGGCTATTAATGGAAAAGCTTCATCGTCAAGAATAGAGGTAAAACTTTCTGATGCTGAAGTGGTTTATCATCTAAGAGGTAACTTAGATTGTGCACGTCGTGATAATGAACTGTTAAGTTTACAGATCACAGACCTTGAGAAAGAGGTCAATGAATTAAGACTTGTGCACATTAATCAAGACAAATTAAAAGAACATGTATCTTTTCTAGAGAATAGAGTTGACTGTTATAGAAAACTCGAAACTATTCTCAAAGACAAGATCACCGGTCTTGAGACTAAGGTTAGAGCCTACTTCAATTCTTGTTCGAAGGCTAAAGAGTTCTACAGTAAGCAAGCTGTTAATCAAACATCTGGAATAGGTTATGATTACAATGTTGCTATTGGAGAATTAGGCATAAACTCTCCTCCTCATGTCTGTGCTAAAGGGAGGGAAGTACCACATGTGCTTAAGGGTGTTGATGAACCCCTCTATAAAGCATCAATTGCTGAACCATTTGATGCGACCTCTTCTGTTATTCAAGAAGAAATACGTGCTGAAGATCTTGCTAATGAGAAGGTTGTTTCCAAGTCAAGTGTGTCGAAAGTTCCAGTCAAAGTTGTGAAAGCAACTGAGACTAACTCAGACACACATGAGTTGGATAACAAAAATGCCATGTCTACCATGCATAAATTGCCTGCTGTTAATCACTCTCATAAAGCATGTGGTGTTTCTAATTGTATGTCTTGTGCTTTTAATATGATGTATGCTTATTTTAATGGTAAGTATGTGTCTAATGATAAGACTACTCCTCGTCAGCATATGAATAACAAGAAGCATGATAGGTCTAAGACTGCTAGTCCTTCTAAGGCTAGAAAGGAGACATTTGTGCCTAAGCTTAAACAGAAATTTGTTAAAGCTGTTTACAAGGTCAAATGTTCAGTCATTGAGAAAGTTGAGACCATTAAGATTAAAAATGTTGTTTTTCCTGACAAAGGACAATTCTACAAGTATGCCGGGCCCAACCAAGTTTGGGTTCCGAAGAAGGGTTAATCCATTTGTGTTGCAGGGCATTAAAACAGGTGAAACCGGAAGTGTGGATTCTTGACAATGGATCATCAAGACATATGACCGGAGATAGAGCCCTGCTATCAAATGTGGATTGAGAAAGCTGGCCCCCTGGTTACCTTTGGAGATAACAGCAAAGGTTTATCTGAGGGATATGGCTGTTTGCAAGCTTGATATGTTATCAGTGAAATTTTGAATAGTGTGCTAGGTTATTATTAGGAAGCAGTATCTAACATATAGCACCAGTGACGAGACTTGAGAATATTACGACATATTAGGCACCTGATGCACATTACACTTGGAATTGGACTCTAGTAAGATGTGTACAAGTGTACTCCTGGTTGGTGAGTCAAAAGAGGAAGTCAATGCACCTCAGTTCATGGACTTTATGCAATCTCTTCTTCACAATCTCACTTCAGGTTGGTATGAACTAGTGTACTGCTCAAGTAATCGTCATATTTATAACTCTCTTATCATTAGGCACAATCATATTGTTTTATATGTGCAGTGATATATTGGTTATGCAACATAACAATTAGTATCTAAAGTACTTGACAAGTATCGGTCAATGATATGTTGTTAACATTATGTTGCAGATATTTGTAAGCTTTTGACATGAATAAGAATTACTTAGACTTTACCCTAAGTGATCAATGTTTTATCAAAAACTCATTCATTTTGAAAAACAAAAATTAAACTTCTTTCTACATTAGTGATTTCTTATTTCATGTAAAATCTTTTGAAATCACTATTGTAAATCATTTTCTCTCTATTACCATATATTTTGTGTTACAGGTTCAGTCTCCAATGACTTTCTTTCATTAACAGTCATGAGGTTGAAAACCCACAACGTCTATCCCAGACTGTAAAGACAAACACAAAAACAGAACCAACCAACACTCTCTTACCACTAAATGTAGTATGAATGAGCGTGAGGGAGATAGTGCCTTAGTGCACCACATAAGGAAGGTTCTGTAGTCAACCCAGTAGCTCTGTCTCCTACATAGATGAGTAGTATTTAAACCAAGACAACTGCTAGCCCCCATACATCTTCTCAAAAAGATGTAATGGCTGAAAAGGCACAAAAACAGTTACTAGATTCATTCTCTCAACAGGGTGAGTCTATTGAATTTTGCCTGTCGGCCAAGGTATCCGATGTAGTGTCACCACTTCAAACATAATCAATTCTTGATGCACAAGGAGAGGTTACACACACAAAGGATGAGTTGACGGAAACAAGAGTTTCGACCATTTTAAGGTCAGATTCGATTGTTCAAGGTTTGTTAGTGGACCAATTGCCTTTACAGGTGTTAGGAGAGGATACTGATCCAAAAGCCATATGTCAGTGGTCAGTGTCTACCTCCCCAGGCTTAAATCCCCTGGATGCATCTACGGATAGTGGATCTGACATAGGTGCAGATCGGCAACTTGTTGACAATGATTCAGATATTACCTGATGAGTCACAAGGAAATGTCTTCACAGGCATTAGAAGGGAACTTTGATCTTTATGCTAAATTCTTTGGATCATTATTTACCTTCCCAGAATTCAAATCTGGAACCCTAAAAGGGAAACTAGCAACTTATAAATTATGACTCAGATTCATCTGATGAGTTTAACAAGGATGGGGATTTGCGAACTCCCATTGCACCACCTGTGACCTCCTTAAGGATGGCTAAGGTGATTTTCCTTGCAGGTACAGCTGGATTATGGAGCTATGAGAGAAGAGTGATCCACTTGTGAGAATGAGTGTAAACATGATTGGAGAGAAGAGTGAAACACATGTGAGGTACACTAAAACACAATCACACACTCACAGTGAGGAAGAAAGAAAAACTACTTGTTATTTCTTTTCCAACCAAGTGAAATATGAGAACTCCTTCAGACGATGACATACATTCCTTCTTTAAGGGGGAGATAAAAGCTTAAGTAATAGTTTGGAGGATTCCTCAACTAAGGGGGAGAAATAGCAGGGAGGAAGAAAAAGATCCTAAAAATGTACACTACACCACACCATTGTTGTTTGTAACTACGGATCCTATTGTACGGGAGAGGTGGTAAACACAAGGTGATTTCCTAGTAAGGGAAGAAGCTGTTAGGGGAGTACCATTGGTTTTTAACTGCGGATCCTATTGTGCGGGAGAGGTGGTAAACGAAGGTGATCTTCTTTAATCAGTTGATTCTCATAGGGGGAGAAGCAAGAGATATAGGCTTCTCAACAGGAAATGTGGTTGTACAAATGAAGATGGAACTACTTGAAGATATGTTCAGTCTAGAGGAACATCTACTTGGAATCTGGAAAATGTTAAATCAAGTCCAGAACTTTTCTACTATTTACTTTGCATGTATGTTTATATCTTTTTCTTATTTGTTAGTTGAGTTATCCTCTAGGTATTTGTGTGTTATTGTCTAACAAACAAATAGGGGGAGATTGTAAGTCATATGTCATAGCCTATTTGTATATTCGAGGATTCAACTCAACTCAAATAAGAATGTAATAAGTAAATAGTGGATCTACCGTCAGAGAGATCTCGCAAAGTAATATCTGTCAAAGGATTCAGAAACAAGGTTCATCTACAGACTTGAGGAGTTAATTCACTGGAAGAAGTTCAAGAAGTTGATCATGCCTCAGTGATATAAATCAAGATCGTGGATTTAATCAAGTGACAGAGATCTCGCCAGGGTATCAATTAATTACAAGGATTTAATCTGAAGAAAATCAAAGCGTCAAAGTCAAGACATGAAGAAACGTCACAGAAGTTAGTCACTCATGAACCAGACAGTACATCGAGTGTCAACGTTGAAGTGGCGGAATTGATTCATAATTCTCAGTGATTTTCAGAAGATATTCAGAAGAATGGATGCTGCTCAGGGTTAGTAATAATTCTCTATTAATTAATTAAGTCATATAATTTAATTAAGTAAATAAATTATATCTGCAAAGATTAATTTATTGATTAATTAAATTAATTGATTAATTAATTCAGAATTAATTTTAGGAATTTTCAGAAGTTTAATTGGATTAAATTCAATCTTAAATCAGCAAGACAATTGAAAATGAACTAGCATGACAATCTGGATTGTCATACCGATTGTCATGCCAGTTCAAAAGATTGTCCTACCGATAGTCATGCCAGTTCAAAAGATTGTCCTACCGATAGTCATGCTGGTTCAAACGATTGTCTTGCTAGCTCAAAAGGATAGTCTCACCGATTGTCATACAAGCTTAAAGGATTGTCATTCCAATTCAATTAATTCGGCTGTTGATAAATAGAAGCAGAAGTCATTCAACTCAAAAACATCTCAATCATATAGAACACATTCAAGAACAAAGAAAAGAAAGCAGCCGCCTTGAAACATTTTATTTTCTTCTCTACTTACATCAAGATCAAAATTCTAGTTTGTTTATGTTAAATCCAAACCACTAGAATTATTTATCTTGTTCTTGTGTAACAATCTAGCGGATCAAAATCCCTAGAACTTAATCTCAAATCGCGTTTAGCATTTGATTCTAATTATTGCAAAAATAGAAAAAGTTCATGTCGAATTTATTCTAGATTTGTGATAATTGATTTGAGATTAATACCTTGTAATCGATACAGTTGTTGTAACACCTTTCAAGTTTAATAATATTTTTATTTAACTTGAATTTTGTTTCACATTTTTTTATTCCGCATTTATTCGATTATTTGGTACTGTTTGTATTCAACCCCCCTTCTACAAACACATTGGGACCTAACAGGTATGCTTGCTCAGTATATTCTTGAAGGATGAATTAAAATTAAATTTTATATCCCACTTGATTGCAGGCATTTCATTTGATTATGTTTTTTATTAGACCATCTCGAAGTACTTGTGACTGATGTAATTAAGATGTTAGTATGATTCTGTTAATCTAATGTAGCGACCTTCTAAATAAAATTATCTTATTTTAGGTGCCAAATGTGAATCGAGCTTTGGGGTTCCACATGATATACCTAATATTGACCTTCATCCTACTAATGTTCTATACTCTGCATTTTAATTTGAAATTTAATCTTAATTAACCCTGGTATATGTTGACCAATGACCTGGTGTTAGCTATGTTTATGTGAATTATGAAACCTAACAAGCTCGAAGTGTAACGACTGAGATTTTCGCGAAATATTTATATGAATAAAATACAGTTTTGTGTTATAATTGTGGATTATGTATAAAATATTTAGTTATATGATTTTGTGATTTATGTGAATTTCTGTGAAATAGTAATAAGGAATGGGAAAAGTCTCATTCTAGTTTGATGAGTCAGCGAAAAGGGTTAAGCTATGTTTGTCGGGCCGTCAAGTAAAACGGGACCCGTTATTCAAAGGATGGATTAAATGAGAAGAATTAAGATAATATAAATTGAGGATTATAATAGTTTATGATAAATGTGGAGTCTGTTAGATATATTTGTGATGTCGTGTCTAATAGTAATTTGTGTTTAGTTTTCAGATCTTGACTAATAGGATAAATCAGGACTTAACTGGAAATCAGTACTTATACTGAAGTCATAACTTAAGATATCAGAACTTAAGTTATCAGAACTTAAGATATCAGAAGATATTTATCAGGAGATAATATCAGGACTGAAGAAGACTTTCAGATAAGGAAGGTGGCTGATTGAAAGGAAAAAAGATCAAGACTAAAACAAGAAGAGATATGCATGGAGAAGAATTCTATGAAGAATAGAAGATTTGGAGGAAAAGATAACTAGTTGATATATTTTAGGATACAGAATCATATTCAATCTCAATTAGAAGATTATCTTGTAACTGTGTGTCTATATAAACACAGCATAGGGTTTACACTATATGTATTATCTTAATCGAGAATATTATTCATTGTAACCCTAGCAGCTCTCATGATATTTGTTCATCACTGAGAGAGAACGGTTTCATTATAATACTGTTTTATTAATAAGATTATTCTGTGTTTCATACTTCTGTTCTTAATTCGATTTGAGTGTACTATACACTGTATTCAACCCCCTTCTACAGTGTGTGTGACCTAACAAGTAGTATCAGAGCCATCTGTTAACACATATACAGTGAGATTCAAAACAATCATGTCTGAAGAAGAAGAAACTCCAAAGACTCAAATCCTTAATCGATATGAGACTATTAGGGTTCCCTTACTAAAACCTTCTAAGTATCCCATATGGAAAGCGAGGATGACTAGGTTTCTAGAAGCTACAGATCCAGAATACCTTGATAGAATTAATGAAGGACCACATAAGCCAACCAAGCTCTCTGTTGTAGTTGCAAATCAGCCCACAATGACTGTACCAAAGGAGAAAAGTGAATATACAGCTGAAGATATCTCATCTATTGCCAAGGATGCAAAGGTAAGGCATTTTCTGCATAGTGCCATTGATAATGTCATGTCAAACAGGGTAATAAACTACAAGACTACAAAGGAGATATGGGATGTCTTGGAAAAAAGATGCCAGGGAACTGATGCAATTAAGAAGAACATGAGGACTATACTCACTCAAGAGTATGAGCACTTTGACTCAAAACCTGATGAGTCATTAAATGGTTTATATGACAGATTTGTCAAACTCTTGAATGATATGTCACTGGTGGATAAGGAATATGATCTTGAAGACACTAATCTTAAATTCCTTTTAGCTCTTCCTGAAAGTTAGGATTTGAAGGCAACTACTATAAGAGACAACTATGCTCTTGATGAAACTACTATTGATGACATTTATGGTATGCTCAAAACTCATGAGCTTGAGATGGATCAAAGAAGCAAGAGACATGGAAGAAAGTCAAGGACAGTTGCTCTTAAGGCTGAGGAGGAATCCCCCAAAGTGGATGCCTCAAAGAAAGGCAAAGGAAAGGCTCTCATCACAAAGTCTGATACTGAGTCATCAAGTTCTGATAATGATGAGGATTCAGAAACTGAAAGTCTATCTGAGATGGATGTTGATGAAGAGATGATGAAATTGTGTGCTCTTATGGTGAAGGGTATCACAAAGATAGCCTATAGGAAATTCATAAAGGGAAGGAAGTTTTTCAGGAAAAGTGGAAGTTCTGATAAAAAGGGATTCAGAAAATCTGAAGGCAAAGCAGGAAAGTCTGACAGAGGAGATTACTCAAATGTCAAATGCTACAATTGTGGTGAGAAAGGACATATATCTCCTGATTGCAAGAAAGGAAAAGGTGACAAAGGCAAGGCACTTGTCACAAAGAAGAAAAGCTGGACAAATACTTCAGATTCTGAAAATGAGGTGAACTATGCCTTGATGGCAAATGCTGATAGCAGTTCTAATGCTGCTGAGTTAAAGGGCAACAGGAAAAACATCCTAGTTCTGGACAGTGGATGTTCAGGACATATGACTGGAAATAAAGCCCTGCTATCAGACTTTGTGGAGAAAGCTGGCCCAAGAGTTTCTTATGGAGATGGCAACATGGGAAAAACTCTGGAATATGGCAATATCAACCTTGGGAATGTCATCATTGAAAAAGTAGCTCTAGTCTCAGGATTTAAATACAATCTGCTAAGTGTTAGTCAATTCTGTGACAGAGGTTATCATGTGGATTTCTTTGAAGAACACTGTGAAGTTATAAGCAAATCTACAGGCAAAGTTGTTCTGAAGGGATACAGGCATGGTAACATTTATTAAGCCACGCTTTCAACAAGTTCTGATGGTTCTGCAATCTGTCTGTTAAGTAGAGCATCAATTGAAGAAAGCTGGGATTGGCACAATAACTCTCTAATTTAAATTTCAACAATATAAATGAATTACTCAAGAAAGATCTTGTGAGAGGACTGCCAAAATCAGTATTTTCTCCTGATGGCCTTTGTGATTCATGTCAAAAGGCAAAACAAAGAAAATCTTTATTCAAGAGCAAGACTGAATCTTCAATTCTTGAGCCTTATCACTTACTACATGTTGATCTATTTGGTCCATTGAATGTCATGTCTATTGCAAAGAAGAAATATGCTATGGTCATAGTAGATGAGTTTACCATATACAAATGGGTGTATTTCTTGCACACAAAAAGTGAAACTGCATCTATCTTGATTGATCATGTCAAACAACTGGATAAGTTGGTCAAAGACTCTGTAAAAATCATAAGAAGTGATAATGGCACTGAGTTCAAGAATTTGATCATGGAAGAGTTCTGCAAAGACCATGGAATAAAGGAGGAATTTTCTGCTCCTGGAACTCCACAGCAAAATGTAGTTGTTGAAAGAAAGAATAGAACTCTTATTTAAGCTGCACGAACTATGCTTGATGAAGCAAAGTTACCAACTTACTTTTGGGTTGAAGCTATGCAGACTGCTTGTTTTACTCAGAATGCAACACTTATCAACAAGCATGGAAAGACACCATATGAGATGGTGAAGAAAAAGAAGCAAATTCTGAAGTACTTTCATGTATTTGGATGCAACTGTTTTATTCTTAAGACTCATCCTAAACAGCTATCCAAATTTGATCTAAAAGCTGATGAAGGAATTTTTGTTGGATATCCACTTTCCACAAAAGCCTTCAGTGTGGCGCCCTCCAAATCCGGGTTAAAAGTTTAGGGTCCACAACACAACACAATATATAAACCTGTATAAGAAATATTATTTACAATGACCCTGCTTCACATAACCACGGATCGCAACAGGTTAAAGTATGAAAACAAGCCACAACCTTAACTTTTATTACAACGTACCAAATCCCAAATAATTTAACTTACAACTGAAAATAAAATCATTCTTACAATCTGACTATCTCTCTACCGCATGAAGCTTCTGCTAGCTCGATCCAACTCAATTGGAACCTTAGCCCGCACCTTGGATTAAGGAACTTCACTATCATCCATATTCTTTTCAACTTTAAAATATATAAAAGAATTGCAAGGGTGAGCTAACTAGCTCAGCAAGTCATAATAGGGATAACTGAGGTTAAGCAATGTTCAAATGGAATGATTCAGAAGAATCAAGTTTATTGTTAAACAATCATTATAATTGGATATTCATTTTAAGTTTTAAAACCAAGGTTAGGTTGCTGATCAGTCACGCATTAACCCCGAGCAAAGCACACAGCACTACTCTAATTACTGGATCCAAGGCACACATTGGCCTAACTTGACCATTAATCTGGTCTGACCACGAATCTGGTCCACATAAAGAAAACTATCCAATTCTAAAGTAGTTCAATATGATATACAATATATTTCAAAAAAACAAGATCATAATCAATGATGATTAAACACTTGAATAAAAGCGTAATGAAATTCATGGGTATCACAAGGGTATATCAGGGTATATATAAGAAACGGTTTTCAGTCCGTAAAGGATCAGGTATTAGACAAATAATGATTTTTCAAGGTATAGTTCTTTGATGTTATAAAGAATGGTTGGAGTATAAATGTTTATATGTTTTAAAACAATTTTGTTCCAGTGTTTGGTGTTTGGTAGTTATCCATTTGGGGAGTAGTATCATATTTATGTGGTTTGGTATCTGAAAATCAACAAAGGATGGTTTACAAAGAATAAGGATGATGGCTCAAAGATCAAATGATGTGGCTCAGGTTTAAGGCTGAAGGATTCAAGGTACTTACAATACAAAACAGAGCTATCTTGAATACTTAACAATATGTCACAGGAGAATTTAGAAATATTTGCATTATATCTCGAAAAAGTTTTAGAAGTACTTGCCTTACAGGGCTTTACAACTATTACTGATCAACTCTGAGCCGACTCTGTCGCTCAGGATTTAATGTCCAACCACTAGATCACATTGGATTCGACTTCAACACTCAGGTTTTTCTGTTGAAACTCTACTGAGCTCGTCGACTGACCACTAGGTTATCTTTATCCATCGTCCACTTTCGGTTTCCCAACTAGAACCTACTGGGTCGAAATACTCAATGTTAGACACCCAGTTATGCTTGACATATTCTCGATACCCATCCTACCCAAACGATAACAATCCCGACTTGTACGCATATACATTTTTATAGTACACGTAACATACATGATTCATATACTCAAATCTCGATTCAATATTCATTTTCGGAAAACACAGGTACTCGTCATTTTAGGAAACAAGTTTTTCGCCATATTTTACAAGATATTTATTTTTACTATACAACTATTTACATTCGAGTGGTAGTTTCGATGTTTCATAGGATATGCTTCCGAAAATCGTGCAGCATCTCCTTTGCTTATCGGACTACCCGTCGAATGCAATCGACGTCAAATCAACAACAACCAAATTCACAACAACCATAATCCAACATTCCAATCACGAGTCCCAATTATCAGTCCAATCCAACAATCAATTAACTATTACAATCTCAATCCCAATCTCAAATAATAATATATAACTACTATTTCAATTCGAACTCATAAATAAAATTTGTATATTTATTATTTATTTATATTAGGACTCAGCATTGGAACATCACTGTCCACTGTTGGCTCGCCAAGGCTCATCGCCGACGGCGGCGAAAACTTACGGGTACTCGATTAAATTCCGGGTTCCAGCACAAATTCCCACCGATTACTTTTAAATAACCGAAACAATAATTCGATTAATCATAGGATTTCATTCGAAAAATTAATTTAATTAACAATTCAAAATATGCAAATTAACAGCTCAACTTCTTTCACAAAAATGAAAGAGTCGGACTGAAAAATTCACACATCAGAAATAAATAACCCAACAACAGGAACATCAACAAAAGGGGCGGCGCCAAAACAGAGAAGCAAGAACAACACAGAATCAACATAAGCCGAACTACTTACATACATACACACAACTGTCTATATGTATATATATATATATACAGATCAACAACCAAAAAGGGCAACCACAACCGAGAACTGAGATGGCCGGAAGGAAAAAGAAAGCAGCCGGTGACTCACCAATCCGGTGAACACATGAGAGGGGAGGAGATATTGCGAGAGGTAGAAGCCAGAGTAATTCTAGAGATCGAGAGTGTGAGAAATCGAGAGAAGTGAGAAAGAAATTGAGAGAGAGTAACGAGAGAAAAACAGAGAGATGAGGGAGAGGAATTTGATGTTTTTTTAAAATCCTAAATTTTCTGCAAGTGCCACGTTTTATTACACTGCATATGCATTCGACGCGTGTCTCGTTCCGACCACAAGCCTGACTTCTTTTGGTTCGTTTCTTTATAATTTAACGATTACACGCGAGTAAATGAGATCCGAAAAAAATAACCAGATACTTAAAAAATTCTCAGAATACATAAAAACTAATAAAATAAAATTTTCGTAAAACTTTAAATCATTTTTAAGTCGCGCTAACATACCGCAATTCACAATTAACGAACCGAGCTGCACTCAAAATAATTTCAGAAAATCATGAGAATAGTTTTAAAATGTTATAAATATCACGAAGTTAATAAAAACATAATTTTCGTAATTTTAAAATAATTTCTGAAACACAATTTATACCCAATTTTAGCAATTAAACGAATCGATGCGCGAGTAAAATTAATCCCGAAAATTTCAAAAATAATTTTAAAATTCTCAATATATTCCAAACTTAAATAAATATGAATTTCATAATTTTTGAAGAATTCTGGAATTAGATTCAGATTTTACAAATAAATGCAATCAGAAAATCATACAGGGTTAAATAATTGATAAAATATTGATTTCTAAATTTTGTAAAATCCCAAAAATAATTATTGAAATTATAAAATCGTAAAACTAATTTTAGGGAAAATCCAAGTATTTACGAATTGAAAGCTGTAATAAAATCACCTTTAAAATAAAACAGAACAATATAGCTCAATTTTTAACTACATATTCCAATCATTTACACCAATAAATCACAGACAAATAGTATATATCAACACACCTCTGCCAAAACCAAGACACATATTTTAGTTAATTAATACTTCCACGATTACATATTTAAATAATTCAAAAGTATACGAGTCGTTATATCCTTCCCCCCTTAAAAAGATTATGTCCTCAGAATCTGGTCTAACTAAATAAGTGAGGATATTTGTCAAGCATATCTGACTCTAGTGCCAAGTAGACTCTTCTACTCGAAGATTTCAAACATATTTACTATAGATATACACTCAGCTCCAAGGACTTGCCTTTAATGATCAAGAATTTGGATCGATTACTATATGCAAAACAAATTTGGACAAGAGCCCATTGGCTCCTAATCAATCACTTGATTCGAATCAGATATTTATCGCCTTAACTCTGACACATAGACTACATTATATGTACATACTATTGTAACAGTAACATCAACTCATAAACAACTCTATCTATATTTATCAATACCTCGAATGGTTCACTAATTTAGGACTTAACCTGTCCCTTCCACTCAAAATTATCCAGTCTCTTTCAAGGTGAAACTTGTATTGACACTATTGGTCCTATTTCTATACTCATATTCTCTCTCGATATAATTTTTCCTTCTTTCTTTGTCTACTCCGAGCTGCTTCAATCAATATCACTATGCTCTTGGTGTGCTGAATTAACTTAGAATTTGACAACTTTCTTTCTCCCACTTTATCTCAATAAAAATGGGGACCTACACTTATGTTCACATGAAGCTTGGTAAAGTGGCATTCCAAAGCTGACATCGATGATAAATGATCATTCCAGTGTTTCCTTAAAACTCAACCTCTCAACATATCTTACATTTCCTGAATCACTTCTGTACTTTGACCCTCCATTTAAGGATGATAGGCGGTGCTCGTTTTCAACTTGGTTTCCAAACATTTAAACATCTCTTACTCTTTTCCATCAGCCAAGGCTGAAAAGTAATCTGATATATTCATGTATTATCACCTTTAAGTATTTGAACTTCAGATTCCACTCTTTCTAATTCATTTATTAACTCCTTGGTGGTCCTAATTACATCCAATCCTTTCTGTCGGCATAAGGCATCTGTTACCATATGACTTTGCTTAGGTAGTTGTTAATGGATTAATTCAGAATCTTTTGTTAACCTTAGTCAAAATTTCATTTTTGAAGACTCAACGTATAGTTGCTTTCCTTCTGATCTTTGGAGAAAAATTCTTGGGCATTCCACACAGATTTTCTTATTCCTTGAATAGCTGAGGATGTTATTAATAAATATAATTTGCTTATCCAAGTACTCCTTATACACCACGTTCCTTAATTCCTTATAGTCACCTGATACACTTGTTATTTCACATAATATCACCAGAGCTTGCAATGCTCTTAACTCAATTTAATCGCAATCTCTGATATGTTCTCAGGTCGGATATTAAGTTAATCCTCGAGACATAACACACTTCTTGAATTAGGTCTCATAAGTAATCAATTCTTAATAGGGGTCACTTCTTCTGATTCATTGTTTTGTTAAACTCCCGATAATCAGTACATAGTCTCATAATTTCGTTCCTTTTCTTCCTCAACATCACAGGTACACTTTATGATTCGCTTCTTGTAAAACCACTCCCTGGTCTGCCTTATCCACTAGGCCTCCGATACTTCACCTTAATTCTTTGACATGTCCAACACTTCCTAATCCATTTTGAAATTTCCTTCTTATACCTTGTTATCACTATTTTTCTTCAAATTTCCGTATATCTTAGCATTTCTTTAATAAATTAAATACTTTATATTGTGAATTCCCTGTAGGATCTCATTTCTTAATTCTTTTACTTGTAGCATCCAAGTGCTGGAAGAAAACCTGGGGATATCGAGATCGTTCTCCTGGGTACATAAATTTCCTTTCACTAACTACTAACATCGTGATCCATCATCTTCTCTTGACATCTCCTTATCTTTTCCTTAACAACTTCGACTGAAAGGTCATACTATCCATCCTTCCTCCTTTTGGATTATGAATTCTGACTTCTAATTCCAACTTCTAAAATTCCATAGATAATTCTTCTGGTATAGTCTCTATGTTCATTCTCTCCTTTTTGCTTATCACTTGTCACTATATTTGCTTTTTCTCGTGAATACATACTTCAAACTTTTATGGTCCGTATAGATCTTACACCTTTCTCCATACACATTATGTTTCCCAATCTTTCAAAGAGAATATTATTACTACTAGTCCCAAATTATGAGTAGGACACTTCTGCTCATAAGGTTTCGGTTGTCTAGATGCATATGCAATAACTTTATTGTGCTGCATCAACACACATCCTATTCCCTTATAAGAAGTATCACTACAACCTACCAACTCTCCTTGATACCTTCAAAATGATAAATCAGGTGTTGTAACCAATCTTTCCTCTAACTCCGTAAAACTTTCTTCACAATTTACCATTTTATATAAACTTCTCGCTACTCTTAGTAAAATTCATCAAAGGTGTTGTAATCTTCAAGAACCCTTGAACAAATTTCCGATACTAACCGGCCAATAATAAAACTTCTAACTTTTGTTGGTGGTTTTGATCTTTCTTTATTTAAAATAACTTTAATTTCTGCTGGATTCCCTTTGGTCTCCTTCTCACTAACTATTTATGCTAAGAATTATACTCCCTGCCATTAAAGCTTTCACCTTGTAAACTTTTCATACCACTTCTTTCTTCTTTGACTTCCCAGCTATCATTAAATAATTTGCATGGTTCTCCTTTGACCTGAAGTAACACAAATACATCTTATCCAGATCCTTCTTCAAGATTCTGCTCATGAAATTTAAATATTACTGGTATATCAGTTCATCCATGTAATAACCCCAATTTTTGAGAAATTTTGAAACCCTTATGAATAGTGTTTTTGCTGAACGAGAAAACTTTTCATGCCACGCTATGTAGGGGTTCTGTTATTGATCTTATGGGATATTATTAGTACTCTATGAAGTATATAAGTGTATGTAAAGATCGTCAGAATCCAATTCCGAACACTTTGGTTTTTCCCGGAAATCCACAAGATACGGAGAGAATTGAGTATAAGGTAACAGGATAAAAAGGATTTAAATTAAAGGATTATAATAGAGGATCATAAAAAGGAATATAATGTATTGAGAAAGGTTAAGGGAACCTAAGTAATAAGATCCCGGGTATGATCCTTCAAACGATAAACGAGAACGAAAGTTAAGCGAACCGTATAACAGATCAGCGGTCATTAGGCAAACGATTAGGAAGTTAATCAAAGGGATTAGTGGGAATGATGTCATCCAACCAATAGAAAGAGGACAAGGAAGTGAGGATGACATCATGAGGATGACATAAGCATGACATGGGAAGGAAGGAGGTGTGGTGGCTTTGTAACCACACAAATCCAAGGGCAAGAAGGTAATTGACTAAAGCAAGCACAAAAACCAATCAACCAAGCCAAGTAAAATCATTTTCATCAAAAATCAAAAGCAACCAAGGCTTTGTTCTTCATTGCTCACGGCTTTTCACTATTCAAAAGGCAAGAGAAATTCAAAATCCAAGATCCAAGCTTCCTAAATTGGTAAGATAATTCCCTAATCATCTTCATGCTTAGTTAGGACTATATCATGAGTTTAAGCCATTAATTCCTTCTCAATCTTCTTCATTTAATCAAAGAAGAAGACAATGAATAGTGTTTTCAAGTTTTTAACTTGAACTTTTTCTTGTTTTCTTGAAGATCCAAGCATTCTTAAGACTTCTCAAAGCTTCTTAAGGCTTCCTAGCTCCACCCACCACTTCAAGGAAGGTATACCATCTCGAAACCCTAGATTCCTATATATTATAAGATGATTTTTATGAGTAGGATGATATTTGTAACACCCCCAAATCCAAGGTCGTGAATTCGGGTTGTTACGATCACTTATTAATTAAATAATTCTCTTTTCACAATATTACTCGACCTTTTATTCAGACTCACACACACACAGGTTATATGCTTGGAAACATTATTAAATAAATCATTTCCACTTATCTACCTGACGGGGCTGGCGCACAAAAAGCCTACGGAACTCACGAGCGTTCCTTACCCGCCTAAGGACAACAGTCCTGGTCTGATCCATGCTGGTAGTCTGTTGTGATATGATATATAAAAGCAAGGGTGAGCATTAAAGCTCAGCAAGGTATATATCCCCATAATTAAGTATGTAAGGATAAATAAAACCAATAATTATACTTTGTATCTCCAAAGCGTTCTGAAAGTTTATATGCTTATCAAATTTATAAAATTCTCAAAATCAACTACAATAGTATATCCACTGAATACTTGTATTCATCTCCTTCTCAAAATCATTTTATACTCGTACTCATTTTATTTCAAAATCTCAAGATGTTACTCGAACCAAGATTCTCAAATGGGTGTGATATATATTCATCAACATCCCAATTTAAAACTCAGCCTTATTGGCAGATTTCTCAAATGGATTTGATATATAATCATCAACATCCTTATTTAAACTCAGCCTTATCGGCAGATTTCTCAAATGGATTTGATATATAATCATCAACATCCTTATTTAAACTCAGCCTTATCAGCAGATTTGTCAAATGGATTTGATATATATTCATCAATATCCTTGTTTAAAACTCAGCCTTATCGGCTATCTGTTGTATATTTCACAACAGTTTTTCCAAAATGGAAGAAAGGGACTATACTGGAATAAACCACGTATCGGTGATCAGCCGAATACGAAATTTTCTCTACTAGTAGAAGGAATACAAACCTAGCCGCCTTTGGGCTCATCAAGACACTACACGGTGGTTGCCCATTGCCGTGCAAGTCCGAAAGTCAATGGTCACATAGACCATATAACCGTACAATGCGCCACTCCGCGCTTGCATAATGCGCCACTCCGCGCCTGGTCACTGCCCGATACCACTCCGTGCCGGGCAGGCCACATTCCAGTCCCAAAACATTTATATCTTTTGCTCAAAATCCTTTTTCGAAGGAATAGGTCGTTAAAAGTTGACCTGTAAATAAGATGTTTTATTCATTACTTTTAACTCAATTGATCTTTGGGAGTTGTCGGAGTTTTGAATTTAAAATCATTTTCAAATCCCTATCTGTAGTAGGGTGACACATATATTACTCACTTGTTCTTTATTGAACGAGGAAGCAAAACTCTTATGCTTCTAGACTAAGTTCCCTAAGGTTTTGATACGTTTCAAATGATTAATCTCTTTCAAGAGTTTTGAATAATTTAGAAAGTACCTTTGGGAAATATGTCTATTTTTAAATAAGTTTTTAGAAGTCCGAAGACATTAAATATCTAAGGTCTCATAATAATCTAAGAGGGATTTAATGAATTGATAAAATCTTATAAATAAAACATCTCTGTATAAGGTTCAATGAATTGATAAAATCTTAAGTACAAAGTATTTCTAATTAAGGTTCAATGAATTAATAAAAAACCTTAAATACAAAATATTTCTGAATAAGGTCCAACGAATGGAGACACCTTAATCAAATAATCAAAACAGGATTTGGTATCCTATAATTGCTCTTTGAATAGTTAAATCTTTATTAAATAACGTGAAATGATTTATAAACTATTCAGTATATTTTTAAATACTTTCTTTATATTTAATAATCCCTTAAGTATCGCTTTATAAAATAATCAATCAAGTAAGGGTGTCCCTTAAATGAATAAACCAATATTTCTCGAAGTTTAAGTCAAAATCTCAATCGTTCGCTTGATATATATATTACGCGAACGTACTTTGTTTATCGAAATAGAAATCTTTCGCGTTCGGCTCTCTCCGGAATTAAATCGTTATTAAAATATTTCCGACTCCCATTATCCTATATTATATTTGAAATACGTTTCAATTTCTCATACTCGTGTAAAACGAAATTTGTTTTCGTAAACAATCGCATAATTCGTATGCATTGATATCATAGACAAGCATATATATTTGAACTGTAAATCATGCCATCAATATCACAACAGTATATAAATATATAGCATGGATAGTATGAGATAGGGTTTCGAAAACTTGCCTCGAGTAATCGAAGTGGTATGGTATCTAGTGTTTGGTTGGCGATCTATAAACAAGAACCAACAGTCTAAGTTAGTACGCGATTAACGTCTCGTTTTTATTAAGCAACTTTCGCAACTACTCAAGTATAACGAATCTCCGATCGTCACATTCTCAACACTTATATTCTCACTTTATAACATGGTCGAGTTTTGAAATCGATCGTTCGCTTTAGAAAATTCATTTCGAGTTTTAAGCTCGAACGTGAGAAAACGCGCGTCAAAACTTGGTTTTTATGCGTTTCTCGCTTGCGCTCGCTTTACCAAAATATTTTTATAAAATCGAAAAATTAATATTTTCTCAAAATTCTTTTTGGAAAGTCTTCTCTACTGTCATATCCATTTTTTATAATTTTTCCAGAATCTCGAAATTATTTTAAGTCCTTCAAAATCACCATGCAAGTGGACTTAAGTGCAGTTGGCTAATCGCAGAAATGTTTTACACTAAAACGACCATAACTCCTAAACCGTAAATCTCCTCATGATGATCTACACATGTATAGAAACTACAAAACAAGATCTATCTGGTTATGGCCAGTGGTGTTCAAATTTTAACCATTTTCATGGCCGAATGTCCTGCAGAAAACAGATAAAGTGCAAGAATGCCCAAACTCAATTTCTACTACTTGATCTTAACACAATCACTACCTATAACCATCATAAACACAAGTACTTCTCAAGATCCACCCACATACACCTTATATGCTCTATATAGTACCACATACATGGATTACAACTCAACATCTCAAGCCTTTAGCAAGAACATAATCAATACAAACTCAAACAAACACAATCCTTTGGATCTTAACACTACAACAAACATAACTCTTAAATCCAACCATAAAACCTTAAAGGGTTGAAACTTATACCTTCTTGGACACTAGAAAAGGTAGTGCTAGGATTATTGAGGCTTGGTTTGCTTAGAAAACACTTAGAAGGGCTAGCTCCTTAAGAAACAAAACCAAGAAACAAGTTAGAATTTCGGAGTTACATTTCAGCACCTCATTCAAACATTTTTATAAAATTGAAAAAAAATAATTTGAGGCTGAAATTTGGTACGAAGCTTACCCATGATATAGAGAAGATATGGTAAAAATTTCATGATATTTGAATGAGTATATTTTGAGTTATGAATTTTTCTTTCTCCCTTGCTCAGAAAATCCGAACTGCTGGAATGAAAAATGGGAGAGCTTTAAGTGAGGGAAAAGGGGTTGTTTTCTTTTGTGGCTAAAGTGTGGGAGTGTATAATGAATATATGGGATGTATGCAGCAGATTTGACAATAATTTGGCAAAGGTATGGGTTGGTTTGATTGTGTGGTGAAGTGAGAAAAGGGAGAAGTATGGCTTGTGTACTTGTTTGTCTCCCATCACTATTCAACACTATTCTACTAACTATTCTAGTTAGCTTCTAATCATCTAGTTACACTCCTAACTACTAGTTAGGACTTGGTTATGCATGGCCAACTTGCATGGGATTTAATTTCTCATTCGTTTATTTATCGTAAACGCAATCGTCGTTCCATTCCGATAGTTTCCACGTATAACGACTTGTTTCGTAGCGATTTCTTTTATCGCTTATAATCCTATAACCAATTCCATTCCTTCTCTTGATCATAGAAACACCTTGATATATTATTTATTTCACGTAGTATTCCCGGTTCTACGCCATTCTTTATGGATACGAAAACACGTAGTATAATTGTGAATCTTCGAATTCCGTCGGCTTTTACATTCACTTATTTTCCTCGATAAACAAGAATATGATCTCGGATTCTCAAAATTCCACTATTCATTTTATGATGATCCCCATACGTATTACTTAATTAGCTCAAGTTACTATTCACAGAAGTTTTAAAATATTACAAAAATCAGGGTTCTTACAGTCTCCCCCCCTTAAAAGGATTCCGTCCCGGAATCAACTCACAAATAGATGGGGGTACCTTTCTCGCAGGTGGCTCTCTAATTCCCAAGTCGACTCCTCGACCTTGGGATGTCTCAATAAGAATCTGAATAGCTTGACACTCTTGTCCCTGAGTACTTTCTCTTTTCAACCAATGATTTTAACTGGTTGCTCAATGTAGAATAGATCTAGTACTTACTCATGTTTCACTATATTCTTGGTATCCGCATTATACTTTCTCAACATTGGCACATGAAAAATACTATGAACCTGTTGAAGGTTTGGAGGTAAAGCCAATTCGTATGCCACGGTTCTATTTGTCACAAAATCTCAAAGGACCCATATATCGGGAACTCAACTTCCCTTTCTTTCCAAATCTCATCAGTCCTTCCCATGGTGACACTTTCAAAAATACCTGGTCACCCACTTCATACTCTCTGTCTTTTCGTGCTAAGTCGGCATATTTACGCTGTCGGTCATCCTCTGATCAACTCAACTATGTCCCTCGTTCTTTACACCAAGTCGGGACCTAGTAACTTTCTTTCACCAACTTCATCCCAGTACAAGGGTGAATGGAACCTCCGACCATACAGCGCCTCATGTGGGGGAATTTCTATACTCGCATGATAACTATGATTATAGGCAAACTCTATCAAAGATAGGTGTTCATCTCAATAACCTTAAAAATCAATTACAAAATTTCTCAACATGTACTCCAATGTCTGAATGATTCACTCACTTTGTCCATCGGTTTGGGGATGGTATGCAGTACTCACATTCAGTTTGGTTCATAAGCATTCCTGAAAGCTCCTCAAAAAAATCTGGAGTTGAATCGGGGATCTCTGTCAGATACGATAGCTACAGAGACTCCATGTCTTATCACAATTTCCTTGATGTATAGCTCTGCTAATCTATCCACCATGTAGGTTTTCTTGATTGGAAGAAAGTATGCTGACTTGGTCAGTCGATATATAATTACTCATATTGCATCACGGTTAGCCTTAGCTCGGGGAAATCCTACCACAGAATCCATGGCTATTTGTTCCCACTTTCACATCGGAATTCCTAAGGGTTGTAGGAGTCCCCTCAGTCGCTGATGTTCCACCTTCACTCTTTAACAGGTCAAACACTTACTGACTCAATTGGCCACGTCTCTTTTCATGTTGGGTCATCAATAATATTCATTTAGATCTCGGTACATCTTGGTACCTCCAGGATGAATTGAATATCCATCGGCAATGCCAGCACGGGGGCTGTTACCAAACTCCTTTTCAATTCCTGAAAACTATCCTCACATTTTTCATTCCACGCAACCTTTTCCGTTTTGCAAGTAGGCCTAGTCAAAGGTCCTGATATCTTAGCGAAATCCTGTACGAACCTCTCATAAAACCGGTTAATTCCCAAAAAGTTCCTACTTCCGTAGGTGTGGTTATTCTTTCTCATTGGAATACTGCCTCAACATTGGTAGGGTCAACTAACACTCCTTCGCTGCTCATCAATTGTCCTAAGATCTGAACTTCATTTTGCCAGAATTCGCACCTTGAGAATTTGGAAAATAACTTTTCTCTTCTCAATGCTTCTACCACTATCCTCAGATATTCCGCATGTTCTTCTTCCGTTTTAGAATAGACTAAAATATTATTAATAAAAAAATAATGACGCACACGTCCCAATACTTTTTAAACACTCGATTCACAAAGTCCATGAAAGCTACTAGGGCATTCTTTGGCCCGAACGACGTCACCAAGAACTCATAATGTCCATACCTCGTGCGAAATACGGTATTTGTCCCCTGTTTTAATCTTCAGTTGGTGATATCCCATTCTTAGATCGATTTTCAAAAAATGTACCACTCCTTCAAGTTGGTCAAACGAATCGTCAATTCTAGAGAGAGGGTATCTGTTCTTAATAGTCAGCTTATCCAGTTCCCTATACTCTGTGCACAATCGCATACTACCATCCTTATTTTTGACAAACAACATTGGTGTGCCTCATGGTGACACATTAGGTCTCATCATTCCTTTATTCAACAGTTCTTGCAACTGTGAAGTCAATTCTTTCATTTCAACCGGGGCTAGCCTATATGGGGCTTTTTGAAACTGATGTCGTTCCTGATGCTAATTCGATAGCGAACTCTATCTCTCGGTCAGGTGATAATCCTGAAAGGTCTTTGGAAAACACATCCTCAAACTCGTGAACAACTGGTATGTCACATACATCGGGGCTTCTCTCTTGGTACCCGCCACGTATGCTAAATACGCTTTGCTATCTTTCCTTAATAATTGCTTTGCTTGAGCAATATTAAAAAAAATTCTGGGTCTGACACTGACCCTTAATCACAATTTTCTTGCCGTTAGGCATTCAGATTTTAACTTTCTTTCCTTTATAATCAATCTGAGCACCATTGCTCGACAACCAATCCATTTTTAAGACCACACCAAATTCTCTCAGCCTAAAAGGAATTAAGTCCAACTTAAAGTCCTTCCCTCCTAGTTCCCACTTGCAGATTAGATGAATCTCATTAATTGGAACAACCTCTCGATTCACTATTTCTATTCGCAATAATTCTCGCGTTGGAATCACATTAAGTTTTAACTTGGCCAAAAATCTCGCAATATAAAATACTTAGTTGCTTCAGAATTAAACAGAATATTTGCAGTAACCAAATTCAGTAAAAGGTTACCTGCTATCACGCCCTAGCTGGGTTGGGGCAGTTGCTAGAATAATGTCCTAGTTGGTTGCAATTAAAGCACCTCAGTAGCTATTTTCCCAATTACATACCCCGGGATGTTTCTCCCCACATGACTTATGATCCGGTAGGGGTGACCGAAACTGGTTATGAAACGTAGTCTTATATTGACCACCTCCCTGGGCGATACTCTTGCTTACCGGTTCGCTAAAGCTATTTCCGCCAGCTACGGTAGTGGCGAACCTGGTACCCACTGCGGGTTGGGACACCACTCCCCTTTCAGTCCTAATCGGAAACTTCTGTTTATCGCTCTGCCGCCTTGGCTTCCGAACTCCTCTTCTTGCTCTCTTCCTCTTTTTGACTTTGCTCACTCTCTGCCTCTACAATCGAGGCCTTTTTGCACATAGTCTGTTATCTCAAGTAATGACACTCGATCCTGAATCCATTGTTTCAGCCCTTGCTGAAATCTCCTCGCCTTTTTCTCTTTCGTGTTCACAAACTCCGGCACGAATCTCGACAGTTCAATAAATTTGGCTTTGTACACAGCCACTGACATCTTATCTTACTTAATCTCTAGAAACTTCAACTCCATCTGAGCCTCCATAAACCTGGGAAATACTTTTCCCCATGTGATAATCACATCAGTCTCCAGGGTTCCTTTAGGTTCCCACTAATAATTTGCTTCTCCTTTTAACATATAACTGGTGAACACAGTCTTTTGCGTCTCTTCTATGGGCACTATCTCAAAGCTCTTTTCCATTTCTTTCAGCCAAGCTCTGGACTTTATAGGTTAGCAGTCCCTTGAAATTTCTGGGGGTTTTAACCACTTAAAGGCCTTAAAGACATTAGTAACTGGAACATGATCCACCTGGGTTGAGGGTGACAATTTAAATTCTCTCGAAGAAGATTCATAATTTGGTCCATGGGGTTTCCTCTCTGGCCTTCCCCCTCGTTAGTATCCATAGTTTCTTTTTCATTGTAATCCTCTAAGACAAATTCATTATATTCGACTTCCTCGTGTTCTTGGTTATTTTGGTTTACCAATTCAACAGGGTTTGCTCTAGTTTCCCAATATGTCGGGGTGGCATCGTTATGCTATTATAAAAGATCACCAATATAACATTATTCGCGTCTCTACTCATTATGTTAAAGTCGCTTAATAACTCACTTTGTCACAAATACATTCTTCATTCCTCTTTAGTTACTCGCAACGTTGTGCCCACGCACCTGATTTGATGCGTTAACAAAAGACGACATCCTGCCGAGAATATACACGTAGCTCCTAGTGACATCCCACTCTTGGAATTCTGCGTCAGACTTATTGGTCTTCTCTTCCAGTAGTTCGGAGCTTGCTGCATTGATTGCAGGAGCATGAAACTTTTCAGAAATTATTCTGTCAATTCTCGCTTTCCGTGTCGAACCATAATGGCTTAACGGACGAAATGATTTCGTATTATCGCATAGCATTCTCATCTTGGGACATTCTAAAATCTTCCTTATAGGACATAGATTCCTCAATGGTATAGCGAATACCCTTCTTGGTAGAATCGCTGTTCGTCATGTATTGAACCCTTATTATCGGAACAATACTTTCAACCAATTCAGGTAACGTAATAACCTTAATAGTAAAAGAATTAAGCATCTTGATTCTTGCCTAATATGTCTCCTCAAGGACACTCTATAAAGAGCTATGAGTGGCAAGACTCGAGTTTTCCAATCAACCTATGGTATTGGGGTATCGTCTTCATCCCGCTTTCTCCGGAGACTTAGCTCCACTTCTATATCAATATTATAAAAAAAGTCATGTACAATTTTCTCCTTTCCTCATTATGTCGATCTTAAACGATTCCATCAATTTCCGTATAACACTTCACATAAACACTTCAACATAACTCCTGGTAGTCCATCAACAAACTCTATTGGCTCAACCAATGGACTCTCTTTCGCATATAACTCTTAGCAATCTTTTCTCTAAGTGCTACAACTCATTCTCTTCCCTTAATGTTGGCTTTTCAATCGACTGTTAATAACTCAACCAATGCCTCAACTCTTAAGGCTAAGGTCCCCTTGGGTACTACCGTCGCGACTACTCCATAGTAATCCGACTACGAACTCGATGAGAGTTCTTGTTAACTTTTAGATCCTCAGTCTACCCATTTTACTCTTACTGCTTCCAAAACTTATAACCTTTGGCTCTGATACCATTTCTGTAACACCCCCAAATCCAAGGTCGTGAATTCGGGTTGTTACGATCACTTATTAATTAAATAATTCTCTTTTCACAATATTACTCGACCTTTTATTCAGACTCACACACACACAGGTTATATGCTTGGAAACATTATTAAATAAATCATTTCCACTTATCTACCTGACGGGGCTGGCGCACAAAAAGCCTACGGAACTCACGAGCGTTCCTTACCCGCCTAAGGACAACAGTCCTGGTCTGATCCATGCTGGTAGTCTGTTGTGATATGATATATAAAAGCAAGGGTGAGCATTAAAGCTCAGCAAGGTATATATCCCCATAATTAAGTATGTAAGGATAAATAAAACCAATAATTATACTTTGTATCTCCAAAGCGTTCTGAAAGTTTATATGCTTATCAAATTTATAAAATTCTCAAAATCAACTACAATAGTATATCCACTGAATACTTGTATTCATCTCCTTCTCAAAATCATTTTATACTCGTACTCATTTTATTTCAAAATCTCAAGATGTTACTCGAACCAAGATTCTCAAATGGGTGTGATATATATTCATCAACATCCCAATTTAAAACTCAGCCTTATTGGCAGATTTCTCAAATGGATTTGATATATAATCATCAACATCCTTATTTAAACTCAGCCTTATCGGCAGATTTCTCAAATGGATTTGATATATAATCATCAACATCCTTATTTAAACTCAGCCTTATCAGCAGATTTGTCAAATGGATTTGATATATATTCATCAATATCCTTGTTTAAAACTCAGCCTTATCGGCTATCTGTTGTATATTTCACAACAGTTTTTCCAAAATGGAAGAAAGGGACTATACTGGAATAAACCACGTATCGGTGATCAGCCGAATACGAAATTTTCTCTACTAGTAGAAGGAATACAAACCTAGCCGCCTTTGGGCTCATCAAGACACTACACGGTGGTTGCCCATTGCCGTGCAAGTCCGAAAGTCAATGGTCACATAGACCATATAACCGTACAATGCGCCACTCCGCGCTTGCATAATGCGCCACTCCGCGCCTGGTCACTGCCCGATACCACTCCGTGCCGGGCAGGCCACATTCCAGTCCCAAAACATTTATATCTTTTGCTCAAAATCCTTTTTCGAAGGAATAGGTCGTTAAAAGTTGACCTGTAAATAAGATGTTTTATTCATTACTTTTAACTCAATTGATCTTTGGGAGTTGTCGGAGTTTTGAATTTAAAATCATTTTCAAATCCCTATCTGTAGTAGGGTGACACATATATTACTCACTTGTTCTTTATTGAACGAGGAAGCAAAACTCTTATGCTTCTAGACTAAGTTCCCTAAGGTTTTGATACGTTTCAAATGATTAATCTCTTTCAAGAGTTTTGAATAATTTAGAAAGTACCTTTGGGAAATATGTCTATTTTTAAATAAGTTTTTAGAAGTCCGAAGACATTAAATATCTAAGGTCTCATAATAATCTAAGAGGGATTTAATGAATTGATAAAATCTTATAAATAAAACATCTCTGTATAAGGTTCAATGAATTGATAAAATCTTAAGTACAAAGTATTTCTAATTAAGGTTCAATGAATTAATAAAAAACCTTAAATACAAAATATTTCTGAATAAGGTCCAACGAATGGAGACACCTTAATCAAATAATCAAAACAGGATTTGGTATCCTATAATTGCTCTTTGAATAGTTAAATCTTTATTAAATAACGTGAAATGATTTATAAACTATTCAGTATATTTTTAAATACTTTCTTTATATTTAATAATCCCTTAAGTATCGCTTTATAAAATAATCAATCAAGTAAGGGTGTCCCTTAAATGAATAAACCAATATTTCTCGAAGTTTAAGTCAAAATCTCAATCGTTCGCTTGATATATATATTACGCGAACGTACTTTGTTTATCGAAATAGAAATCTTTCGCGTTCGGCTCTCTCCGGAATTAAATCGTTATTAAAATATTTCCGACTCCCATTATCCTATATTATATTTGAAATACGTTTCAATTTCTCATACTCGTGTAAAACGAAATTTGTTTTCGTAAACAATCGCATAATTCGTATGCATTGATATCATAGACAAGCATATATATTTGAACTGTAAATCATGCCATCAATATCACAACAGTATATAAATATATAGCATGGATAGTATGAGATAGGGTTTCGAAAACTTGCCTCGAGTAATCGAAGTGGTATGGTATCTAGTGTTTGGTTGGCGATCTATAAACAAGAACCAACAGTCTAAGTTAGTACGCGATTAACGTCTCGTTTTTATTAAGCAACTTTCGCAACTACTCAAGTATAACGAATCTCCGATCGTCACATTCTCAACACTTATATTCTCACTTTATAACATGGTCGAGTTTTGAAATCGATCGTTCGCTTTAGAAAATTCATTTCGAGTTTTAAGCTCGAACGTGAGAAAACGCGCGTCAAAACTTGGTTTTTATGCGTTTCTCGCTTGCGCTCGCTTTACCAAAATATTTTTATAAAATCGAAAAATTAATATTTTCTCAAAATTCTTTTTGGAAAGTCTTCTCTACTGTCATATCCATTTTTTATAATTTTTCCAGAATCTCGAAATTATTTTAAGTCCTTCAAAATCACCATGCAAGTGGACTTAAGTGCAGTTGGCTAATCGCAGAAATGTTTTACACTAAAACGACCATAACTCCTAAACCGTAAATCTCCTCATGATGATCTACACATGTATAGAAACTACAAAACAAGATCTATCTGGTTATGGCCAGTGGTGTTCAAATTTTAACCATTTTCATGGCCGAATGTCCTGCAGAAAACAGATAAAGTGCAAGAATGCCCAAACTCAATTTCTACTACTTGATCTTAACACAATCACTACCTATAACCATCATAAACACAAGTACTTCTCAAGATCCACCCACATACACCTTATATGCTCTATATAGTACCACATACATGGATTACAACTCAACATCTCAAGCCTTTAGCAAGAACATAATCAATACAAACTCAAACAAACACAATCCTTTGGATCTTAACACTACAACAAACATAACTCTTAAATCCAACCATAAAACCTTAAAGGGTTGAAACTTATACCTTCTTGGACACTAGAAAAGGTAGTGCTAGGATTATTGAGGCTTGGTTTGCTTAGAAAACACTTAGAAGGGCTAGCTCCTTAAGAAACAAAACCAAGAAACAAGTTAGAATTTCGGAGTTACATTTCAGCACCTCATTCAAACATTTTTATAAAATTGAAAAAAAATAATTTGAGGCTGAAATTTGGTACGAAGCTTACCCATGATATAGAGAAGATATGGTAAAAATTTCATGATATTTGAATGAGTATATTTTGAGTTATGAATTTTTCTTTCTCCCTTGCTCAGAAAATCCGAACTGCTGGAATGAAAAATGGGAGAGCTTTAAGTGAGGGAAAAGGGGTTGTTTTCTTTTGTGGCTAAAGTGTGGGAGTGTATAATGAATATATGGGATGTATGCAGCAGATTTGACAATAATTTGGCAAAGGTATGGGTTGGTTTGATTGTGTGGTGAAGTGAGAAAAGGGAGAAGTATGGCTTGTGTACTTGTTTGTCTCCCATCACTATTCAACACTATTCTACTAACTATTCTAGTTAGCTTCTAATCATCTAGTTACACTCCTAACTACTAGTTAGGACTTGGTTATGCATGGCCAACTTGCATGGGATTTAATTTCTCATTCGTTTATTTATCGTAAACGCAATCGTCGTTCCATTCCGATAGTTTCCACGTATAACGACTTGTTTCGTAGCGATTTCTTTTATCGCTTATAATCCTATAACCAATTCCATTCCTTCTCTTGATCATAGAAACACCTTGATATATTATTTATTTCACGTAGTATTCCCGGTTCTACGCCATTCTTTATGGATACGAAAACACGTAGTATAATTGTGAATCTTCGAATTCCGTCGGCTTTTACATTCACTTATTTTCCTCGATAAACAAGAATATGATCTCGGATTCTCAAAATTCCACTATTCATTTTATGATGATCCCCATACGTATTACTTAATTAGCTCAAGTTACTATTCACAGAAGTTTTAAAATATTACAAAAATCAGGGTTCTTACAATATTGTAGCTTGTTGTTATGATTTAGAGTTTGGGATTTGGAATGGTAGTGAAATGGAATGGTAATTGTTGTGGTTTTGATTTAAAAGAACTTAAGTATGATTAAAGTTAAGTTTAAGCATGAGTATGAATGATTAAATTGAATTGGTTGGGGTTGTTATGATGTGATAAGGATGGATGTTGGTTGTATGTTGGATTTGAGGTTGGTTTGTGGTTGGTTTTGTATGGTTTAAAATTTGGAAATCGTGTAAACATAGCCGTCGTAACGTCCGATTTTCTTTGGACTGTTTTTGTGCATAGCATTAGGACCCTAGAACCCCCTTCTAGATTATGACCACTGCCATGTTTAGATAGCACATGTTACGAGCTTCGTTTTGATATGTAGTTCGTTCGATTCCGATGCACGGTTTAGGAGAAACGACCGTTTCAAGTAACGGCATTTCGCAAACGAAACTTTTCCCCTCGCCTTACTTTGAAACATAGGTTAAAGACCAAAAAGGGTTAATTAATGTATGAAACATTTATGGTAAGTGTGTTAGGAAGTTGGTAAGACACTCGCGAAGGAATCGCTTTAAAACTCGTAAAGGTTAAATTATTAAAAATAGTGGAGCCGAGGGTACCCGAGTGACTTAAGCGAATCAGTGAGCGCAAAACAAGCGTTAGAGTCTAAGTTAGTTAAAGTATAGATTTACAAGTGACTTTGGTTTAATTCCAACTTACTTGTTGTTTATAGGTTACCAGACTCGTCCCGAGCCATTCGTAACCCCAGTCGCCCAGGCAAGTTTTCTACCCGTTATACTGTTGCTGTGATGTAAATATATGTATATGCATTATCTTGTGATATTGCATGATTGCTATTAGCAAATTTTGCGATATATTGGAGCATGCTAATATGGTATATATGCATGTCTGTTTCGTAATCTGGTTATCTATCTGTTGATTTCAATGCTTATAGTTGCATAATACCTATGCTAGAAATAAGCAAGTAGTTGCGTATACCCTTAGTATAGGGGATAAAAGGTGAACATATTTCTAAACCGGGAGTCGATGTTCCCGAGTATATTATATATATATATATTTATTTATATATATATATATGGAAATAGTTTTTAAAACTATTAATCGAATAAGGTTTATTCGATAACTTTAACTTTATTTTATTATTGAATATTATTTTGAATATTCATTCGAGGACTTATGACTCCTTTTACTTTATTAATGAATATTATTTTGAATATTATTCGAAGGCGTATGACTCCTTTTATTTATTTATCTGAATATTATTTGAATATTCATTCGAGGGCTTATGACTCTTTTATATTATATATTGAATATTATTTAAATATTCATTCGAAGGCTTATGACTCAGTTTATATTATTTAATGAATATTATTTGAATATTCATTTGAGGATCTATGACTCCGATTATTTGCTGAAATATATTCTTTATTTTATTAAAGAATAAGGTGTTAATAATTAAACTTATTTTCAATTATTCAAATAAAGATAATACTTTCATATAAGTATATCTTTGGTTATTTAATACTCGTTTCAAGTATAAGTTTTAATACTTCTACTTCAATTATTTTTATAAAGATTATTCTTATGGGAATATTATTTAAATAATAATATTCAGTCATTTTCTAAATATTCTGGGGACTGATTTACTTCATTAAATCAGCTTTACTCCAAACACTCTATAAAGTGTTTTCGAGTCTTCAAAATGATTTTTAAAAGTTAGAGCGGATCCCAAAACTCAATTTTATATTTAAGATCTTCCTTTTTAAGGGGATTTAAATACTCGCTTAAAACCTGAGGGATCCGGCTCTGTGGTGTATTTTATATTCGCAACAAGGTTGCAGTTTTGGTAAATGAATTGATTACTTACCCAACGTTCGGGAAGTAAGTCCATCTATTGAGTCGGCATAAGCAACATGGGCTCAGTGGGCGTCCATGATAGTGTAAGTGGCTCAGTGGGAGTCCATCAAATGCATAAGTGGCTGAGTGGCAGTCCAGCATAAGGTCCTAATTATGACCAGGGTGATGACCAGTGGGGAATTCGTCCATCTACTAGTAGAAAAGGTTACTAATACGTATCTTTGCCTGATCAGCAAGATATCTGGTTTATGCCAAAGGTTTTCTTTTCCTTCCAAATTTATTGGATATTGCAACTCTGTTCATACTTTACATAACAGAGGTTCCAGGAAATGTTTTAGAGATATATATGTGGATATATATATATCGGGACTAAATAAAGTATCTCGTAACTTTATTTCATTCAATAATATTTCAAAGATTAAATCTATTCAAATCTTGTCTTGTAGTCTCATCTATGTGATGAACTTTTGAACTGATTATAACTTGAACGGTGGTAGTTCAAGTAGTATTGGGAAAGATATAAGTATATTGGGGTATTTGGTAACCTCATCTTTTAAACTTATATCTAATTAATAATTGTCTTATGAATGACAAAGATTTTCAGAAAAATGTTGAGACAAGGTTAGATGTATGAGATCACCTTGCAACGATATTTTTTTATATATACAGTTATACACTGGGATTTTGTGTATATTATGCATGGAAGAGGACTTCCAATATTTTGAAAAGTATATATGTATATATACTGAATATTTTGCGACTTCATCGCATTAAGATATCAAACTTGGTTCATTTCTTTTGACCAAGACTTTCATGAGTATTATGAGTAGGCTCATATATTGTAAATCATTATACATATTATTTTGGTGGGCTTGCTGCTCACCCTTGCTTTATTTCTTCATCACACAACAACAGTTAGGAAAGATGGCCAGACTCCAGCAGACCCAGCGCAAGCGCGTGGGAAGCGTCCCGCGTCTTCCCGTTGATGTTGTAGCTGCTATAGCTGCAGAGGTAGATCTATTGTAGATCAGACCATCTACTTTTGAGAATCAATTATGTATAATTATAACTTGTGGCAGATAATGGCAATTAACTGTAAATTTATCAAGTAATCATTTTGGGTTGTAATAACTTTTAAATTGTGGATTCAAAGACTTGTACTTATTTAAATTTCATCTCTGAGACTATAACGGGTTGTGGTGTGTGTTAGTGTGGGGTCACAGCATAAGGTTATTTATTATTAATTAAGTGAAGTGATATTGTGGAAAGAAAGACCGTGACGACCCGGATCCCCGACCCCGGATCTGGGGGTGTTACAATCCAAATAACATTACTAGAATTTTATGACAACAGTGCTTAGTTTTGAAAATTATCTTTGATATGTCCATAGGTTCAATCTTCAATGGGTAATATACCCAGTCTTAAATCAATCTTATAAAAATTACTTTGCTTCTTTCATTTAATCAAACAAATCATTGATTCGGGGTAACATATAATTGCTCTTGAGAGTAAACTTGTTAAGTTTCCGCTAGTCGACACATAATCTCACACTTCCATATTTCTTATTAACAAATCATACCGGTGCACTTTAGGGGTACGTTAAGTCAAGTTGCTTTCTCTTATAATTATCTCCTGCGTTTGCTCTGGTAACTTCATCATTTTGTCTGGCGCCATTCTGTGCGGGCTTTGGACACTGGCTTCATTTCAGGTGCTAAGTCAATCATAAACTCACTTTCTCTAACTGAAGGAAATATTGATAACACGTCTGGAAGCATATCTTGAGACTATAAAATCTTCAAGTTCTGTTTGCTCCTAACCTTTATTTATAATCTCCATAGAATTTACATTTTGGTCACTATAATCTTAAATCATTGTTAACAAGTTCTTTACCTTCCTTCGTCCTCTAAACTTCTTCATATTCTCATTTGGCATCTTCAGAACTATCTTCCATCACGATGGTCTATCTGGGCATTACACTTAAATAATTAATTCATTCCTTAGAATAGTGTCCAATCCTCTTATCTCAAATGATATCAATTCCTCACAACTTATTGCCAGAAATCTCAATTCCACCATTGGTACTTACTTATTTAATAATTGCACGTTGTTAATTGCTAGTCCTTTAGTCATAATCTTATCAATTCAACAAGGTAATTCATCTTATCAACAAAACCTTGAGAGATAAATGATCAAGTTGCTCCCACATCTTTCAATACTTTAACGCATAAAGTATCCGTAATAATCATTCACGTCATCACATCCGTATTCTAAATAATATATTTCACAGGAAAATTGCAAATTCTCGTTCTCGGAGATGTATTCCTTATTACAGTAGACTTCCTTGATTTTTAGTGCATCCCTGACTGGATTAGTGATTTGCAATTCTCGCCATATGCCCTTGTTTACTTTCCATGCGTGAGAGTTAGATGGAACTTCATCTGCTTGATTCAGGATACGTTAATTTCTGTTTGAAAACCTCTTGCAAAGAATGACAGTACAATGAAACAACTAGAGGGATTCACAATTCAACAAAATTAGAGTTGAAAAGAAAGAAGAAGTAAGGATTTGAATATGAATTAGACAACCACATTGGTACTTAAGATGGCCAGTCTTTCATACCATATGGCATACAACACATGATTAGGTGGCATCCCACCCGACTCTTCGTCATCCCGATAAAGCGTCTCACCATAACACTGTTTGTCCCAATCAGAGAGCAAAACTTGAGGGGAACAATTTAAATTTGAAAGGAATGCAATATCCTCCTTTTTGATATCATCATAAGGAGTTTATTAAGAAAAGAAGTTCATATATTTTTAGAAATTAAAGAGGAATATACGTTGTAATATTTAAGACAAGAACGACACCATTGGTCACCATCCATATTTCACTTGTATTCATCTTTCGAGCTTGTTCGATCATATTCCCATTGTTCCATATAACAACTTTAGAAATTACCTTGAAATGTCTTCGCAAATTAAGCATTATGGTAGATTCTTACTTGTAACGTCTTGCGTCTTCCACGTCGCACCTACACGTATAATATTTTAACAATTCGAGCATAATGGCGTTCTTAACAGATAACCTCAAGTTTCCTCTTTTTAATTTAGAATAACCACGAATCATTCAACATAACGATCCTTATGTTAATAGTATTCTTTTTTTGAAATGTCTGGAAATCTTCCCAATCTTCTTTAGTCATGCTCAGGTTTCCGTTAAATCAATAAATTCCTTGAACTCTGATAGTCCCAGTAATTGGATGAATAGTTACTCCATACGCTGATTCTGTTATTAATCTTATCAAACAATACTTGCACCTTACTATTAGGAATAATCAACTTCTTCATAATCGCGGGTTACTTCATTCTTTGAATTAGCAATAATAAGTCTGAAACAGTAACCTTCCAGGTAATCCGGGTCTTTTAACAAACAAGAAACTCAAGTAGTAACTTGACAACCGATGTTTAAAACTTATTTTATTCCAAAAAGGCTTCTAGAAATTTTGTAAGGGAAAATCTTTTTCGAAAACTTGTTTAAAAAAATTTGAAAATCGCACATCTGGTTGTCCTTACTATATGAGTTGGTTGTTTTCCTTCTTATAACAAGATACCAAGTTAAAGAAACGATCACACAAAGGTCCATTCACTTTCATTTATCTCATCTCCTTCATTGGGTCTATTACCTTCCTTAATCGACGAAAACTTCAGCTGTCGTTGCATATTATCTTATTTGTAGCTTCATTTCAAAGCTTCCATACTGGTAGTACTCCCATCATCCTCTTTGCAGTCATTATGTAGAATATGTCTATCCAATAGTCAATAAATCTATTTCATAGAACAAAGTTTACTTATATCACGACACATCACTACTTTATATATCACATTTATCATAGCACCATCATCTAATTCTACGAAAATTCTAGATCTATACTTTTCTCTCTAAATCTTTTCAAAATTCCTCTAGTCCATCCCACAAGCTAATCACGGTTAGTCTATTAACTAATGGCTCCATTTAATCTGGTAACAGCTATCCTTCAAAACACGTGAATCTTCTTCCTAAATTCCTTCTCCCTTTATTAATATCTCATGTACTTACCATTTACTGTAGCTATCAAATCCATTCTCGTAAATACTATTGTTCCATAAGACAGGTTTTTAAACTGAGGGTATAGAACAGGGTGTAGGGTAAACTGAAGAGATACACTCACAGTTGAAGGTACAGTAGAACAGGAATAAGCAGATGAAGGTTCTTGAATAGGTAGTCTCATATCAAGAGGTGGTAAAATAGCGTAGAATAGTTTAAATACGTGCAGCTGTTAGAATATAAGGTAATACCATTAATACTGATGGAAGAACAAGGTGCGAATCAAATCTGGGAGAAGATGATGATCCTCAATCGGAAGGCTCCAAACGATCAGATGATACAGGGATATCAGGATCTGCCATTGCCGTTGTCTGGAAATCACGTCGGAAGCTAAGAATCTCGAATCGCAACACAAATCGTGCCGAGACCTACCATATAGTCGCACTCAACCTCACAACGTCCTATCTTTCTATTTCCTATTCCTAATCCTAACCCTCTACACAATCCCGATAATCTAGGCTTGTTTCGGTGACTTATAACCTGTAGCTCTGATACCAACCTGTGGCACCCTCCAAACCTGGGTCCGAAGTTTGGGGTCCATAACATAACACAATATATAAACCTGTATAAGAAATATTATTTATAATGACCCTGCTTCACATAACCACGGATCGCAACAGGTTAAAGTATGAAAATAAGCCACAACCTTAACTTTTATTACAACATACCAAATCCCAACTAATTTAACTTACAACTGAAAATAAAATCATTCTTACAATCTGACTATCTCTCTACCGCATGAAGCTTCTCCTAGCTCGATCCAACTCAATTGGAACCTTAGCCCGTACTTTGGATTAAGGAACTTCGCTATCATCCATATTCTTTTCAAGTGTAAAATATATAAAAGAATCGCAAGGGTGAGCTAACTAGCTCAGCAAGTCATAATAGTGATAACTGAGGTTAAGCAATGTTCAAATGGAATGATTCAGAAGAATCAAGTTTATTGTTAAACAATCATTAGAAATGGATATTCATTTTAAGTTTTAAAACCAAGGTTAGGCTGCTGATCAGTCACGCACTAATCCCGATCAAAGCACACAGCACTGCTCTAATTACTGGATCCAAGGCATACTGGCCTAACTTGACCAATAATCTGGTCTGACCACGAATCTGGTCCACATAAAGAAAACTATCCAATTCTAAAGTAGTTCAATATAATAAACAATATATTTAAATAAAATAAGATCATAATCAATGATGATTAAACACTTGAATAAAATCGTAATGAAATTCATGGGTATCACAAGGGTATATCGGGGTATGTATAATAAACGGTTTTCAGTCCGTAAAGGATCAGGTATTAGACAAATAATGATTTTTCAAGGTATAGTTCTTTGATGTTATAAAGAATGGTTGGAGTATAAAAGTTTCTGTGTTTTCAAACAATTTTGTTCCAGTGTTTGGTGTTTGGTAACTGAAAATCAACAAAGGATGGTTTACAAAAAATAAGGCTGATGGCTCAAAGATCAAATGATGTGGCTCAGGTTCAAGGCTGAAGGATTCAAGGTACTTATAATACAAAATAGAGCTATCTTGAATACTTAACAATATGTCACAGGAGAATTTAGAAATATTTTCATTATATCTCGAAAAAGTTTTAGAAGTACTTGCCTTACAGGGCTTTACAACTATTACTGATCAACTCTGAGCCGACTCTGTCGCTCAGGCTTTAACGTCCAACCACTAGATCACATTGGATTTGACTTCGACACTCAGGTTTTTCTGTTGAAACTCTACTGAGCTCGTCGACTGACCACTAGGTTATCTTTATCCATCATCCACTTTCGGTTTCCCGACTAGAACCTACAGGGTCGAAATACTCAATGTTAGACACCCAGTTATGCTTGACATATCCTCGATACCCATCCTACCCAAACAATAACAATCCCGACTCGTACGCATATACATTTTTATAGTACACGTAACATACAGGATTCATATATTTAAATCTCGATTCAATATTCGTTTTCGGAAAACACAGGTACTCGTCATTTTAGGAAACAAGTTGTCCGCTATATTTTACAAAATATTTATTTGTACTATACAACTATTTACATTCAAGTGGTAGTTCTGATGTTTCACAGGATATGCTTCCCAAAATCGGGCAGCATCTCCTTTGCTTATCGGACTACCTTGGAATGCAATCGACGTCAAATCAACAACAACCAAATTCACAACAACCATAATCCAACATTCCAATCACGAGTCCCAATTATCAGTCCAATCCAACAATCAATTAACTATTACAATCTCAATCCCAATCTCAAATAATAATATATAACTACTATTTCACTTCGAACTCATAAATAAAATTTGTACATTTATTATTTATTTATATTAGGACTCAGAATTGGAATATCACTGTCCACCGTCGGCTCGCCGAGGCTCATCGCCGACGGCGGCGAAAATTTACGTGTACTCGATTAAATTTCGGGTTCTAGCGCAAATTCCCACCGATTACTTTTAAATAACAGAAACAATAATTCAATTAATCATAGGATTTAATTCAAAAATTTAATTTAATTAACAATTCAAAATATGCAAATTAACAGCTCAACTTCTTTCGCAAAAATGAAAGAGTCGGACTGAAAAATTCACAAATCAGAAATAAATAACCCAACAACAGGAACATCAACAATTCACGCGCAATACCACTACACGCGCCACCGTCCCCTTGCAAAAACAAAAGGGGCGGCGCCAAAACAGAGAAGCAAGAACAACACAAAATCAATATAAGCCGAATTGCTTACATACATACACACAACTGTCTATATGTATATATATATATATATACAGATCAACAACCAAAAGGGGCAACCACAACCGAGAACTGAGATGGCCGGAAGGAAAAAGAAAGCAGTCGGTGACTCACCAATCCGGTGAACACATGAGAGGGGAGGAGATATTGCGAGAGGTAGAAGCCGGAGTAATTCTAGAGATCGAGAGTGTGAGAAACCGAGAGAAGTGAGAAAGAAATTGAGAGAGAGTAACGAGAGAAAAACAGAGAGATGAGGGAGTGGAATTTGGTGTTTTTTTTAATCCTAAATTTTCTGCAAGTGCTACGTTTTATTACACTGCATATGCATTCGACGCGTGTGTCGTTCCGACCGCAAGCCTGACTTCTTTCGGTTCGTTTCTTTACAATTTAACGATTAACACGCGAGTAAATAAGATCCGAAAAAATAACCAGATACTTTAAAAATTCTCAGAATACATAAAAACTAATAAAATAAAATTTTCGTAAATTTTTAAATCATTTTTGAATCGCGCTAACATACCGCAATTCACAATTAACGAACCGAGATGCACTTAAAATAATTTCAGAAAATCATGAGAATAGTTTTAAAATTTTATAAATATCCCGAAGTTAATAAAAACATAATTTTCGTAATTTTAAAATAATTTCTAAAATGCAATTTATACCCGATTTTAGCAATTAAACAAATCGACGCGCGGGTGAAATTAATCCCGAAAATTTCCAAAATAATTTTAAAATTCTCAATATATTCCAAACTTAAATAAATATGAATTTCATAATTTTTGAAGAATTCTGGAATTAGATACAGATTTTACAAATAAATGCAATCAGAAAATATTGATTTCTAAATTTTGTAAAATCTCAAAAATAATTATTGAAATTATAAAATCATAAAGCTAATTTTAGGGACAATCCAAGTATTTACGGATTTAAACCTGTAATAAAATCACCTTTAAAATAAAACAGAATAATATAGCTCAATTTTTAACTACATATTCCAATCCTTTACACCAATAAATCACAGAAAAATAGTATATATCAACACACCTCTGCCAAAACCAAGACACATATTTTAGTTAATTAATACTTCCACAATTACATATTTAAATAATTCAAAAGTATACGAGTCGTTATATTCAGAGTCTACAATTTAAGAACAAGGCCTGTCATGGAATCTATCAATGTATCTTTTGATGATAAGAAGATTACTGGACTTGAAGATTTCAATGATCATGATCAGCTGAGATTTGAAAATGAAGTTTTAAATTCTGATTCTGTAAATTCTGATAGTCTAAATCCTGATACTGCAAATTCTGATGGGTTAAACTCTGATGTTATTGAAACTGTGGTGACTACGCCAAAAAAATGCACCTGTGCAGGGGGAGCATACTGAAGATCCAACTACATCTCAAGAAGCATCAGAACCTAGAACAGACTCTTCAAGTTCTGATTCGTCAAGTTCTAATGGGCCAAGTTCTGATAATTCTGGAAACTCAAATTCTGAAGGATCCAACTCAGAGAGCATAAATTCAGGGGGAGCATCAAAAAATATTGATGGAGACAGCATGGATCATGGAGGAGCATCCAGTTCTAGAGATCACCTTCCATCTGCAAGGAAGTGGACTAAAGCACATACACCTGACTTGATTATTAGAAATCATGAAGCAGGTATTAGAACTAGAACAGCAACATCAAATGAATGTCTCTATCATTCTTTTCTTTCTCAGGCTAAACCAAAGAAAGTGGAAGAAGCTCTTCAAGATGTTGATTGGGTACAAGCAATATAGGAAGAGTTAAATGAATTTTAAAGAAATAAAGTCTGGACCCTAGTGCCAAGACCAAAGAACAGATCAGTTGTTGGTACAAAATGGGTGTTCAGAAACAAAACTGATAGTGATGACATAATTACAAGGAATAAAGCAAGGCTGGTTGCAAAAGGATATTCTCATCAGGAGGGAATTGATTATGATGAAATATTTGCACCAGTTGCTAGATTGGAAGCCATAAGGATATTTTTGGCTTATGCTGCTCATAAAAAGTTTACAGTCTTTCAAAAGGATGTAAAAAGTGCTTTTCTTAATGGAGAATTGGAAGAAGAAGTATATGTTGAACAACCTCCAGGTTTTGTAGATTCAAAATTTCTTCATCATGTCTACAGACTTGATAAAGCACTTTATGGCCTTAAGCAAGCTCCAAGAGCATGGTATGAAACATTAGCTCAGTTTCTTCTGGAAAGTGGATTTAACAGAGGGACAATTGACAAAACTTTATTCTATCTCAACCATGGAAAGGACTTAATTTTGGTGCAGATATATGTTGATGATATCATTTTTGGTTCTACAAATGACAGACTTTGTAAAAGGTTTGCCAAGCTAATGCAGTCAAGATATCAAATGAGTATGATGGGAGAACTTAGCTATTTTATGGGCCTTCAAGTGAAGCAGAATGAAGAAGGAACTTTTATTTGTCAATCTAAGTACACCAGAAACTTGTTGAAGAAATTTGGAATGCAAGAATGTTCAAGTGCATCCACTCCTATGGCCACTACAACAAAATTGGATAAGGATACTGGTACATCAGTAGATATTACTGTTTATAGAGGTATGATTGGCTCATTACTCTATCTAACTACAAGTAGACCTGATATCATGTATGCTACCTGTATGTGTGCAAGATTTTAAGCAGATCCAAGAGAGCCTCACTTAATTGCTGTGAAATGAATTTTCAAGTACCTTAAGGGTACAGCTGATCAGGGATTGTGGTATCCTATGGAATCAGACTTTAAGCTAATAGGTTACTCAGATGCAAATTTTGCAGGGTGCAAAATTGACAGGAAAAGCACAAGTGGAAGCTACCAATTTCTTGGAGGCAGATTAGTTTCTTGGTTTAGCAAGAAACAAAAGTCAATTTCCACATCAACTGCAGAGGCAGAGTACATTACTGCAGGAAGCTGTTGTGCACAGATTCTTTAGATGAAGAATCAGTTACTGGATTATGGGTTAGAATTTTCTAAAATTCCTATTTACTGTGATAATCAAAGTGCTATTGCTCTGACAGGTAATCCAGTTCAGCACTCCATGACAAAGCACATCAGCATTAGGTACCACTTCATAAGGGAACATATGATGGAAGGTACAGTGGAATTGCATTTTATTCCAACAGATGAACAACTAGCAGATATCTTCACAAAACCACTATGTGAAGCTACTTTTACAAGATTGGTAAATAACTTGAAATAGTTTCAGGTTCTTTCTCTAAATTTGCTTTGTTTATGTTCTGATACATCAGACTTTATGATCAGTATTTACAGATATTACTATCTTTATGTAATCTGTGCTTAAACTGAAATGTACTAAGTGCTGATTGTTATCTGATGTGAATTTCTAAACTCTGATAAGTAATACTCTGATAATAGCATAAATTCTGATAAGCAGTCGTGACTCACTTACACTGAGAAGCCACTGTAAAAAGGAATTTCAAAAGATGCATAAAATGAGCACAAAATAGTTGAGGTGGACTCATGCATGAACTCATTCTATAGTAGACTTCAGACTAATGACATATTTTAAGCAAAGTTGTTAGTTATGCCTTATTTCTAAGACGTACTGAAGTGAATCAGACTTTACTCTTTGTCTGGTATTTAGCTTAAAGCACACACTTATACTCCATATGAATGATGAAAATTACTGTGGTGATCAATGTTATTTTAGATGAACAATTTAAGTGTTAGTTGCATAAATTCTGAGGACAAGTTCTGATGGAAGTTCTGATGATTAAGTTCTGTTGAAACCATATCAGTATTTGTGTGAAGAATTACAGAAATAAACATTCACTATTTGAGTTAAGAAGCCATATTCTGATGACTTTTAAGTTCTGATAAAAATCAAGTTCTGATGCTGATGTGGCAGTATTTATTTATTTGATTTATTTTTGGTCAATACTTCAACGGTTATATTTTATCAGAATATTGGTTTATGTGAGATAAAGATAGTAATAATCATTTGTTTAGTGTGAACAGTTTTTATTTAAAAAACTGCATGTACATAGTAATCATTACTTATTTCCCGTGCCCATTAAATTTTGTATTAACTACTGCATGCCTGACAGGTGTAACATCTGTTCCACTTCTCAATAACTGTTATCACGTGGGGTGTCTAAGTAAAAGAGATAAAAGATTTTCAAATCTTTTATTTATATTTCTATTATACTTACTCTCTCTCTCTTTCCTGTTCTCTCATATTTTCTGACGGTTTACTATACAGACATTTTATCAAACACTTTTCAGGCATTCTAAATTCTCACTCATTTTCAATGGCACCCAAGGATATAATCTTTAATGGAGCAAAGTTCGTCTCCAACAACTATGCACCATTCTCACTAAGAGTGAAGCTCCTTCGGAACTTCATTTTATCCAGGATTTCTTATCTCATAGTGAAATTGGGTTCGCATTGACACAGCCATCCTGTATATCTGGAACTCAAGTTCTGACATTCTGGCGTACTGGACATTATGATGATGGTGGTAAGAATGGGACTCCAAGCATCGTGTTTACAACAAATGAGGTTGAGTATATTGTTACTCCGGGAGCAGTTCGAAGAGCTCTACACCTACCTGAATCTTGTCAATTTAGTTCTGCTGTTGAGGAGCCATTGCTACAACATATGATGGCAAGTCTTGGATATGAACAGAGTTTGGCTAAGTTGGGTCAACTCAAACGCCCATATATTCAAAGGGAATGGAGCTTCTTCTTCGATTGCATCACGAAGACATTTGCCAACAAATGCTCCAACTTTGATGCTATTCCCTTTCTGAGTCAGCAAATTGGGTATGCACTCCTAAACCAGTCTCATTTTAATTATGCAAAGACTGTGTTATGTTTTATAGGAGATAAAATGAAAGAGGACTTGAATGTAGTTTACTTTGCTAGGTTCTGTCAGTTAATTTACAATTACTGTACATCAGATGAACTAAAACTAGCAGGTGAACTCATAGAACCTTTTAGGTTACCAAAAAGGGCTTTTACTAATCTTTTAACTGCTGACAACAAGAAGGGAGTTTTAAGACCCCTTAGAATTCCTTTATCAGTAAAGCAAGCTCTTGTAAATGTTGATGCTGCCACCTATTCATTGCTATATCCTGATGTCCAACCCACTAACACACAACAGCAACCAGAACCAACCATCACCCAACCACAGCAACCACAAACATCAGCACATGCCAATCAACCATCCGCACCTACAGTGCAACCTTCTTCTTCTAGAGCAAAGAGGACTAAGATAGTACCTCAGTCATAGCAGAAAAGAAGGAGGATAATTCTGAGAGATGAATCAGAAGATGAGACACATGTTCAAACATCATAACCTGTTGCAATAGCAGCTGAGGAAGTGTCTCCTCAGAAAAAAAAAAGGAAACTGGGAGTTTTAGGCCCCTCAAAAGGCTTAGAAAGATATATTCTGATGATAAAGCTCCCAAAGTCTCTCCACCCTTGAAGAGAGTGAAGAAACAAAGAGCTAACAGGGATATAGTTGAGTCAGATTCAGAGGATGTGGAAGCAGCAGCTAAGGAAGGGGATCAGGAATCTCTGATCCTAAAGGAGCCAATTGTGATTGAATCCCTTCCATCTACACAACCAGAGTTTGCTGAAGCCACTGAATCTACACCTCCACTGTCACCAATTCAAGCTGAAGAAATTGCTCAAGACAGGGTGCCTACACCTCCTGTGTCTCCTATTCTTGAACAAGTACATGCTGAAGACCCAGGTACAAGTGCTGAAATAGATATTCACAACTTGGTTGTGCCTGAGATTCTGTACTTAGAAGCTCCAACCATTCTTCAACATACTCCACCAATAACACCAATTTTAGATGCTGATTTCAATACAGATATTCCAACAACACCTCTTCTGAATCTAGATGCTGAAGATTAGATATTATGTGAGCATCAGAATTTGGATGTTGATCAGAACTTAGAGGATGATTTTGAAACCTCTATAGCCTCACAAACTATCATTTTATCAGAGGAAGCTGATTCTGCAGACTCTGTAAGTTCTAATGCTGCAAATGCTGAAAATACTGGTGAAGCTTCTACAAATGTAAATGCTGATGCAGCTGGCCCTTGAGGACATGCACCTCAACAAGTTCTAGGCAAAGCTGATCTAATCAAGAACTTTTTTAGAGAGGATGCACCAGTACCTTGGAGTGAAACTCCAAGAGGACAAGAATGGATCAAGGAGTGGAACAAAGTTGATTTTGTTCCTACTGCAAATATTCTTGCTGAGCACCTGGCTAAAGCTGATGAGATGCTGGTGAATGATGACTTCAAAGCACAGCTAAGAGTTACTGCATTGAGTACAAGGCACCTTCAAGGTCAACACTCAATAACTTAAACCAAGGTGAACAAAATTCAAGAAACACTAATTCAGCAAGACATGAATGTAAAATTGGAAAAGAACAGGTTTTTTAAGCCAGCCTTTGACCGCATTGGGTATATAGAAAAGACTTAAGAAAAGCAGCAAGCTCAAATATCTGATATTTTAAAGAATCAATCTGCTCAACAAGATCAACTCGATGAAATCCAAAACTCTGTGGAATTTCTTGTCTCTCTCCTTCTACCAGATGATGTCAAAAAGGGGGAGAAAGTGATTAAGTCCAAATGCAAAATTGATCAACCACTGAAGGGTAAGGATGATGATAATGAAGACCAGGGAAACTCTGAAAAGGGTAGCGGTCATGGTCAAGGCAAAGGCTCTTCATCTAGGAAAGCAGGAACTTCTACACAGAGATCAAGCTCTGATGCTGATAAAAGAATAAGTTCTGAAAAGTAAGTTCTGACTAAGCCTGATGTTCTAATACAGGGTGAATGTCAAGAATCACATATGTTTATGCAGAAACTGAAGCTTAAGGGGAAGGAAACAACAGTCTACTATCAAAATCCCAAGTTACAGAAGCTGGATGAAGAAATTTCAAAACAATATTTCTCAAAGACAATCCAGGAATGGACTTTGAAAGTCTGAAGAAAGAAGAAGCCGGACTTAAAGCTATAAAATGTCAAATCCAAGTCTAAAGCTTTTATTACTGCAAAGAAACCTCCAAAGCCTAAGGGCATTGTGATTAAAGAGAAGACAAACTTTGAGGCAACCAAATTTGAATCCAAAGCCAAATCCCAAGTAGAGGTAGATCCAAGGTTCAAGGGCAAAGCTAAAGTTGATGATTCTGTAAAACTCTATCTGCCAACCATGGATGAACAAGTAAATTATGATGAAGATACTAGTCTGATTTTGAAGAAGAAGAAGAAGAATATTCAAACAACCTCTGACAGAGCTCATGTTGTTCAAGATCAGGACTTAGTAAATTCTAATATGACAATGAAGCAAGCAACCTCTGACAGAGCTGAAGTTGTCTTGATATCAGAAGATAAAGGAAAGGAAACCTTTGACATTGCTCATGTTAAACCTTCAAAAATTCTACTACCTGGGTTTACTAAAGCTCAACAATCTACTCAACCTTTGAAGACTACATCAAGTGATTTTGAAGTAAGAGTTATTCAAGGAAAGGAAGCTAGAGATAAATCAGGATTGGGTAGTTCTAAAGAAAAGAGAGTAAATAATACTACCTCTGATCCAACCTCTCTGAGTGAACCAGGAGTGGGAATAACTCCTGAAAGACTGAATCAACTGGAGTCTATACAAATGGTCTACCACTCTGTGCTAAAAGAAGATATCATGTTATATTTCATGACAGATGCGAGGGTATTCCATATAAGAAAGGATGCTATTCGGTTGAAGTACTTTGAAGAATTGCAACATGTGCTATTTCTACTTCAAGTAAAGAACAAATCAACAGATGGTGCTGCCAGATACATAAGGTCTAATACTGAAAGACAGAAGAAATTATACTCTGTAAAGTCTGACATGCTATACTATCCTTAGTACAGAGCTCACGATGATGATATAGTTGAGATGAAGCCTAATACTGCCAAAATCACTATATTTCTTGGTATTAAGGGTCTTGAATTCAATCTAGAGACTGATAAAGCTATGTCATCAGACTGGATCAGGAAATAAGGAAAGCAAAAATAAATGATCTCAGGGCTGCTATCTTTCAGACAGGTGAAAATACAGTTGAACTTAAAGATGAAAAAAGGAGGATGCAGAATGAACTTGAATATGCTGAGAGAACTCTTTTGAAGAACTATCTCAGAACAACTCCTGACATTAAAGAGATCACACACTGAAGCCAAGTCAAGGACTACAACTGTTAAATTCTGAAGTATATACAGCCTAAAGCTGATATCAGACTTTAAGGATGGTAAAAGCTACAAGGAATGTGAGTTGTAGTTATCTAGTCAAATTCTTATATGCATTTATACTTAATGTTTTTGACATCATCAAATATCTATTGAACTTGTATATTATGCTAATTTACAAGTTGGGGGAGAGTGTTAGATATATTTGTAATGTCATGTCTAATAGTGATTTGTGTTTAGTTTTCAGATCTTGACTAATAGGATAAATCAGGACTTAACTGGAAATCAGTACTTATACTGAAGTCAGAACTTAAGATATCAGAACTTAAGTTATCAAAACTTAAGATATCAGAAGATATTTATCAGGAGATAATATCAGAACTTAAGAAGACTTTCAGATAAGAAAGGCGGCTGATTGAAAGGAAAGAAGATCAAGACTAAAACAAGAAGAGATATGCATGGAGAAGAATTCTATGAAGAATAGAATACTTGGAGGAAAAGATAATTAGTTGATATATTTTAGGACACAAAATCATATTCGATATCAATTAGAAGATTATCTTGTAACTGTGTGTCTATATAAACAGAGCATAGGGTTTACACTATATGTGTTATCTTAATCGAGAATATTATTCATTGTAACCCTAGCAGCTCTCTTGATATTTGTTCATTATTGAGAGAGAACGGTTTCATTATAATACTGTTTTATTAATAAGATTATTCTGTGTTTCATACTTGTGTTCTTAATTCAATTTGATTGTACTATACACTGTATTCAACCCCTTTCTACAGTGTGTGTGACCTAACAGAGTCCTCTGTGTGTTTCTGTGATTTGGATTCGTAATTTAAAAGTTATTTTGTTATTTGAATTATCTAGTAAATGTTATGCGCATAATTAGTTATTAAAAAAGGAATTTATGTTTTTGAGTATACCAATGTGAAATAAGTTTGATGTTATTAACTGAATAAATGTTATTTTAAAGTTACGTTTGTGAATCAGTGAGTTGCAAGTTTTAAATATTTTTTTAGAGGATTTATTTGATCAAAATAAGGATTTAACTAATCCTTATATAATTTTATACAATTATTAAAATACGATCAAGGTGTGAAATTTATTTTATTATCCTTATAATAATCCCAGAGACTTTTCAAAAATGATAGTTAGATTTAATTTGACGTTTTGATATTTTTAAATGATTTTTTAGAGTTTATTTCTATTAGTGGGGATTTATTTGTAAAATCCATTGTAATTAATTTGTTCGCTCAAAAATTATTTTAAAAATATGGAGAGAGTTAATTTCATATTCTTGATTTTTAAAATAAAGGTTGTATCATTTTCAGATTTTACAAACCAGTTTTATATTATTTAATAACTTTTCATTATATGATGCATAAAAGAATTTGAAAAAGAAAAAGGAAATCATATTTTTTTTGTGAAAAGACAATGGTGCCCCTGCACCATATATACTCCCCCTTTTCCTTTCTTTTTCCCCCGTCTCCACTCTTTCTCTCTCTCGAGCTCTCTCGACTCTCTCTCTCTCGGTATCTCCCTCTCTCCTCTTGTTTTCTTCGATTTGCTCCGCAAAATTCAAATGCAAACTAGGATTTAAGCTTCTCTTACCTTATATATATATATAAACATTTGCATGTATATATGTGTGTGTGTGTGTTTGGTCCGAGTGGTGATATCTTCTCGGTTTCTTGTTTCGATTCGGATTCTTAGTTCAATTTTGCAGAAAATTGTTGTTGAATGCTTACATGTTAGTTGCTATGATTTTGTTCAAGAAACATAAAAACTTGTTTATCTATATGCATGTCGAAGTGTTTGTGTAATTTAGACTTTATGAATTCGGGTTCACAAGTTTTGGTTCGACTAATTATGAAATTGTTATGTCTTTAGTCGATTAAGTTTAAGTCATGATTTTCAACTTTTAAGAATCGAATTACTACTTTTATTCGGTTTTGAATTCGGGTTTTTGAATAATTCGGTTCAAATTATATGATTTTTGTGATGTACAAGTTGAATTACATGCTAGATTGAATATGCATGTATGGATTGTGAGTTTTGATTATAGAATTTAACTTATAATTCGGTTTAAAAGTGAATAAGGAATGGAGTTTATGGAAATGATCCTCGTGTTATAATGATTTGAGTTAGTGTGAGAGTTATGTTGGTAATGTTATAAGTCGAGTTGTATGTTATTGTCATAATTATTTGGTGTGTTAAATTGTTAAAGTTGTTAACCCTATAAAATAACGATCGCATGCTATATGTTTTAAGTATAATCGATTAAAGATTTTGGGTAAATATTGTTGATTATGATTGTGATATAAGGGGAGGCTTAGTTACAAATACGTCATGCCCGATTTTTGAAAGGAAAGTATAAAGATATGTATAAGAAGCATAGTCAATATGATTTAATAAGATTTGGTGTCGGATTATATAATTATGTGATTGCTTGCTATGTGTATAAAAATGTAACCTATTATGTGTTATGTGTGATGTAAGTAAATAAGATAAGCAGGTATCGCGATTTGGGGTAGAATGTTAGACGTTTTGAGAAACGTCAGGAATCGATCAAGTTTCTAATTAGGGTTTTGATTTGAATTGTAGATTTGGAAAGCGGACACATTCTGGCTAGAAAAGGGAAAGAAGTCTTAGGTGGCAGTAGCTCAGGTTACGTAAAACATGAAAGCTTTTTGAGGCAAGGAACTTTGCCTTTTATTATGAATTGATTATAGAGATATTATTGTTGATTTCATGCACTGATAGAGTAAAGAATCTTCATAATACTTATTATTGATCCTTGTGATAACCCTGTTATTGATCCTTGTGATAAACTTGTTATCGATCCTTGTGATAAACCCTAATGGTAACCCCTTGATCCAAGTACTTATACTATATTCTCGTATTTTTTTAACTTATGATCCTTTGGCCCTAAAACTGTCTTAATGAACCTTTCATATGTTATATCTTGTTAACCTAGATTCCTTGATAATCTTTTGTGCCCTGTTTATGTATCATTTTTTGGAACTATCCTGATCACGGCCTTGGTATACCTTGTTTAACATTTGATCAATATCCCTAACTTATGATCCCTGTTTACTTTAAGTTTGTTCACTTTCCTTGAATTCTTGAATTGAACTTAAGAATGACTTTCGACTTGAATAAGTCCAAACGATTTCACATATTGGTAATGTTGAAAATGAATTTAGCCAAACTTCCTTGTATTCCAACAAAAAGGTTTTCCAAATCAATTCCTAAAGGATTGGATAGAGACGTAAGTGGGACTAGTCCAGTCACGTAAGAGGCTAGCGGGGCTAGTCCAATATAAGGCTGAAATAATGTCATGGGTATCTTAATGACCGAATGGAGGTCTGTACAAGCTGATCACCCGTATAATACTAAAATATGGATATTTCAATCCAGGGTTCTTTATTTTTAATAATGAAAATAAATGTTTATAAATATTGCAACAAGTGTTATGCTCTTCTTTTGATTTGAAGTTGAATAGTTTGAATTGAATCTTCTTTAAATTCTTGAGAATCTGGTTTAAGAAACCTGTCACAATACTTTTATATTGATGCTCATAGCCTAAAATGATATATCTCTCAAAGTGTGAAAATCTCTCTCTCTGAGAACCCTGTCGATTGAACTTGAGAACCATTGACTATTTGAACTTAAATTTTAAAAGCTTTGAAACTCTCATTTGGAACCCCTTCCTAGAAATTGATAGAGTGCTACCTCCTAGTTTTTATTATCAGATAGAATACCTCAGATGATGTTGATAATATTGTTATTTAGAACTACTTATAAAGTTACTTGCTGAGCTTCGTTGCTCATTTATTTGCTTTGATCTAACAATGGCAGTTAAGCAAGAAGATGGTCAGACTTAGATGCACCGCTCACAAGAGCGTTCCTGGCGGTCCCTACCGTGTTATGGGATTCCAGATGCCAAATCTAGTAGATGTTATATGAGAAAGCGACAATAAGATGGTGGGAAATGTATTAGCTAAATCAGATACTTTTGGGTTATCTATCGATTCCAAGTCAGAATCGAATAATTAGGTTTTAACTATAATTTGGGTTGTAATAATATTATTTTGTTTGGAAGTTGTAATCTTGTCTCATACTTTATCCTGTTAGATCCTATTAGTTTCAGGGTTTATAATATTTTTGTTGTTATTATATTATTATTAGTGGTATTGTGGGTCCTCAATCCTAACCCCGAGTTTGAGGACGTCACACTAAGGCCTACATAAATTTAACTTGATGTTAAAGCAGGAAAAGTCTCTCTGATTTAGCTTGATAGAGAAAAGTGTTTTCAATAAAGAGTACACTCTTTATATATTTATTTAAAATTAATGTCAGTTTGTGATAGAAGGAAACCACCACTTCATTTCAGAAAATTAATCTATTCTTGTTGTAGTTTTAAAGCAAGAAACACATTGATCTTGATTTCATAACCAACTTTAATGGAAATTAGCAATAAACTTTGTACTAAGGCTTCCAAAGATTTACGTTAAAAGAAAATTTCTTTATTATCAGTAATAATGGTGATGCATTAGTCCTGGTTAGCAGAGAGATAGCAGGTAAGCTTGGGCTTGAAATGATTGTGAATATTTCAAATTATTGTGATGCTACTCAGGTACTTGATGATTTATTATAAAGCTGCTAATTCTATATCCATTGTATAAGACTCATTACAACAGTACTGCTGCATCACCGTGTACCTAAACTATGTTATGCATTCTGCAGACTCCAGAGTTATTTATGACTTCTCCAGCTCTAGCTATACAAAAAGCTATTTCTAATACCGGCATAGAGGCTAAATGCATATATATCTAAGACTCCAGATTCATTTAAAAAATTAAATTTACATTAGAAGCATTAATGAATATATCTTCTCAACTTTGATTTATATTGTCATAAATAACTAAATAGATTAAATTTAAAATGTTAAGGTTTAATGTTTTTGTCTCAGTAAACTTAAGAACATGTATTAATCTATTTTGCCATACATTTTTTGCTAAACAAATAAACATGTACACTTTCCTATTTGTACAATTACAAATAGTTTTATCATATATTTTGGGAATTCAATTGTGCATGCTTGTTAAATTAATTGAAGGGTGAATGATGTATGTTGATCACTCAAATTATTATGTTTCTTAAGATTATTCCATGGCCTTTTGTACGCTTCTAGGTTATTTTAGGTGAGTATACTATTAATTTTTTTGTCTTTTTATATTTGTTTATGTAGGGCTCTCTGTTATCACAAAGAAACTTAATGGGATTTTACTTATTTTGGTTCGGTGTTTCCAGGATTTCGTACCTTTGGTTCATACTTCACCACAAAACTAGATGCACAATCATTTGACTGTATGCTATCAGTGTCAATAACATAATGTGCGACAGATTTATTATTGATATCTCTATTGAATACTGAAGTTTAATCCCATCGTACAAAGATAACTTATAATATAGGGTGTCTTTACCCCATAATGTCATTCACTAAAAATTGCTAATAAATTTACCTTTTAGAATGCTGAAGTTAAGGGAGAGATATATGTTATGACCGAGTTCTCTACTTTATTTGTATATTTATGCATCTTTTCTTTGTGTGTGCAGCTCCTGAAGATTGCGTAGGTTCCTGATGAACATGTAAGATTGGTTCCTTTGTGTCTTATTCTGGTTATAAATTGACACCATAGATACAATATTTATCTATATAAGTTGATACATCCATGTTTATAACACTATTTTAGAAGTGAATATATATTGTTGAATAATTTAAAATCCAGTAGTAGGTATAAAACATCAGTACACCATAGATTTCTTAATGTAATGTATTTCTACTGTTACAATAGGCTAGAAAAGCATTACAATAGACCTATTGTAATAGTAAGGGTCGTTGCACTTGCGAGCATTACATCAGGACCCCATTGTAACACTTTAACTACCTATTATAACAGGACTAAAAGTATTACAATAGGCCCCTAATATAACATTGCATTGCCAATTGTAACGTTTTATAAATGTTACATAAGGTTGAAATTATTTTTCAAAAGTGGGTCCCAATATGGGACCCACATTGAGTCCCAAACTCACATGTGGGACCCACATGGTCAAATGTAACACTCTGCCTGTGTAATGTAACAGTAGTTTATTTTTATTGTGCAACAGTAGGTTTCGTTAATGTAACACTACATTATATGAAGAAATTATACTATAATAAGCTAATGCAATAGTCAATTTTATAAAATTCGAAATAACAGCCCTATTTAGGCAACAAACTTATACACAATATTACCAAAACCACAATTCAAACACAACCACAATCCAATATGCCAACCACAACTTTAAAACACCAACTTACTACATACTCCAAAACTCCAACCTACTACATACCACAACTCCAAAACGCCAACCTAATACATGAACCACAACTCCAAATATATCCAAATGACTACATGATAATCACCTAAACATAATCGATCAAAGTAGTATCTAGATACCAAAAGTACAGTAGCACAAAAGTAACAATTATAAAAGTTTAACAAGTACGATAAAATAAATTTCAATAACATGCATATTTAAGAAGCATCGCCTCCTGGGCCGGGAGTTTGAGTGGCAGGAGTGATAGGATTTCCATTCTCATCCTGATAACTAAATACAGTAGCATAGAAGTCTCCAATATCAATTTTCATATCAGGACTTGCCTCTCCTAGTTTCTTTAGCATCCAAGCCATGTTATCCTGGAGTATTCTGTTAAACTTGGCTTCCAGTTGTTTAGTTATCTGCGCCAAATCACCAGCACTTGGTTGTAGAGTAGCAGGAGTTGTTTCAGAGACAACCATTTTACCATGCCTTCCGACCAACCAATCTTTATCTATTCTTGCTAGTCGGAACCTCCGCATCGGCATCATTTCCTTCTTTCAGCAGCTCCTGAATGGAATCCTACAAGTGAAAGTTATGAATTATTTGTAAAATTTAAAACAAGGTCAGATTTATAAATTAGTAGGAAAAAAACACAGTATTACTATTTACCACTGGAAATACTTACAATTTGCTTTTTGACTGCATCCATATTTGATTGGTACTTGCGGCCTTGTTTGAGCTTGCGACTTTTGAAATAGACTTGAGCATCATTGGGGGATTCAAGATTGGGGTTTTTGCTTTTCTGGCATTTATGGAAAAAATAAATAAAAAGGCATGTCACACAACTTTGACTAAAATATACCATATCAAAATTGAATAATTTTTTTATCATAATTAAAACAACGTGAGAAATAAATTATTCAATTTTGATATGGTACATTTCTCACAATTAAAAGAATGTCATACCATTTAGCAAAAAAAACAATTTCATACCAATTTGGATCTAACTTCAACAAGAGGTTTACGATCGAGAGTGTGTGGGTTAGTATATGATGTACGATGGGCTGCATTTCCATTTGCAAGTGTTCATTATCAAAAAATTAAATTCTCGACTTTAATTATACTTAGCCAAAAAATAAAATCTACTTTATATATGCATGTTGTTGTGTTAAGGGTACCTGGATTCCTTCATCTTCCCAATACTTCATCAACAACTTAAAATCATCAAGTGGGATTTCATCAGGCCTATTTTTTGATCCTTTCCTAGTCAGTTTCATATTTTAGGTAATGATCCTTCTTCACACGGAGTTTGTGCACTCTCCAATCTATATTAAGTGTCGTGTTTATCCACTTATAGCCCTGTTCAGGAATATCATACCTTTCCTATAACGTGTCAAACATAAAATGATTATTAACCAAAGTGTAATCCAAGGTGTAACCAAAGTGTCAAACATAAACATGAATAATTAAGAAAGGGACAGATTTTGGTAGTAGAGATTACCAAAGTGTAATCCAACATTTTCTTCTTTAATTCTTCTAGAACAACATGCCAATTAACATGAGTAAGCGACACATAATCCTTAACCAGCGTCCCTAGAAAATTACTCAGCTCTCGCCTAGGCTTCTTATCTCCAATTGGTTGGCCCCGTTTATTCAATTTAATGACCACCTTTTTGCCAAAACTCCTACCATGAACTTTTAACATTTTTGACCGTCCTCTAAACTTTTTTGGAGTTGTCCAGGTTAATTAGACTTTTCAATATAGTACAAATAGGAATTCAAATATACACATATATATACAATATCTGGTTCAACTTCTTCTTTAACTACATTTGGCAAACTAGACTCACCAATATCCTCTATCCTTGGATCAACTTCAAGATTTTGCTCCTGGCATTCCCGCAATGCCATATAAGCACCCAGTGAACCACTATCAAGATTGCCACATTGTTTTAACAGCTTACTACATGTCAGATTTAAAAGTGTTCTTGAAGATGAACGCTTCACTCCCTTGTTTGCAGCAGTGCCAGATTTACTTGCTTTCTTCTGGATAACAGGCACAAGATTCTTCTCGCAATCATTGGCCCGAGATCGAGTTCTGGGACCAGGCTCCATCTTCTTTTTCTTAGCACACTTAATACAAGTAAAATATTAACTGATTAAATGAATTACTATTATTTTCTTATAAGTAATATCAGTAACTAAACAATATTATTTTAATCTTCGTAACATTACTATTTTTCCCTTAAAAAACTCGAACTGATCAAGGATAGGCCAGACATGCTTTTAGTCGCATTATTTTATCGATATTAATAATTACCTATTTAAATAATTACCATTTAAATAATTACCATTTTAATCTCGGATATATAAATTGAGAAATTTAAATAAATTTATCAATTTTAATCTCAGATATAAAAATTGAGAATTTTATATAAATTACTCAATTTTAATCTCAGATATATAAATTGAGAAATGTACATTTCTCAATTTTAATCTCAGATATTTATAAATTGAGAAATTTATATAAATTTCTCAATTTTAATCTCAATTTTAAAATTATTTTATATAAATTTCTCACTTTTAATCTCAGTTTTTATTACCATTTAAATGATTACCATTTTAAGAATTATAAGATGTTATCTAGTGTACCTTCGATGAATCATCACTTTCTTGGTCTCGTTTTTCAAGATATATTCATCAGATTCCTTTTGTTCTTTCTCCTTTTCCTTTCTTTTCTGGACTGTTGGTGGATTAACATTCGCATATATACCTATCCCATGTTCTTCAAAATTTTCCTTGTTTTCGAGCACACAGTTCATTCTTCCTTGCTCGTAATGATTCACTGTTGGTAATGGATGTGCAAGTACCTGCATATGCATCAATTTCCATCATGTTGCTAACTTAAAACCATATAAATTATGCACTATATATAAGCCAACTTATTGCAATATTACTAACTCAACAACACTGCCATTTTTCCCTTTACTTTTGCCATCAATGTTGCCTTCACGTAAATTCAACTTTCTTCTCGTTGTCCCATTAAATAACAGTTGGTTCTTCATGTTGTGCAGTCTCTGTAGCTGGGTTCTTACATTTCTGTGGTGATAAAATCTTCCTCTATAGTTGAGGTAACTTCTGATTCATCTTCAATTTTTTTTTGTTGTTGTTGTTAGAGCTGGTACGCAATAATAAATGTTCGCTTCATTTGTTATTTAATTGGCCATGTACACAAGTATATAAAAAGCTAAGCATATACAAAGCTAAGCATAATAAAAAGCCATTACAAGTAGGAAAATAACTATCTATATTCATGATATAGATTATATTTTGATCAAGGTCTAAGTCTACACTAATCTTAATACCTTTCATTATGTTCTTCCTCGATCGTACAATTACCCAAGGCTGCATTTGAACCGAGGGCTCAACTTCTTTGACAACCACAGTGTCAACATATAGCTGGATTTCATCATCATTTTCATAGCCATCTACAAGATCTAACAATTCTTTATCTCTTGTCAAAAGCTTCCAACCACTGTCATCAATCGTATGTACTCCTCCGATTTCTGTCAAGATAATCCTTGACGTATTCCAATAGCACTGAATAAAAAAATTATGCGGTATTTATTCTACATGCTGCAAAACTCTTTCCACCAGAGTAACTCTTCTTCTTGAAAATCCCGTCATAGTTCAGTCTTACAGTCACAAGTTTGTCTCCCATCCTACACAATAATAAGAAGATTATTAGAGCAGGCACGTGTAATTGTAAAACATGAAAACAATTAAGCATTTCTAAATACAGAGTAGCAACAAATATAAAGCGACAAAAATATAAGGTACTAAATTTAGAACATGAATGCAACCACTAATTTATAATAGAAAAATAAAGGGACTAAATTTAGAACAACAGTCTTACAACCACAAATTTAGAACAGAAAGATACAAGTTTATCTCTGATACATAATAAAGTATTAAACATATCAAATTCATTTGGTTAAACATGAGGTTCTTCTTCTTCAGTTTGTTTAGGAATTTCGGTTTTGGGAATATCATCCCTGAACCAACTAAATTCACCAGCTGCATGCTGTTGTCGTTGATTTGTTCTTCACCTGCATGCTGTTGTTCAGCGTCACACCATTCCCTTGGTAGATTTTTAAAAACATAATGAACATTCATCTCAGTCAGATCTTCCATATAGAATATTTGTTGCACTTGTGAAGCTAGCACATACAGATCTGATTTATTGCGCAGCTTGTTAAAATTCACTTTGGTAAGACCAAAGGAATCTGTTTCTTCTTGGTACCACTAGCACTTGAACAAAACCACTGCAAAAAATTCCCAATAATCGACTTTAACGATTTCTTCAACTGATTCGTAGTAATTGACATCCCCTACTATTAGGTTTTCATCTTTAGAACTTGCAAAGCTAGTGGTTTCGATACTTAAAAAAATGCCATTATTCTGTGTTGTGCATCTGAAATCTCTGCTCTTGTATGAAAACGATATCCATTTACCATGTAACCACTAAACCTTCTAGTTATTCGATTAGGACCCAATGTAAGGACATTTAAATCAGTTCAAATGTTCACCCTTTTTTCCACCACTTTTTGTAACCACTTCCAAAAATCTTCAGAGTGTGTTTGTTCTTGTTTGTATCTTTTTGAATTTCCATCAGCATTCACTAAAGCCCGGTGATTCCTATGAAATAATTTAGTTCAAATACATTAAAAAGAGAGGCATGTGTTAATTTTATAGTACTAAATAAATGAACGTAGGATTAAAGAACATACTCGATTAATGTCTCAATTTCATTTTTACCACAACTGAACAGAATAGCTTTCCAAAATGAATCATCTAATTGAATGACTTTTCCATTTTTATTCCTTCTTCATCTGATATGATATTCGACATTTTCTGGATTTCTTCCAAAATCAGTCGATTCACAGCCCAAAAACCTTGAACACAAATGTTACACAGTCTTCTGCTAAATACCCTTATGCAATTGAATTTTTCTGTTCTGCTCCTATTGCATACATAATTTCAACTTGCAAAGATATCTCTAAATAGGATACATGCACCGAATGTGCTCAGGTTCACCGTATTCAATTTATCTGCATAGATGAACAGGGAGGTGGACCATGATATCAAAAAAGGAAGGGGAAATATTATCTCAAATTCATAAAGGATGTCAATTTTTTCTTCTTGCAACTTCTTGATATCATCCAAATGAATGACCTTACTCCAGAGACCCCTAAGGAATGCGCTGAATTTTATCAAGGGTTTCGCAATATCAGCTTTCAGTGATATCTTCATAGCGAACTATAACAAGTAGTGGAGCATAAAATGCACGTCATGGATTTATACCCCGACATTGTTCTCTCATCAGTGTGCACATAACGACTAATATTAGAAGCGCAGTCGTAAGGCAGTTTTGCATTCTTCAACACCTTGTAAAAGAGATCTTTCTCCTTCTTCGTCATGTCAAAGATTACTGCAGAAATTTTATATGTTTCCTTATCAACAGATTCTACCGGATGAAGAGACTTTCGTATTCCCATTTCTTTTAAATAGAAGCGAGCATTTAAATGATCTTTTGACTTGCCACCAATGTTAAGTAGAGTACCTAATATTTTGTCGCAAACATTTGTTTGATATGCATGACATCCAGGTTATGTCGTAGAGGATTATTCTTCCAATAATGAAAATATAAAAAAATTGACTTCTTCTTAAAAAGGATGTTATTTTCGCACTTTCTCTTTTTCTTTTTAATTTCCCCAAATTGGTTTTTAAACCCAACCAACAACTATTCAACCTCTATCCCCGTTAATGGTTCTACACTTTGCCTCGTTTCAATCTCCCCATTAAATCTTTTCTTGTCTAACCTTCATTTGTGTGAAGGATCAAGAAACCTTATGTGATTCATATAACACACTTTTCGACTATGTTTTAGATATTGTGAACAAGTGTCATAATGGCACACCGGACACGCTAGTTTACCCTGTGTACTCCAACCGGACATCATAACATATCCTGGAATATCGCTAATGGTCAGGAGCACCCATGCACGTAAACTAAAACTCTGATCAGTCATGACATCATAGGTTTGGATGCCAATATTCCATATGTTAGGCCTCAATGATACTATAGAAGGGGGTTGAATATAGTATCTATAATCAATTCGATTATGAACACAAGTATGTAACAGAAAACAAGTTTATTCAATATATCAAACTCTGTTACGGTAGGTCTGATCTACTTTCTCAGTGATGTATGATATCACTAAGAGCTGCTAGGGTTACAAAAAATAATATTCTCGAGAATGATAACACTTATAGTGTAAACCCTAAGCTGTGTTTATAGAGTACACAGTTACAAGATATCTTCTAATTGATATGAAATATATCTCTTCCTAAAATATATCAATTAGATATTATCTTTTTACAAGTCTTCTAGTCGTCCAACTCCTAAAACATATCTTCATTTATTTAGTCCAGATCCTCTCCTAGAAATCAGCCGCACATTACTTCTGAAGCATATCCTTCCTTAAGTTCTGATTTCACAAGTTCTGATACCTTAAGTTCTGATATCTTCCCGTCTTCAGTAAATCCTGATTTCCAGTAAGTCCTGATAAGTCCTGATATTAAGTTCTGAAACTAAATTAATCAAATTAGACATGACATCACAAATATATCTAACAATTTCCCCCAACTTGTAAATTATGAAAAATATACAAGTTAATAGATTTTAATGATGTCAAAAACATTTAAGTACAAATGCAATGAGAGTTTATTTGGACAACTAACTACAACCTACAGTACATGTAGCTTTAGCAATATCACTGGATCAATCTTAATCCAAAGTGATTCCTTGTAAAATCTGTTACCAGCTTGTCCTCAACATTTCTCAGAATTTCAACTAACTGTGCTTTGACTTGCATCAGTTCTTTATCTTCATTATCACCAATATGATAAATGGCTGCTCTGAGTGCATGAATTGATGTTCTTTCAAGCCTATCTTCAAGTCTGATAACTCTGGGATGTGAAGAGTCTTCATTGTAACATAAGCATCTTCCTTTCAAAATTACTTCTACCTTAGCAGAATTTTTCCTCATAGGAATTTCTCTTCCATCATCTTCAACTATCTTTGAAATAAATTCCGCAACCCTTAATCCAGAGATTCTGGCTTTATCCCTTATGGTCTTCATGATGAAATTTGACCATCTTCTAATAACCTCAAATATTATCTCCAAAAGATAATGAAAGAATTGAAGTTCTTTAAGAGATTTGTTTAGCACATCTAATTCTGACATTCTGTATGTTCTTCCATCTTTAAGAAATAGAATCAGCTTTTCCTTGACTTTACTCTTATCATGAGTATCCAGTACCACTTGAACAGATATAACCTTGTCAAGGTGTTTATGTGTAACTTCCTCAAGTGGTTTGTCAGTTAATAAAAATGGATCTTTGATAGTTACTTCAACTCTTATTTTGATCTTGGCTTCGCTTGATCCTCCCCAGATCTGTCTCTTGCTTCTCTGGCATTCAATCCAACAATCATGAAATCAGATAGCAGTTGACTTTTCTTAGGATATGATGGTTTAATATTATTCCATAGGAGTTTCTTCTTATCATTAATTATCATTTTGTTCCACTCAACATGAGCTTTGTCAGAGGTTGATGACTTGATGACTTGTTCAGGATTTGCAAATTCTTCTGTAGCTTGCTGTTTGAAATATCTTCACTCTGAACAACCTGAGCTATCTCAGAGGCATCTTCTTTCTCTTCAGAGTTTCAACAGTTTCATCTTCATAAGCTGTATCATCAAAGACTTGAACCATCTTGCACACAGGATCCATCAGAAATTGAGGAATCTTCATTTTTTGCTTCTTGACTGTCTCCCCAACTCTTCATTTTCCCTTTTCTTTGGGATCAGTAGTAGTTTGAGATCTAGTACTTGATGTAGGAATCTCTGTGGCAGATCTTTCTTTTATCACTATACCTTTCTCCTTAGGTCTGGGAGGCTTCTTTGCATTAGAAGCTTTAGATTTAGGATTTGTCTTCTCAGCAGCAAATCTAGCTTTTTCCTCCTTTAGAGTCTCTAAATCCATTCCAGGATTATGCTTGAGAAACAATCTTTTAGCAATTTCTTAATCAAGAGTCTGAATCTTGGGATCCTTATAGTAGACAGTAGTCTCCCTTCCCTTAAGCTTCAGAGTTTGTAAAAACTTCGTAGAGTCTTGACTTGCATACTGAATCAGAATATCAGAACTTGATATCAGAGTTTGAGCATTCACAGCTTCAGAACTAGTATTCTTCTGGGTAGAAGATTTGCTAGAATCAGAAATTAGTTTCTGTGAAGAAACTTTGCTGCTTTACTTGCCTTGACTTTGACCTTTGCCCTTGCTAGGGTTTCCCAAATCATCTTCAGAATCATCCTTTTTCTTCAGTGATTTTCTAATTGAGCATTTGGACTTAACTACCTTCTCCCCCTTTTTGGCATCATCTGGCAGGAGTAGAGAAAGAAGGAGTTCCACTGAAGATTGGATTTCATTGAGTTGTTTTTGTTGAGAGGCTTGATTTTAAAAGACCTCATCCAGTTGGGCCTGCTGCTTTTCTTGAACTTGCTCAATAGCTTCAACTTTCTCTTGAATTGGTCTGATAAACCTATTCTTGTCTAGTTTGAGCATCAGGTCTAGCTTATCAGCTAATTCCTGAAGTTTATCAACCTTTTCATGAGTCTTGGAGTGTAGACCTTGAAGAGAATTAGTACTGAGAGCTGTGACTTTTAGTTGGTGCTTGAAATCAGAACTTGTCAGCAACTCATCAGCTTTTGAAGTATGCTCTGACAGAACATTTGAGCTGGGAATGAATTCAGGTTCATTCCACTTTTTTGTCCATTCAACTCCTCGAAAGGTCTCTTCCCAAGGAAAAGGAGCATCTTCTTCAACAAACTTAAGCAGTGCCTCCTTTCCAAGAATTGGAGCATTTACAGGAGCACTTGCTGGAGCATTATCTCCAGAATCTTATAAAATCTCATCATTTTATGATAACACCAGAGTGTATGTTACTGAAGGAGATTCTGGAGCTTTTGTTTCCAAATTATGATCTTCAGGTTCCAAATTCATAATTGGTGTTGTAGGTATTTTAGCCTATAAAATTGGTGAAATAGGAGATGTTGGTTGTTTTGCTGGTGGAGCTTCCAGATAGAGAACATAAGGTATATTCAACCTGTGAATGTCAATTTCAGGACTTAACCCTGAATTTTCAACTAGAGCAATTTCTTTGAATGGAGAGATAAGAGGTTTGATTTCTGTGTCTTGAACAGTGTCTTCAGGTTGAGGTGGAGCTGTCAAAGCTTCAATGACTGTAGATTCTGATGAGATCAGAGATTCCTGATCCCCTTCCTCAGCTTCTTTAGTATCCTCATATTGAATTTGTGCAATATACACACCTGCTCTAGTCTTCCATGATCTTCTAGATGGAGGAGTGACTTTATCTATATGAGAACTTGAAGGTCATTTCCTTTTCAAAATTCCAGAACCCTCAGCTTCATTCTCTTTCTGAAGAGTTGACTCTTCAGTTTCTAATGTCATGGGTTCTGATGCAGGAACCTGGACTTGTTCATCCTCATCAGATTCATCTCTCAGAATCATCCTTCTACTTCTCCTTGGTGGAGATTTAGGCACAAAGATAGTTCTTTTGGTTTTGGGCGTAGAGGATGTGTCAGATTTTACAACTGGAACCTTTTGAGAAGTACCAGAGGTTGGTTTGGATTTGAGAGGTGAGGTTCTGATAGTAGGTGCATATGATTGTGGTTGAGAGGATTGTGTTGGTTGATAGTAGGTTCTGATGGTAGGCTGTGATTGAGTATTGGAAGGTTGGGTTGGTGGAGGTTGAGAAGTAGTAGGTTGTGTAGGTGCAACATCAAGATATATGGTTGTGTATGTTTGAGGATCAGAATTTACTAAGAACTGTTTTACAGATTGAGGAATTTGAAGAGGTCTTCATATATCTTTCTTATTATCAGTAGATAACAAGTCTGTGAAAGCCCTTTTATGAAGTTTAAAGGGTTGAATCAAGTCACTAAAGGCTTGGGGCTTATCTGAACAACAAAAACTATAAATAAGCTGATAGAACCTAACAAAGTAAACAGTATTTGGGTCCTCTTTCAACCTATCCCCAATAAAACCTAAAATAGCAGTAGCATAATCAAAATGAGTTTAATTTAGAAGTGCTACCCTATTTGCTGACTCATAATTTGAATAGCATCAAAATTTGAGCATTTGTGGCAAAGGCTCTGGTGATGCAGTCAAAAAAGTAGCTCCACTCCCTTCTGATTGATGGCCTCTTCAGTTGTTCCAGCTTGGACATTCTTTTCTCATAGCCAAGATTGGCCATCATACTCTGTAGAAGTGGATCCTCAATCTGAGCATTGAAAGTACAATTTTCTGGCAAATGCAGAGCTTGTCGAACAGTAGACAGGGTAACCAGGTGCTCATCCTCCCCAGTTGTGAAAATGATGCTTGGAGACCTATCTTCACCACCATCATCATAGACTGTAGTCCTCCAAAACTCCAGAATTTGTGTTCCTGAGAGTGCTTGTGGTTGGGTCAAAGCATACCCAATCTCACTGCGAGCCAGAAAATCTTGAATAAAGTGAAGATCTGAAGGAGCATCGTCCTTGCTGAGAATAGCCATGTAGTTGTTGGGGACGAACTTGGCTCCATTAAAGATAACGTCCTTTGGTGCCATTTCTGTGAGAAATTAAGTGAAATAATGTGTGTTCGCAAGGTGTTTGATAAAATGCCTGTAAGAAAGTCCGTCAGAAAATAGAGAGAAAAAGAGAGAGAGTAAAAGAAATAAGAGATAAGGTAAGAGAGAAGTTAAAAGATTTGTATAATCTTTTATCTCTAATATTTATACTTTTTCCACTCAACGGCTCTTTTTGGAAGTAAAACTGGCATAATTACACCTGTCATGCAGTAAATAGTCAAGGCAGTCATTAGTGGGCACAAGAAATGTGCAGTAATTATTGCACACATGTATATGAAAAAACCAACACGCAACCCATTAATCAAATAATTATCACTGTTTTTATCTCACTTAAGTATTTTCTGAAAATATGACCGTTATAGTAAATACCACAAATAAGTCAAGAAAAAAAATGCCACGTAAGCATCAGGATTTGCATCAGAACTTGACAATTATCAGAATTTAACGGTCATCAGAACATGGCTTCTGTACTCAAAAAGTGAATGATTGTTTCTGTGATTCTTCACACAAATACTGACTGGTTTCTTCAGAGTTTAATCATCAGAACATAATCAGAACTTGTCCTCAGAATGTATACAAATAATACTTAACTTGTTAGATATATTTGAGATGTCATGTCTAAAATATTTTATGTTTAGTTTTCAGATCTTAACAAACAGAAAATATCAGTACTTACGGGAATCAGTACTTACTGGAAGTCAGAACTTAAGGATATCAGAATGTAGGTTATCAGAAGATAAATATCAGAAGATAGATATCAGAACTTAAGTACGGGAGGACTTATAGTTAAGGAAGGAAGCTGATTTACAGGAAAGAAGATCGAGACTAATACAAAAGAAGATATGCATGGAAAGAGTTAGAAAATAAGAAGACTTGTATAAGAGATCTGATTGATATATTTTAGGAGACATAATTATATTCCATATCAATTAGAAGTTATCTTGTAACTGTGTACTATATAAACACAGACATAGGTTTACACTATATGTGTTATCATTATCGAGAAGATCATACATTGTAACCTAGCAGCTCTCGTGATATTTGTTCATCACTGAGAGAGAACAGTTCCATTGTAACAGAGTTTATTATATTGAATATATCTATTTACTGTTACTTGTGTTCGAAACCGATTTGATTGTATTAAACACTGTATTCAACCCCCTTCTACAGTGTTCTGTGACCTAACAATTGGTATCAGAGCTTATCTATTAACACATATACATTAAAGATCCATTAACACATATACATTATGTGGAAACTCATTAACACAGGCAAATTCTGATTTTGAGCTTAGTCAAGTTTACTTTGTGTATCTTATTACTAAGTCACAAACTAGATTCTTGCTTCTTATTTGTTAAATTCTGATGTCAGTAAATCTTAAGGATGAACTAAATGCTAATAAGCCTCACTTATCAAAAGAAAAGAAAAGAATAATAAAAGTTATGTACTCCTTTGAGATCTAGAGTAAATATGTGGAAGGGAAGACCCAAGTGCATTGCTGGTATTAAGTAATATGCATTAGAAAAGAAAATAAATTTTTCTTGGTGACTTTTCACAATCTCTGATTACTGGAGAAATACTCTGATAACAGCATAAATTATGATAAGCAGTTGTGACTCACTTACACTGAGAAGCCACTGTAAAAAGGAATTTTAAAAGATGCATAAAATGAGCACAAACAGTTGAGGTGGACTCTTGCATAAATTTGTTCTTGAGTAGACATCATGATTGATGACAGATTTTAAGCACTTTTCTTAGTTATGCCTTATTTCTGAGATGTACTAAAGTTTATCAGACTTTAATCTTTATCTGATATTCTGCTGAATGCACACACTTTCACTCCATATGAATGATAAAAATTACTGTGGTGATTAAGTTGTTTTTGACAAAAAGTTAAGTGTCATTTGCATAAATTCTGAGGACAAGTTCTGATGACAGTTTTGATGATTAAACTCTGAAGAATTAAGTCAGTATTTGTATGAAGAATCACAGAAAAAGATATTCACTTTTTGAGTCCAGAAGCCATATTTTGATGACTGTTAAAATCTTATAAGTTAAAATTCTGATATTAAATCCTGATGGAATCCTTGATGCTAACGTGGCATTATTCTTTACTTGACTTATTTGTGGTAAATACTGAAATAGTCATATTTAATCCGAATATATTTAGGTGAGATAAAAATAGTCATAATCATTAAGGGTTAGTGTTAAACGTGTAAGTCCTGAAAAACTGCATGTGCACGGTAATTATTGCTTATTTCCCATGCCCATTAACTCCTGCTTTAACTTTTTACTGATTGTTCACACGTTTCCAGGTGTAATTTGTCTGCTATGCTTCAAATATTAACCGTTATCACATGGGCTGTATAAATAAGAGAGTTAAAAGATTTTCTAATCTTTTACCTACTTTTCTTATTCTCTCATCTCTCTTATTTTTCTCAACCACTAATATTCTCTGAAGCAGTTTTTCTTATAGGAATTTTCACAAACACCTTTCGAGCAATATATTTTCTCACTTAATTTCTTACAGAGATGGCACCAAAAGACTTAATTTTCAATGGATCTAAGTTTGTTCCTAACAACTACTCGTCTATTCTTAGCAAGGCTAAAGCTCCATCGAAACTTCACTTTATTCAGGATTTCCTTGCTCATTCTGATATTGGGTATGCTTTGACCCAACCTGAAGTAATCTTTGGAACCTAAGTGCTGGAGTTTTGGAGAAGTGGAATCTATGATGATGGTGGTGCTCAAGGATCCCCAAGTATTATCTTTACAGCAGGGGAGGATGAGCATGCCGTGACTTTGGCTACACTTCACCAAGAATTGCAGTTGCTTGAGAACTGCACTTATACAACTGTTGAGGAGCCAGTTCTTCAAAATATGATGACTAGTCTGGGGTATGAAAAGACATTGGCAAAGCTGGGTCAATTGAAGAGACCTTACATAAGGAGGGAATGGAGTTTCTTCTTTGACTGCATTACAAAGGCCTTCGCCAACAAATGTTCTAATTTTGATGCAATCCCCATACTCAGTCAACAAATCGGATATGCTCTCATTAATCAAACTGATTTTGATTATGCAAGTGTTGTTATTGGCTTTATTGGGGATATGATGACAGAAGATAGGAATACTCTCTATTTGCTAGATTCTGTCAGCTTATCTATAGTGTTTGTTATTCTGATAAGCCCAAATTAGCTAGTGAATCAATTTCACCATTTAGATTAGCTAAAAGAGCTTTTAACGACTTATTATCTACTGATAATAAAAAGGCTATGTTAAGACCCCTCCAAATTCCTTTATCGGTCAAACAAGCCTTAATAACCTATGATCCAGTTACATACACTGTACTATATCCTGATGTCCAACCATCTGAACCTCAACCATCAGCACCAACCACCACTACCCAAACACCTCAAACTTCTCAACCACAACCAAAATCTACCATCAGGACATCTTTCAAACCATCAACTCAATCATCTCAACCTGAATCATCAGCACATACCATCAGATCTTCATCTTCCAGGCCAAAGAGGACAAAGTCTGTTCCTCAACCTCCACAAAAGAGAAGGAAGATGATTCTCAGAGATGAATCTGATAGTGATGAGGACACAATTGAAGCACAGGTTCATGCATCAGAACCTATGACAGTTGGAGCTGAGAATGTTACTTCTCAGAAAGAAACTGCAGCTCAAAGTTCTGATACTTTGAAGACGAAATCTGTAAGTTCTGAAGCTACTAAAGCAACTCCTTCACTGGCAAGGAGACTAAAGAAAATGAGGGCAAAAAGGTACAAGGCCAAGCCTATATCTGAGGATTCAACTGAAGCTAAGGAAGGGGATCACGAATCTCTGATCTCATCAGAACCTGTGGTAATTGAAGCTCTGCCATTCCCTACTCAAGCTCAAGATACGGTGTCAACACCTCCTGTCTCTCCTATTAAAGCTACAGATGATGCTGAAGAACAAGTCACAACTTCTGAAATAGATATTCATAATCTGAATATACCGACTGTTCTTTATCTGGAAGCTCCATTGTTAGATATATTTGATAATGTCATAGCTAATATGTTTTATATTTAGCTTTCAGATCTTACTTGAACTGGATAAATCAGTACTTAACTGTTGATCAGTACTTATACTGGAAGTCAGGACTTAAGGATATCAGTACTTATATTATCAGGAGATAATCATCAGAAGATAGATATCAGAACTTAAGTGCTGAAGGACAATCAGATAAGGACAATAGCTGATTAAAGGAAAGAAGATCAAGATAAACATAAGAAGGGATATGCATGAAGAAGGAATTCTGTAAAGAATGGAATACTTGGAAGAAAAGATATCTGATTGATATATTTTAGGAAGCAAGATTATATTCCATATCAATCGGCGATTATCTTGTAACTGTGTAGTATATAAACACAGACATAGGGTTTACACTATAAGTGTTATCATTATTCGAGAAGATTATTCATTGTAACCCTAGCAGCTCTCGTGATATTGTTCATCACTGAGAGGTAACAGTTCCATACTGTAACAGAGTTTATTGTTTCAATAAAGTTTGTTTTCTGTTACTTAAGTTCTTAAAGTTCGATTTGAGTGTACTATACACTGTATTCACCCCCTCTACAGTGTGTGTATGACCTAACAAGTGGTATCAGAGCCTATCTGTTAACACACATACAGTTAAAGATCCAAACACAATCATGTCGAACACAGAAACTCCAACTAAGCCTACCAAAACTGAGGAACCACCAAAGACACAAATTCAGAGTTGGTATGAGACCATCAGAGTTCCCATACTGAGACCATCTGAATATCCCATATGAAAGGTAAGGATGACCATGTTCCTGGAAGCAAGAGATCCAGAATACCTTGATAGAATCAAGGAAGGCCCTTACAAACCAACCAAGCTCGCTGTTGCAGTTGCAGGTGAAGCAGCAAAGACCGTACCAAAGGAGAAGAGTGATTATACTGCTGAAGATATAGCATCAATTGCTAAGGATGCCAAGGTACGACACTTACTGCATAGTGCCATTGATAATGTAATGTCAAACAGGGTAATCAACTGCAAGACTGCTAAAGAGATATGGGATGCTCTGGAAACAAGGTGTCAGGGAACGGAGACAATTAAGAAGAACAGGAAGACAATACTCACTCAAGAGTATGAACACTTTGACTCAAAGACTAATGAGTCATTGAATGATTTATATGATAGATTTGTCAAACTTTTGAATGATTTGTCATTGATTAATAAAGAGTATGATCTTGAAGATTCAAACCTTAAGTTCCTGTTAGCTCTTCCTGAATGCTGGGATTTGAAGGCAACGACAATAAGAGACAACTATAATCTTGATGAAAAACTCTTGACGAAATCTATGGTATGCTCAAGACTCATGAGCTTGAAATGGAACAAAGAAGCAAGAGGAAAGGAGGAAAGTCAAGGACAGTTGCTCTTAAGGCTGAAAAAGAATCCCCCAAAGCAGCTTCCTCAAAGAAAGACAAGGGTAAAGCTCTTTTCATAAAGTCTGATACTGAGTCATCAAGTTCTGAGAGTGATGATGACTCAGATTCTGAAAGCTTGCCTGAGACTGATGCTGATGAGGAGATGATGAAGTTGTGTGCTCTTATGGTGAAAGGAATCACAAAGATTGCATACAGGAAGTTCAGGAAGGGAAAAAAGTTTTCCAGGAAAGGCATAAGTTCTGATAAGAAGAATTTCAGAAGATCTGAAGGCAGAGGAGGAAAGTCTGACAGAGGAGATTACACCAATGTTAAATGCTATAACTGTGGTGAGAAAGGCCACATATCTCCTGATTGTAAGAAGGTAAAGGGTGACAAAGGCAAGGCTCTTGTCATAAAGCAGAAAAGCTGGACAGATACCTCAGACTCTAAAAGTGAGGAAAACTATGCATTGATGGCAAATGCTGATAAAGAAAGTGCTGAGAGCAGTTCTGAAGCTGCTGAAATAAAGGTACCTCAGACAACTTATGCTTTTCATACTGATGATATTAATGAGTTGAAAAGATATCTTAAAACCATGTTTGTTAGTTATAGAGATCAAACTTTAACATGTGAAAGATTTACTTCTGAAAATCTTGCATTTAAGAAAAGAAATGATTTCTTAGAAAAAGAGTTAGTCATGTTCCATCAAACTCAGAAGGATAAAGATGATGCTTTTTATGTTAGGGATGAAGTGCTAAAAATGAATGAATCTCTAAAAACTGAGTTAGAAAAGGAAAGAGAGATTATCAGGACTTGGACTAACTCTGGCAAAATAACTCAAAATTTGCTAAGTAGTGAAAACTGGAAAGAGGGCTTAGGTTATGGAGAAGATAAGAATGATAAAGGAACTGAAGAAATTAAGCATGTTGATAAGCAAAAGCCAAAGTTAAAACCTGTTAAGTTTGTAACTGTAAAGTCTGAAAATGAGAAATCAGAAGTTACAAAGGAATTAACTTCTGACAAACTAAAACAGGAAAAGACAGCTGAAGTGAACATAGGCTTAATGACAAAGAAGCAGCTTAAGCATAAGCTGAAAGATGTTAAGAATGCAAACAAGGTAAAATCACCTAGGAAAAATAGGAATGGAAAGGAAGGTGTGAATAAAAGCAATAATTATAAATCTGTTCCTGATGCTCCTAGGAAAACATGTCATAACTGTGGAAGTTCTAACCATCTGGCTTTTTTTTGCAGGAAGAATAAGAATATTAACTCCTTACCTTCAAAATCAGGAGTTAAGAGTCAGTCTGTTAGATACCACAAAATCCTTGTTTTCATTGTGGTAGTTTATGGCATTCCATTTATACTTGTAAGGAATATCATAGTTTGTACTATGATTATTATCAAATAAAACCTTCTTTGAAGAAAGTTTCCATTGTTCCTTCTAGTATAAATTCTGATTCAAAGTCTGATAGTGTAAGTTCTGATAAGAAAAATGTTAACATAAACTCTGATGCTAAATCCGCTGCAAATGTTAACAAACTTAATAAGGCCAAAGGATCCAAGCAAGTCTGGGTCCTTAAAACTAATAATTAGTGGTCTTTGTGATTGCAGGGCAACAGGAAAAATATTCTAGTTCTGGACAGTGGATTTTCAGGACATATGACTGAAAATAAGGCCCTGCTATCAGACTTTGTGGAGAAAGCTGGCCCAAGTGTTTCTTATGGAGATGGCAACATTGGAAAAACATTGGGATATGGCAATATCAATCCTTGAAATGTCATAATTAAAGAAGTAGCTCTGGTCTCAGTACTTAAACACAACCTACTGAGTATAAGTCAAATCTGTGACAGAGGTTATCATGTTGATTTCTTTGAAGAACACTGTGAAATTGTGAGTAAATCTAAAGGCAAAGTTGTTCTGAAAGGATATAGGCTTGGTAACATTTATGAAGCTAAGCTTTCAACAAGTACTGATGGTTCTGCAATCTGTCTGATGAGTAGAGCATCAATTGAAGAAAGCTGGAATTGGCATAAGAAACTCTCTCATTTAAATTTCAACAATATAAATGAACTGGTCAAGAAAAATCTTGTGAGAGGACTGCCAAAGTCAGTATTTGCTCCTGATGGTCTTTGTGATTCCTGTCAGAAGGCTAAACAAAGAAAATCTTCATTCAAGAGCAAGACTGAATCATCAATTCTTGAGCCTTATCATCTACTACATGTTGATCTATTTGGTCCAGTAAATGTCATGTCTATTGCAAAGAAGAAGTATGCGTTGGTCATAGTGGATGAGTTCACTAGATACACTTGGGTGTATTTCTTGCATACAAAAAGTGAAACTGCATCTATCTTGATTGATCATGTCAAACAGCTGGATAAAATGGTCAAAGATTCTGTGAAAATTTTAAGGAGTGATAATGGCACTGAGTTCAAGAATTTGATAATGGAAGAATTCTACAAAAACCATGGAATAAAGCAGGAATTTTCTGCTCCTGGAACTCCACAGCAAAATGGAGTTGTTGAAAGGAAGAATAGAACTCTCATTGAAGCTGCACGTACAATGCTTGAAGAAGCGAAGCTTCCAACCTATTTCTGGGCTGAAGCTGTGCAGACTGCTTGTTTTACTCAAAATACAACACTCATTAACAAGCATGGAAAAACACCATATGAGATGGTGATGAAAAAGAAGCCAAATCTGAAATACTTTCATGTATTTGGATGCAAGTGTTTTGTTCTCAATACTCATCCTGAACAGCTATCAAAGTTTGATCTAAAAGCTGATGAAGGAATCTTTGTTGGATATCCACTTTCCACAAAAGCCTTCAGAGTCTATAATTTGAGAACAAAAGTGGTCATGGAATCTATCAATGTCTCTTTTGATGACAAGAAGATTACTGGTCTTGAAGATTTCATTGACCATGATCAGCTGAGATTTGAAAATAAAGACTCAAATTCTGATACTGAAACTCCTGACAGTCTAAGTCCTGATACTGTAAACTCTGATGGATTAAACTCTGATGTTATTGAAACTGTGGTAACTACGTCAAAGGCAGATGCACCTATGCAGGGGAGCATACTCAAGATCCTACCACAGCTCAAGAAACATCAGAACATTCATCTGGCTCTTCAAGTTCTGATTCGTCAAGTTCTGATAAGCCAAGTTCTGATAATGCTGAAAATCTAAATACTGAAGACTCCAACTCAGAGAGCATAGTTTCAGGGGGAGCATCAGAAAATGAAAATGAAGATAGCATGGATAATAGGGGAGCATCCAGTTCTAGAGACAACCTTCCATCTGCAAGGAAGTGGACAAAATCACATACACCTGATTTGATAATTGGAAATCCTGATACAGGTGTCAGAACTAGAACAGGTACTTCAAATGAATGTCTCTACAATTCTTTTCTCTCTCAGACTGAGCCAAAGAAAGTTGAAGAAGCTCTTCAAGATGCTGATTGGGTGCAAGCAATTCAGGAAGAGTTAAATGAATTTGAAAGAAACAAAGTCTGGACCCTAGTGCCAAGACCAAAGAATAGATCTGTTGTTGGTACAAAATGGGTATTCAGAAATAAAACTGACAGCGATGGCATAATTACAAGGAATAAGGCAAGGCTGGTTGCAAAAGGATATTCTCAACAGGAAGGAATTGATTATGATGAAACATTTGCACCAGTTGCTAGGTTAGAAGCCATAAGGATAATTTTGGCTTATGCTGCTCACAAAAAGTTTACTATCTTTCAAATGGATGTGAAAAGTGCTTTTATCAATGGAGAATTGGAGGAGGAAGGATATGTTGAACAACCTCCAGGCTTTGTAGATTCCAAACATCCAGATTATGTCTACAGGCTTGATAAAGCACTTTATGGACTTAAGCAAGCTCCTAGAGCATGGTATGAGACTTTAGCTCAGTTTCTTCTAGAAAGTGGATTCAACAGAGGAACAATAGACAAAACACTATTCTACCTCAACCATGGAAAGGACTTACTTCTGGTCCAGATTTATGTTGATGATATCATCTTTGGATCTACAAATGACAGACTTTGTAAGAAGTTTGCCAAACTGATGCAGTCAAGATATCAGATGAGTATGATGGGGGAACTTAGCTACTTTCTGGGCCTTCAAGTCAAGCAGAATGAAGAAGGCACTTTCATTTGTCAATCTAAGTACACCAGAAACTTGCTGAAGAAATTTGGAATGCAAGATTGTTCAAGTGCATCCACTCCCATGGCCACTGCAACAAAACTGGATAAGGATACTGGTAAATTAGTAGATATTACTGATTACAGAGGTATGATTGGCTCTCTACTCTATCTAACTGCTAGTAGACCTGATATCATGTATGCTACCTGTCTTTGTGCAAGATTTCAAGCAGATCCAAGAGAACCTCACTTAACAGCTGTGAAAAGAATCTTTAAGTATCTTAAAGGAACAGCTGATCTGGGATTGTGGTATCCTAGAGAATTAGACTTTAAACTAATAGGTTACTCAGATGCAGATTTTACAGGCTGCAAAATTGACAGGAAAAGCACAAGTGGAAGGTGCCAATTTCTTGGAGGCAGATTGGTTTCTTGGTTCAGCAAGAAACAAAAGTCAATTTCCACATCAACTGTAGAAGCAGAGTATATTGCTGCAGGAAGCTGTTGTGCACAGATTCTTTGGATGAAGAATCAGTTACTGGATTATGGGTTAACATATTTCAAAATCCCTATTTACTGTGATAATCAAAGTGCTATTGCTATGACAGGTAATCCAGTTCAACACTCTATGACAAAGCACATCAGCATCAGGTACCACTTCATCAGGGAACATGTGGATGAAGGTACAGTGGAATTGCATTTTGTTCCCACAGATCAACAACTAGCAGATATCTTCACAAAACCACTATGTGAAGCTACTTTTACAAGATTGGTAAATAAACTTAGAATGGTTTCAGGTTCTTTCTCTAAATCTGCTTAGTCTTGTTCTGTGTTATCAGACTTAATGCTCAGTATATACATAATTAATCTCATTGTGTATTCTGTGCTTAATTGATAAATGTTTTTAAGTACTGACTGTTGTCTGATATATGTTTCTAAACTCTGATAAGTGATATGTCTGTTTAAGTAATTATTCAATCCTATGAGGATAACTGTGCTAGATACTGACCTAGTAGTCTTCAATAAACAAATTATTCCATGTAAGAAGTAATTATTTCAGTGGAAATCTTATGACACTAGCAAATTCTGATAATTGAGCTTAGTTGAGTTTACATTGTATATCTTATTACTAAGTCACAAATTAGAAAAATTCTACTCATATGTTAAGTTCTGATACTAGTAAAACTGCTGAATGTACTAAGTGCTGATAAACCTCACTTATCAAAAGAAAAAGCAAAAAGATCAAAGAATAAAATCAGGTACTCCTTTGAGATCTAGAGTAAAAATGTGGAAGGGACGACCCAAGTGCATTGCTGGTATTAAATATGCATTAGAAAAGCAAAATATTTTCTTGGTGACTTTTCACACTCTATGATTACTGGAGAAATACTCTGATAATAGCATAAATTCTGATAAGCAGTCGTGACTCCCTTACACTGAGAAGCCACTGTAAAATAGAATTTCAAAAAATGCATAAAATTAGCACAAAACAGTTGAGGTGGACTCAAGCATGAACTCATTCATCAGTAGGTTTCAGGACAATGACAACTCTTTAGCAAAATTTTAATTATGCCTTATTTCTAAGATGTCCTGAAGTGAATCAGACTTTACTCTTTGTCTGTTATTTAGCTTAATACACACACTAATCACTCCATATGAATGATGAAAATTACTGTGGTGGTCTATGTTATTTTAGATAAACAGTCACTTTGTCACTTTGCACAAATTCTGAGGACAAGTTCTAGTTACACGTTCTGATGATTAAGTTCTGAAGTCTATAACTCAGAACTTGTATGAGGATTTACTAAGATGGGCATTCCTTTTTCGAGTTAAGAAATTATGTTCTGATGACTGTTAAGTTCTGGTATAGGTCTAAGTTCTGATTTCTCAGTCTAATCCTTTACTTGGCTTATCTGTGAATAAAATTTGGTAACAGTCTCAGTTCGAACTAGAATATGTTGAAGTGGAAGATTAATAGTCACTATGATTAGGATTAATGGTATTCGTACTTGAACAGTCCACTGTTTCTTGTTTCTTGTGCGTTTTAAACCATGATTCCTCTTTCCAATGAATGTTATTCTTTTTCAAGTCTAGGGAGACGAGGTAGAATTAATTCTACCTGTCAGCATTCAATTTATTTGCGTCTCCTGGCATTCTCTTGCCTATATAAGCAACCACTTCACATTAGCCTTCCCATCACACTTTTATCACAAACTCACTCTCGTTTTTCATTTATCATCACAAATGGCTGCATTTGGCTGGTTCTACAATTATGGTGATGAGACTGTGCATGTCTTTTTGAATGGAATTCCAACTCTATACCCTATCACCGACATTCCTCACAATCTCTGGATTCAATTTCCAGAGGTTATCAAACGTGATCTGGTGGCCGTTCGAAGAGAACTTCATCTTCATCGTCTCCGCCAGCAAGAGCGAATCATCCGACTCGCCATTCTGTTTGTCGAGAGTAGGAAGAAGAAGATGACTTAATCTCGTCTTCTTCCTATTTTTCTTCATCATCAGCTTTGTCAGGCTTCTTAGCTAGGACTAAGGCTGTTGATGTTAGGTTTAGAAGCTTAGGGGAAATCTTGTATAAGTATTGATGTAATTTCCATTTCATGAATGTATTGTCTTGATATAATAATGAAAGTTGTTTTTACTTCAAGATTTTGTCTCTGAGTTATTTTATCTTGTGTTGATAAATCCTGATTGATATTCTGATGACCATATAAATTTTGTTTTATATTAAGTTCTGATTCATTTTCAGCACTTACTTATCTAATTTATCTTGGTCATCTTCATGTGATTTATTTTCAGAATATTAATGATGCAGTGAAAAATAATTCAATCAGTGATAACGGTTTAAATTTTGAATTAAAACTGTTTCTCTTGATAAATGGAACGGTTTTTCCTTGAAACTAGGCAAATGGGTAAGTAATGATTCCTGTTTTCTCGAGCCCAGTAACTGTCCGTTATTACTGCATGTCTGACAGGTGTCCAACGGTAACATTTTTGTTCAGAGTATAAGTACAACAGAGAGAAGATTTCTTTAATCTTTTATTTTCTTCATATTTTATCTCTCTCCTTACTTTTACTCTCTTTCTCTTTATTTCTTACGTTGGTTTTTCATACAGACATTATATCAAACACCTAACAGGCATACTTGAATCTCAATTTTTTCACATGGCACCAAAGGATTTAATCATTGATGGAGCTAAGTTTGTCCCCAATAACTATGCTGCAGTTCTTGATCACACTGAAGCTCCATCTAAATTGCACTTTGTGCAAGATCTTCTTACACATAGTGAGGTTGGGTATGTATTAACACAGCCTGAATTCTTTTCAAGCCAACAAGTTCTGAGGTTTTGGAGGACTGGACTTTTTGATGATGGTGGTAAACGTGGAACTCCCAGTATTATCTTCCAAGTGGGTGATTCATCATTTGTAGTCACTCCTGGTACAGTACGCAGGGCTTTACATCTTCTAGAAGATTGTACTTTCTCAATTCCAGAGGACTCAGCACTTCGGGAGTTAATGGCTGAATTGGGATATGAAAAGAGTCTGACGAAACTTGGACAGTTGAAACGGGCTAATATCAGAAGAGAATGGAGTTTCTTCTTTGATTGCATCACCAAAGCTTTTAGGAACAAATGTTCGAATTTTGATGCTATCCCAATTTTGAGTCAGCACATAGGGTATGCTATTATTCATCAAACTCATTTTGATTTTGCAACTGGAATAATTGGTTTTATTGGGGATAGGATGACAGAGGATAGAGATGTTGTTTATTTTTCTAGATTCTATCAACTTATTTACACTTATTGTACCGATGAACCTCAATTAGTCAGTTCCTAAACCCCACCTTTTAGAGTTGCAAAATGATACTTTAATGATCTGGTAAATGCTGATACTAAAAAAACAGTGGTTAGCCCATTACAGATTCCTCAGTCTGTAAAACAGATCCTAGTAAATGCTGATCCTGATACTTATAGATCTGTTTACTCTGATGTCCAACCAACCACAAACACCCAACAACCATCATCCTCAGCACCTACCACTCATTCTACTCAACCTACCCTCAGAACATATCTCAAATCCTATCTCTCCACTTCACAGACTGCTCAACCTTCATCTTCAGCACCTACTGTGAAGCCTTCATCTTCCAAGCCAAAGAGGACAAAGAATGTTCCTCAAACATCTCAAAAGAGAAGGAGGATTGCATTGAGAGATGAATCTGATTCTGAGGAACAGGTTTCTTCTAGAGAACCTGTTATTTCTGAAGCTGAGAAAGAGATTTCTTAGAAGGATTCTGAAATTGGGGGTTCTAGGCTTGTCAAGAGGCTTAGACGAATGACAGTTCCTGAAACTCCCAAGGAATCCAAATCAACAAAGAAGTACAAGAAACAGAGGGCAAAAAGGCCAGTTTCAGATGATGAAGAGGAAGCAGCTAAGGAAGGGGATCAGGAATCTCTGATCTCACAAGACAAGGAATTTGCTCCAGTCACTTCTTCTCCATCAACTCCATCTCAGGAAGCTGTATCTGACAAGGCTAACTCACCATCTGTGTCTCTTGTTGATCCAGGCACAAGTGCTAATATTGATGTTCAACACTTGGTTGTGTCTGAAGTATTTCTCTTAGAAGCTCCAACAGCACCAAATCCTTGCACAACACCTGTTACTGATGCTGTTCAAACTCCAGAGTTATCAACAACACCTTCTCTGCATCAAGATGCTGATGATCAGAATTTAGGTGAGCATCAGGATATGGCTGTTGATCAGAACTTAGAACAAGATCGGTAATTAGAGGATGCTGAAGCCTCTATTGCTACTCACACTGTTGTCTTTAAGAAGATACTGATTCTTTAAGTTCTGATGCTGCAAATGCTGGAGATACTGGTGATGTTGCTCCAACTGTAGATGCTGATGAAGCAGGTCCTTCAGGACATACTCCTCAACAGACTCTTCCTAAGTCTGAACTGGTTAAGAAGTTTGTTACCGGGGAAGCACCAATACCTTGAAGTGAAACTCGTGCAGGTCAGGAGTGGACTAAGGAATGGAACTCAGTTTCATGTGTTCCAACTGACAAGCATCTTGCTGAGCACTTGACTAAAGCTGATGAAATGTTAAATTCTAATGATTTTAAAACCCAGCTTAGAGTCACTGCATTGAGTACTAAACATTTACAAGGTCTTCATTCAACTACTCATGTAGAGCTACACAAGATTCAGGAGAACTTTATCAAACAGGAACATGTTTGGAAAATTGATAAGAAAAAGTTCTTCCAACCTACCATTGACAGGATTGCTTATATTGAGAAGACTCAAGATCATCAACAAGCTCAGATTGATGAAATTCTGAAAAATCAAGCTTCTCAGCAATCACAACTAACTGAAATCCAATCCTCAGTGGAATTACTTATCTCTCTTTTACTACCTGCTGATGCCAAAAAGGGGGAGAAGGTAATTAAGTCCAAATGCAAAACTAACAAGACACTGCAAGGAAAGGATGATGGAAATGATGACCAAGGATACTCTGGAATGGGTAGCGGTCATAGTCAAGGTAGAAGGTTAACATCAAGACAAGCTAGTCACAGGACAAGTTCTGGTACTGGGAAAAGAATAAGTTCTGCTGCTGGTAAAAAGTTAAGTTCTGATGAACTTTTAGATCTTGATGAGGAAATGTCAAGACGGTTATTTCTTCAAGAGAATCCAGGAATGGACTTGGAAAGTTTAAAGGAAGAAGAAGCTAGACTTAAATCAGAGAAAGTCACATCTAAATCTGAAGCTTCTGGTAAAAAGCCACTTCCAAAACTCAAAGGCATTGTGATCAAAGAAAGGACACATACTGAAGCAACATTGGCTAGATCACAACCACAGATAGATCCAAGATCCAAGGGTAAAGAAAAGGTTGGTGAACCTATCAAGGTTTATGTACCTCCTGAGGAAGAAGAAATTACTTATGTAAAGGATGATCTTGCTCTGACTTCAAGAAAAGTTCTCAAAATAACCTCTGACATGGCTCAAGTTGTTCAGAGTCAAGAAATTGTAAGTTCTGATATTCAAAAGAAGCAAGTAACCTCTGACACAGCTCAAGTTAACTTGATATCAGAAAATAGATCAAAGACACTCCTACCAGGATTCACTAAAGCAAAACAGACTCAATCTTTGAAGACTACTGCAAGTGGTTTTGAAGCAAGAGTAGTTACTGGAAAGGAAGCAAGAGATAAAACTGGATTGGGAAGTGCTGATGAAAGAAGAGTACACAACACTACCAATGATCCAACTTCCTTGAGTGAACCAGGTATTGGAGCAACTCCTGAGAGATTGAATCAACTGGAATCTGTACAGATGGTTTAGCATACCTACTTGAAATAATACATCATGTTGTATTTCATGACAGATGGTAGGGTTTATCATATAAGATAAAATGCCATTCCATTGAAGTATTTTGAAGAATTGGAGCATGTACTTTCTTACTTCAAGTGGATGACAGAATAACAGGGACTGCTGCAAACTACTTAAAAGAACAGATTCAGAGACAGAAAAGGCTTTATTCTGTTAAGTCTGACAGCATATATGTTCCAAAGTACAGAGATCACAATGGTGATATTATTGATATGAAGCCTAATACTGCACAGATCAGAACATATCTTGGTATTAAGGGACTTGGAATTCAATCTGGAGTCTGACAAAGCTTATGTCATAAGACTAGATCAGGAGTTGAGAAAAGCAAAGATCAATGATCTCAGAGCTGCAATCTTTCAAACTGGTGAAGATACTGCAGAGCTTAAAAATGTCAAAAGGAGAATGATCGACGAACTCAGATATGTTGAGAAATGTTTGTTGAAGAACTATCTCAGAACAACTCCTGACATCAGAGAGATCAGAAGATGATGAAACCAAGTTGAAGATCTATAACTGCTTAAATTCTGGTATTTGTACAGACTGAAGTTGTTATCAGAAGTTAAATATTGGTAAAGCTTTAAGGACTGTAAGTTGTAGTTATCTAGTCTAATTCTCATGCATTTGTACTTAATGTTTTTGACATCATCAAATATCTGTTAAACTTGTATATTATGCTAATTTACAAGTTGGGGGAGATTGTTAGATATATTTGATAATGTCATGGCTAATATGTTTTATGTTTAGCTTTCAGATCTTACTTGAACAAGATAAATCAGTACTTAACTGTTGATCAGTACTTATACTGGAAGTCAGGACTTAAGGATATCAGTACTTATGTTATCAGGAGATAATCATCAGAAGATAGATATCAGAACTTAAGTGCTGAAGGACGATAAGATAAGGACAGTAGCTGATTAAAGGAAAGAAGATCAAGATAAACATAAGAAGAGATATGCATGAAGAAGGAATTCTGTAAAGAATGGAATACTTGGAAGAAAAGATATCTGATTGATATATTTTAGGAAGCAGAATTATATTCCATATCAATTAGCGATTATCTTGTAACTGTGTAGTATATAAACACAGACATAGGGTTTACACTATAAGTGTTATCATTATTCGAGAAGATTATTCATTGTAACCCTAGCAGCTCTCGTGATATTGTTCATCACTGAGAGGTAACAGTTCCATACTGTAACAGAGTTTATTGTTTCAATAAAGTTTGTTTTCTGTTACTTAAGTTCTTAAAGTTCGATTTGAGTGTACTATACACTGTATTCACCCCCTCTACAGTGTCTGTGTGACCTAACATCCATCCACAACAACTAAGCAATCTCCAACTCATTCTCCAATTTTAAATGCTGAGATACCATATACACCAACTACACCAGCTCTGGAGATAAATTCTGATGCTCGGAATTTAGATAATGTTATTCCTGAATCTCCAGTAGCATCACACACTCTTGTGCTGTCAGAACATAATTACTCTTCCTCAAGTTCTGAAGACAATGTTTCTGTTGACACTCCAGTTCCCATTCTGGGCAAGGAAGCATTGGTAAAGAAATTTGTTGAACAGGATGCACCTATCCCTTGGGAGGATACTCACAGAGGTGTGGAGTGGACTAAGAAGTGGAATGACACTGATTTCATTCCAAGCACCAAAATTCTGACAGAGCATATTGCTAAAGCTGATGAGTTGCTCACAAATGTTGATTTAAAGACACAACTCAAGATCACTGCTCTATCTACCAAACATCTTCAAGGTCTACATTCTTCTACTCATGAAAAGGTTGATACACTAAAGGAAAAAAGCTGATAAGCTAGATCTACAGATCAAGCTTGACAAGAATAGATATATCAGACCTACTCTTGAGAAAGTTGAAGTCATTGAGAAGATTCAAGAGAAGCAACAGGACCAAATTTGTAACGACTGGGAAATTTACGTCTGTATTATATTATATTTATAATAAATAAGGTGTGTTAAGGTGTCATTTATGTGTGATTATCTGTTAAACCCTAATTGTTACGTGTCACGTGTATTCCGTGTCATTTTTGTATGTTAAAGTATTTTCCAGATGTTTTATTTCGTATTCATAGGTTTCATTTCAAACGTTTTATGACCCAAACAATGATTTTAAAGCCAGTATTTCAAATAAAATAATGGGCCTTATTTTTCATTAAATGGCTTTTACAATCGCATTATTCTGAACATCTAGATATTTTATAAATTTTCTAGTTTTACGAAAAATGACTTTTCCGGGCCCCATTGGGTGTTAAAAACCCCACAAAAATCACATTTTTATTTTTATAAAATTATAGGACTTTTATTTATACCATTTCTTTATATTTTTGAATTATTCACAATTTTTGGGAAATTTTGACATATATATTGTATATATAAAATAATTATAAATTAAATTTTAATACCCAAAAATTATGAAAATTAGGGCCAAATATTTTTATTAGATGTATAATTAGCCCCTTAATTTTATTTAGGAGTATTAATTTTACTACTATAAATAGCCTAATTATTAATTAATTATAATTAATAAATCATTAAAAATCAGAATTTTCTCTGAAATTCGGGTCGGGAAGAACTTGAATCGGGTCGAGAATCAAACCGTGATTTCCAGCTGATTTCTTCATCAAATCGTGTGATTCCAGTAACCAAATCAAAGGTTTTGATCTCTTCTTTCCATTTCTAGCATCAATTTCAAGTTTTAATTCGTAGTTTTTGATTTTTTATTTCTAGGGTTTATGTTCGAATTAGGGCTTTTTGATTTCAGGGTTATTTTGATGTTTTGATGATTGATATAGCTTGGTTATGTGATCTACAGTTGATTCATGGTGTTTAATTGATGAAACGATACCTAAATAGCAAAGTTCGATTATTAGGGTTTATACCGAATTTTCAAATTATAACTCGATGATTTCTGTGAATATTTGGTTCTTGAAAGGTTAGGGCTTTGATTATATATGTTCTTAGCTTTAATTTGCACTATAGAACGTTAAATTTCGTTTACAGAATCAAAAGATGGGTTTTTGGCCGGAGTTGAAGTCGGTGTTTGATCGATTTTGGCCGGAGAAGTTGTTATAGGGATGATTCCGGGATATTTTGCTTATGACTAGATTGTTGTGTTGATTTGCAATGAAAAGCACCCAAGAACCGTATCAAACAGTGTTGATTTGGGGCTGTAATTGATTCACCGGAATCCGGTGAAGTCGCCGGATTATGGATTTCTGGAAAAAAATCCGGTCATGTTCTTCATGACCCGGATGGTGACCCGGTTGACCCGTGTGGTTGACCCGGTTTTGATCTGTTTTGTCAGATGGTTGGTTTCTGACAAATGTTTCTGGATTTTTAATTATTTAATTATATTTTTATAAAATAAAATTAGTTTTATTAATTCTGAAAATCAATTAAAAATCAGTTTTAAATTCTGAAAAATATTATTAATAATTCCTAAATTATTTTCTTAATTTATAAATTTGAATTTAGTGATTTAATTAAGTATTTAATTACTTATTTATTTATTTATTTATTATTTAGTAATTAAGTAATTATTTAATAATTAAGTATTAAAATTAATCGAATACTATGATTAAAGATTCGATAATTAGGGGAATAAAACGAATAACTCGTAATTATACGAATAATTGAACGATAAGTTCGATTATTGATATTATTATTATTATTATTCAGACGATAGTTAATTATTCGTAAAATATCGTAATAATTACTCGTAGCGGGTAATTAAATACAGATAGTTAATTTAAGTCACATAAACTGTAATAATAACCGTAATGTTTCGATAATTATGCGAGAAACGCGAATAACTCGTAGAAATACGAGTAGTGGATCGTTGAGTTGAAATATGATTCGAATAATAACTCATTTATTCAATAATTAACGTACCAGTTAATGATATCGATTATTTATTTATAAATAATCGATCTAATCGAATAAATAACGATAAGTTGTAAATATTTGTAATAAATTGTGATTAATCCTAATAAATAGGGATTAATTATTTTTAAATTATTTTTAAATTATTTATTAATTATTTATTAGTTATTTAATTATTAAATATTTAAAAGTGATTAATTATTTCGATAATTAATCACATGATTTTCAATAAATCATAACTTATTCATTTTAACTCCAAAAATTATAAAAAAAATTATTTTTGACTTTGATTATTCTGAAATAATTATTTTAGGATATAAAAATTTGTAATAATTACTTATATTGAATAATAAATTGAATTATCAGTGTTTAATTGATAATTATTCAACCGTTAGTCCGAATTGAGCGAAACGAAAGCCATTTTACTCAGAAAAATGAATTCTTTTCATTAAAAATAATATCAAGACCTAATTTCTTCTAGAAATTAGTTGAATTTATTAATTACTTGATTATCAGTCGAAATGCGTTCTGAGACGAGTCCGAAAAATTCCGGAAAAATGAGAAATGAGGCAAAAGGTGATCAGCGGATCAATCAGCGAGTTGATTTTGATTCTAAAATTTATTTTAACCATAAAATGATTCTGTGTTTATGTGCTTATGTGTATTGTGTGGTTAATCGAGTCTTACTTGCTTATATGTAATATAAGAGTCAGTCATGAGCGCATGGGTAGATAATAGGAATGAAATGAAGTCGATTCACGATGCAATTGAAGTACAAAATGACTTAACCAATCTTTTTTGCTAACAGAAGCTAAGCCAGCAAGGCAGGTCGAGTAGGTGATAAACAAAAGTGATTTAATTGCAGTAAGTCGCGCAGAAGGCAAGTTTTTCCCCTATTCTACTTTCAGAATAGTAATATTCATTTCAAATTCTTATTACGCTTATACTCCTTTAATTCTTTTGTTCATATTTCAGTTCAATTCTTTAATTATTCTTTTTATTTGAATTCATTGTTCATATACAGTTTGTCATCCACAATTATTGATATATTCTGGTGATTAGAATATATCAAAGCATACCGATTGTTCCGGTTGATATTCCAGGGACTGGATAATATTACTTTTGGGGTTAAGTTTACTTAATCCTAAGGACCGGGACATAACCGGATCCTTGAGATGGGTTGTAGTGCCTGGGTGCCCGATAGGATCTATATAGTGAGATATAGATATGCACTATATCCTGGTTGATCAGCGGGGTATAGCTGCGAACTTGAGTTCAATTTAGTTCGTTTATAATCGCCAGTAATGGCCTTCTTTCTATTCTCATGAGGTTATATCTTTGCAGATATACCTGGGTTACGGATTCATTTAAATTGCTTTAACACTATTTATATTTAGTGGACTTGTTGAGCAAATTTTTGGCTCACACCTTTTGTTGTTATTCTCCTTATTGTTTTCAGTTAAGAAGGAATATAAAACCCATTAGGACTCGAGTGGTAAAGAAGCGGGTCAAGCCTCGGGATCCTCTCATACCCAAGGTGTTGATCCCAATCCAGGAAGAAAGCTTTGAGTTGCCCGAGCAGGTGGAGTGTTGATAGATAGTATGTATGTTTGAATAAAAGATGAACTTAGTTTAAAATGAATTAGACAATGGTTTGTAATAAAAAGAGTTTGTGAGATTTTGAATGTTGGTTTATAATAAAAGTAGTTAGTGGTTCTTGTTTTCATACTTCAACCTAAAAAGGTCCTGGTTAGTGTTAAAGGGGTTTAGTTTCATTTCTTTATTATTTATTAATAAGATTGTATAGTTTTGGTGATTAGCTCGTAACCCCCAGACTTATACCCCGGGTTTGGAAGGCATTACAGTTTTGGCATCAGAGGTGTAGGTTTGGTCCCTGAAAACAAGAACATTAGGATTAAGATAAGATAGGGAGATCACATAGGATAAGAATAGTCAAATAGGAAGAATAGTATTAGGATTTAGGTCAGGTTAGAATAGGGAAGTATAAATCTTAGGATTGTCTAGTGACCTTTTCTTTTCTTAGGTATATTATCAGATGGCATCTTCTGGTTATTCTGCATCTTCCGAGAGGATAGTTACCGGGCCAGCAGCACCAGTTATACCTCCAGTATCTGAGTACGGGTTTCCTCCTCTACCACCTCCACCACCATTGCCACAGGAGTCGGTACCACCAGTACAGGGGATAGTTCATAACCCCATAGAGATGTTTGATCCCTTTTGAGTTCTTTGAGCCAATGGTTCCTTTACCAGTTGAGCATCAGTTTATACCAGGTATTGAGCAGGAGTTACCACCACCACCATTGTTACCTCCTATACCAGTGCATGCCCAGAGCCGGATGTGTTCCAAATGATTCTAGTCGAGGGGATGGGAGAGCATGATGTGGATCTACAGTTAGGTTTACCACAGCAGGGTGCAGATATTCCGAGGGTTCCATCACAGGAGTCAGTAGGTCAGGTTGCTCAGTCGTATATGGTACCATACCATGAGTATAGAGTTATGAGGGATGATGTGGAGTATTGGCGGGCACAGTATCGAGAGATTATACATCTTTTTAATCAAAGGGACAGAGGACCGTTAGCGGCCCTACAGCCGGATTACTATATGAGACAGCGATTGTAGTCAGTGTTGATGAGTGCCACTTGGGAGCTTGATGATTTGACCCATGAGGGACCACCTTCTTTTGTAGAGTTCTACCGGATATTCCGCTTGGCACAGACTTTGGTCCAGGCACTTAGAGAGGAGCTTAGGCATATTCAGCCTGGGTTTTGAGACAGGGACAGTGGAGATAGTGACTTTAGAGTACAAATGTATATAGAGGCAGCATAGTATAACCTAGTGAGTAGTGTGTATGCATGTATTAGTAGATTAACTTGTAGTAGGAATTTAACCTGTAGCGGTAGTATGACTTGTAGCCCCGAAGATTTCCAGCAGAGCGAGACTTTTTGTATCAAGCATTTACACCTGAGGCTGGTGTCATATATATAAACTGAACTTTTCAAATTTCTTTTATTTAAATTTCAGTCTTTACAGTTTTACAGCATTTACTTTCACTTTATTGTTTTTCCAGCTTCCCATATTATAATTCCTGTTGAAAAAGAAAAGAAATATCCAAAAAAAAAAGAGAACAACCATTTTATTTAACTGCTTACATTTCCGGTTTTTATATTCAGCAATTGATTTTTTTATTTAAAGCATGTTGCTAATACAAGATAAATTGTTTTCTTACCTACTGTCAATTGTTTATTAAACTATTAAAGAAATATCAATTGTTTTATTATCAGAAGAAGATGGCACCAAAAAGAAAGACTAGGGCTGAGACCTCTAACAGCAATTCCGAAGATCAGACTAATGAAACCATGAACCAAATGTTCCATCTGATGCAACAACAGATGGTAATGATACAGCAGCAGATGCAGCATCAACAACAGCAAATCCAACAACAAATGTTACAACAGCTACCTCATCGTGAGCCTCAACTACCACCAGCATTACCTGTTGTTACTTTTAAGCAGTTTCAGGAAGTTAAACCTCGAGAATTTGATGGGTCTACTGATCCTATTAAAGACACCACCTGGTTAAAAGAAATAGAGAAAGCGTTTGCACTAGTGAAGATAGGTGAGGACCAGAAGACTGATTTTGCTAGTTACTTGTTGAAGGGAGAGGCAAATTATTGGTGGGAATCTAAAAAGGCTTTAGAGGGTGAAGATGTTATTGCTTGGGATAGGTTTAAAGAGTTGTTTTTAGAGAAGCATTTTCCTTGCTACTTAAGGAACCAGATGCAGATAAAGTTTTTGGAACTGAAGCAGGGAAGTATGTCCGTGACAGAGTATGAAGCCAAATTTAATGAGTTGGCTAGGTTCATCCCAGAATAGGTGGACACTGAAGAGAAACAAGTTCAGAGGTTTCGAGAGGGATTACGACCGTGGATCCGTGGACAAGTTGCAGTTTTTGAATTAACCACATATACCGCCATAGTCCAGAAAGCTTTAATCATCGAAGGAGAAAGTGAAAGATCTCAACGAGACAGAGGACAAGGAAGTTTCCAAGACCGTTCCAACAGGAAGCCGTGATTTCAAGCCCGGGCAAATTTGAATTTCATAAGGATATGACAGGGTACACAAAAAGCAGGTAATCGTTTCCAAGCCTCCAAACAGCAGGGAATTGTTAAGGTTCCAGTGCCGTATTATAAAACTTGTGGACGCAAGCATACCGGCGTATGTATTAAAGCAGATGTGACATGTTTCAAATGCAAGCAGAAAGGGCACTATTCTAATGAATGTCCAACAGGAAAAGCAACAGAAATCACTTGCTACCAATGCGGAAAGAAAGGGCATATCGCTAAGAATTATAAAGGACCAGTAATGGCAGCCAGTATTCCGAAAGCATTGGCATTACCTCCGCCGCCGCCGCCGAATCAACCCAAAATAAGGACTTTTAACATGACAATGAAAGAAGCAGTGCAGAGTCCAAGTGTGATCGCAGGTATGCTTTTGGTGAAGTCCGTAGATTCAAAAGTATTAATTGATTATGGAGCTACCCGTTCATTTATTTCTGGAGAATTTCTTGATAATTTACATTGTGAAATCGAATGGTTGGGCGAGACGTTAATTATAAAATTAGCGAATGACGACCAAGTTCAGTGGATCGCGTGTGTCCTGTGTGTGATATAGAAATAGCTGGACATCATTTTTCTGTAGACTTAATTCCTTTTAAGCTAGAAGAATTCGATATCATTTCGGGAATGGATTGGTTAACATGTCATAATGCTCAGATAGATTGCGCGAATAAGAAAGTCAAATTGTGAACTACGGAAAATGCAACAGTAATATTCAAGGGCGAGAAACAACGGAAGAAATTTCTCACCGTGATGCAGACTAAATGATTGCTTCGACAAGGTTGTGAAATGTATATAGCTTATGTCTTAGATACTGAAAAAGGAAGTCCTAAAATAGAAGACATTACAGTTGTGTGTGAATTTCCGGACGTCTTTCCAGATGAGCTTCCAGGGTTACCGCCAGATCGAGAAATCGAATTCACGATTGATCTAGCACAAGGTACAGAACCAGTTTCAAAAGCCCCATATCGAATGACTCCAGTCGAGATGAAGGAATTATCAACGCAACTGCAAGATCTTCTAGACCGAGGCATTATACGACCTAGTGTATCCCCATGGGATGCACCAATGTTATTCGTGAAGAAGGACGGCAGCATGCGATTATGCATCGACTATCGGGAGTTGAATAAGCTCACTATCAAGAACAAGTATCCTTTACCGAGAATTGACGATTTGTTTGATCAGCAAAAAGGAGCTGCATGGTTTTCGAAGATAGATTTGCGATCAGGCTATCATCAATTAAAGATTAAAGCTGAAGATATTCCAAAGACTGTGTTTCGTACGAGATATGGGCATTACGAGTTTTTGGTAATGGCATTCGGTTTGACAAATGCGCCAGCTGCATTCATGGATTTGATGAACAGGGTATTTAAGAAATATTTGGACAAATTTGTGATTGTATTCATTGATGACATCTTGATTTATTCCAAGACGGAAGAAGAGCATACAGAACACTTGAGGATAACTTTGGAAATTCTGAGGAAAGAGCAACTGTAGTGAATTCTGGTTAAGGGAAGTACAATTTCTAGGGCATATCATCAGTAGAGAAGGCATCCAAGTCGATCCAGCGAAGATTGAAGCTGTATTAAATTGGGAACGACCAAAGACACCGACAGAAGTTCGAAGTTTCTTGGGATTGGCAGGATATTATCGAATATTTGTCAAAGATTTTGCGAAAATAGCAACGCCGCTAACCAAGTTAACTCGAAAAAGTGAAAAGTTTGTATGGAATGACAAATGTGAAGAAAGCTTTCAAGAACTAAAGAATCGGTTAGTAACCGTACCGGTACTAGTATTGCCAGACGAGCAAGGGAATTTCGTCATTTACAGCGATGCTTCGTATCGCGAGTTAGGATGTGTATTGAAGCAGCACGGTAACGTCATCGCATATGCTTCGAGACAACTTAAACCTCATGAGCAGAAATATCCTACGCATGATCTGGAATTGGCAGCGATCGTATTTGTATTGAAACTTTGGAGACATTATCTCTACGGTGAAAAATGCGAAATCTACACAGATCATAAAAGTCTGAAGTATATATTTACGCAAAAAGAATTGAACATGCGTCAACGTCGATGGATGGAATTGATAAAGGATTACGATGTTACAATTAGTTATCATCCTGGGAAAGCAAATGTTGTAGCAGATGCGCTGAGCAGAAAAGAAAGATTGAATTGGTTAACATCATGCGAAGAATTAGCCAAGGAATTCGACAAATTGGAAATCGAAATTCGTATTCCCAATGAATCTGCAGAAGTTATCTACGCTATGACTTTCCAACCGGAGTTGCTAGAGAAGATTCGCCGCTGTCAAGAAGAAGTGATGGGTCAGGATGACAACCTAACGGGAGAAGAGATCACAACTCAGAAAGATAATGAAGGAATTTTACGCTTTGCATCGAGAATCTGGATCCCTAATGTGGCAGAATTAAAAGAAGAAATAATGCGAGATGCGCACAGTTCGAAGAATTCTATTCATCCAGGAAGCACAAAAATGTATCGCGATCTGAAGGAAAACTTTTGGTGGCCAAACATGAAGAAGGAAATAGCAGAATGGATAAATAAATGCTACACATGCCAGCGAGTTAAAGCGGAACATCAACGTCCGAGCGGATTATTACGACCGTTAGACATTCCAGAATGGAAATGGGAACATCTAGAGATGGATTTCGTAGTAGGACTACCGAGAACTAGGGCAAATCACGATGCGATATGGGTAATTATCGACAGACTCACGAAGTCGGCATATTTTCTACCGATTAACGAAAGATTTTCGCTCGACAAGCTAGTGCACATGTATCTCAAGGAAATTGTGATGCGACATGGAGTTCCAATATCTATCGTGTCTGATCGAGATCCTCGTTTTAACTCAAGATTTTGGAGACAATTTCAAGAATGCCTTGGAACAAAATTAAACATGAGTACCGCTTATCATCCGCAAACCGATGGGCAAATGATTGAAGGCATGCTATGAGTTTGTGCGATCAATTTCGAAGGCAGTTGGGATGATCATTTACCTTTGGTAGAATTTTCTTATAATAACAGTTATCACGCCAGCATTGGAATGCCACCGTACGAAGCCCTATACGGGAGAAAATGCAGATCACCAATACATTGGGATAAAGTTGGGGAACGCAAAATTTTGGGGCCAGAATTAATTCAACAAACTAAAGAAAAGATTGAACTCATTCGAAAACGACTCGATGCAGCGCAAAACAGGCAACGCAAACATGCAGACCAAGCAAGGAAGGATATGGACTACCAAGAGGGAGAAAACGTATTACTCAAAATATCACCATGGAAAGGATTGACCAGATTTGGCAATAAGGGTAAATTGAAGCTACGATACGTCGGACCATTTGAAATTTTGAAGAAAGTGGGAAAAGTTGCGTACGAATTAGCTTTACCGCCTCATATGCAACATATTCACAATGTGTTTCACGTATCGATGCTAAAGCGATATAATCCTGATTCTAGGCATGTAATAGAATATGAACCGATAGATATCTAACCTGATTTGTCTTTTGTAGAACAGCCAGTAAGAATTTTAGATCGGCGAGAGAAAGTATTGAGAAATAAGTCTGTATATTTAGTGCGAGTGTTGTGGAGAAATCCAATGATTGAAGAATCAACCTGGGAACTCGAAAGTGAAATGTTAGAGAAATACCCTCATTTGTTTTCGTAGAAGATTCTGAGGACATAATCCTATTAAGGGGGAAGAATGTAACGACTGGGAAATTTACGTCTGTATTATATTATATTTATAATAAATAAGGTGTGTTAAGGTGTCATTTATGTGTGATTATCTGTTAAACCCTAATTGTTACGTGTCATTTGTATTCCGTGTCATTTCTGTATGTTAAAGTATTTTCCAGATGTTTTATTTCGTATTCATAGGTTTCATCTCAAACGTTTTACGACCCAAACAATGATTTTAAAGCCAGTATTTCAAATAAAATAATGGGCCTTATTTTTCATCAAACGGCTTTTACAATCGCATTATTCTGAACATCTAGATATTTTATAAATTTTCTCGTTTTACGAAAAATGACTTTTCAGGGCCCCATTGGGTGTTAAAAACCCCACAAAAATCACATTTTTATTTTTATAAAATTATAGGACTTTTAGTTATACCATTTCTTTGTATTTTTGAATTATTCACAATTTTTGGGAAATTTTGACATATATATTGTATATATAAAATAGTTATAAATAAAATTTTAATACCCAAAAATTATGAAAATTAGGGCCAAATATTTTTATTAGATGTATAATTAGCCCCTTAATTTTATTTAGGAGTATTAATTTTACTACTATAAATAGCCTAATTATTAAATAATTATAATTAATAAATCATTAAAAATCAAAATTTTCTCTGAAATTCGGCTCGGGAAGAACTTGAATCGGGTCGAGAATCAAACCGTGATTTCCAGCTGATTTCTTCATCAAATCGTGTGATTCCAGTAACCAAATCAAAGGTTTTGATCTGTTCTTTCCATTTCTAGCATCAATTTCAAGTTTTAATTTGTAGTTTTTGATTTTTGAATTCTAGGGTTTATGTTCGAATTAGGGCTTTTTTATTTCAGGGTTATTTTGATGTTTTGATGATTGATATAGCTTAGTTATGTGATTTACAGTTGATTCATGGTGTTTAATTGATGAAACGATACATAAATAGCAAAGTTCGATTATTAGGGTTTATACCGAATTTTCAAATTATAACTCGATGATTTCTGTGAATATTTGGTTCTTGAAAGGTTAGGGCTTTGATTGTATATGTTCTTAACTTTAATTTGCACTATAGAATGTTAAGTTTCGTTTACAGAATCCAAAGATGGGTTTTTGGCTGGAGTTGAAGTCGGTGTTTGATCGATTTTGGCCGGAGAAGTTGTTATAGGGATGATTCCGGGATATTTGCTTATGACTAGATTGTTGTGTTAATTTGCAATGAAAAGCATCCAAGAACCGTATCAAACGGTGTTGATTTGGGGCTGTAATTGATTCACCAGAATCCGGTGAAGTCGCCGGATTCTGGATTTCTGGAAAAAAATCCGGTCATGTTCTTCATGACCCGGATGGTGACCCGGTTGACCCGTGTGGTTGACCTGGTTTTGATCTGTTTTGACAGATAGTTGGTTTCTGACAAATGTTTCTGGATTTTTAATTATTTAATTATATTTTTATAAAAAAAAATTAGTTTAATTAATTCTGAAAATCAATTAAAAATCAGTTTTAAATTCTGAAAAATATTATTAATAATTCCTAAATTATTTTCTTAATTTATAAATTGGAATTTAGTGATTTAATTAAGTATTTAATTACTTATTTATTTATTTATTATTTAGTAATTAAGTAATTATTTAATAATTAAGTATTAAAATTAATCGAATACTATGATTAAAGATTTGATAATTAGGGGAATAAAACGAATAACTCGTAATTATACGAATAATTGAACGATAAGTTCGATTATTGATATTATTATTATTATTCAGACGATAGTTAATTGTTCATAAAATATCGTAATAATTACTCGTAGCGGGTAATTAAATACAGATAGTTAATTTAAGTCGCATAAACTGTAATAATAACCGTAATGTTTCGGTAATTATGCGAGAAATGCGAATAACTCATAAAAATACGAGTAGTGGATCGTTGAGTTGAAATATGATTCGAATAATAACTCATTTATTCAATAATTAACGTACCAGTTAATGATATCCATTATTTATTTATAAATAATCCATCTAATCGAATAAATAACGATAAGTTGTAAATATTTGTAATAAATTGTGATTAATCCTAATAAATAGGGATTAATTATTTTTAAATTATTAAATAATTATTTATTAATTATTTATTAGTTATTTAATTATTAAATATTTAAAAGTGATTAATTATTTCGATAATTAATCACATGATTTTCAATAAATCATAACTTATTCATTTTAACTCCAAAAATTATAAAAAAATTATTTTTGACTTTGATTTTTCTTAAATAATTATTTTAGGATTTTAAAATTTGTAATAATTACTTATATTGAATAATAAATTGAATTATCAGTGTTTAATTGATAATAATTCAACCGTTAGTCCGAATTGAGCGAAACGAAAGCCATTTTACTCAGAAAAATGAATTATTTTCATTAAAAATAATACGAAGACCTAATTTCTTTTAGAAATTAGTTGAATTTATTAATTACTTGATTATCAGTCGAAATACGTGCCGAGACGAGTCCGAAAAATTCCGGAAAAATGAGAAATGAGGCAAAAGGTGATCAGCGGAACAATCAGCGAGTCGATTTTGATTCTAAAATTTATTTTAACCATAAAAAAACTGATTATGTGCTTATGTGCTTATGTGTATTGTGTGGTTAATCGAGTCTTACTTGCTTATATGTAATATAAGAGTTAGTCATGAGCGCATGGGTAGATAATAGGAACGAAATGAAGTTGATTCAAGATGCAATTGAAGTACAAAATGACTTAACCAGTCTATTTTTCTAACAGAAGCTAAGCCAGCAAGGCAGGTCGAGTAGGTGATAAACGAAAGTGATTTAATTGCCGTAAGTCGCGCAGAAGGTAAGTTTCTGCCCTATTCTACTTTCAGAATAGTAATATTCATATCAAATTCTTATTACGCTTGTACTCCTTTAATTCATTTGTTCATATTTCAGTTTGATTCTTGATAAACAATCAACTACTCTGTACTGTGACCCCAAAATAAACACACACACCACAAGTTATAGTCTCAGAGATGAATATCCAAAAGTAACACGAATCATTTTATTCCAAAATTATATGCCATTACACCTTAAAAGGGTTTCTGAATAGATTTACATTTCTTTGCCATTATTATAATTGATAAAGATACATAAGTCTGGTACATCAAATGTTGAAAGCCTAGCCTATTGGTAGTTCCTACCTCAGCTACAGCGACATCAATGCCTATAGGAAACTGCGGAACGTTTCCTATCCACTCGCGAATTGGGAGCTTGGTCCTGTTCATCTTTTCTATCTGTTGCTGTGTGATGAAAGAAGAAAGCAAGGGTGAGCAGCAAGCCCACCAAAATAATATGTATAATGATTAACTATATATGAGCCTTCTCATAGTACTCATGAAAGTCTTGGTCAAAAGAAATGGACCAAGTTTGATATCTTAATGCGATGAAGTCGCAAAATATTCAGTATATATACATATATACTTTTCAAAATCTTGGAAGTCCTCTTTCATGCATAATATACATAGAGTTCCAGTTTATAATTGTATAAAACTATCGTTGCAAGGTGATCTCATATATCTAACCTTGTCTCAACATTTTTCTGAAAATCTTGGACATGCATAAGATAATCATTTGCTAGATATAAGTTTAAAAGATGAAGTTACAAGATACTCCAATATACTTATATCTTTTCCAAATACTACTTGAACTACCACCGTTCAAGTTATAATTAATTTCAAAAGTTCATCACATAGATGAGACTACAAGACAAGATTTGAATAGATTCAATCTATGAACATCATTATAAATAATAAAGTTACGAGATACTTCATTAAGTCCCGATATATATATACACCTATATATATATACATTTCATACACTCCTTGAAAACCTCTGTTATGAAAATTATAAACAGAGTTGCAATATCTAATGAATTTAGAAAGGAGAAAACCTTGGCATAAACCTGATATCTTGCTGATCAGGCAAAGATACCAATAAGTAACCTTTTCTACTAGTAGATGGACGAATTCCCCACTGGTCATCACCCTGGCCGCAATTGGACCTTATGCTGGACTGCCACTCAGCCACTTACGCATTTGATGGACTCCCACTGAGCCACTTACACTTTCATGGACGCCCACTGAGCCCATGTTTCTTATGCCGACTCAATAGATGGACTTACTTCCCGAACCTTGGGTAAGTAATCAATTCATTTATCAAAACAGCAACCTCGTTGCGAATATAAAATACACCACAGAGCTGGATCCCTCTGGTTTTGAGCGAGTATTTAAATTCCCTTTAAAAGGAAGATCTTAAATATATAAAAATGAGTTTTGGGATCCGCTCTAGCTTTTAAAAATCATTTTAAAGACTCGAAAACACTTTAAAGAGTGTTTGGAGTAATGCTGATTTAATAAAGTAAATCAGTCCCAATATATTAGAAAATATCTGAATATTATTATTCAAATAATATTCCCATAAAGAATAATCTTTATACAAATAATTGAGGTAGAAGTTGTAAAACTTATACTTGAAATGAGTATTAAATAACCAAAGATATACTTATACGAAAGTAATATCTTTATTTGAATAATCAAGATAAGTTTGATTATCGACACCTTATTCTTTAATAAAATAAAGAATATATCTCAGCAAATAATCGGAGTCATAGATCCTCAAATGAATATTCAAATAATATTCATTAAATAATATAAACTGAGTCATAAGCCCTCGAATGAATATTCAAATAATATTCAATAAATAAAATAAAAGGAGTCATAAGCCCTCGAATGAATATTCGTAATAATATTCATTAAATAAAATAAAAGGAGTCATAAGCCCTCGAATTAATATTCGTAATAATATTCATTAAATAAAATAAAAGGAGTCATAAGCCCTCGAATGAATATTCATAATAATATTCATTAAATAAAATAACATGAGTCATAAGCCCTCGAATGAATATTCGTAATAATATTCATTAAATAAAATAACAGGAGTCATAAGCCCTCGAATGAATATTCGTAATAATATTCATTAAATAAAATAAAAGTTATCGAATAAACCTTATTCGATTAATAGTTTTGAAAACTATATAAATATATATATATATTTAAATATATATATATATAATATACTCGGGAACATCGACTCCCGGTTTTAGAAAATGTTCACCTTTGGGTCCCCTATACTAAGAATATACGCAACTACTGCTTATCTCTGGCATAGGTATTATGCAACTTATAAGCAATTGAATCAACAGATATATATCAAGATTACGAAATAGACATGCATATATACCATATCAGCATGCTCCAATATATCGCAAAATTTGCTAATAACAACCATGCACTTATCACAAGATAATGCATATACATATATTTATATCACAACAACAGTATAACGGGTAGAAAACTTGCCTGAGTGCTCCCGGATAGACTTAAGCTTAGAGTGGGTCCGATAACCTATGAAAAACAACATAAGTTGGAATTAAACCCCGGTCGCTTAAGAAACTAGACTTTAACCATTTAGAGTCCTAACGTTCGCTTTCGCGCTTAACGATTTACTTAAGTCGCTCGAGTACCCTGGGCTCCACCATTTTTAATAAATTAACCATTAAGGGTTTTAAGGCAATTCTTTCGCGAGTACCTTACCAACTGCCTAATCCACTTTACATAATTGTTTCTTACCTCAATTAGTCATTTAAGGTCCTTAACCAAGGTTTCAAAGTAAGGTGAGGGGTAATGGTTCGGTCGCGAAACGCCGTTACTTAAAATGGTCGTTTCTGTTAAACCGTACATCGGAATCAAACGAACTACATATCAAAACGAAGCTCGTAACATGAACTATCTAATCATGGAAATGGCAAAAACCTAGCAGTGAGTTCAAGGGTCCTAATGTTAAGAACAAAAACAGCCTAAAGTAAATCAGACATTACGACGGCTATGTTTACGCGATTTCCCAAAATTTTACCAACCAATTCAACACCAAACCATCACCAATCAATCCCAATACAACCATATGACCATATCACTCATCAACCACTTTAAACTATTTAAACCAATCTCAAATCATACCATGAATCATCAAGAACAACTAGTGCTACTTTTTAACTCCAAAATCAACAAAAGCACTTAACCACTAAGATCTCAACATGACAAAACAACTACTACACTTAATCTATCATTCCATCATCATAATCATTTATATCAAACAATCTTAATACTAAGATCATGAAGAGTTATACCTTCCTTGAAGCTTTTAATCAAAGAAAGATCCTTGGAATGTCCATGGAAGCCTTAATATATGCTTAAGCTACCTTGACCTTGCAAATAAAATCAAGAATCAAAAATTTGTTCTTGAAAGTTACTATTCACCCTAAACTAAAATGATTTGTTTGACATAGAAAACCTTTGATTCAAGCACTCAAACTACTTGCTCTTCTTAGTTATGAAATATAGGATCCAAAGAAACAAACCTTATAATTTTCCATGGAGTATAGCTTGTGTTTTGAATTTCTAATTCACCATTTTGGTGAAAAATTCGAAATGAAGAAGATGAAAAGGGGGGGGGGAGAGAAGCTTGCTTTATTTTATTGATCTTTGTGCATAAAAGGCTTGGTTGATATCCTTTTGTTTTGTTAATTACCTTTTAACCATGGTAAAATTTGTGTGGCTTGAAATCAACCAATAATACCTTCCCTTTGGTCATGCTTATGTCATCCTCCTATGTCATCTTCCCACACTTGTCATCTTCTTGTTGGTGTGGTGACATCATCATCACTAACCTCTTTGATTAGCTCTTAATTACTTGGCTAATGACCGCTGATCTATTATACGGTTCGCTTAACTTTCGTTCTCATTTATCGTTTGAGGGATCATACCCGGGATCTTATTACTTGGGTTCCCTTAACCTTTCTCAATACTTTATATTCCTTTTATGATCTTCTCTTATAATCCTTGAATTTAAATCCTTTTAATCATGTTACCTTATACTCAATTCTTTCGGTATCTGGTGGATTTTCGGGAAAAATCAAAGTGTTCGAATTTGGATCCTGACGATCTTTACATACACTTATATCTCATATAAAGTACTAATAAGATCTCAGAATAACAATAGAAGAACCCCTACATAGTGTGGCATGAAAAGTTTTCTTATTCAGCATAATCAGCAAAATCACTATTCATAAGGGTTTCAAAAAAATTTCAAAAAATTGGGGTTATTACAGTCTCCCCTCCTTAAAAGGATTCCATCCCGGAATCAGATATAAAATGAATAGGGATACTCTCTTAGCATTGCACTTTCTAACTCTCAAGTAATTTTCCCACATTGTGGTTCTACCATCAAACTCTGACTAGTTTGATAACCCTTCTCCTAAGCACTTGTCCCTTTTCAATCTATAACCCTTCCTGGTTGCTCCATATAGGTTACGTCGGGTTGCATGTCTATGCGCTCATATGCCCCTATTTATCTGGCATCCGAATTACACTTCCTTAACTTTGATACGTGGAACACGTTATGAACTTGTTACAGGTTCGGGGGTAGGGCTAGCTTGTATGCTAACTTCCCAATATGTTTTAGTATATCCAAGGGTCTAACAATTCGTGGACTTAAACTTTCTTTTCTTTCCAACCCTCATCAATCCTTTCCAAGGGATACCTATAACATCACTAGGTCCCCTATTTCATACTCTTTGTCCTTTCGAGTCAAATCAGCATACCTCTTATGTCCATCTTGGGATACTACCAGCCGTCCTCTGATTAGATCTATTATATCCCTGGTCCTTTGGACTACTGCGGGTCCGAGCATCTTGCGCTCTACAACTTCATCCTAGCATAAGGGAGATCGACATTGTCTTCCCTCAAGGATCTCATAAGGCGATATCTCAATACTGACATATGATCTATTGTCGTAAGAAAACTCAGTCCGTGTTAAGTGATCATTCCAAATTCTTCCAATTCTATTGCATAGACTCTTATTATAGCTTTTTGCGCTATAGGTTTTGCTTCTCCATACCCACTCTTTTCCAGTTCGTAATCGCTACTACCTTCCGTTCCTAATATTATACTGGTTATACTTTTGCTCGTTAGCATTCTATAACCTTTTAATAACCACGTCAACCTTAGTATCACTAACGCGTTAGAATCGGAATACCACCATACTTGGTACCACTTCCTTTCTAGCTGCCTCCATCTTCGAAAGCTTGATCCATCATATAGAAGTAAAAGAATTCATTGAGAGATCACTATGATCATGAACACTTGTTACATTGCATAGTTAGTACAGAAGGTGGCCAGCCTTTAGTACTTGACAAACAACTAAACAATAGCTGGTATCCTACTCGGCTTCTATCACATAGATAGATAGTCATTCGGCAATACCTCCCCTTCTGGAAGGGTTGTTCTTCTCAGTTTATATGAAATGAAAAGAAGAGAAAAGAACGAATTGAAGAGAATTGTATATATGAAAAAAAATATACTACCACAAAATATCTGGCTTGGAACCTACCTCTGAACTATAGAGGTTTGTCATAGGAGAATAAAATATATGTGTATATATATCAAGTATTATCGCATCGCATTTCACATGCCTAAATATTTTTGTTATTCCGTCCATCGTTCTATGGACCCATGCTCTTCCTCGAGCATATACACAATCACCTTTGAAACTCCCTCGATATCGAATATCGAATCTGGGATCTCATTCTAGACATCATTGTTACTAGAATTTTATGCTTGCACCGCAACCTTCCTCATATAGTAATACGACTCTCTTTTCATAAGAGGGAATAAATATTCAGTAGGAAGATACTCTACTTAATTAGTCTATCAATGATAACTTATACACTACCACGACCAGATTAGTGGTACTCAATCTCAACATCCATTCCAATACAACTCTCACGGTTGTAATCAACTCATTACTCGCAGAATCATTGCTGCATTACTATGGTCCACCACTGACCTACTGTCGTCATTCACTTTCCATGAAATCTTAATATCTAACCATACGGAGTCCATACATGTCGTATAGAATACTTCTAAGGAGTTAACATAATCACCAATCATAATTCATGAAGAACACTCCAAACTCTGACGTACTTTCATGACATAAAGTAGATAAAATTGCAAAAGAGTTTCAGTCAAAACAACGATAGCAGGTTAATACCATTCTTAATCGTATGCCTTAAATAGAAGACTTAACTCAAGGGTTCGTCTAGTTCTTTTTGAAACATGGTCCTGGCTTATCTCAAGATAGTATCTTCTGAGATAGATAGCCCGCTCATGGCGATTACACGAATTAAACCTTTACCAACTACTATTACGGTTGGGTATTGCACAGTCATCAGAAGGAATGTCAATCTTCTAAACCATAATACAACCTTCTTAGCTTTAACCATCATCACTGTATTCCTTTGGCACAAGCGCCTATAATTATCCTCCTACCTTTAAAGTGTCGGCCACCTCTTTGGCCTTTCCTGATAGTAAAATTTCCTTACAGTCAATGTCATTTTAACCACTCCAAATAAATTTTCTACCTCATTTCAATCACAACTTATGTGAAGATGTTTTCCTTAAAATCTGATGAGTAAAAAAAAATATCACCATTTTTCCATAAGTTATTGCCTCAGTCTTTAGAGGTTAATCACTGTCACGACTGACTCTCAATCATACTTAGAACATCTTTTATCTTAAGTCCTAATTGCCCTGAACAATTTCGACCATTACTGGTTCGATCCATACTTTCTCGTGGTTTAACACGTGCCCCACTTGGCATCATTATAATTACGTCATATTTCATTTATCAACATTTCTATTCTTGAGAATTTTGAATATTACCTTTCTTTCTTGTAAAACCTCTTAGGTTATTTTTGAATCGTTCCTCCTGTATTCCCTAGATACAGGGCATATCAAGATACCGTTTATTAATACCAGAATCATTGTCTATGTGTTTCTAAAAAATTTCTCCACTGATACTTAAAGGTTGTTATTACCTTAATCCTTTCCAATTCATACTGTCAAAACTCATACTATCCCTATTAAGGGTGAAATGCCAACCTTTATGCATTCCCCTAGGATTCGTTTTAAGTTACTGATGTTTTATCCTTAATTCCACCTTTAAAAAGGTACATGCATCCTTCCATGGATAAATTAAGTCATATATCCCTGATAAGGGTGTCTTATTCAATCATTCCCACCTCGATAATATATGCTTAATTTCACAATAACATCTGTATTCAAAATGAGGTCAATCAATATGGCCTCCAAAAGATAACAACGGTTATCCGCTTTTATTGCCTAAATTGGGTAACGATAACAAGGGTGTTCTGGAAGATATTGGTCATGTTCAACGTGAACTTCTTCTTAATAATTCCTTATTTACTTTTGTTGTTTATCTCAACAGTCATCTCAATGTTGGGATATCTTTCATACCTGGCGTCTCCCTTTATGGGTATCAAGCCACCGGTCTTACACTTCATATTCTTGAAGGTCACTTCCTTCATCCAATTTTCCTAATTTCTTACTTTCTTGACTCCTCAGTCCATCCGTGTTTCCTTATTAATCAATCGATCTATCTCAAAGTTTCATCGAATACTGTCAACTTCAAGGGAATTAACTATACGTATCGCTTACGCCTTCAAACCTTGAATTTATCTCATGATCAGTCACCATCGCGCTGATGATGACACACTCTCTATATTTATTGCAAGGGATTCTTAGGGTTTCCCATACCTAACTCCCTTATCACTTCTCAACTCTATTTCCTTTATATCCCTTTATACTCCTACCCTTTTCAGTCTTTTATTTTCGTTTCCATTACAACCACAACATAAGCATTGATTTCAAACATCCCGTCATTCTAGATTCATGTCCTCAGAACGAATTTTGACAACTTTTACAACTTAAATTCATAATTCATCATACTTGTCCGCTTTTGTTCTGGCTCTAAAGTTTTTATATTACCTTCATAACCTTGGGAGTTACTTTCCCGAAAACAATTGACTAAACTTTAATCAGTTTATTCTAACCTCTGGCTCCGTGCCTTCCTTGGCCTTTCACCAGCGGGTGGCCTCTCTCTTAGGAGGGTAAGTGACAAAACAGTCTTTTGTGATTCGTCAATCATTTAGAATCTCAAATGATTTCTATATTTCCTTTAGCCAGGCTCTTGCCTCGACTGGGTCAACCTGTTCCTTGGAACTCTGAGAGCTTAGCGATTTAAAGGTCATGAAAGAATTTCCTACCGTATTGTTTCCTCAAGGTGGTGGTTGGGGATAATAGTCTAAGTCCTTTTTAGAGAGGTCCATAAATTGCCGTATAGGAGTACCGTCTCGGGTCTCCTTTCCTTACTCGACTTTCTGTTTCCTTAGTATGAAATGTTTCATCCTTCTCCCATACTTGGGGTTATCTTATACGTTAAAATCCTCATTTTCCACTTCATTATGTTATGGGTTCCTTATATCTTGATGGCGACCTCTCTGACTATCACATTCAGGGTTTGCTCTAAATCTTATTCCTCAAACTAGCTTTCGTCTAAGATTTAATCTTTAGGCTCTTGAACATTTGGAACCCAAATCCTGTAGGAATACCTCATTATTCCCTTATCATCTTTCTTGGTATTAATCTTTTATCTAATTGTTGGCTCTCTGCCTTCATTCATCACTTTTTCTGGCATAATATGTTCTTTTCCGATAATTCGGACTGTATTGCAATCTCAAACATCTTTTCAGTACCGGCTCCGGTTACCTTCACTTCTATTTCCATTTTCTCAAAATCTCTTGTAAACTCTCTCAAAGACATTATGATCTTGAGTCTCTCCTTTTTACTAAGGGCATCAGCCACCACATTGGCTTTCCCCGAATGATAAAGAATCTCATAATCGTAATCCTTGATTAGCTCTAACCACCTCATTTGGCGCATGTTGAGCTCTTTTCTGCGTGAAAATGTACTAGAGCACTTATGGCTTAGGTAATTCTCGCACTTCTCTCCATACAAGTAGTGCCTCCAATCTTTAGGGCAAAACTATTGCCATGAGCCCAAGCTCATAGGTGGGGATATCGAATTTTATATTTTCTTAATTTTCTTGACGCGTACGCGAGTACCTTATTGTGCTGTATAAGATCACCCTAATTCCTTATGCGAAGCGTCAATACAAACCACAAAATCTCCTTTTTCCATCCGGCAATGCCAACATAGGGGCCATCACCAATCTTTGCTTCAGTTCTTGAAAGTTGTTCTCGTATTTCTCTGTCCATTCGAACTTCTCAGTCTTACGAGTAAGCCGCGTTAAAGGGGCTACTATCCTTAGGAACTTGAACGAACCTCTGGTAGTAACCGGCTAATCCTACCTCTGGTAGTCGCCCTAACCATAGTCATCAATTCCTCAGTGGTCCTTTATTCATTCTTGTCAGGATCCTCCACGGGATTCTTCTCAGCAACAATCCCTTCTAGGACAACATCCTCAACCGCTACATCCTCAATATGAACATCATCCGGTCCCGCGTAAGGACGCTCTATCGGATCCATAATCTGATCTCCAATAAGTAATAAAACATCATCGCGTTGTTGCTCCTCAACCTCAGGGTTCGGAGTCCTGCTACCATATACGATAACGAACTACGCTTCTATCACGATATTTATAAGGGTTCTCATAAGGGTATTAACTGTCAGTACTACGTTAGGTAGTCCGACTATGAACTTGGCAAGAGTTCTTATTATCTTAGTGAACTTATTATCTTAATGTCACATCATCTCTGAGGTTTATAACGCTTAGCTCTGATACCATTTCTGTAACACCCCCAAATCCGGGGTCGGGAATCCGGGTTGTCACGAGTTCCATTTCCCTTAATAACACCCAATCTTAATAAACAATCAACTACTCTGTACTGTGACCCCACAATAAACACACACACCACAAGTTATAGTCTCAGAGATGAATATCCAAAAGTAACACGAATCATTTTATTCCAAAATTATATGTCATTACACCTTAAAAGGGTTTCTGAATAGATTTACATTTCTTTGCCATTATTATAATTGATAAAGATACATAAGTCTGGTACATCAAAAGTTGAAAGCCTAGCCTATTGATAGTTCCTACCTCAGCTACAGCGACATCAACGCCTATAGGAAACTGTGGAACGTTTCCTATCCGCTCGTGAATTGGGAGCTTGGTCCTGTTCATCTTTTCTATCTGTTGTTGTGTGATGAAAGAAGAAAGCAAGGGTGAGCAGCAAGCCCACCAAAATAATATGTATAATGATTAACTATATATGAGCCTTCTCATAGTACTCATGAAAGTCTTGGTTAAAAGAAATGGACCAAGCTTGATATCTTAATGCGATGAAGTCATAAAATATTTAGTATATATACATATATACTTTTCAAAATCTTGGAAGTCCTCTTCCATGCATAATATACACAGAGTTCCAGTTTATAATTGTATAAAACTATCGTTACAAGGTGATCTCATATATCTAACCCTGTCTCAACGTTTTTCTGAAAATCTTTGACATGCATAAGATAATCATTTGCTAGATATAAGTTTAAAAGATGAAGTTACAAGATACTCCAATATACTTATATCTTTTCCAAATACTACTTGAACTACCACTGTTCAAGTTATAATTAGTTTCAAAAGTTCATCACATAGATGAGACTACAAGACAAGATTTGAATAGATTCAATCTTTGAACATAATTATAATTAATAAAGTTACGAGATACTTCATTAAGTCCCGATATATATATACACCTATATATATACATTTCATACACTCCTTGAAAACCTCTGTTATGAAAATTATAAACAGAGTTGCAATATCCAATGAATTTGGAAAGGAGAAAACCTTGGCATAAACCTGATATCTTGCTGATCAGGCAAAGATACCAATAAGTAACCTTTTCTACTAGTAGATGGACGAATTCCCCACTGGTCATCACCCTGGCCGCAATAGGACCTTATGTTGGACTGCCACTCAGCCACTTACGTATTTGATGGACTCCCACTGAGCCACTTACACTTTCATGGACGCCCACTGAGCCCATGTTGCTTATGCCGACTCAATAGATGGACTTACTTCCCGAACCTTGGGTAAGTAATCAATTCATTTATCAAAACAGCAACCTCGTTGCGAATATAAAATACACCACAGAGTCGGATCCCTCTGGTTTTGAGCGAGTATTTAAATTCCCTTTAAAAGGAAGATCTTAAATATATAAAAATGAGTTTTGGGATCCGCTTTAACTTTTAAAAATCATTTTAAAGACTTGAAAACACTTTAAAGAGTGTTTGGAGTAATGTTGATTTAATAAAGTAAATCAGTCCCAATATATTAGAAAATATCTGAATATTATTATTCAAATAATATTCCCATAAAGAATAATCTTTATACAAATAATTGAGGTAGAAGTTGTAAAACTTATACTTGAAATGAGTATTAAATAACCAAAGATATACTTATACGAAAGTACTATCTTTATTTGAATAATCAAGATAAGTTTGATTATCGACACCTTATTCTTTAATAAAATAAAGAATATATCTCAGCAAATAATCGGAGTCATAGATCCTCAAATGAATATTCAAATAATATTCATTAAATAATATAAACTGAGTCATAAGCCCTCGAATGAATATTCAAATAATATTCAATAAATAAAATAAAAGGAGTCATAAGCCCTCGAATGAATATTCGTAATAATATTCATTAAATAAAATAAAAGGAGTCATAAGCCCTCGAATGAATATTCGTAATAATATTCATTAAATAAAATAAAAGGAGTCATAAGCCCTCAAATGAATATTCGTAATAATATTCATTAAATAAAATAACAGGAGTCATAAGCCCTCGAATGAATATTCGTAATAATATTCATTAAATAAAATAACAGGAGTCATAAGCCCTCGAATGAATATTCGTAATAATATTCATTAAATAAAATAAAAGTTATCGAATAAACCTTATTCGATTAATAGTTTTGAAAACTATATCAATATATATATATATATATATATATTTAAATAAATATATATATATAATATACTCGGGAACATCGACTCCCGGTTTTAGAAAATGTTCACCTTTGGGTCCCCTATACTAAGGGTATACGCAACTACTGCTTATCTCTAGCATAGGTATTATGCAACTTATAAGCAATTGAATCAACAGATATATATCAAGATTACGAAACAGACATGCATATATACCATATCAGCATGCTCCAATATATCGCAAAATTTGCTAATAACAACCATGCACTTATCACAAGATAATGCATATACATATATTTACATCACAACAACAGTATAACGGGTAGAAAACTTGCCTGAGTGCTCCCGGATAGACTTAAGCTTAGAGTGGGTCCGATAACCTATGAACAATAACATAAGTCGGAATTAAACCCCGGTCGCTTAAGAAACTAGACTTTAACCATTTAGAGTCCTAACGTTCGCTTTCGCGCTTAACAATTTACTTAAGTCGCTCGAGTACCCTCGGCTCCACCATTTTTAATAAATTAACCATTAAGGGTTTTAAGGCGATTCTTTCGCGAGTACCTTACCAACTGCCTAATCCACTTTACATAATTGTTTCTTACCTCAATTAGTCATTTAAGGTCCTTAACCAAGGTTTCAAAGTATGGCGAGGGGTAATGGTTCGGTCGCAAAACGCCGTTACTTAAAACGGTCGTTTCTCTTAAACCGTACATCGGAATCAAACGAACTACATATCAAAACGAAGCTCGTAACATGAACTATCTAATCATGGCAATGCTCAAAACCTAGCAGTGAGTTCACGGGTCCTAATGTTAAGAACAAAAACAGCCTAAAGTAAATCGGACATTACGACGGCTATGTTTACGTGATTTCCCAAAATTTTACCAACCAATTCAACACCAAACCATCACCAATCAATCCCAATACAACCATATGACCATATCACTCATCAACCACTTTAAACCATTTAAACCAATCTCAAATCATACCATGAATCATCAAGAACAACTAGTGCTACTTTTTAACTCCAAAATCAACAAAAGCACTTTACCACTAAGATCTCAACATGACAAAACAACTACTACACTTAATCTATCATTCCATCATCATAATCATTTATATCAAACAATCTTAATACTAAGATCATAAAGAGTTATACCTTCCTTGAAGCTTTTAATCAAAGAAAGATCCTTGGAATGTCCATGGTAGCCTTAATATATCCTTAAGCTACCTTGACCTTGCAAATAAAATCAAGAATCAAAAATTTATTCTTGAAAATTACTATTCACCCTAAACTAAAATGATTTGTTTGAGATAGAAAGCCTTTGATTCAAGCACTCAAACTACATGCTCTTCTTAGTTATGAAATATAGGATCCAAAGAAACAAACCTTATAATTTTCCATGGAGTATAGCTTGTGTTTTGAATTTCTAATTCACCATTTTGGTGAAAAATTCGAAATGAAGAAGATGAAAAGGGGGGGAGAGAAGCTTGCTTTATTTTATTGATCTTTGTGCATAACAGGCTTGGTTGATATCCTTTTGTTTTGTTAATTACCTTTTAACCATGGTAAAATTTGTGTGGCTTGAAATCAACCAACAATACCTTCCCTTTGGTCATGCTTATGTCATCCTCCAATGTCATCTTCCCACACTTGTCATCTTCTTGTTGGTGTGGTGACATCATCATCACTAACCTCTTTGATTAGCTCTTAATTACTTGGTTAATGACCGCTGATCTGTTATACGGTTCGCTTAACTTTCGTTCTCGTTTATCGTTTGAGGGATCATACCCGGGATCTTATTACTTGGGTTCCCTTAACCTTTCTCAATACATTATATTCCTTTTATGATCCTCTCTTATAATCCTTGAATTTAAATCCTTTTAATCATGTTACCATATACTCAATTCTTTCGGTATCTGGTGGATTTTCGGGAAAAATCAAAGTGTTCGAATTTGGATTCTGACGATCTTTACATACACTTATATCTCATATAAAGTACTAATAAGATCTCAGAATAACAATAGAAGAACCCCTACATAGTGTGGCATGAAAACTTTTCTTATTCAGCATAATCAGCAAAATCACTATTCATAAGGGTTTCAAAAAAATTTCAAAAAATTGGGGTTATTACAGTTTGTAATAAAAGTAGTTAGTGGTTCTTGTTTTCATACTTCAACCCAAAAAGGTCCTGCTTAGTGTTAAAGGGGTTTAGTTTCATTTTTTTATTATTTATTAATAAGATTGTACAGGTTTGTTGATTAGCTCGTAACCCCCAGACTTATACCCCGGGTTTGGATGGCATTACAAAATTGATGAGGTCCTGGCTAACCAAGCTTCTCAGAAAGCTCAATTGGATGAAATCCAATCTTCAGTTGAACTTATTCTCTCTCTCTCTCTCTCTCTTACTTCTTGATGATGCCAAAAAGGGGGAGAAGGTAGTTAAGTCCAAATGCTCACCTACTCAAATACTGAAGAAGAAGGATGATAAAGGTGATGACCAGGGAAACTGTGATAAGAGAAGAGGTCAAGGAAAAGTTCAAGAAAAATCTTCACAAAAAGTAATTTCTGATATTAGCAAATCTTCTACACTGTACAAGTCAAGTTCTGATAAGCAAAGTCTGATGTCAAGTTCTGATATTCTGATTCAGTCAGGATCTAAAGACTCTCAGAAGTTTTCACAAACTCTGAAGCTAAAGGGGAAGCAGACTACTGTTTATTACAAAGATCCTAAAATCCAGACACTTGATGAGGAGATAGCTAGAAGATTATTTCTTAAACAAAATCCAGGAATGGATTTGGAAACTCTCAAGGAGGAAAAAGCTATTTTTGCAGCTGAGAAGATAAATCTTAAGTCTAAAGCTTCTGATGCAAAGAAACCTCCAAGGCCTAAGGAAAAAGGCATTGTGATCAGGGAAAAGTCAAATTCTGAGACTTTAAAGTCCAAGATTAGATCACAAACTGAGATTGATCCTAAGTCAAAAGGATAAAAAAGGTTGGTGAACCTTTAAAGATTGAGAAAAAGATAAGTTCTTCCATTCCAGTCTATCAAACTACAATGCATGATGATGATTTGATAGAAGATGAAACTGTTCAAATTCTGAAGAGAAGAAAGATAATTGAAGAATCTAAAACAACCTCTAACACTGCTCAAGTTGTTCAGAATGAAGAACAACAAGTTACATAAAAAACAACAAATTCTGATCAAGTTGATTTGAAAAAGATGACAATTGCTGATAAGAAGAAGCTGTTATGGAAGAAATCTACTCCAGTTGAACCAAAATTCAAACTTATGATTAAACAACTCGCAACATTTGGGTTGAGAGCCAAGCAACCTGGACATAGAGCTGGATTAGGTTATGATGAAGAGAAGATACAAACAGGAGTAGAAGTTACTCTAAGAGATCCTTTCATGTTGACAGACAAACCATATGAACAAATCAAACAAAAGCACCTTGACAAAGTGCTGTCTGCTCAAATTATGATAGATGCTCATGATAAAGATAATCTAAAGGAGAAATTGATCTTATTTCTCAATGATGGACTAACTTACAGACTAGCTGATACTGATGTGCTAAAGAAGTCTGTCAGAGAGCTTCAACATATTCACTATCTTCTGGAAGTAAAATCAGATGTTACAAGAAGATGGTCAGAATACATTTTGAAGGTTATAAGAGATCTACTTAGAATCTCGGGTACAAAGACTTCTCAGTATATACCAATGATTACCTGAAGGTGATGAAAGAGAAATTCCTATATTGAAGAACTCTGCTAAGGTGGAAGTTATTATGAAAGGAAGATGCTTATGTTATAATGAAAACTCTTCACATCCTAGAGTTATCAGACTTGGTGATGGACTTGAAAGAACATCAATTCAAACTCTCAAAACAGCCATTTATCAAATTGGTGATAGTAAAGATGAAGAACTGATGCAGGTCAAAGCACACTTAGTTGAAGTTCTGAGAAAAGCTGAAGATAAGCTGGTAAAAGATTTTGTTAAGAATCATTATGGATTCAGATTGATCCATTGATATTGGTAAAGCTACAAGGACTGTAAGTTATAGTTAATAGTCTTATTAAACTCTCATTACATTTGAACTTAAATGTTTTTGACATCATCAAATCTATTAACTGGTATATTTTTTTATAATTTACAAGTTGGGGGAGATTTTTAGATATATTTGAGATGTCATGTCTAATATGTTTCATGTTTAGTTTGCAAATCTTAACAAACAGGAAATATCAGTACTTACTGGAATCAGTGCTTACTGGAAGTCAGAACTTTAGGATATCAGAACGTAGGTTATTAGAAGATAAATATCAGAAGATAGATATCAGAACTTAAGTACGGGAGGACTAACAGTTAAGGAAGGAAGCTGATTTACAGGAAAGAAGATCGAGACTAATACAAAAGAAGATATGCATGAAAACAGTTAGAAGGTAAGAAGACTTGTATAAGATATCTGATTGATATATTTTAGGAGACATAATTATATTCCATATCAATTAGAAGTTATCTTGTAACTGTCTACTATATAAACACAGACATAGGTTTACACTATATGTTAGGTCCCAATGTGTTTGTAGAAGGGGGGTTGAATACAAACAGTACCAAATAATCGAATAAATGCGGAATAAAAAATGTGAAACAAAATTCAAGTTAAATAAGAATATTATTAAACTTGAAGGGTGTTACAACAACTGTATCGATTACAAGGAATTAATCTCAAATCAATTATCACAAATCTAGAATAAATTCGACATGAACTTTTTCTATTTTTGCAATAATTAGAATCAAATGCTAAATGCGATTTGAGATTAAGTTCTAGGGATTTTGATCCGCTAGATTGTTACACAAGAATAAGATAAAGATTTCTAGTTGATTGGATTTAACTTTGCAATCTAGAAATTGATCTTTGAAATAAGCAGATGAAAAATGAAATATTTGCTGCGGCTGCTGTGTTCTTGTTTTTGTTTGTTGGATGACTTCTGCTTCTATTTATCAACAACTGAATTATTTGAATTGGAATGACAATCCTTTAAGCTTGTATGACAATCGGTGAGACTATCCTTTTGAGCTAGCAAGACAATCGTTTGAACCAGCATGACTATCGGTAGGACAATCTTTTGAACTGGCATGACAATCGGTATGACAATCCAGATTGTCATGCTAGTTCATTTTCAATTGTCTTGCTGATTTAAGATTGAATTTAATTCAATTAAACTTCTGAAAATTCCTAAAATTAATTCTGAATTAATTAATTAATCAATTAATTTAATTAATCAATAAATTAATCTTTGCAGATATAATTTATTTTCTTAATTAAATTATATGACTTAATTAATTAATAGAGAATTAATACTAACCCTGAGCAGCATCCATTCCTCTGAATATCTTCTGAAAATCACTGAGAATTATGAATCAATTCCACCACTTCAACGTTGACACTCGATGTACTGTCTGGTTCATGAGTGACTAACTTCCGTGACGTTTCTTCATGTCTTGACTTTGACACTTTGATTTTCTTCAGATAAAATCCTTGTAATTAATTGATACCCTGACGAGATCTCTGTCACTTGATTAAATCCACGATCTTGATTTATATCACTGAGGCATGATCAACTTCTTGAACTTCTTCCAGTGAATTAACTCCTCAAGTCTGTAGATGAACCTTGTTTCTGAATCCTTTGACAGATATTACTTTGCGAGATCTCTCTGACGGTCGATCCACTATTTACTTATTACATTCTTATTTGAGTTGAGTTGAATCCTCGAATATACAAATAGGCTATGACATATGACTTACAATCTCCCCCTATTTGTTTGTTAGACAATAACACACAAATACCTAGAGGATAACTCAACTAACAAATAAGAAAAAGATATAAACATACATGCAAAGTAAATAGCAGAAAAGTTCTGGATGAGATTTAACATTTTCCAGATTCCAAGTAGATGTTCCTCTAGACTGAACATATCTTCAAGTAGTTCCATCTTCATTTGTACAACCACATTTCCTGTTGAGAAGCCCATATCTCTCTTGCTTCTCCCCCTATGAGAATCAACTGATTAAAGAAGATCACCTTCGTTTACCACCTCTCCCGTACAATAGGATCCGCAGATAAAAGCCAATGGTACTCCCCTTTTGAAAACAGCTTATCCCCTTACTTAGAAAATCACCTTGTGTTTACCACCTCTCCCGTACAATAGGATCCGTAGTTACAAACAACAATGGTGTGGTGTAGTGTACAAGTAGGATCTTTTTCTTACTCCCTGCTATTTCTCCCCCTTAGTTGAGGAATCCTTGAAACTATTACTTAAGCATTTATCTCCCCCTTAAAGAAGGAATGTATGCCGTCGTCTGAAGGAGTTCTCATATTTCACTTGGTTGGAAAAGAAATAGCAAGTAGTTTCTCTTTCTTCCTCACTGTGAGTGTGTGATTCTGTTTAGTGTACCTCACATGTGTTTCACTCTTCTCTCCACTCGTGTTTACACTCTTTCTCACAAGTGTATCACTCCTCTCATAGCTCCATAATCCAGCTGTACCTGCAAGGAAAATCACCTTAGCCATCCTTAAGGAGGTCACAGGTGGTGCAATGGGAGTTCGCAAATCCCCATCCTTGTTAAACTCGTCAGATGAATCTGAGTCATTATTTACAAGTTGCTAGTTTCCCTTTTAGGGTTCCAGATTTGAATTCTGGGAAGGTAAACAATGATCCAACGAATTTAGCATAAAGATCAAAGTTCCCTTCTAATGTCTGTGAAGACATTTCCTTGTGACTCATCAGGTAATATCTGAATCATTGTCAACAAGTTGCCGATCTGCACCTATGTCAGATCCACTATCCGCAGATGCATCCAGGGGATTTAAGCCTGGGGAGGTAGACACTGACCACTAACATATGGCTTTTGGATCAGTATCCTCTCCTAACACCTGTAAAGGCAATTGGTCCACTAACGAACCTGGAACAATCGAATCTGACCTTAAAATGGTCGAAACTCTTGTTTTCGTCAACTCATCCTTTGTGTGTGTAACCTCTCCTTGTGCATCAAGAATTGTTTATGTTTGAAGTGGTGACACTACATCGGATACCTTGGCCGACAGGCAAATTTCAATAGACGCACCCTTTTGAGAGAATGAATCTAGTAACTGTTTTTGTGCCTTTTCAGCCATTACATCTTTTTGAGAAGATGTATGGGGCTAGCAGTTGTCTCGGTTTAAATACTACTCATCTATGTAGGAGACAGAGCTACTGGGTTGACTACAGAACCTTCCTTATGTGGTGCACTAAGGCACTACCTCCCTCACGCTCATTCATACTACATTTAGTGGTAAGAGAGTGTTGGTTGGTTCTGTTTTTGTGTTTGTCTTTACAGTCTTGGATAGACGTTGTGGGTTTTCAACCTCATGACTGTCAATGAAAGAAAGTCATTGGAGACTGAACCTGTATCACAGAATATATGGCACTATAGAGAAAATGATTTACAATAGTGATTTCAAAAGATTTTACATGAAATAAGAAATCACTAATGTAGAAAGAAGTTTGATTTTGTTTTTCAATATGAATGAGTTTTTGATAAAACATTGATCACTTAGGGTAAAGTCTAAGTAATTCTCATTCATATCAAAAGCTCACAAATATCTGCAACATAATGTTAACAACATATCATTGACCGATACTTGTCAAGTACTTTAGATACTAATTGTTATGTTGCATAATCAATATACCACTGCACATATAAAACAATATGATTGTGCTTAGTGATAAGATAGTTATAAATATGACGACTCTACTTATTCATATAAAATTGTAACTGCAGTTAGAGTGCCATACCATGTCCTTGACGATTGCTTGAGCAGTATACTAGTTCATACCAACTTGAAGTGAGATTGTGAAGAAGAGATTGCATAGTCCAATAGATCTACAACTGCAAAGTTCATGAACTGTGGTGCACTGACTTCCTCTTTTGACTTACCAACCAGGAGTACACTTGTACACATCTTACTAGAGTACAATTCCAAGTGTAATGTGCAGCAGGTGCTTGATATGTCGTAATATTCTCAAGTCTCGTCACTGGTGCTATATGTTAGATACTGCTTCCTGATAATAACCTAGCACAATATACAAAATTTCAATGATAACATTCCCAGCTTGCAAACAGCCATATCCCTCAGATAAACCTTTGTTGTTATCTCCAAAGGTAACCAGGGGGCCAGCTTTCTCAACCACATTTGATAGCAAGGCTCTATCTCTGGTATTATGTCTTGATGATCCACTGTCAAGAATCCACACTACCGGTTACACCTGTTTAATGCCCTGCACTTCAAATGGATTAGACCTTCTTCGGAACCCAAACTTGGTTGGGCCCGACAAACTTGTAGAATTGTCCTTTGTCAGGAAAAACAACATTTTTAATTTTAATGGTCTCAACATCCTCAATGACTGAACATTTGACCTTGTAAACAACCTCAACAAATTTCTGTTTAAGCTTAGGCACAAATGTCTCCTTTTTAGCCTTAGAAGGACTAGCAGTCTTAGACCTATCATGCTTCTTGTTATTCACATGCTGACGATGAGTAGTCTTATCATTAGAAACATGCTTACCATTAAAATAAGCATACATCATATTAAAAGCACAAGACATACAATTAGAAAACCACATGCTTTATGAGAGTGATTAACAGCAGGCAATTTATGCATGGTAGACATGGCATTTTTGTTATCCAACTCATGTGTGTCTGAGTTAGTCTCAGTTGCTTTCACAACTTTGACTGGAACTTTCGACACACTTGACTTGGAAACAACCTTCTCATTAGCAAGATCTTCAGCACGTATTTCTTCTTGAATAACAGAAGAGGTCGCATCAAATGGTTCAGCAATTGATGGTTTATAGAGGGGTTCATCAACACCCTTAAGCACATGTGGTACTTTCCTCCCTTTAGCACAGACACGAGGAGGGGAGTTTATGCCTAATTCTCCAATAGCAGCATTGTAATCATAACCTATTCCAGATGTTTGATTAACAGCTTGCTTCCTGTAGAACTCTTTAGCCTTCGAACAAGAATTGAAGTAGGCTCTAACCTTAGTCTCAAGACCGGTGATCTTGTCTTTGAGAATAGTTTCGAGTTTTCTATAACAGTCAACTCTATTCTCTAGAAAAGATACCTGTTCTTTTAATTTGTCTTGATTAATGTGCACAAGTCTTAATTCATTGACCTCTTTCTCAAGGTCTGTGATCTGTAAACTTAACAGTTCATTATCACGACGTGCACAATCTAAGTTACCTCTTAGATGATAAACCATTTCAGCATCAGAAAGTTTTACCTCTATTCTTGACGATGAAGCTTTTCCATCAATAGCCATAAGAGCAAGATTTCCTTCTTCTTCATCTTCACTATCAGTATCATCCCAGCTTCTTCCCTTTGCCAGATAAGCCCTTTTAGAGTTCTTTCTTACTTGCTTTGGCTTCCTACATTCTGTGGCAAAGTGTCCCAACTCATTGCAGTTATAGCATCTAATGGTGCTCCGATCAACCATCCCTGTTTTGTGCCCACCACTGCTGGTGTTAGAGGATGAAGATCCACCTTTCTGGAATTTGTTGTAGTTGGACTTGTACTTAAGCTTGGGATTCCTCCTGAATCTGACATGGGAGAATCTCTTGACAATTTGGGCCATTGATTCATCTTCCAATTGCTCCAGCTCTTCCAAGGAATAAAAATCATCACTTGATTGATTTGTAGTAGGAGGATCATATTCTGCTACTAACTCATTTTCCTCACCTTTGGAAAACTGTACCATTCTTTCTAACTGTTGAGATTGTTGTTGTTGTTGACCTTCAGCTACAAGTGCATTAGATGTGCTGACCATTCTATCCTTCCCGTAGACTTCCTTCTGTTGAATCTGCTCCAACTCATAAGTTTTTAACACTCCATAGAGCCTGTCCAAAGAAATCTCACTCAGATCTCTAGCTTCTCTAATGGCAGTGATTCTATGTTCAAGATGAGCTGGCAGTGTTAAAAGGAACTTTTTGTTGACCTCCCTGATTGAATAATACTTTCCATTGATGTTCAGGTTGTTGATCAATGCATTGTACCTCTCAAACACTTCAGTAATTCCTTCTCCTGGATTTGATTTGAAATGTTCATATTCAGAGGTTAGGATTTCCAACTTGTTCTCCCTAACTTCCTCTGTGCCTTCATTAATTACCTCAATAGTTTCCCACATGTGTTTAGAATTTTTACAGTTCATCACATGTCTGTTCATCAAGGGATCAAGGGAATTGATTAATATTAATTGAAGGCTGGCATCCAAGGAGGCTTCTTCCTTCTCAGCAGGAGTAAAATCTTCGGGCTCTTTTGGATAGGTTCTAGCTTTAGTAGTCACCACACCATCTATTATTCCCTCCGGTTCAATAACCATCGGAGTTTTTATACCCTTCTTTAACAAGTTTGAATATTTGGGATTTGCAACTTGTAAAGATAATAGCATCTTCTTCTTCCACATGATATAATTCTCTTTATCAAATTGTGGAATTTTAACGGTTCCAACTTTATGTGAAGTCATTATGAATTTTTGAATAAATAAAAATTCAAGGAGTTGAAAAATCACAAAAGTCTAGGATCTTGATTTGTTCGTTAATCAGAAGGCTCTGATACCAATTGTTAGGTCCCAATGTGTTTGTAGAAGGGGGGTTGAATACAAACAGTACCAAATAATCGAATAAATGCGGAATAAAAAATGTGAAACAAAATTCAAGTTAAATAAGAATATTATTAAACTTGAAGGGTGTTACAACAACTATATCGATTACAAGGAATTAATCTCAAATCAATTATCACAAATCTAGAATAAATTCGACATGAACTTTTTCTATTTTTGCAATAATTAGAATCAAATGCTAAATGCGATTTGAGATTAAGTTCTAGGGATTTTGATCCGCTAGATTGTTACACAAGAACAAGATAAAGATTTCTAGTTGATTGGATTTAACTTTGCAATCTAGAAATTGATCTTTGAAATAAGCAGATGAAAAATGAAATATTTGCTGCGGCTGCTGTGTTCTTGTTTTTGTTTGTTGGATGACTTCTGCTTCTATTTATCAACAGCCGAATTAATTGAATTGGAATGACAATCCTTTAAGCTTGTATGACAATCGGTGAGACTATCCTTTTGAGCTAGCAAGACAATCGTTTGAACCAGCATGACTATCGGTAGGACAATCTTTTGAACATGCATGACAATCGGTATGACAATCCAGATTGTCATGCTAGTTCATTTTCAATTATCTTGCTGATTTAAGATTGAATTTAATCCAATTAAACTTCTGAAAATTCCTAAAATTAATTCTGAATTAATTAATCAATTAATTTAATTAATCAATAAATTAATCTTTGCAGATATAATTTATTTTCTTAATTAAATTATATGACTTAATTAATTAATAAAGAATTAATACTAACCCTGAGCAGCATCCATTCTTCTGAATATCTTCTGAAAATCACTGAGAATTATGAATCAATTCCACCACTTCAACGTTGACACTCGATGTACTGTCTGGTTCATGAGTGACTAACTTCCGTGACGTTTCTTCATGTCTTGACTTTGACACTTTGATTTTCTTCAGATTAAATCCTTGTAATTAATTGATACCCTGACGAGATCTCTGTCACTTGATTAAATCCACGATCTTGATTTATATCACTGAGGCATGGTCAACTTCTTGAACTTCTTCCAGTGAATTAACTCCTCAAGTCTGTAGATGAACCTTGTTTCTGAATCCTTTGACAGATATTACTTTGCGAGATCTCTCTGACGGTCGATCCACTATTTACTTATTACATTCTTATTTGAGTTGAGTTGAATCCTCGAATATACAAATAGGCTATGACATATGACTTACACTATATATGTTATCATTATCGAGAAGATCATACATTGTAACCTAGCAGCTCTCGTGATATTTGTTCATCACTGAGAGAGAACAGTTCCATTGTAATAGAGTTTATTATATTGAATATATCTGTTTACTGTTACTTGTGTTCAAAATCGATTTGATTGTATTAAACACTGTATTCAACCCCCTTCTACAGTGTTGTGTGACCTAACATAACTGTTTATCATAAACAACTTAATCACCACAGTAATTTTCATCATTCATATGGAGTGATAGTGTGTGTATGTGCAAATCATCAGATAAAGATTAAAGTCTGATAAACTTCAGTATATCTTAGAAATAAGGAATAACTAAGAAAACTGCTTAAAATTTGTCTTGAATTTTGAAGTCTACTATAGAATAAAGTTACGCAAGAATCCACCTCAACTGTTTGTGCTTATTTTATGCATCTTTTGAAATTCTTTTGACAATGGCTTCTCAGCGTAAATGAGTTACAACTGCTATCAGAATTTATGTTGTTATCAGAATATTTCTCCAGTAATCAGAGAATGTGAAAAGTCACCAATAAAAATTTGTTTTTCTAATGCATATTACTTAATACCAGCAATGCACTTGGGTCTTCCCTTTCACATATTTACTCTCAAAGGAGTACCTGATTTCAATTTTTCTTTTCTTTTATTTTCTTCAGATAAGTGAGGCTTATCAAGCATGTAGTTCATCCTTAAGATTTACTGACATCAGAATTTGACAGATAAGAAGCAATAATCTAGTTTGCGACTTAGTAATAAGATACACAAAGTAAATTTGACTAAGATCAAAATCAGAATTTGCTTGTGTTATTGATTTCCACATAAACAACTAATTAAAACATGGGATACATAGTTTGTTAAAGACTACTAAGTCAGCATCTAACAAGATAATCCTCATTGGATTGAATAGTGATAGAACATTCAAAACACTTTCAGAGTTTATAGAATCACATCAGATAATAAGAAGTGTTTAATATGTTACAATTTAAGCACAGATTACATGGAGATAAGAAAATCTGTAAATACTGATCATAAAGTCTGATGCATGAGAAAAAAAACTAAATAGATTTTGAGAAAGAACCTGAAACCATTCCAAGTTCATTTACCAGTCTTGTAAAGGCAGCTTCATATAGTGGTTTTGTGAAGATATCTGCTAGTTGTTGATCTGTTGGAACAAAATGCAATTCCACTGTACCTTCCATCACATGTTTTCTTATGAAATGGTACCTAATACTGATGTGCTTTGTCATTGAGTGTTGAACTGGATTTCCTGTCATAGCAATGGCACATTGATTATCACAGTAAATAGGTATTTTAGAAAATTCTAACCCATAGTACAATAACTGATTCTTCATCCAAAGAATCTATGCACAACAGCATCCTGCAGTAATATATTATGCTTCTGTAGTTGATGTGGAAATTGATTTCTGTTTTTTGCTAAACCAAGAAACCAATCTGCCTCCAAGAAATTGGCAGCTTCCACTATTGTTTTTCCTGTCTATTTTGCATCCTGCAAAATCTGCATCTGAGTAACCTATTAGCTTAAAATCTTATTCTCTAGGATACCACAATCCTAGATCAGCTGTACCCTTGAGGTACTTGAAAATTCTTTTCACAGCTATTAGATGAGGTTCTCTTGGATCAGCCTGAAATCTTGCATAAATACAGGAAGCATACATGATATCTGGTCTACTTGCAGTTAAATAGAGTAAAGAGCCAATCATACCTCTGTACTTAGTAATATCTACTGATGCTCCAATATCTTTATCTAACTTGGTGGCAGTGGCCATGGGAGTTGATGCAGTAGAACTGTCTTGCACTCCAAACTTCCTGAGTAAATTTCCGGTGTACTTGGATTGATTTATGAAAATACATTCTTCAGTTTTTTTGACTTGAAGTCCCAGAAAATAGCTAAGTTATCCCATCATACTCATTTGATATCTTGACTGCATTAACTTGGAAAATCTTTCATAAAGTTTTGTATTTGTTGAGCCAAAGATGATATCATCAACATATATCTGTACCAAAAGTAAGTCTTTTCCATGGTTGAGGTAGAATAAAGTCTTGTCAATTGTGCCTCTGTGAAATCCACTTTCTAGAAGGAATTGAGTTAGAGTCTCATACCATGCTCTAGGAGCTTACTTAAGGCTATAAAGTGCGTTGTCAAGCCTTTAGACATGATTTGGAAATTTTGGATCTACAAAGCCTGAAGGTTGTTCAACATATACCTCTTCTTCCAATTCTCCATTGAGAAAAGTACCTTTCACATCCATTTGAAAGACTTTGAACTTCTTGTGAGCAGCATAAGCCAAAAAGATTCTTATGGGTTCCAATGTAGCAACTGGAGCAAATGTTTCATCATAGTCAATACCCTCATGTTGAGAGTAACCTTTAGCAACCAGCCTTGCTTTATTCCTTGTTATTATGCCATCACTGTTAGTTTTGTTTCTGAACACCCATTTTGTACCAACAATTGATCTGTCCTTTGGTCTTGGCACTAGGGTCCAGAATTTATTTCTTTCAAATTCATTTAACTCTTCCTACATTTCTTGCACCCAATCAGCATCTTGAAGAGCTTCTTCCACTTTCTTTGGTTCGGTCTGAGATAGAAAAGAATGAAAGAGACATTCATTTGTTGTTGATGTTCTAGTTCTAACACCTGCTTTAGGATCTCCAATTATTAAGTCAGGTGTGTGTGATTTAGTCCACTTCCTTGCAGATGAAAGTTGATCTCTAGAACTTGATCCTCCCCCATGATCCATGTTGTCTCCATCAGCATTTTCTGATGCTCCCCCTGAAGTTATGCTCTTTGAGATTCCAGAATTTTAGGATCCTTCAGGAATTGAAGAATTAGAGTTTCCATAATTATCAGAATTTGGCTCAGCAGAACTTGTTGAATCAGAACTTGAAGAGCCAGTGGCTGGTTCTGATTCTTCTTGAGAGTCTTGAGATGTGGTATGATCATCAGCTTGCTCCCCTGAACAAGTGCATTTTCCTTTGGAGCAATTACCACATTTTCAATGACATCAGAATTTAACCCATCAGAACTTACAGGATCAGGATTTAGGTCATCAGAATTTACATCTTCATTTTCAAATCTCAGCTGATCATGATCATTGAAATCTTCAAGTCCAGTAATCTTTTTATCATCAAAAGATACATTGATAGATTTCATGACAACCCTTGTTCTTAAATTGTAGACTCTAAAGGCTTTTGCAGAAAGTGGATCTCCAACAAAAATTCCTTCATCAGCTTTTAGATCAAAGTTTCACAGTTGTTCAGGATGAGTCTTAAGAACAAAACACTTGCATCCAAATACATGAAATTATTTCAGATTTGGCTTCTTTTTCTTCACCATATCATATGGTGATTTCCATGCTTGTTTATGAGTGTAGCATTCTATGTAAACAAGCAGTCTGCACAACTTCAGCCCAAAAATAGGTTGGTAGCTTTGCTTCATCAAGCATAGTTCGTGCAACTTCAATAAGGGTCATGTTCTTTCTTTCTACAACTCCATTCTGCTGTGGAGTTCCAGGTGCAGAAAATTCCTGCTTTATTCCATGCTCTTTGCAGAACTCTTCCATGATTGAATTCTTGAACTCGGTGCCGTTATCACTTCTTATTATTTTAACAAAATCTTTGACTAACTTATCCAGCTGTCTGACATGATCAGTTAGAGTAGATGCAGTTTCATTCTTCTTATGTAAGACATACACCCAAGTGTATCTTGTGAACTCATCCACTATAACCATAGCATATTTCTTCTTTACAATAGACATGACATTGACTGGACCAAATAGATCAACATGTAGTAAGTGACAAGGCTCAAGAATTGAGGATTCAATTTTCCTCTTAAATTAAGATTTTCTTTATTTTGCCATTTGACATGAGTCACAAAGACCATCAGGAGCAAATACTGATTTTGGCAGTCCTCTCACAAGATCTTTCTTTACTAGCTCAATTATGTTGTTGAAATTTAAATGAGAGAGTCTCTTGTTCCAATTCCAGCTTTCTTCAATTGATGCTCTGCTTATCAGATATATTGCAGGACCATCAAAATTTGTTGAAAGTCTGGCTTCATATATGTTACCATGTCTGTAACCTTTCAGAACAACTTTGCCTGTAGAATTACTTACAACTTCACAGTGTTCTTCAAAGAAATCCACATGATAACCTCTGTTACAAATTTGACTCACACTTAGCAGATTGTGTTTAAGTCCTGAGACAAGAGCTACTGTTTCAATTATGACATTCCCAAGATTGATATTGCCATATCCCAGAGTCTTTCCCATGTTGCCATCTCCATAAGAAACTCCTGGGCCAGCTTTCTCCACAAAGTCTGATAGCAGGGCTTTATTTCCAGTCATATGTCCTGAACATCCACTCTCCAGAACCAGGATGTTTTTCCTGTTGCCTTGCAATCACAAAGACCACTATTGATTAGTTTTAAGGACCCAGACTTGCTTGGATCCTTTGGCCTTATTAAGTTTGTTAGCATTTACAGCGGATTTAGTTTCAAAATCTTTGCAACCTTCTTTTTATCAGACTTTATATCAAACTTTGCATCAGAATTTACACTAGAAGGAATTACACTAACTTTCTTTAAAGGAGGTTTTATTTCATAATAATCATAGTACAAACTATGATATTCCTTACAAGTATAAATAAGTGGCCATAAACTACCACAATGAAAACAAGGATTTTATGGTTTAAACCTAACAGACTGACTCTTAACTCCTGATTTAGGAGGTAAAGAGTTTATATCTTTATTTTTCCTGCAAAAAGAAGCAAGATGGTTAGAGTTTCCACAATTATAGCATTTCTTTCTAGGAGCATTAGGAACAGGCATATAATTATTTATTTTATTCACACCTTCTTTTCCATTCCTATTTTTCCTAGCTTCCTTTACCTTGTTCACATTTTTAATCTCTTTCAGCTTATACTTAAGCTGCTTCTTTGTCATTAAGCCTATATTTACTACAGCTGGTTTATCCTGTTTTAATTTGTCATAAGTTGAATTTTCTTTGACTTCTGTCTTAGAGTCTTTCACCTTTTCAGAATCAGACACAACATTTTTTACAACAAATTTAACAGGATTTACCTTTGGCTTAACTGGCAAAGTCCCTTTCTCACTTTTTCCATCTTTATAACCTAACCCCTCTTTCCAGTTCCACTACTTAGAATATTATGAGTTTTTTTGCCTGAGTTAGTCCAAGTCCTGATGATTTCTCTTTCTTTTTCTAATTCAGATTTTAGATAATCATTCTGTTTAAGCAATTCATTCTTAACATACACAACATTATCTCTCTCTGTCTGAATAGTGTTCTGGTGGACTAACTCTTCTTCAAGAAAGCTATTTCTGTTTTTGTACTTTAGATTTTCAGATTTTAATCTTTCATTCTCTAAAGTCTGATCTCTATAGCTAATATAAATGTTTTTCATAAATAATCTCAACTCAGTAATATCATCTGTATCAACAGCAAGAGCTGATAGAGGTACCTCTAGTTTAGCAGCATCGGAATTGCTATCAGCATTTTCCATGAAGGCATAGTTTACCTCTTCTTCAGATTCTGAAGTGTCTGCACAGTTTTGCTTCTTTGTGATAAGTGCCTGGCCTTTATCACCTTTTCCTTTCTTGCAATCAGGAGAGATGTGGCCTCTTTCACCAAAATTGTAGCATTTGACATTTGAGTTGTCTCCTCTGTCAGACTTTCCTCCTTTGCCTTCAGACTTTCTGAACCCTTTCTTGTCAGAACTTCCACCTTTCCTGGAAAACTTCTTACCCTTTCTAAATTTTTTGTAGGCTATCTTTGTGATATCCTTCACCATAAGAGTACAGAGATGCATCATCTCTGCATCAATATGCACTTCAGATAAATTTTCAGGTTCTGAATCATCATCATCAGAATCTGATGACTCTGAATCAAACTATATGATGAGAGCCTTTCCTTTTTCCTTCCTAGAGACAATTGGTTTTTCTTCAGCCTTTAAAGCAACTGTCTTAGACTTCCCTCCATACCTCTTCTTTCTTTGCTCCATCTCAAGTTCATGAGTCTTGAGCATCCCATAGATTTCATCAAGAGACATATCACCAAATTCATAGTTGTCTCTTATTGTAGTAGCTTTCAAATCCCACTTTTCAGGAAGAGCTAGTAGGAATTTCAGATTTGAATCTTCTGTATCATATTCCTTATCCACCAGTGATAGATCATTCAACAGCTTTATAAATCTATCATATGTCTCAGTTAGTGACTCATCAGATTTTGAGTCAAAGTTCTCATACTCCTGTGTGAGTATTGTCTTCCTGTTCTTTTTGATGGCATTGGTTCCTTGACATCTCACTTCCAATGCATCCCAGATTTCTTTTGCAGTCTTGCATCCAATCACCCTATTTGACATGACATTGTCAAGTGCACTATGAAGCAAGTGTCTTACTTTTGCATCCTTGCCTAGTGAAGAGATGTCTTCAGTGGTGTATTCTCTCTTTTCTTTGGGAATCATCCTCTGTGGCTCATTCCCAACTGCAACAGAAAGCTTTGTGGGCTTTTGTGGACCATCATTAATTCTGTCTAAATATTCTGGATCTGTAGCTTCCAGAAACATGGCCATCTCCACACTCCATATAGGGTACTCAGACACCCTGAGCATAGGAACCCTGATAGATTCATATCTACTGGTGTTATGAATGGGTTGAACCTTTGCAGGTTCTTGAGGGTCTGGTATTTTTGCTTGTTCAGACATGATTGATTGTTTGTTTGGATCTTAACTGTTTGTAAGCTTAACAGATTGGCTCTGATACCACTTGTTAGGCCTCAACGATACTATAAAAGGGGGTTGAATATAATATCTACAATCAATTCGATTATGAACACAAGTATGTAACAGAAAACAAGTTTATTCAATATATCAAACTCTGTTATAGTAGGTCTGATCTACTCTCTCAATGATGTATGATATCACTAAGAGCTGCTAGGGTTACAAAGAATAATATTCTCGAGAATGATAACACTTATAGTGTAAACCCTAAGCTGTGTTTATATAGTACACAGTTACAAGATATCTTCTAATTGATATGAAATATATCTCTTCGTAAAATATATCAATCAGATATTATCTTTTTACAAGTCTTTTAATCGTCCAACTCCTAAAGCATATCTTCCTTTGTTTAGTCGAGATCCTCTCCTAGAAATCAGCCGCACTTTACTTCTGAAGCATATCCTTCCTTAAGTTCTGATATCACAAGTTCTGATACCTTAAGTTCTGATATTTTCATGTCTTCAGTAAATCCTGATTTCCAGTAAGTCCTGAAAAGTCCTGATTAAATTCTGAAATAAACAAATCAGATTAGAAATGACATCACAAATATATCTAGCACCATAATTTTTTTCAACTCTGCAATTAATGGTTACATATAAACATCGATACTATTTGAAGGAGAATTTGAACCCGATATTAACGTCGAGAGAATTAAATTATCTTGTTTCATGCAAATCCAAGGCGGGAGGTTGTAATTTACTAGAACAATCAGCCATGTACTATGACTTAAATTCATTGTACGGAACGGACTAAATCCATTAGCAGCTACACCTAGCCTTATATTCCGAGATTATAAAGCAAAATCAGGATAGTTAACATCCATTATTTTCCAAGCTTTAGCATCACCCGGATGCCTTAGTTTCTCGTCTTTTATCCATCCCGTTGCATGCCATGTCATGAGTTTGGAAAACTGTTTGCACATAAACATCTGATGCAACCTCGGTTTAAGTGGAAAGTATCTCATGACATTAGCTAAAACTTTGCTAATCAACTTCTCCGGATCATTATTAGTAGCAGGCCCTTTCTTCTCTTATAAAACCCACCTCGAAACCCCAAAATTATCACAAACTTGTTTATCTTTATTCTCGGCCCAATACAACATGCAACTATCTGGGCATGCATGTATTCTTTAATAATCAAGTCCTAAGTCTTTGATTATATTCTTTGCATCAGTAAAAGATAAAGGGATATTGGCTTCTGGAAAGGCATCTTCCGAAGCCTGACTCGGTAATTCCATGAAGACACTTTAAATGGTAAAGCCTAATCATAAAACTTAACCGAGAAAATTTTGAGCATCCCGGATACAATGGTTGTTTTCCCTCCTCGACTAGACGGTAAAATTTTTTAGCTTCCGCATTTGGTCCATTTTGTACATTCTGAAACCTTCGACCCGTACACTTGAACATCTCATTCAAGTTATCCCTGAAACCCGTCCCCGCTTCACATTCCTTAAAATCAGTCCTACTTCTTACTTTCACTTCGGAAACCTTACAAATCCATTGGACTTGTGATAGAGAAGGCCCTCTGTAAATGAGATGATCATAAATTACATCTTCACGGTGCCAGTTACGATCATCACAATCTCTACAAGGGCACTTCATTTTATAACCTATTGAAAAAGGGGAAATGCCTTTTCAACAAAAGATTGTATCCCCTCTTTATATTTTATGTTGTACTTTGGAAGTCCTATCCACTTAACCATTATCTTGTTCCATTTATTAACCCTAGGTCCTTACAGATTCAAAGATTGCACCTATAAATCCGAGATTAATACAATATATGCACTAATATATATTCCTACTTAGATACCATATTTAAACCATATATATTAAATCATTTATTCCTACTTAGATACCATATTTAAACCATATTTAAAGCATAACAAGGCACCAAGATTCCGTCTAGAAACATTTATTCATACATATTCATAAAAATCCATCACCAAGTAGCATAATAATCACGAACATTATAATACCATGTAATAGGGCACCAATATTTTTCAACAGAGCACAATTAAAAACTCAAATACATTTAAATATAAAACCGCCATCTATGAAATTAATTTAACACCTTGTTCTGACTAATCTCTCTCTAAACATAATGTTAACATTTGTCACCAGACATACCAGACATAACCTAAATTAGAAAAGACAATTAGAATTTAACTTCTGTAAATTAAAATTTTGTCATAAAATAAACTACTATGAGATTCCGAATACGAAAAATCCATAACTCCTGAACTCATAATAAGTAATGCATTCCAAATGTGTTTTTCTTTCATGTTCACTACAAACTCCTTATTCCTTAAGCGTACTATATCATAAACCAAAGACCAAGTAGATATAAACAAACAGCCAATAAATTTTTATATATCTAAACACAGAGAAAATAAATTTATTTGTGCATGCATATACATCACCAGACTAAATCAAACAAATACACATAAAAGAATAATCAAAATACACATAAAACCGTAGAGAAAGTACCTTAAACGCTTTAAATTTTAACCGCTTTAAACCTCAATCTCTTTAAACTTTATTCGCTTAGCCCCAATCTCCTGTAAAATAAAAGAGTCAATTAATAAAAAGTCCCAATAAATGTAAAAGCCCCAATTATAGAAAAAAATTACCTTAATCACCTATTATAGCAAAATCCCCAATTTATGAAACCTTAATCGCCTGTAAATTAAAAAAAATCAAATCTTAGTAACCCTAATCATCCAAAATATGTGTGTTTATGTATTCAAAAACCTCTAATTCGGAGCTCAATTTATCTTCAATTCGGAACACTCCGAGGTTGCACTTTCGTGAGAGGATTTGAAGAGAGAGAGAGAGAGAGAGAGAGAGAGAGAGAGAGAGAGAGATGAAGAGAGAGACTAGTGAGAGTGTTTAGAGAAAGAGATGAAGAGAGTGAGTAGTGAGACTATTGTTTCAGTTCCGAGCTCAGTCCATGTAGACAACGGGTGAGAGAAATGAAGACAGACAGTGGGTGAGAGATGGAGATAGTTTGGGGATAGTGTGTGTGAGATGGAGATAATGAAGTTTTATTTTGGGGGGGATATTACCGGCCAGACATTTCACCTCGATATATGTGCCTCTATTTTTAAATTTAATTAGTAAATCCGTAATTATTTATTTATATATATATATATTATTTTATTTTATTTATATACAATTTCATTTGTCTCTGAAATAAAATCTAATAAATCATAAAAATTCGGTAATATTTTATATGATATTCTAAAGTCATAAATAATCTAGAATATTATTACATTAATTAATTTATATTAATATATTCACTTTGATAATTTTAAAAATAAAAAAGTAGCTATCGTAATAGTAAGTGCTGGTGTTACATGTTATGCAACACCGTAACTCTCATGCAACACTAGCTTTATAGCTATTGTAACACCAAATCAGTACTGCTATAGTAGCATAAGAATTTCTTAGCTATTGTAACAAAATAATTGTAACGCTTTTCAAAAATCATTGCATTAGGCCATTTAAGGCGTAATGCATATAGGTTGTTTTTAAAGAACTATCACACCATGACTAAACGAATAGAGTAACATTCTGTGATTTTCGTGTTCATGCCTTGAAGAGCAGCCAGACATAAAAATAAACATAGATATTAAGACATGTTATCTTGTAGCAGGAGTGTCAATGAAATTTCAAGCACATATGTTACTTAAAGTTCAACTTCAGTATATGGGTTAATTATAACACACCTGAATACATTACTTTTAAGGATTTTATTATGAGAATGGAAAAGGCAAGTACCAAAGTTTTAAATGCGATATGTTTACTTCATGTATCTATGACCTTTTTCTTTTTATTTCCTACTGGTCAATAAATTTAAGTTGTTGGAGAATTTCAAAAATTTCAATACTAATAACTTTTAAGTTAAGCGTATCTTTTTTCGAAGAAATAAAAAAATTTTGAAACTAAATTTTCAGTTATGTGCTCCTGAGTCCAGACCAAACACTTACTTTCAATTTTAGATGGTTAAACTTAAATGCGATTAAAAGACTTATACAAGAAAATGCATTGAAGATGGAGATTATTCTGAAACCAAAGGGATGATTTTCCCTTTAGTTTTTGCTCAGGTAAAACACATATTATTTACTACAACTGACAAAAAGATGATTCTTTAATTATATCCAGGGTCCAGCGACAAAAGAAATTGTTCTTCTATGAGAAGAGAAAGTTGGTCAAGAAGAATCCAAAACTGAATGATAATTTTGGGGAGAGAATAACCGCGGTATTTTATACAAGTAATCTTGGGAACTTGATGTAGCCCGATTTCACAGGAAGATCGGCCAATATTTGTAATCAAATAGTTGCGATTTTTAGATGAATTAGAACTTTATTTATCTTGGTAGAGTTAAAATTATGTATTTGTTAATTTTGAACTTTGGTTAATAGTTCTCAAGTCAAATATGTATTTAAGTTTTTAATATTGCAATTAGATTTGTATTATTACATGTGGTAAATTAAAAAGTGTAATTCATAGATTTTTTTATGTTTGTATGTTATGAATATGTTGTAGACTTGATGATATGCTACAAAAACACCTTAGTAGATTTGATTAAGTATAATTGTAATGCCTTAGAGAACTAAAAGTTGTATGATATTCTAAGTCATGTTGACTACTAGATTGATATGCAAAATAGGTTGGCTAATTGTAAATATTAGATGCCTTGTAATCTTGCATAACTGAAATAGACTGAACTGCTATGAAGATACTATCAAAAGATGTTCCACAAGGTTTCAACAGATGATCAACTAGAGTTTCAAAGGATGATCAACCAGACTCTCAACGGATGATCCAACAAAGTCTCAACGGATGATCCAACAGAGTTTGAATGGATGATCAAATTCAAAAAGCAGTTGATAGTGACTTGACAATCACATAGGTTGATTGTATGTAAATAGAATATGGCAGTATATTAACAAGTTTTAGAGAACAAAGAAGCATTTCAATTTCTATGCTAACTTGAAGATATTCAAAGATGCTGGATGGAGAAATGGAGCAGCATGTAAATAGACTAAGACACTTTTGTTTTATTATTTTGTCTTTTATCATGTAACTTGGTGATATATAAACCAAGCGTAGCAAGTTGAAAACCAAGTAATAAAGAACTGAGAAATAGAAAAATCTGTATCGGTTAAGAATTTCTTTGTTCTAAGTGTATCATACTTGTAAGCAGCTTTGTGCATTTTTGTATCACAGATTTCTCATCAATATATATATATATATTTGGTGGATAAGTTCAATCCATCAGAAAGTTTTTAATCCTTATGTATAATTACTTTGTGTTTGAATACATCTATATTTTCATTCTGCACTTTTGTATATTCAAACACTGGTATATATGTATATATATATATATTTTTTTATGTGAGAAGTTCTTAAAATTGAAAAGAAATCAAGAATTACATTCAACCCCCCCTTCTGTAATTCTAGTTGTTAGATTATTTGGGAATAATAATTGGTATCAGAGCAAGCTCTTGACACACTAAGAGTTTAAAGATCAAAACAACTAATAACATGAGCAGGAAGGAAGTTGGAGTAAAGATCCCGTTCTTGAATAAAGACAATTATCACCATTTAAAGGTGAAAATGCACCTGCATCTTCTCTCTCAAGATGAAAGGTATGTTGATTGCATTGAGAAAGGCCCTCATATTCCTCGAAGAGCTGCTACAGATGCTGATGGTGCTGTAGGCAATGAGAAAACGGTTCCAAAGTGTAATGACCGAGAAAATTACGCTTGTATTATATTCTAATAAAGATAATTTATGTGTATTATTATTTGATTAAGTGTGTTGAGTCGTAAAACCCTAATTGCTATGTGTTACGTGTTGCATGTATGATCAGAATGTGTTTCGGGTATCCATTGAGTATTTTATTATAAGTTATAGGTTTTATATCAAAAACCGTACAACTCAAACAGTGTTTTAAAAGCCCGTATTTCAAACAAAATCATTGGCCCTATTTTGCCAAGAACGGCCTATACCATATCGTTATTCTAAACATCTAGATATTTTACAAATTTACCTCTTTCGCGAAAAATGACTTTTCCGGACCCCTTCGGGAGTCAAAAACCCCACAAAAATCATATTTTTATTTTTATATGATCATGAAATTATCAAACATCATTTTTCTTTGCATTTTTGTAATATTCAAATTTTTTGAGAATTTTTGGCATATATTTATTTTGTATTTATTGGATATTTAAAAATTCATAATTAATACCCTATTTATTAGTTAATTAATCATAAAAAAATCAGAAAATTCAAGAAAATCCCCAATTCTGTGAAATTAGGGTTTGGAGTTCTTGGAATCAAAACGGATTTTGGAAGTGTTTCTGTGCACCAAATCGATCATGTAAGTAGTCGTTTTGAAGCTTATTGATCGTAGTTTTTAATTCTGTAATCGTTTTTGTTGTTGGTTTAATCGATTTTAATTTTGTAATTTTGGGTTTAGTTCTTAAATTCAGGTTGTTTGATTTGTTAATTGTTAGAAGATTTTGATGTTATAAGCTTGTAGATCGTCTTGTTTGCAATTGATTCGTACTGGTTTCATCAATGTTGGTGTTGTTTTCGGTGTCGCCGGAGAACCGCCGTTACCGGCGACGTTCTTCGTGTTTGCGGCTGCAGATCGATGAAGGAGGGGGAGGGACATGTTCTGTGGTGTTGTGGAACGAGGACGCAGTGAAAGCAAGCCAGAAATCCCGTGTTCGTTGTCGTTCGATTCGCCGGGAACCGCCACCGTCACCGAATTCTGGTGATGGCGGTGGTTGTTCTTCGCGACCCGGGTTCGACCCAGTTTCAACCCAGAATTCGACCCGGGTTTGATCTTCAAAACCCAAATCCTCTTTCCAGATTTCTGTTTCTGTAATTTTATTATTTAATTATATTTTTATAAAATCAAAAAAATCAGTTTTAATAATTCTAAAATCAAATAAAAATTAGTTTTAAATTCTGAAAATTATTATTAATAATTTCTAAATTATTTGATTAATTTAGAAATTCAAAATCAATTATTTATTTAATTTTTTAAATATTTATCTATTTATTTATTTAATTATTTATTAATTAATAATTAAGTAATTAATTTAATAAATAAGATTAAATATATCGAATAATATGATTAATAATTCGATAGTCGAGTGAATAATGCGGGTAACTCGTATTTATATGAGTAGTAGTTCGATAAGTTGGAATTATTATTCGAGTGTTATTTATTTATACGAGAAGAGTTGTAATAGTTATTCGTATCAAATAATTATTCGTAAATAATCAATTTAATTGTATAATTGGTAATAATTTTAATTAATTGTAATTAATTGTAATAATTTGTAATTAATTCTAAAAAATAAGGATTAATTATTTTAAAATACAATAATTCTTAAATAATTATTTAAAAATATAATTAAGGTTTAGTTAATTATAATTAATTAATTATAATCGATTTATAATTAATTAAATCTTGTTTATTGCGTAATAATTAAACTGTTAGTCCGATTTAACTGAAACAAAAACCCTTAGACTTAGAAAAATGACCTAATTCCATTAAAAATAATTATACATCATAATTTCTTTCGGAAATGAGTCGGTTTGTGGTGATTAATTGCTTGTAGGCCCTATTAGGGGTAGAATCGAGTCTACTAAATCCTGAAAAATTATGAATCAAACCAGATAGTGTTTGGTAATGCAAGTATAAGTCTAGTACCGATTCTAAAAATAATAATGAGTCTAAAATCAATTATGTGCCTTATGTGCTATGTGCTTTACATGATTATGTGATCCTTATGTGTTATAAAATTATATGCGAGTCAAATAGAGTCGTATGGGTAGACGATTAGGGTTACGTGGTATCAGTTCGAGATACACGTATGGAGTAAGTTATCTAAATGAATATCTTTTCATGATAGATGCAGTACCAAAAAAGCGAATCAAGCAAGAGACAGAAAGAAATAAATCATACGAGGTGATGTGCGCGCCGGACAAGTTTTACCCCTATTCTAAGTTCAGAATAGTGAAATATATTCCATTTTTCATAAAATTTACACCTTGATAATTATTGTCCACATATACTGATACACAATTATTGATTCTTGTTTCTATTTCATTTCGATTCTTGATTTCTCCCAATTTATTGAATTCTCTATTCATATTCCAATATTGATACCCTCACTTACATATACTCTAATATATCCTGATGTTGGGATACATCCAAAGTATATACCGATTGTTCCGGATGCTAAGCTATGGACTGGATGGTTACGATACGGGCCGTGTATTAACCGGACCCTTGATTATGAGACCATAGTTGCCTGGGTACCCCTTATATTGGTTGGCTCTATGCAGTTGGGTGTAGATCTGCACTGTATCCTGACTGATCAGCAGGTCATAGTGCAATGTTGGTTCTTATATCCAGTCTCATTCATTTAGCACTCTCCAGTAATGACAATTTATTATTCTTTACAGAAACATATGGTTGTTCAAACCAGCAGATTACCGGTTCATTTATTCTTCTCTCTTTATACTATATATATTGTTGCAGGCTTGTTGATCAATTTTGGCTCACCTCCTTTTATTTTTCAGTTAAGGTAGAGAATGAAACCCCTCAGAACCTGAGTAGTCAAGAAGTGAGTCAAGCAGCGGGACTATCTTATACGAAGGGTGTTTGTCCCTATCCCAGAAGAGAGCTTTGAATTTCCAGATCAGGTGTAGCAGGATGAGTAATAGTTGTCATTTGAATAAAAGATGTTTAGTTTAAAATGTGAATATAATAATGTTTTGTAATAAAAAGAGTTCTTGAGACAGGTTGTTTAGACTGGTTTATAATAAAGTTGGTTTGTCTTTCTTGTTTTCAATCCTTAACCTTGAAAAGATCCTGAGTAGTAGTAGTTCGGGGTAATTATTTTATTTATATCTTGCTTGTACAGGTTTAGTGAGTAGTTAGTGTTAATAATGCCCCAAATCTATACCCCGGATTTGGAGGGTGTTATAGTTGGCTTCAGAGCTTAGGTTTTGGCCCTTGAAAACAAGAACATTAGAGTTAAGATAAGATAGGGAGATTACATAAGATAGAAATAATGATATTATGGTTGTTGGTCTCTTAGATTAGGAATTTGTGAGTTTTAGGCATGTGATTTGATTTTCTTATATTATGGTTATTATATTAGATGGCTTCCTCAGCAGCATCCTCGGAGCGGACAGCTTCAGACCCAGTGATACCACCAGCATCGATTCAGGCATTTCTACCATTTCCACCACCACCACCACCACCATTACCTCAGGGACCCCCACCAGAGCAGTTGTCGGTAACCCCTGCACAAGAGGTACCTGACTTTGTTGATTATTTTCCTTATTTTGAGCCCGAAGTACCTGATTTTCCATCGTTGGAGTTTTCGATATATAACATTTCTGATATGGTTGACATCCCATAGTGGGAGGAATTAAAGCTGCAGATTCTAGCACCACAACCAGAGATCCCACAGTTACAGCCAGAGCCGCTGATGTTTGCACCCCCAGAGCAGCCTGTATTATTTCCAGCACTGTTGGCTATTTATGCACCTGTACCTGGCATATACCAGTTTCCACAGCAGGAGTTCATTGATGAGGTAGTTGTTGACCAGTCATTACCTACTAGAGGTTCCCAGACTGATCTTCGTGAGCCCTATATGGTACCCTACCAGCAATTCCAGAGTGAGAAAGAGGAGAGGCTGAGACGGCAGGACCAGTGCCGAGAGATACTTGGGTATGTTACCCTACTTTTCATGTGGTTTTAAAGAAAAATGCAACTGAATCTTGTGAGAACTTCGTGTAAGAGAGGCTAGGTGAGTCTTGGCACGATTTAACTTAGAATTAGGTAGTAGGACGAGCTCCACGGTGGAGGCAACAAGTTGATGGAAGCTGATGAAGAACCAAAGTTGCATGTTTCAGAGGCACCACCGTTGCGAGAAGATTCTTATCACTTATCGGGAGCTGCGTAAAGAAATGATATTTACCTTATTAGATATAGGTAAGACTAGCAAGAAGGTGCGACTTTATCTACAAGCAGAGCATCGAATTGCATTAATAGTCTTAAGCATAACGTCAAGGACGACAACGAGAATATCAAAGACGGTGGCAGACGTCAGCATTGAGTTAGTGTTACGAATAAATTGGTTTACAACGGTAACTTGACGTTTCATCGATTAATAAATATGAACAGAACTCAAGGAGAAATAAAAGACATACCAAAGTGGAAAGACCCTTATATGGGCATTCTTTTAATTAGATATTTCCTTAGTAGATCATATAAAAAAAATAGCAAGTAACTTATATAGTAATGAAGACCAAATATTTGACTTTCAAAATTTTCAAATGAGATTTCAAAAAAGATTTTCTTAATCGAATTTTAGAAGAGTTTTGCATAAAATGAGTTTCACAATTTGGTTGTCGAATTACTACTTAAGTTCTTGTTATTATAAATAGGAAATGACCTAAAAGGATAATGGATTTAGACTTAGTATTGATAGTTCGGAGGACCAAGTAGACCCACTACGAGGAAGAAAGTTTAAAGTTTTTCCGTGAAAGACGGATGTAAACTTTGTTTAATAATATCAATAACTGAATCAATATGTTAAAATATTAATTACCCAATTCATTAAATTATTAAAATTTAGCAAGATTCGTGATTCGAGCGGATAGAGGATGATTGAAGAAAATAGAAGACTATTCTAGATGATTGGAAAAGAATAATATTCCTATCGACAAAGTTGAAGCATTGCATGATCTATGGTTATTCTATGCGGCATAGATGAAATCGGAAGCAGTGATTATAAATTTTGTAAGGACGCGATTATGATCAAATCATTAAAGCATTTAATGTGGAGGCATTTCCAGATGACATTCCGAAGTTATAATGTGATCTAAACTGTGAATCTCTCATTCGAATGATTCCTCAAGGTATACGTAAGTGAAGCGTGGACAGTGACCAACAATGTCATTCTTTTTCAAATACGATAGAATATATTCTTCTTGATTCTTGAATACGTATGAGCTTTTTTTATCAATAAATTATATGAGGCAAAAACGAAAGGAAATTTATTGTACTCCTTTCAAATTATTTCTCTTCTCAAAATATTATTTCTTGATTGAGACAAACAGTGTTGTGATGTGACGCTTTGTCAGAATGATGAAGAGTCTGGTGGGACGTCCCACCACCTAATCATGTGTTATATGCCATATAGTATGAAAGACTGGTCATCTTGCGTACAAATATGGTTATCTCATTCACATCTAAATCTTCACTCATTCTTCTTCCTTCAATTTATTGAATTACAGATTCTCCCAACTATTTGTTGCATTGTTATTCCTTATCCGGTTCTTTTCAATCAAAATCATATTCACAAACTCTCCTCTTGCGTAGAGTCCGTTCTTTGACGATTATAAAAAAAATGGAATAGTCCTGTATGACAGGTAGAATTACGTGTCGAAAGTGGATATGATTGCAAGCCGATAAATGATGGACATTTACGGGCAAGGAAGAATGAATTCACCGATATCGTGTTCGCTACAAAGATATCAAATCAGACGGGTGTTTTGTTATGAGGACTTCAGTAGTATGATAGGTTGCGTTGACATGATGCGCTTCAAATCAGAAGATTTCTACGTGAAATAAATAATTAGTGAACTGTAATAAAGAAATTAGTTATAAAATATGGAAGTAAAGATGTGTGCGTCAGACAAAGTGAACAAGTGTCAGAACGACAATCGAAGATCAAGGGAATTCTGAACAATGACTCAGACAGGCAATTAATACGTGAAGCATCCCTTCGTCGCGGGAAGGTGTTTATTGTGAAGATTCAAGATAGAAGGAAATCTTAATTGCAACCAAATTTCAAACGTGTTCTTTGAGAAATTGTGAGGTTCCCTAACTTGAGTACATAAGTTATAGTGAATTTAATACCCATAACCGGATCAGTGATGAAAGTTTGATATGGGAATATAAGGATAGATGAAGCAATATTAGCAAAGTAATTGCATCATCTTCTCGACAAAGGAATCATAAGGCCCGGTGTATCCCCATAGGGTGCACCAGTATTGTTCAAGAAAAAGAAGGAAAGTATCATGCGACTATGTATCGATTACCGTTAGTTGAACAAGTTAACCATTAAGAACAAATATCCTTTGCCCCGAATCGATGACTTATTTGATCAACTGAAAGGAGCGACATGGTTTTCGAAAATCGATTTAAGATCGGGTTATCACAAATTAAAGATCAAGGCAAAAGATATTCCAAAGAATGCATTCCGAATGAGATATGAACATTATAAATTTCTTGTGATGGCGTTTGGATTAACTAATGCACCAGCAGCATTTATGGATTTGATGAACCGAGTATTCAAGAAGTACCTGGATAAGTTTATCATTATATTTTTTGATGACATCTTGATCTATTCGAAGACGGAAGAAGAACATGCAAAACATCTGAGAATGACATTGGAGACATTAAGGAAGGAACAAATTTATGGAAAGTTTTTGAAATGCGAAATTTGGTTGAAGGAAGTGCAATTTCTAGGACACATCATCAGTGTTGAAGGAATTCAAGTAGATCTAGTAAAGATTGAAGCTCTTCTAAACTGGGAAAGACCGAAGACTCCGACGGAAGTCAGAAGTTTCTTGGGATTATCAGGTTATTACAGAAGATTTGTAAAAGATTTTGTAAAGATAGCCACACCATTGACCAAGTTGACCCGGAAGAATGAAAAGTTCAAATGGAATGAAAAATGCGAAGAGAGTTTCCAAGAATTGAAGAATCAAATGGTAACCGCCCCTGTACTTGTTTTACCTGATGATCAGATGATTTTGTCATATAAAGTGATGCTTCTTATCGAGGACTTGGATGTGTTTTGATGCAATATGGCAACGTGATTGCATATGCTTCTAGACAGCTAAAGCCTCATGAGCAGAAATATCCGACGCATGATCTCGAACTAGCAGTAATTATATCCGCACTGAAACTTTGGAGACATTATCTTTATGGCGAAAGGTGTGAAATTTACACGGATCATGTAAGTTTAAAGTACATTTTCATGCAGAAAGAACTCAACATGCGACAGCGACGTTGGCTAGAGCTAATCAAAGATTATGACGTATCGATCAATTATCATCCAGGCAAAGCGAATGTTGTAGCAGATGCGTTGAGTCGAAAGGAAAGATTGAACTTGTTAACATCTTCAGAGGACTTGATTAAAGAATTCGATAAATTGGAAATTGAAGTTCGTTTCTCCGAAAGCTCCACTAAAATGATGTATGCAATGACTTTTCAAGCAGAATTATTGGAGAAGATAAGAAGGTGTCAAAAAGAAATAATGAATCACGAAATTAACAATTTGTCAGGATAGGAAATTACCAGCCAGAAAGATGACAAGGGAATTTTTTGAGTTGCTTCGAGAATCTAGATACCTAATGTACCAGAATTGAAAGCGAAAATTTTACAAGACGCTTATAGCTCAAGATATTCAACTCATCCCGGAAGCACCAAGATGTATAGAGATCTGAAGGAAAACTTTTGGTGGCCAGATATGAAAAAAGAGATAGCGGAATGGGTCAGTAAGTGTTATATGTGCCAACGAGTCAAAGCTGAACATCAACGCCCGAGCGGATTACTACAACCACTAGATATTCCAGAATCGAAATAGAAGCACTTAGCGATGGATTTTGTAGTGGGACTACCAAGGACTAAAGCAAATCATGATGCGATTTGGGTTATCATAGACAGATTAATGAAGTCAGCACATTTCCTTCCTATCAACGAAAGGTTTTCGCTTGACAAGTTAGTACATTTATATCTCAAGGAAATTGTGATGCGTCATGGAGTACCTGTTTCCATTGTATCGGATCGAGATCCCCGTTTTAATTCGAGATTTTGGAGACAATTCCAGGAATGTCTAGGAACCAAATTAAATATGAGCACCGCTTATCATCCACAAACGGATGGGTAAAGTGAAAGGACTATTCAGACAATTGAGGATATGTTACGTGTTTGCGCAATAGATTTTGAAGGCAGTTGGGACGAGCACTTACCGCTAGTGGAGTTCTCTTACAACAACAACTACCATGCGAATATCAGAATGCCACCTTATGAAGCTTTATATGGAAGAAAATGCAGATCACCTACATGTTGGGATGAAGTTGGAGAACGCAAGATTCTGGGTCCAGAACTAATTCAGTAGACGAAGGAAAAAAAAGAACTTATTCGAAAGCAACTCGAAGTAGCGCAAAATCGACAGCGCAAATATGCAGATCCAACCAGAAAGGATGTGGACTATCAAGAAGGGGAGCATGTATTGCTAAAAATATCACCATGGAAGGAATTGACTAGTTTGGCAATAAGGGCAAGCTAAAGCCTCGTTATGTCGGTCCATTTGAAATTCTGAAGAGAGTCGGAAAGGTTGCATATGAATTAGCTTTACCACCCCATAATCAGCATATTAATAATGTATTTCATGTGTTAATGCTTAAGAAGTATAACCCTGATACAAGGCATGTAATAGCATATGAACCAGTAGAGCTTCAGGCAGATTTATCGTATATAGAACAGCCGGTAAGAATTTTTGATCTGTAAGAGAGAGTCTTAAGAAATAAGTCTGTACCATTGGTGAGAGTTTTATGGAGAAATCCCGTGGTTGAAGAATCAACCTGGGAGCTTGAGAGTGATATGTTAGAAAAGTACCCTCAATTATTTTAATAGCGTGATTCTGAGGACAGAATCCTATTAAGGGGGGAGAATGTAACGACCGAGAAAATTATGCTTGTATTATATTCTAATAAAGATAATTTATGTGTATTATTATGTCATTAAATGTGTTGAGTCATAAAATCCTAATTGCTATTTGCTACGTGTTGCTTGTTTGATCGGAATGTGTTTCGGGTAATTGAGTGTTTTATTATAAGTTATAGGTTTTATATCAAAAATCGTATAGCTCAGACAGTATTTTAAAAGCCCGTATTTCAAACAAAATCATTGGCCCTATTTTGCCAAGAACGCACTATACCATATCGTTATTCTGAATATTTAGACGTTTTACAAATTTACCTCTTTCGCGAAAAATGACTTTTCCGGACCTCTTCGGGAGTTAAAAACCCGACAAAAATCATATTTTTATATGATCATGAAATTATCAAACATCGTTTTTCTTTGCATTTTTGTAATATTCACAATTTTTGGGAATTTATGGCATATATTTTGTATTTCTTGGATATTTAAAAATTCATAATTAATACCTAAAAATTATAAAAATTGGGGCCAAATACTTTTATTAGATGTGTAATTAGACCCTTAATTTTATTTAGGGGTATTATTTTCATAAATATAAATAGCTGATTTACTAATAATTAATTAGTTAATTAATCATAAAAAAATCAGAAAATTCAAGGAAATCTCCAATTCTCTGAAATTAGGGTTTGGAGTTGTTGGAATCAAACCGAATTTTGGAAGTGTTTCTATGCACCAAATCGATCATGTAAGTAGTCTTTTTGAAGTTTATTGATCGTAGTTTTCAATTCTGTAATCATTTTTGCTGTTGGTTTAATCGATTTTAATTTTGTAATTTCGGGTTTAGTTCTTAAATTCGGGTTGTTTGATTTGTTAATTTTTAGAAGATTTTGATGTTATAAGCTTGCAGATCGTTTTTTTTGCAATCGATTCGTACTGGTTTCATCGATGTTGGTGTTGTTTTCGGTGTCCCGGAGAACCGCCGTTACCGGCGTCGTTCTTCGTGTTTTCGGCTGCAGATCGATGAAGGAGGAGGAGGGACGTGTTCTGTGGTGTTGTGGAATGAGGAGCAGTGAAAGCAAGCCAGAAATCCCGTGTTTGTTGCTGTTCAATTCGCCGGGAACCGCCACCGTCACCAGATTCTGGTGATGGCGGTGGTTGTTCTTCGCAACCCGGGTTCGACCTGGTTTCAACCCGGAATTCGACCCGGGTTTGATCTTCAAAACCCAAATCCTCTTTCCAGATTTCTGTTTCTGTAATTTTATTATTTAATTATATTTTTATAAAATAAAAAAATCAGTTTTAGTAATTCTAAAAATCAAATAAAAATTAGTTTTAAATTCTAAAAATTATTATTAACAATTTTTAAATTATTTTATTAATTTAGAAATTTGAAATCGATTATTTATTTACTTATTTAATTATTTATCTAATTATTTATTTAATTAACTATTAATTAATAATTAAGTAATTAATTTAATAAATAAAATTAAATATATCTGTTAGATATATTTGATAATGTCATGTCTAATATGATTTGTGTTTAGTTTTCAGATCTTACTTAAACAGGACAAATCAGTATTTAACTGGATATCAGCACTTATACTGAAGACAGAACTTAAGTTATCAGTACTTAAGGTTCAGGAGATATTTATCAGGAGATAATATTAGGACTTAAAGGAAACTTTCAGATAAGGAAGGTGGTTGATTGAAAGGAAAGAAGATCAAGACAAACGCAAGAAGAGATATGCATGGAGAAGGAATTCTATGAAGAATAAAATACTTGGAAGAAAAGATATCTGATTGATATATTTTAGGAAGCAGAATTATATTCCATATCAATTAGTGATTATCTTGTAATTGTGTAGTATATAAACACAGACATAGGGTTTACACTATATGTGTTATCATTATCGAGAATAATATTCATTGTAACCCTAGCAGCTCTCGTGATATTTGTTCATCACTAAGAGAGGACAGTTCCAAATTGTAACAGAGTTTAATAAAGTCTGTTTTCTGTTACTTGTGTTCTTTGAATTTGATTTGATTATGATATACACTGTATTCAACCCCCCTTCTACAGTGTATGTGACCTAACAAGTGGTATCAGAGCCTATATGTTAACACACAAACAGTTTAAGATCCAAAAACAATCATGTCCGAAGCAGAAACTCCAACCAAGCCCACCAAAACTGAAGAACCTCCAAAGACTCAAATCCATAGTCGATATGAGGCTATCAGAGTTCCCATACTGAAACCATCTGAATACCCCATATGGAAGGTGAGGATGACTATGTTTCTGGAAGCTACAGATCCAGAATATCTTGACAGAATCAATGAAAGACCTCACAAGCCAACCAAACTCGCTGTTGTAGTTGCAGGGGAAGCAGCAAAGTCTGTACCAAAGGAGAAGAGTGAATACACTGCTGAAGATATCACATCAATTGCTAAGGATCCTAAGGTACGACACTTGCTGCATAGTGCCATTGATAATGTAATGTCAAACAGGGTAATTAACTGCAAGATTGCAAAGGAGATATGGGATGCCTTGGAGACAAGATGCCAGGAAACTGATTCGATTAAGAAGAACAGGAAAACTATACTCACTCAAGAGTATGAACACTTTGACTCAAAGCCTAATGAGTCATTGACTGATTTATATGACAGATTTGTCAAACTCTTGAATGATTTGTCATTAGTTGATAAGGAGTATGATCTTGAAGATTCAAACCTTAAATTCCTGTTAGCTCTTCCTGAAAGTTAGGATTTGAAGGCCACAATTATAAGAGACAACTATAATCTTGAAGAAACAACTCTTGATGAAATTTATGGGATGCTCAAGACTCATGAACTTGAGATGGAACAAAGAAGAAAGAGGAAAGGAGGAAAGTCAAGGACAGTTGCTCTTAAGGCTGAGGAAGAATTCCCCAAAGCAGCTACCTCAAGGAAAGGCAAGGGAAAAGCGCTCTTCACAAAGTCTGATACTGAGTCATCAAGTTCTGATAGTGATGATGACTCAGAAACTGAAAGCTTGCATGAGATGGATGCTGATGAAGAGATGATGAAGCTATGTGCTCTTATGGTGAAAGGAATCACAAGAATTGCATACAGAAAATTCAGGAAGGGAAAGAAGTTTTCCAGGAAAGGTGCAAGTTCTGATAAGAAGAATTTCAGAAAAACTGAAGGCAAAGGAGGGAAGTCTGATAGAAGAGATTACACAAATATCAAATGCTACAACTGTGGTGAGAAAGGCCACATATCTCCTGATTGCAAGAAAGTGAAGAGTGACAAAGGCAAGGCTCTTGTCACAAAGAAGAAAAGCTGGACAGACACTTCAGATTCTGAAAGTGAGGAGAACTATGCCTTGATGGCAAATGCTGATAGCAGTTCTGAAGCTGCTGAGTTAAAGGTACCTCAAACTACTTATGCCTTTCATACTGATGACATTAATGAGTTTAGAAGATATCTTAAAACCATGTTCATTAGTTATAGAGATCAAACTTTAACATGTGAAAGATTAACTTCTGAAAATCTTGCTTGTAAAAAGATGAATGATTATTTAGAAAAAGAATTAGTCATGTTCCATCAAACTTAGAAAGATAGAGATGATGCTTTCTATGTTAGGGATGAAGTACTTAAAATGAATGAATCTCTAAAAACTGAGTTAGAAAAGGAAAGAGAGATTATCAGGACTTGGACTAACTCTGGCAGAACAACTCAGAATATGTTAAGTAGTGGAAACTGGAAAGAGGGTTTAGGTTATAGAGATGATAAGAATGATAAAGGAACTGTAGAAATTAAGCCTATAGTTGTTAAACAAAATCCAAAGGTAAAACATGTTAAGTTTGTAGCTGTAAAGTCTGATACTGAGAAATCAGAAGTTAAAGAGGAATTAACTTCTGACAAACTAAAACAGGAAAAGCCAACTGAAGTTAACGTAGGCTTAATGACAAAGAAGCAGCTTAAGCATAAGCTGAAAGACGTTAAGAATGTAAACAAGGTAAAGTCACCTAGGAAAAATAGGAATGGAAAGGAAGGTGTGAATAAAAGCAATGATTATAAGCCTATTCCTAATGCTCTTAGAAAAACATGTTATAACTGTGGAAGTTCTAACCATCTGGCTTCTTTTTGCAGGAAGAATAAGAACATAAACTCCTTACCTTCAAAGTCAGGAGTTAAGAGTCAGTCTGTTAGATATAGGCCATAAATCCTTGTTTTCATTGTGGTAGTTTATGGCATTCCATTTATACTTGTAAGGAATATCATAGTTTGTACTATGATTATTATCAAATAAAACATTCTTTAAAGAAAGTTAGCATTGTTCCTTCTAGTGTAAGTACTGATACAAAGTCTGATAGTGTAAATGCTGATAAGAAAAATGTTAACATACACTCTGATGCTAAATCCGCTGTAAATGTTAACAAACTTAATAAGGCCAAAGGATCCAAGCAAGTTTGGGTCCGTAAAACTAATCATTAGTGGTCTTTGTGATTGCAGGGCAATAGGAAAAACATCCTAGTTCTGGACAGTGGATGCTCATGACATATGACTGGAAATAAAGCCCTGCTATCAGACTTTGTAGAGAAAGCTGGCCCAAGTGTTTCTTATGGAGATGGCAATATTGGAAAAACACTGGGATATGGTAATATCAATCATGGGAATATCATCATTAAAGAAGTAGCTCTGGTCTCAGGACTTAAACACAATCTGCTGAGTGTTAGTCAAATCTGTTACAAAGGTTATCATGTGGGTTTCTTTGAAGAACACTGTGAAGTTGTAAGCAAATCTACAGGCAAAATTGTTCTGAAAGGATACATGCATGGTAACATTTATGAAGCCAAGCTTTCAACAAGTACTGATGGTTCTGTAATCTGTCTAGTAGAGCATCAATTGAGGAAAGCTGGAATTGGCACAAGAAACTCTCTCATTTAAATTTCAACAATATAAATGAACTGGTCAAGAAAGATCTTGTGAGAAGACTGCCAAGGTCAGTATTTGCTCCTGATGGCCTTTATGATTCATGTTAGAAGGCTAAACAAAGAAAATCTTCATTCAAGAGCAAGATTGAATCATCAATTCTTGAGCCTTATCACCTACTACATGTAGATCTATTTGGTCCAGTGAATGTCATGTCTATTGCAAAGAAGAAATATGTTATGGTCATAGTGGATGAGTTCACCAGATACACATGGGTGTATTTCTTGCACACAAAAAGTGAAACTGCATCTATCTTGATTGATTATGTCAAGCAACTTGATAAATTGGTCAAAGATTCAGTGAAGACATAAGAAGTGATAATGGCACTGAGTTCAAGAATTTGATCATGGAAGAGTTCTGCAAAGACTATGGAATCAAGCAGGAATTTTCTGCTCCTGGAACTCCACAGCAAAATGGAGTTGTTGAAAGAAAGAATAGAATTCTTATTGAAGCTGCACGAACAATGCTTGATGAAGCAAAGCTACCAACCTATTTTTGGGCTGAAGCTGTGCAGACTGCTTATTTTACTCAGAATGCAACACTCATTAACAAGCACGGAAAGACACCATATGAGATGGTGAATAAAAAGAAGCCAAATCTAAAGTATTTTCATGTATTTGGATGCAAGTGTTTTGTACTTAAGACTCATCCTGAACAGCTATCCAAATTTGATTTAAAAGCTGATGAAGGAATTTTTGTTGGATATCCACTTTCCATAAAAGCCTTCAGAGTCTACAATTTAAGAAAAAGGGTTGTCATGGAATCTATCAATGTCTCCTTTGATGATAAGAAGATTACTGGACTTGAAGATTTCAATGATCATGATCAGCTGAGATTTGAAAATGAAGACTTAAATTCTGAAACTGAAAATCTTGACAGTCTAAATCCTGATATTGCAAACTATGATGGATTAAACTCTGATGTTATTGAAACTATGGTGACTACGCCAAAGGAAGATGCACCTGTGTAGGGGGAGCATATTGAAGATACAACCACATCTCAAGAAGCATCAGAACATACATCTGGCTCTTCAAGTTCTGATTTATCAAGTTCTGATGAGCCAAGTTCTGATAATTCTGAAAACTCAAATTCTGAAGGATCCAACTCAGAGAGCATAATTTCTGGGGGAGCATTAGAAAATGTTGATGAAGACAGTATGGATCATGGGGGAGCATCCAGTTCTAGAGAAAACCTTCCATCTACAAGGAAGTGGACTAAATCACATACACCTGACTTAATTATTGGAAATCCTGATGCAGGTGTCAGAACTAGAACAGCTACTTCAAATGAATGTCTCTATAATTCTTTTCTTTCTCAGACTGAACCAAAGAAAGTGGAAGAAGCTCTTCAAGATGCTGATTGGGTGCAAGCAATGCATGAAGAGTTAAATGAATTTGAAAGAAAAAAAGTCTGGACCCTAGTGCCAAGACCAAAGAACATATCTGTTGTTTGTACAAAGTGGGTGTTCTGAAACAAAACTGATAGTGATGGCATAATTACAAGGAATAAAGCAAGGCTGGTTGCAAAAGGATATTCTCAACAGGAGGGAATTGATTATGATGAAACGTTTTCACCAGTTGCTAGATTGGAAGCCATAAGGATATTTTTGGCTTATGCTGCTCACAAAAAGTTTACTGTCTTTCAAATGGATATGAAAAGTACTTTTCTCAATGGAGAATTGGAAGAGGAAGTATATGTTGAACAACCTCCAGGCTTTGTAGATTCCAAATTTCCGAATCATGTCTACAGGCTTGATAAAGCACTTTATGGCCTTAAGCAAGCTCCAAGAGGATGGTATGAGACTTTAGCTCAGTTTCTTCTGGAAAGTGGATTTAACAGAGGAACTATTGACAAAACACTGTTCTACCTCAACCATGGAAAGGACTTACTTTTGATGCAGATATATGTTGATGATATCATTTTTGGTTCTACAAATGACAGACTTTGCAAGAAGTTTGCTAAACTGATGCAGTCAAGATATCAAATGAGTATGATGGGGGAACTTAGCTATTTTCTGGGCCTTCAAGTCAAGTAGAATGAAGAAGGCACTTTAATTATCAATCCAAGTACACCAGAAATTTGCTGAAGAAATTTGGAATGCAAGATTATTCAAGTGCATCCACTCCCATGGCCACTGCAACAAAATTGGATAAGGATACTGGTATATCAGTAGATATTAATGATTAAAGATGTATAATTGGCTCTCTACTCTATCTAACTGCTAGTAGACCTGATATCATGTATGCTACATGTCTTTGTGCAAGATTTCAAGCAGATCCAAGAGAACCTCACTTAACAGCTGTGAAAAGAATTTTCAAGTATCTTAAGGGTACAGCTGATCTGGGATTGTGGTATCCTAGAGAATCAGACTTTAAACTAATAGGTTATTCAGATGCAGATTTTGCAGGATGCAAAATTGACAGGAAAAGCACAAGTGGAAGCTGCCAATTTCTTGGAGGCAGATTGGTTTCTTGGTTTAGCAAGAAACAAAAGTCAATTTGCACATCAACTGCAGAAGCAGAGTACATTGCTGCAGGAAGTTGTTGTGCACAGATTCTTTGGATGAAGAATCAGTTACTGGATTATGGGTTAACATATTTTAAAATCCCTATTTACTCTGATATTCAAAGTGTTATTGTTATGACAGGTAATCCATTTCAACACTCAATGACCAAGCACATCAACATTAGGTACCACTTCATAAGGGAACATGTGGATGAAGGTACAGTGGAATTGCACTTTGTTCCAACAGATCAACAACTAGCAGATATCTTCACAAAACCATTGTGTGAAGCTACTTTTACAAGATTGGTAAATGAACTTGGAATGGTTTCAGGTTCTTTCTCTAAGTCTGGTTAGTTTATGATTCCGTTTCATTAGACTTTATGATCAGTATTTACAGATATTACTATCTTTATGTATTCTGTGCTTAATTGAAAATTGCTTAAGTACTGATTGTTGTCTGATGTGAATTTCTAAACTCTGATAGTGATATGAATATTTCTGTGACTATTCAATCCAATGAGGATAACTGTGCTAGATGCTGACCTAGTAGTCTTTAATATACTAAAGTCCCATGTTTGAAGTAATTGTTTATGTGGAAATCTTTTAACACAAGCAAATTCTGATATTGAGCTTAGTTGAAGTTTACTTTGTGTATCTTATTACTAAGTCACAAACTGGAATAGTGCTTCTTATCTGTTAAGTTCTGATGTTAGTAAAACTGATGGATGTACTAAGTGCTGATAAACCTCACTTATCAAAAGAAAAAGAAAGAGATAAGGGAATAAAATTAGGTACTCCTTTGAGATCTAGAGTAAAAATGTAGAAGGGATGACCAAAGTGTATTGCTGGTATTAAGTTATATGCATCAGAAAAGCAACTAAATATTTTCTTGGTGACTTTTCACACTCTATGATTACTAGAGAAATACTCTGATAATAGCATAAATTCTGATAAGCAGTCGTGACTCACTTACACTGAGAAACCACTGTACAATGGAATTTCAAAAGATGCATAAAGTGAGCACAAAACAGTTGAGGTGGACTCATGCATGAACTCATTCGAAAGTAGACTTCAGAATCATGACAGATTTTGAGCAAAGTTCTTAGTTATGCCTTATTTCTAAGATATACTGAAGTGAATCAGACTTTAATCTTTATCTGATATTTAGCTTACTGCACACACATACACTCTATATGAATGATGAAAATTACTGTGGTGATAAATGTTGTTTTAGATGAACAGTTTAAGTGTCAGTTGCATAAATTCTGAGGACAAGTAATGATGGAAGTTCTGATGATTAAGTTCTGAAGAAATGAAATCAGAATTTGTGTGAAGAATTAGAGAAATAGGCATTCACTTTTCGAGTTAAGGAATCATGTTCTGATGACCTTATAAATTCTGATACAAATCAAGTTCTGATTCTGACGTGGCCGTATTTGTTTACTTGGTTTATTTTTGGTCATTATCTCCCTGGTTATATTTTTACAGAATATTTATAAAGCAGTAATAATAATTTATTAAGTGGGAACAATTTTAAAATTTAAAATAAAACTGAACGTCCTTGATTAATGGGATTACTTGGTTAGTGGGAGGGTTTTCCTCCTTGAAAAACTGCATGTGATAAGTAATGATTACTAAATACCCGTGCCCATTAATTATCTTTTACTACTGCATGTCTGACAGGTGTCTCAACGATTACTTTTTCTACCGTGTATAAGTAAAAGAGAGAAAAGATTGTAAAATCTTTTATTTACTTTCATATTTTATCTCTCTCATTTTACTTTTACTCTCTCTCATCTACTGACAATTTTTCATCCATACATTTTATCAAACACCTTACAGGAAATTTTCTTTCTCACGTATTTCTAATGGCACCCAAGGACATAATTTTTGATAGAGCTAAGTTTGTTCCTAATAACTTCTCTTCCATTCTCAGCAAGTCAGAAGCTCCATCTGAACTTCACTTCATTCAGGACTTTCTTGCTAGTTCTGATATTGGGTATGCTCTGACCGAACCTGAAGCCGTTTCTGGTACTCAAGTACTGGAGTTCTGGAGAAGCGGTGTATATGATGATGGTGGTGCTCAAGGGTCCCCGGGTATTATTTTTTCATCAGGGGAGGATGAGTATGTTGTGACTTTGTCTACGGTTCGACAAGCACTACAGCTACCTGAGAACTGTGTTTATTCTACTGTTGAAGATCCAGTTCTTCAAAACATGATGGCCAGTCCGGGATATGAGAGGACATTGGCAAAGCTGGGCCAGTTGAAGAGATCTTTCATAGGGAGGGAATGGAGTTTCTTCTTTGATTGCATAACCAAGGCTTTTATAAACAAATGTTCCAATTTTGATGCAATTCCCATATTCAGCCAACAAATCGGGTATGCTCTCATAAATCAAACTGATTTTGACTATGCAAGTGATGTCTTAGGTTTTATTGGGGACATAATGAATAAAGATAGATCTACTATTTATTTTGCTAGATTCTGTCAGCTTATCTATAGTTTCTGTTGTGATAATAAGCCCTGAAATGCTAGTGAATTAATGTCATCATTCAGAATAGCTAAAAGAGCTTTTACTGACTTATTATCTACTGATAATAAGAAGGTTGTGTTAAGACCCCTCTTAATTCCTTTATCTGTCAAACAAGCCTTAATAACCTATGATCCCGTTAAATACACTGTACTATATCCTGATGTCCAACCATCTGAACCTCATCCATCAGCACCTACCACCTCTACTCAACCACCTTAAACTTTTCAACCTCAACCTTCAGATCTTACAATGCAACCTTCATCTTCCAAACCTAAGAGGACTAAGAAAGTACCTCAGACGCAATAGAAGAGAAGAAGATTCATTCTGCGAGATGAATTAGATACTGAGGAACAGGTTCATGTGTCAGAACCTGTTGTTAAAGGAGTTGAAAAGGTCTCTTCTCAGAAGGATACTGGAATTGGGGGTTCTAAGCTTCTCAAAAGGCTTAAAAGGATGTATTCTGATGAAGCTCCCAAGGTATCTCCACCTTCAAAGAGATACAAGAAACAGAGAGCTCACAGGGACAGAGCTAAGCCAGTTTCAGAGGATGAGGAAGCAGCAGCTAAGGAAGGAGATCAGGAATCTCTGATCTCAAAAGAGCCAGAATTTGCTGAAGCTACTGCATCTACACCTCCATTGTCACCCATTCAGGAAACTGCTCAAGATAAAGTATCTACACCACCTGTGTCTCCTATAACTGAACCAGTACCTACTGAAGACCCAGGCACAAGTGCTGAGATTGATTATCATAACCTGATTGTGCCTGAGGTTCTGTACTTAGAAGCTCCACCAACTCAAGTCACTCCACCAACAACACCAATTCCTGATGCTGATTTTATTCCAGAATTGCCTACAACATCTTCTCTGCATCTAGATACTGAAGATCAGATTTTAGGTGAGCATCAGAATTTGGCTGTTGATCAGAACATAGTTGGAGATCAGCACTTAGAGGATGATGTTGAAGCCTCCATAGCCTCTCATACTGTTCTTTTATCAGAGGATGCTGAAGATGTTGACTCTGTAAGTTCTGATGCTGCAAATGTTGATGATACTGGTAATGTTGCTACAAATATAGATACTGATGCAGCTGGTCCTTCTGGACATGCACCTCTACAAGCTCCTTCAAAAGCTGAGATAGTCAAAAAGTTTGTTACAGGGGAAACACCAGTACCTTGGAGTGAAACTCCTAGAGGAAAGGAGTGGAACACAGTTACCTTTGTTCCTTCTGAAAAGATTCTTGCTGATCACTTGGCAAAAGCTGATGAGATGCTAGTTAATGATGATTTCAAAACACAGCTAAGAGTTACTGCACTTAGTACAAGGCACCTTCAAGGTCAACAATTTGTAACTCATGCCAAGGTGGACAAGATTCAAGAATCCTTAAATCAGCAAGATAGAGTTGTCAAGTTGGACAAGAAAAGGTTTTTCCAACCTTCCTTTGACAAAATTACCAACATTGAGAAAACCAAAGAGAAGCAATAGTCTCAGATTGATAAAAATTTGAAAAATCAAGCTTCTCAGCAAAATCAACTCAATGAGATCCAATCCTCAGTGGAATTGCTTGTCTCTCTTCTTTTACCTGCTGATGCCAAAAAGGGGGAGAAAGTAATTAAGTCCAAATGCAAACCTGTTAAGACACTGAAGGGAAAGGATGATGGAAATGACCCGGGAAACTCTGGAATGGGTGGAGGTCATGGTCAAGGTGGAGGTCTCTCATCAAGTAGAACTGGAACTACAAGTCATAGAACAAGTTCTGATACTGGGAGAAGAATAACTTCTGATACTGGTAAAAGGATAAGTTTTGATGAACTTTTGGAACTTGATGAAGAAATTTCAAGACAGTTATTTCTGAAAGAAAATCCAGGAATGGACTTTGAGAGTCTAAAGGAAGAGGAAGCTAGACTTAAGTTAGAAAAAGTCAACTCCAAATCTGAAGCTTCTGTTGTTGAAAAGAAACTTCCTAAGACCAAAGGCATTGTGATAAAAGAAAGGGTAAATCCTGAGGCAACTAAGGCTAAATCACAATTGCAGATAGATCCAAGGTCCAAGGGCAAAGAAAAAGTTGGTAAACCTGTAAAGGTTTATGTGCCTCCTATGGATGAAGAAATTTCTGATAAAGATGCTAATCTTACTCTGACTTCAAGGAAGATTTCTAAGACAACCTCTGACATGGCTCAAGTTGTTCAGAGTCAAGATATAGTTAGTTCTGATATAACTATAAAGCAAGCAACCTCTGACATAGCTCAAGTTGTCTTGATATCAGAAGATAAGTCAAAGGAAACCTCTGACATTACTCATGTTAAATCCTCAAAGTTACTCCTACTAGGATTCACTAAAGCCAAACAGACTCAACCTTTGAAGACTGCAGCAAGTGGTTTTGAAGCAATAGTGGTTACTGGAAAGGAAGCAAGAGATAAATCTGGATTGGGTAGTGCTGATGAAAGAAGAGTGCAAAACACAACCAATGATCCAACTTCCTTAAGTGAACCAGGTGTTGGAGCAACTCTTGAAAGATTGAATCAGCTTGAATCTGTACAGATGGTTTACCATACCTTCTTGAAAGAACACATCTTGTTATATTTCATGACAGATGGAAGGGTTTACCATATAAGGGAAAATGCTATACCACTGAAGTATTTTGAGGAACTAGAACATGTTTTATTCTTACTTCAAGTGAAGGACAGATTAACAGAAAGTGCTGCAAATTATTTAAAGACTCAAATTCAGAGACAGAAGAAGCTTTATTTTGTGAAGTATGACAACACATAATGTCCTAAGTACAGAGATCACAAGGGTGATATTGTTGATATGAAGCCTAATACTGCAAAGATCAGAACATATCTTGGTATTAAAGGACTTGAATTCAATCTAGAGTCTGACAAAGCATATGTCATCAGACTAGATCAGGAGTTGAGAAAAGCAAAAATTAATGATCTCAGATATGCTATCTTCCAAACTGGTGAAGATACTTCAGAGCTTAAAGATGCTAAAAGGAGGATGATTGATGAACTCAGATATGCTGAGAGATGTTTATTAAAGAACTATCTCAGAACAACTCCTGATATTGAAGAGATCAGAAAGTGAAGCCAAGTCAAGATCTACAACTACTCAAATTCTGATGTGTATACAGACTGAAGTTGTTATTAGAAGTTAAAGTTGGTAAAGCTTTAAGGACTGTAAGTTGTAGTTATCTAGTCAAATTCTCATGCATTTGTACTTAATGTTTTTGACATTATTAAATATCGGTTAAACTTGTATATTATGTTTATTTACAAGTTGGTATTAAATATCGGTTAAACTTGTATATTATGTTTATTTACAAGTTGGGGGAGATTGTTAGATATATTTGATAATGTCATGTCTAATATGATTTGCGTTTAGTTTTCAGATATTACTTAAACAGGACAAATCAGTATTTAACTGGATATCAGCACTTATACTGAAGACAGAACTTAAGTTATCAGTACTTAAGGTCCAGGAGATATTTATCAGGAGATAATATCAGGACTTAAAGGAAACTTTTAGATAAGGAAGGCGGATGATTCAAAGGAAAGAAGATCAAGACAAACACAAGAAGAGATATGCATGAAGAAGGAATTCTATGAAGAATAGAATACTTAGAAGAAAAGATATCTGATTGATATATTTTAGGAAGCAGAATTATATTCCATATCAATTAGAGATTATCTTGTAACTGTGTAGTATATAAACACAGACATAGGGTTTACACTATATGTGTTATCATTATCGAGAATAATATTCATTGTAACCCTAGCAGCTCTCGTGATATTTGTTCACCACTGAGAGATGACAGTTCCACATTGTAACAGAGTTTAATAAAGTTTGTTTTCTGTTACTTGTATTCTTTGAATTTGATTTGATTGTGATATACACTGTATTCAACCCCCCTTCTACAGTGTGTGTGACCTAACAATATCGAATAATATGATTAATAATTCGATAGTCGAATGAATAATGCGAGTAGCTTGTATTTATACGAGTAGTAGTTCGATAAGTTAAAATTATTATTGGAGTGTTGTTTATTTGTACGAGAAGAGTTGTAATAGTTATTCATATTAAATAATTATTCGTAAATAGTCGATTTAATCGTATAATTGGTAATTACTTTAATTAATTGTAATAATTCTTAATTAATTCTAAAAATTAAGGATTAATTATTTTAAAATACAATAATTCTTAAAAAATATTTAAAAATATAATTAAGGTTTAGTTAATTATGAATAATTAATTATAATTGATTTATAATTAAATAAATCTTGTTTATTGCGTAATAATTAAACCGTTAGTCCGATTTAAGTGAAATGAAGACCCTTAGACTCAGAAAAATGACCTGATTCCATTAAAAATAATTATAAATCGAGTCGGCTTGTGGTGATTAATTGCTTGCAGGCCCTATTAGGTGTAGAATCGAGTCTAATAAATCTGAAAAAATTATGAATCGAACCAGATAGTGTTTGGTAATGCTAGTATAAGTCTAGTACCGATTCTAAAAATAATAATGAGTCTAAAATCAATTATGTGCCTTATGTGCTATGTACTTTACGTGATTATGTGATCCTTATGTGTTATAAAATTACATGCGAGTAAGATTGAATCATATGGGTAGACGATTAGGGCTACGTGGATCAGTTCGAGATACGCGTATGGAGTAAGTTATTTAAATGAATATTTTTCCATGATAGATTCAGTACCAACAAGGCGAATCAAGCAAGAGACAGAAGGCAATAAATCATACAAGGTGAAGTGCGCGCCAGGCAAGTTTTTTCCCTATTCTAAGTTCATAATAGTGAAATATATCCCACTTTCCATAATAATTACGCCTTGATAATTATTGTTCACATATACTGATACACAATTATTGATTCTTGTTTCTATTTCATTTTGATTCTTGATTTCTCCCAATTTATTGAATCCTCTATTCATATTCCAATATTGATACCCTCACTTACATATACTGTGATATATCCTGATGTTGGGATACATCAAAAGTATACTGATTATTCTGGATGTTAAGCTATGGACTGGATGGTTACGATACGGGCCGGGAATTAATCGGACCCTTGATTATGAGGTCATAGTTTCCTGTGTACCCCTTATGTTGGTTGGGTCTATGCAGTTGGGTATAGATCCGCACTGTATCCTGAATGATCAGCACGTTATAGTGCATATGTTAGTTCTTGTTTCTAGTCTCGTTCATTTGGCACTCGCGTTATTATTCTTTACAGAAACAGATGGTTGTTCAAATCAGCAGATTACCGGTTCATTTATTCTTCTCTCTTTACACTATATATATTATTGCAAGCTTGTTGAGCAATTTTGGCTCACCCCCTTTTATTGTTATTCACCTTGTTTTTCAGTTAAGGTAGAGAATGAAACCCCTCAGAACCTGAGTAGTCAAGAAGGGAGTCAAGCAGCGGGACCCTCTTATACCAAGGGTGTTTTTCCCTATCCCAGAAGAGAGCTTTGAATTGTCAGATCAGGTGTAGCAGGATGAGTAATAGTTGTAGTTTGAATAAAAGATGTTTAGTTTAAAATATGAATAGAATAATTTTTTGTAATAAAGAGAGTTCTTGAGATAGGTTGTTTAGACTGGTTTATAATAAAGTTGGTTTGTCATTCTTGTTTTCAATCCTTAAGCTTGAAAATATACGGAGTAGTAGTAGTTCGGGGTAATTAATTTATTTATATCTTGCTTGTACAGGTTTAGTGAGTAGTTAGTGTTAATAATGCCGAAATCTATACCCCGGATTTGGAGGGTGTTATACAAAACCACAAGCAGAATGAACAGATGAAGACATTTAGCAAGTACATAAAGACAAAAAGGCTTTGAATATTCTGTTCAATGGTCTAGATGGAGATATGTTTGAAAATGTCATCAATTGCAAAATTGGTAAGGAAATTTGGGATACAATTCAAATCATATGTGACGAAACTGAACAAGTAAGGGAAAACAGGATGTAACTTTTAATCCAACAGTATGAGCACTTTCATTGTAAAGACAGTGAATCGTTAAGTGACATCTTTAGTAGATTTCAAAAACTACTGAATGTACTGAAGCCGCATGAAAGGGTCTATCAGACAAAATATTCAAATCTGAAGTTCCTTAGATCTCTACGAAAGGAATAGAAGCCTATGACTGTCTCTCTCAGAAATTCACAAGATTACAAGGAATTCACCTTAGAGAGACTTTATGAGATTCTAAAAACTTATGAACTTGAGTTAGAACAAGATGAGCAAATAGAGAAAGAAAGGAAGAAGGGAGGATCTATAGCACTGATAGTTGAGCAAGAGAGAGGGAAAGAGTTGAAGGTTGAAGCTGTGGAATCTACACCAAACTCTAGGGTTTGTGAAGGCAAAAAAAGGGACTAGTAGCTGAGCATGAAGATCATCTTAGTCAAGATGAAATGGAAGATATAGATGAAAATCTAGCTTTCCTTTCAAGAAGGTTTGTCAAGCTCAAATTCAAAAAGAATTTTGGAGCAACCAAGCCAAATAGAAACATGGTGGATAAATCCAAATTCCAATGTTTCAAATATGGCTTGAGTGGCCATTTTGCTAGTGAATGCAGAAAGCCTGATTCTGAGAAAAAGAAGTATGAACCTGTGGATTACAAAAAGAAGTACTTTGAGCTGCTCCAACAAAATAAAAGGGCTTACTTGACTTAGGAAAATGATTGGGCTGCTCATGGGATTGATGAAAATGAAGAAACCAGCTATGTCAACCTGGCCCTGATGGCCAAATCAAATAAAACAGAAGTCAGTTCTTCAAGAAATCAGGTAATCACCACTAACCTAGCACATCTTTCTAAAGATGACTGTAATGATGTTATAAATGACATATCCACAGAGTTATATCATTTGCGTGTTACACTTAAATCACTCACCAAAGAGAACACAAGAATTAAAGATAATAATTTATTTTTAAGTGAGAGAAATGTTGTGTTAGAAACTCAATTTATTGAGTTTGAGAAACTGAAATTAGAGTGTAGAATTGCTAAGGAGGAACTGACTGAATCCTAAAAGAAAGAGAAGATTTTAAGAAAGCAACTTGAACGAGAACATGAGGTAATTAAGGCTTGGAAATCATCTAGAGATGTCCATGCTCAAATTATCAAAGTTCAAGATATAGAGTCTTTTTGTGAGGAAGCCTGGAAAAAGAGCAAAGAGAAACTATATCCTAGTTTGATAGAAGGACTTTCAACGGATGTGGATTCAGCGGATAATGAAGTTTATTGTTACGACCGGCATTTTATGTAATATTATTTGTGGATTGGGTATAATATTAAAGCCCAATAAAAAAAAATATATTCAATGATTGTACGCTAGTGTGAGTGAAAATTTCTGCATTATAAATTTGCTTTATGTAGTATATGATTTTTCAAAGCAAGAGTTTATTTAATTTATTTATTTTTGATTTATAAGGAATATTCTAAGCTTTGGAAAAATTTTCTTTTAAAAGGTATTTTGTTCACAAATTTTGAAAATGATTTTATAAAGTCTCTAAAAATCCAAGTTATTTTATGATATAAATTTTATAATTTTTGAACATGTATTTTATTTTATAAAAATAAATCTATATAAATTTTACTTGTTATAATTATCAAATTACGTGGCTACCCTTGCATGCAAATACTCTTCCAATTCAACTTAGGGGCAAGGAAGACATTTCCAACCCCACTCACTTTCATTCTACTAACCAAATTACCCTTTTACCCTTGCATGCAAATCTACCTAACTATATTGGAAGGTTACTCTGGTAAAATCTCAAATCCACTCACTTTTGGCCAAATAAAAACCAAACTAACATGATTATTACTCCACATTCACCCCACCATTTCCACACTCCTCCTTTCCTCCCCCTCCTCTCGGTTTTTCCCCCTCCCCTCTCGGCAATTCCCAAAAACCGAGCCCCCATCCCCTTCTTTCTTCATTTCTCACTCAAATAATCATCCTATTATCAAGTAATCCTACTCCCTACATGTTGTTCTTGTATATCTTAAGAGTGTAGAGTAGAAAAACTTATGTGTTGACCTTGCATGGTGGTGTTTTGTTAAAACTCCAAGTGAATATCCTTGATTCTTGAGAATTCAAGGCTTTCACCATGAGTTATAGTAGCAAAGGGTTGAGAATGGCTAGACATGAGTATGCTACACTCATGCAATTGTTGTTTTCACCCTAATCCATTCGGCCATGACTTGATAGAAGCCGAATGGATGGTGTTTTGGTTGTCATGTTCCACTTTGTGTGTTTTTGTGATGATAACATGAAAATCTTAGTGAAGTCTTGATAAACTCTTTGCATGCTAAGTGATCATCTAGGTATACCTTATGCTAGGCTTGCATGTCAATGTTATGATAGAACATATGTAAAAAAATGTGTTGTTTTGGTTTGAAAAACCCGAAGGCATGCATGCATGTGGATTTCTCTTAGAATGTTGTAAGATTTTGATCATTTGGAAAGATTTTTTTAGTGAGCCTTAATTTCAGTAGGAATAATGTGTTAATATTGATTTATTCTTCTTGTTGCATGGTAATAATTCGTGGTTATTTTTTTATAAAAATATATATCTTGTTGTTTCAAAAGCATGAAGATTTGTGATTTGTGAAGTGTAGTCTCTTTTGTTTTGCCATAATTGTACCTTAGGTAAGGATGATCTCACCAAGGTTATTTTGAGAAAAAGGGAGTTAGTTCAGTAGAATACCATGTATAAGTCTTGGTTTAAGTATTTAGTTGTTGTTGGGTTTGTCAAGTCAAAACCTTGGAAAATGAGAGTTATAGTTTCTGCAGAAAAATCAGTATAGCACCCTGAGGTTTAGAGTGAGTTTTGACCATGTCATTGGTGTGCACTTTGAGGCCCAAGCTACCATAAGTTAGTATTGGGAGTATATAATAGGTTTTAGAAGTTGGTTGGAGGTTTGCATGTCATTTGGTTAGGTGCACAAGTAGAATCACAAAATCTGTCCAGCAGGGGACAGTTTTGTTGCAACTTGGAAATAGGGAGATTTGACCATGTCATTGGTAGGCCCTCATTAGGCCCAATTGGGCCTTAGTTAGAGGGTATGTCAGAGAAGTTTTTCCAACCATAGTTCATAGGATATGAGCTAGAACCATGTGTCACAAGTTAATTCAAGTCAGGACATTTTCTGCCCAGAAAAACAGGGGAACCTTGGACTTTTAGCTTAGGCCCAAGAAGGCCCAAGCCAGGCCCTTGAGCCACATCAAGTTTGTGAGATGCCCTTAGGTCAGGAGAGTCTTGTGTAAAAGTTTTGAAGAAAAACTTGTAGTTTAAGAGTGTCTAATGTACTCAAGAAACCATAGTTGTCATTCTGAAATTTGCACCAGTGAGCACTATCACTTATCACATAGTTTTAGAACACTGAGAAGTGAGTATTAGGTCGACCACCATAGTTGTAAGATAGTATAAGGTTAGTAGAGAAAAAGGCACAAGTGAGGGTCAATAGTTTTTGTATAATTTAGGAAAGGCACATCGACTTAGGAAGCCGAAATTAGAAGACCTTGTCTAGTTTAGCGACCAAGAAACTTAAGTTGTGAGTCGAGATCATCCAAGCCTAGTGTTGCATTATGATATATATGGTGTTATTTGGTGTTAATATATGATATGTGAATATGTGGCTATGTGTGTGCAATTATAATTTAAAAGTGAATATAAATTAAGTGCATATAGGCCTAAGTGCCATCCGTGTTTAATTTCGAGTTGTAAATAGGTTAGGTTGGTGAGAATATATTATAATGAGGATTATTATTATTTATGTAGGATCTCGAGACGAGGGAAAACTTGCCATAAAAGTCGAGTGAAGCTCCAGTTGTTGCTCCTACCAGTCAGACCAGACCAGCCTATCTCAAGGCAAGTGATTCAACTTGAACTTCGTATTTACTACAAATAGTTCTTATATATTGATGCAACTATCCTGAGTCATTTGATATATTTAAATCAAACGTATCTTTTGTTTATCTTTGATTTACATAGAGATGCCATGAACCCTCGAGTACGTATTGCAAATAGTTCAAAAGTCTTTCATGATGGTTTAATGCCATGATAAAATGAAGAATTGATATATTACTTGATGGATCCTCTTGATTAACATGTTGATGTTTCTTAAGTATTAATATCTCATCCTGATCCTTGAACCCCTATAGAACCTTACTTTGAATTCTGATAGTCAGATACTTACCAGCTTGATTCCTCATTGATTGATACCCTCTTTCTTATCCTAAAGCTTGACAATTCTGATATGTCCTGAGTTAAAGATCATTCTTCATACCTTAACACCCTTAGTACTCATGAAGCTTACCTTCTTGATGATCCAACACTTGAACCTTGATGATAAACCATTGCTTTGAGCCCAAATTGGCATTACCCTTCATATTATCCATTAGCCTCACTAAATCCTCTTGTCCAATCTTTAATATATGAAAACCATTCAATTACTTGAATAGAGAATAGTTTTGTGAATCATGGCTCTGATATTCAGTACCTTGTTTCCCGTGTTTCGAGTTGATATATAATCCCTTGATAAAAATGTTTACAGTCAAAAGAGATTTTGTCATAAATCGGCATCAGTTTTTAAAATGATTAAAATGTGGGTTTTTAGTCCCAAAGGGGGATAAATGTTTTCTTGAATAGTGGATCTGGACTGAGACGCGAGTCATTTCCACACTTATATTAGGCTTAAAAGTTGCCTAGTGATTCCCAATAATGTTTTAGAACCCAGCGAGGTTCGGGATTACTTCACGGCTGATCACCGGCTGTAATCCGTAGCGTCATAAAATGATTTGATTAAGACATGATTTTAAAACTGTTTTAATGCAAGCAAAATGATGCCATCACACATAGTTTTTATCTCTCGTTACCTTCGGTTATATCTTTCCATTATCATTCTTAAAAGTATATCTCAATTTATATTTTGTGTCGTACTGTTAGCACTTGTTGAGCATTTGGCTCACTTCTTGCTTTACCCTTATATTACAGCTAGCAGCTATGGTTAGATTCAAGCAGACTGCCCGTAAGACCTGTGATGCTGATGCTTATGTTCGAGCTCAGGTAGAATAAGTAATAATAGTTGTGTGAGGACTCGGTATTTGTAATCAGATATAATAGTTGGTAGTGTTGGGCTGTTCCAAACCCTAAACTGTAAGATCTTGGATTTTGGTTGTGTATTCTTCATTAAAAAGATGTAATAGCTATATTTATTTTGCTGTTTAAGTTGGGGGTGTGACAGGTTTTGGTATCAGAGCTACGGTTTAGAGTCCCTGGACAGCCCAAATAGGTTATAGGATTTGTGTGTAGGTTATAGATATTATGCGAGAGAGTAGGTTAAGTAAATTATTATTAATACTCCTCTTATTGGTTGTCAACAAAGGGCGCATTCCTCGTCATCCTCTGGGTCGGACGACACTATTGCATTCTCCGTGTATGCTGAGTTGAGGCGCGAGTTCGACATGCTTCAGGGCAAGTACGACCGACTGATAGACCGACTGAAGAACGTGTATCCGGACAGCCGAAACTACGAAGGGAAGCCCAAGGAGCAGATGACTGCGAGACTTGAGACATTGGTTTAGTACGTCAACACTAAGCTTGAGGAGATGCCAGCGCACCAGGACCGTTCCAGCCAGTATATCATTCAGATGGTGGCGGATGAGCTCCAGAGCATTGCGAAGACGCTTCGAGAGGAAAAGACTACCAAGCCCCGTTCAGATGGAGTGGAGCCTTAGTTCTTTCCATTTACCTTTCATGTTGTTGTACTATCAGACTCTATGGAATCCCCAGTTGTTTCCGTTTTTCCTTTAAATAAGCCTGTTATTCCTAGAATCAGACTATGTCCCAATCTTATGTACTGTGACCTTTAAAATTTCAATAATTATATGCTATTGTTCCATTTGCTCTCAACTGTTATTTTATGTTTTTATCATCATATCTGCTTAATTTGGAAACTTGACCCCATATGAAAATGAGAATGCCATGCGATACCCTCGAATCATTTTATCATTCATATCTGTTTTGACACAACTCTTATTTCAGGATCATGCCTCCCAAAAAGAAGAACCCAACAACCACCTTCACCACATACCCAAATATTCTTCGACTACTGGAAACCTTGCAACAGCAAACCAATGCTATAGCTCAACAACAACTAACTCTTCAACAACGAATTGAAAACCAAGATAACCGTGAGCCACACCAACCACCTGAACCACCAGTACCACCTAGACAAATTGTCACTTTCAAGGCTTTTCAGAATGTGAATCCACCTATATTTCATGATACCACTGATCCAGTGATAGCTAACACATGGATCAAGGAGATGGAAAGGGCTTTTGAGTTGGTACAGTTAGGAGACGATCAGAAGACGCCGTATGCTACTTACTTCTTGAAGGGAGAAGTCATCTATTGGTGGGAATCAATAAAGGCTATGGAAGTCACTCAGCAGGTTTCTTGGGAGAGATTTAAAAAGTTATTTCTGGACAAGTATTACCCTAAGTACATGCAGAATCAGATGGAGCTAAAATTTCTGGAGTTGAAGCAAGGGAATATGACTGTATTGGAGTATGAGAAGAAGTTCACTGAGTTGTCAAGGTTTGTGACAAAGTATACCAGCACTGAGGAGGAAAAAGCAAAGAAATTTCAGCAAGGATTGGAGCCTTGGATCAGAGATAGGGTGGCTATGTTTGAGCTTGAAGCTTATGCGGGAGTAGTACAGAAAGCTGCTCTGATTGAGAATAATGGGATGCAGTCAAGGAAAGAGAGGGATAACAAGAAGAGGAAGGTTCCATTTTATGGAGAAAAGTCTGAAGCTGGAAGTTCGCAAGATCGGAATGTAAAGAGGATTGGTTTCCAGAAGGGCGGAAATTTTCAAAAGAAGGGAAATTTGGGAAAAAGGCAAGAATCAAAAGGGGACAACCAGGCAAGCCAAGGGCAAGTTGGAGAAACCAGGTTCCAGAGACCGCAATGTAAGCACTGTGGAAGAAGGCACCGCGGAGTATGCAATAAGCTGAGCATGACCTGTTATAGGTGCAATCAGAAGGGACATTTGGCAAATGAGTGCAAGATGCCGAAGCCAGGAGTTACGTGCTACAAATGTGGGAAGACTGGACACATGGCTAGGGAGTGTAAGGCAACAGGACCAGTCAAAGTTCTGATGAATGTGGCAAGTACCAGTGCAAGCGTGCCAGCTGAGGTATTGGCATTACCTCCACCACCCGCACCAACCCCGCAAGCAACAGCAAGGACATTTGATCTAAAGATGAAAGATGTTGTTCAGAATTCTGAGGTGATATCAGGTACACTTTTACTCAATAATGTCAAAGCTAAATTATTGATTGATTCGGGAGCAACAAGATCTTTCATATCAGAATCTTTTGTTGATAAGCTCCAATGTGATAAAATGGTTATGAGTGGGGTAGTAAATGTGGTAATTGCAAACCAAGAGAAGATTCTTGTGAATCAATTTTGTCCAAAGTGTGAGATCGATATTTCGGGATATAAGTTTTCAGCCGACTTGATACTTTTCAAGTTGGGAGAGTTTGATATAATTTTAGGAATGGATTGGTTAGGAGAGAATAGCGCTCAGATAAATTGTAAGACCAAGAGAGTGTATTTAAAGACGAAGAGTGGAGAGAAGGTAGTATTTAAGGGGCAGAGGCAAGAGCAACTATTTCTTACAATCGTTCAGGCTAAGAAGTTGCTTAGAAAAGGTTGTGAGTCGTTCCTAGCATATGTAG